>NC_135481.1:78938572-79619822 GCF_052094955.1 Ictidomys tridecemlineatus
GAGAAAATTCTTCAATACACGGGTGTTCTCTATAAGTAGATGATGACCAAATCTAAGCATTCAGTTCAAATCCCCATGGCCATCCGTCTGCTGGGATTAGACCCACGGGAACCTAAAACTTGGCGTATCCAAAATCGACCGTTATCATCTCACCCACCCTACTGTTATGAGTTAAATTGTTGCTCCTCTTCCCCCAACCCAGATTCATATGCTGAAGTCCAAACCTTCAGTATCTCAGAATGTGACCTTATTTGGACACAGGATCATTGCAGATGTAATTATGAGATCATACAGGAATAGGGTTAGCCCTAATACAATATGATAGGCATTCTTATAAAAAGGGGAAAATTACACACACACACACACACACACACACACACACACACACACACACACACGGAAGAACACTATATGAAGATAAGGGTTATATTGCCACAAGGAAATTCCAGAAGCTCTGAGTCAGTCTTGGAACCATATCTTCCCTAGCACTCTTAGAAGGAACAAACCATATCTGGCACCTTGATAATGAACTTCTAGCCTCCAGAACAGGTTGATGATAAATTTAAACCACTCAGTTTGTGGTACTTCATTATAACAGCATGTATGTACAATACTGGGTACTGAGCCCAGGAGCACTCCTCCACTGAGCTACACCCAGCCCTTTTTATTTTTTGAGACAGGGTCTCTCTAAGTTGTCCAGGCTGTCCTCAAACTTACAATCCTCTTGCCTCAGTCTCCTGAGTAGCTGGGCGCCACCTCACCCTACAAGTTCCTCACTTAAGTGACAAAACATAATGTCATTTCCCCAGTCACCTAAACTTGAGTCACCTTTGACTCATTTTTCTGCCTCTATCACCTCATCCATCTTGTACCAAATCTTTTCAAATCTACTCAGGAAATAATTTTATTAGCCTCTTCCCTATTCCTATTGACATGGACAGTCTGTCTTGTCATCTCTCATCAGTCAAAACATCAGTTTTCTGACCTTATTGTACTTTCTCCTCTTTAATTCCACTTCCATACTGCCACCAGAGTCACTTTTCAAAATCACAAATGCAGATCATTAGGGCCTTTTACAATTTGACTCAATCTATCTCACAATGTCCTCTTTCTAATCTCTCCTCTCACCTTGTAGTCCCCACTTAAACATGACATCACATCTCCAGACACTCTGGGTAACTCTGCTTTATTGGAATATCCTGGGTCTTTCTTCTTCAAAAGTCAAAATATTATCCAATTCTATCAAGAATAGGGACAAGAAAAGAAGTAAAGGTTGGACATTAGGGAAAATCCATCAGTGAGCAACAGTTAGAAGTAAAAGATGGTTGAGAGGTTTTCATTTTGATTGTGTCATGGAGTGTCTTTTAAACACTTAAATCTCTACTATCACTGGGATATTGTCCTTGTATATTACACTCTATACATTAGCCATCTGTGATAGTATGTCTTAGTTCATACTTAGATGACACTCACTGAAATATTAAGTATAAGATGTCTCTGCTCATCCATTGGCAAAACCAAGAAGGGAGAATTCTAATATGGCTAGCACTTAACAAATGCCTGGAGTGAAATACACCTCCTAGTTAGCAGGGCAGAAGTCTATTTGTCTAATTACAAAATAGCAAGTTTACTCTAATCTAAGAATATTTCATTATCATAAAAATATAAAATCCCATCAGACACAGTGGCCACCTGCCTGTCGTCCCAGCAAAACTCAGAAGGCTGAGACACGAGGATTACAAATTTGAGGTCAGTGCAGGTAACTTAGAAAGATCCTTTCTCAAAAAGAAGGGGTGGGGATGTAGCTTATGATACAGTGTCCTTGATTTCAATCCTCAGTACCACAAAAGAAAAAAATTATAAACAGTTATGTGTGTGTGCATGTGTGTGTGTGTAATTAATCACTCTTTATGTTTCATTTTCATAGGAGTCCTTCATTTTTAGTGTTAATTTTTTTGTTACTATAACAAAATACTTGAAGTGAGAAAACTTTATAAGGAAAAGAGGTATATTTAGCTCATAGTTTTGGAGATTTGAAAGTTCAAACAGCAATAATGCCAATTCCATTGAGGGCCCCCCTGGAAGCATCACATCACGATGGATGACATCATGGTAGGACCATATATAAGAAAAAGAGGTCACATGACAATATAAGAAAACAAAGCATGGGGAAGGGCTCTTTTAATAAAAACTCACTCTCATGAGAATTAACTTAGTGTCACATAAGAATTACATTAATCCCTTCCAAGGGCAGCACCCCCAACAACTTAATCAACTTTCATTAAGCCCTTCCTCTTAAAAGTTCTACCACCTCCCAACATCACCAGACTGGGAACCAGTCTTCCAACACATGAACCCCTGAAGGACAAACCATGTCCAAACCATAGCAGGTTTCATCCTCATATTTATGACATTTCCCCCAAACTCTGCCAATTACAAGGTTTTAGCACATTCTCTTTTAGGAACATCTGGAAGTTGTTTTGCCAAGGACTCTTTTACTCCCACTGTCAACAACTCCATCTCTCTCTTGACATTAATAAAAAGTATAAATGTGCCTGAGGTGGTGGCTCACACCCAGAAAACCCAACTACCTGGGAGACTGAGGTAGAAGGATCACAAATTTGAGACCAACTTGAACAATTTAGCCAGACCCTGTGTGAAAAATTAAAAAGGTTAGGGATGTACCTCCATGAAACAGCACTTGCCTAGCACGAATGAGGCCCTGGTTCAATCCCTACTACAAAAAAAAAAAAAAAAAAAAAAAACCCTGCTATATCTAAAATCCAGACTAGTTTATTAACTTAAGTCCCAATTTATGCTATAGAACCCAGGTGGACTTCTTCCTAATACTGAGCAATTTCATGTCATGGATTCAAATTATGTTAACTCTAGAGTCATTGAAAAATATCTATGAATATGCACCTGACATGAACACACACCAAAAAAAGATTTGACACTCACATTCCACAAGCAGCATGACCGAGTTCCAGATTCAGCTCTAAACCCTCCAAATTGAAATATAATCATTTTCCACTGGAAAAAAAAAATGAAACCACTGATATTGTCTTGCTCTTCACTAACCTCCTCCCCAGCACATGCACCTTATGTGGCCTTTGCCCATCTACTTCTGTATACTCCTGATTCCCTGCATGATTCAGTGCCAGTAATTCCCTTTTGCCACTCTGATAAGAGAGGGGGTAAGGACTAAAAAAAAACTATTTTCAAAAGTAATTTTTCAAAGTGGCACAGGCAAAGTGGCAAAAGGTAACTATTTATTATAATTATGGTAATAAAGAGCATTATTACACTGTTGACCTTTGAGAAGCTTTCAGCCTACAAACATGAACTAATGAACAATGAATTTCAAAACCATGTGTTCTTCTCACACTCCTATCCCTGGACCCCATGCCAACGCTCGTTTTCCTCTTATTTGTTAAAGTTCAAGTGGGGGTAGCATTGTCGGCTTAGATTTGGTGCAAAATAAAACAGACATTCTATTAATTGCAAAATTAAAAGCTCTTCACTGAAGAGGAGTCCACCATTTTCACTCCCACCATCCTCCTCACTTCCCATAATGCAGAGCCTGTTAATGTGGCTCCACAATCTTTCCCTCTCTTCCTTCGTCACTTAACCTAGAGTGCAAATCAGGAGGAATACTTTTCAATTCAATAAATTTCAATCATTTAATTTTTTAATTCAAGTGTTTTAACTTTCAAAATCGATTTTAAAAGGTTTTTTTTTCCTGAGTTTTGAATACAGGTTTTATCATATTTTTAAGCAGATCTTGCTTTCTAAATTGTATAATATCAGCTCATTTGCATACAGGCCACCACAGAGCCACCAAGAGAAACAAACCTGAAATGCACAATCACCTCACCATGAGGTAGTGAGCATGAGTACTTTGGATGTATATCCACACACATGTGCACACACATATACTCATCTCAGTGGCATGTTTAGATGCCCCAGAGTTTTTTTAAAAATTTGCTTAGGACTCAAAAGGTACTAGACTTCACACCTAACACTTAAATTTCTAATGTTGAAGACACAAATCCAAATACAACAATTTTTAAATTGCTAGGATTTAAACATATGCTTACGTCAGACCTCTTATTACCTCAATAGGCCTCTGTTGATCTGTAAAGCTATTTTCCCTTTCTCCATTTCTCTTCCTACCTGCTGATGGGTGGAAATTAAATACAAGTACTCTGTTTAAAAAGACAACTATGCCATTGTGCTAAAGTACTCAGAAATGGTTGATTCCTTTTACTTCAATCTTTCCTTCAAATTTACTTTCTCCTGTATGGTGAGACATGGTTTTTTATTTCTCTCAGCCCTAGACTGCAGGGACCTAAATTGCAAGAATTAGTTATAAGAGGGCATTTAACAGTATTGAAGTTTGCTTTCATACCACACTCTACATCAAAGCACCAATCTTCAAGGGCCGGCTATATTCCTATTATATAAGTTTATGAATTGTTCTACATTTTGTTATATCTTCAGTTTTAAATGCAACAATTTCCTCATATAAAAACACTGAGTGGTCTGTGAAAAATGTTGAAATATTCAAGGTATGATTGTTCGTTGCCAAGCATGAGACTTGTGTATACTTTGAACTTATTAATATTTTTTTTCTTCCAACAGAAAATGGGATTTTTCTTTCTTAGTATAAAATAAAATAAACAGACCCATATGAGCACCATGTGATAATATATGTCTGAAAAAGAGACAAATACAAAATGATAAAACATTTTAATGTCAAACATTAAAGGCAACAATTTAAAGTGAGACCAATGAAAACTAATGATACATATTATTATCTCCTTCTCCAATGAACAGTAAGCCAAGTACAGGGTCCTTTGTACCCACAGAGGTTACACATATGTGAGGATGTTCCTATTAGAAAAGTTAAAAACTAAGATCAAGAACTAACAGGTAACTGGAATTTGAACCTTGACATTTTGACTTCAAAATTCAGAACTCTATTAGCCACAAACAATAAATACCCTTTATTGTTTTCTGTGACCCAAACCAAGATTATCTCACATAATCCATACAATAATCTAATTATATAGTTATCATTATCCCCATTTTGCAGATAAGGAAAAATGAGACTTAAGATAGTTTGGGTAACTACTCAGCATCCACAACTCTTTCCGAATAGCATATCAGTGCCTTTTTGAAGAATTACATTTGCAGAATGTAAGCACCCTGGGGGCAAGAATGTTTTCTTGTTCTTCAACATATTCCCAGTGCCTAGAACAGAGGTAGATAAAGGATAATCAATGTTTGCTGACATGAGGTGTATACACTGTTCTTAAAACAGCAAAGGTCCTAGAGCCTCGCTTGCTCACCCTCAAGTCCTTCCTCCACCACCAGCGCAAGAAGACAGGCAAGCAGCACACCACCTAAGTTGGTACGCTCCTGGAACTTTGAGTCTTACATAGGATGCCACAACACTGAAAAACCAGGCCTGACCATATCCATGTTGTCAGCCTGACAAAAAGTATAATGGCCATGATTTTTGTATAGGTTCTATTTTGATTACAAGCTTCTGTCTTAATTTTAAGCCTTTTATTACCTCTATGAGCTTAGATTGTGGTATGGTTTATATATGAGGTATCCCCCAAATACTCAAGTATAAGACAATACAAGAAAATTCAGAGGTAAGATGATTTGATTATGAGAGTTGTGAACTAATCAGTGGATTGAACCCCAGAATGGACTCACGGGGTGGTAACTATAAGCAGCTGGAGAATGGCTAGAGGAGATAGGTCACTGGGGGCATGTTTTGGGGGTTTATATTTTGTCCCTGGTGAGTAGAGCACTATCCTGGCTTTCTGGTTGCCATATCCTGAGCTACTTTCTTCTCTCATGCCTTCGGCCATGATGTGCCTTCTACTTCAACTGGGACCCAGAGCTATGGAATTGGCTGACCATGAATTGAACCTCTGAAATCATGGGCCAAAATAAACTTTTCCTCCTCTAAATTATTCTTGTTAGTTATTTTTGTCACAATGACACAAATCTAAGCTTTAATAGATAGATAGATAGACAGGTCAAGGGTTCCCAAGACCATCTTCAAGTCTAATGATTTGCTAGAACTCAGAAAAGCTGTTATACTCATGGTTATATTGGTTTTTTTTGTTTTGTTTTTTTTTTCTTCTTTTTTTTATTGGTTGTTCACAACATTACAAAGCTCTTGACATATCATATTTCATACATTAGATTCTCATGGTTATATTGTATTGTAGCAAAAGGATACAGATTGAAATCAGCAAGGGAAAAATGCATACAAGACAGATATCCAAGAAGAATCAGGCACACAAACTTTAAGCTGCTCTCTCCCTCAGTGGAGTTGCATGGACATAACTTAGTTCCCCTATTCAGGATGTGACAACATATGAGAATTGCTGCCAAACAGGGAAGCTTGCCCATGTCTTGGGGACCAGGTTTTTTACTAAGGATAGGTCACATAGATATGTGGCACCTGCATGGCCAATCTTAGCTACCAAATCTCCAGATGCCCAGAGGGATAGTGGTACCAAGGCCTCAGGAATAAGACACACTCTCATCAGGCAGGATATTCCAAGGTCTCCAAGGTTATATCTCAGGACCCTGTCAAAGGCCAGTCCCCTAAAGATAGCCTTTCTTTGTAGTATTCAGGGCTCAAGCATCTTGGGTTTGCTGAGTTAACCTTTTACCGAATAACATCAAATAAATCTCTTTAAATTCAGTAGAATTTATTCTTGATTCTTTCACCTGAAGAATCTACACAATCACACAGTAATTGCAAAAAAAAAAAATTCAGATTTCCTGATTCTAAAATCTATGGCTCTAAAAACTGGTTGTTAATGAGGCATCATATAGGGTAGGAATATATCAGACTGAACCCTAGTGGCCTATGAAAGTTAAGGCAACACTCAGCATTTCCACCGCTCATAATTAATCCTAAAGAGGAGTGAATACACTACGATGACAAACACATTTGTTGCACTATTATTTGTATGGCACAAAATTAAAAATGATCTACATTCCCAACCAAAATGATTGGTTAAATCATAAGTCAGCAAACTTTCTGTAAAGGGCAATATATCAAGTACTTTTAGCTTTGCGGGTTATATAGTCTGTTAGAGCTGCCCAACTCTGCCATTGTAAGGCTAAAGGAGCCACAGACAACATGTAAATAATGAGTGTGTCTGTGTTCCAATAAAACTTTATTCACATGAATAGGTGAGGGAAGGGGGCAGAATTTGGCTTCCAGGCAATAGTTTGCCATTATATTATAATAACTGCTGTCATTCTCTCCTTTCTTCTTCTCTTCTCCCCCCACCCGCCCCCACCCTTAATCTCAGTACTGGGAATCAAAACCAGGGCCTTGTGCATACTTGACAAATGTTCTACCACTGAGCTATACCTTCAGCCCATAACAGGAAATTTTCAGAATATTTACAAGTAAGTGAATAAAACATGTGAAATTATACTATGTATATAATCTCCAAAGAAAAGATTTCTGTGTACACAGAAAAAAAATGTTGAAATGATATGTGTAAGACTGTCAATGGTGATTTTTTCTCGAAGGTTGAAATTATGGGGGATTTTCACTTGCTACTTCATACATTTCTATATTGTTCAAAGGTTTTTATTATAAACATGTATGATATTTACAATCAAACAGAAAAATCTATTTCAGGGGGAAAAAAAAGGTATAGCTACAGTCAGACAGACCCTACTTAATCCCCTACTAAATTATTCAAGCTTCAAGTAAGTAAGAAATCTTGAATACAAGATGGCATCTGTTTGAGGTAGCTCTCCCAATGTAGGCATTAGTGGCAAGACTCCTTAAACTTCCTTCCATGCCAGGGTTCTAGAGGATTCTTTTAGAATCTTAAACCCAATCATCTTTTTCCTCTTCCAATCACAAATAAATATCCCACCAATAGCGTAACAGTCTTTTCTCAAATGAATAGTGTTTTAACAACTCCAGAAATACATGCACGCTTACAGGAGAAGTATTGTTTTGTGAACGTGAGGAATACTTTTTGCTTACAGCTTTGTCACCCTACCAATTCTAGGAATTCCAGTTAAATACTTATATTCCATTTCTAAAATATTATGCAGATGCCTGAAACCAACTTATTAGACATTAACAGACAAGCAGCACTGAGACATTCAGAGGCTTTAGAAGATAACAATTATAATACTTTCTTGAGTTGAATATATATGCTCCATAAATGTAACCATATGGTACAATACACAAATTTTCCAATGTTAGGTTTCTTGGGATAAACAAAGACAGATACAAACACACACAATCTTGTCTATTTCTCACTTTTACTATTACTTTTTTTTTTCTTTTTGAATGACTGCTAACTTGGTTAATAGCTTATAGAGAAGGACCATCAAAACCCTAGCCTTTCACAGACCTTGTTTATTTCCAAGGGGTTGCTTTGCATCAGTAGTATCTTTCATAAACTCTTGTCAGTCACTGCTCACAGGAGCCTGAGTTTCTTTTAACCACACTATCATATAATTTTATACTAATAAACCATGTTCTAGAATTACCTGCATTAGATATTCTATCAGGAAATGGTCTTATATTGAAGTGTTTTTTCAAAGATTGTTCCTAACTTTATTATGTGTCAAAAGATGACAGCTTAGTTTCTCTATGTTATTAACATAAGAAAACTGATTTTTAGATAGGTTGCTCAGATCCAATCAAAGGAAAACTCCCTTTCTGTTAATTGGATAATTAATAGCATTTCTAAAACTAGCGCTGATCCAAGTACCTTTTATGCTCATTGGCAGATTGATTATCCATGAAGAAGTTCTCTGTTATCTTTATTATCCATTTGGATGGGAAGGAAGGCCTTGGGGAAGGGACAAAAGGATTAGCTTTGTTTACTCCCCACTCTACCCTTTCACATTCAGCCTCCTTTGTGAGTTGGCTGTGATTTGAGTCTTAGGGAGAAGGGATGAATCTTGATAAAAATCTTTAACAGAATTAAAATCTATTTCAGGCATCAAAAATAGAATTTTGATTATGTCTGTGCATTCATGGTTTCTTGGTGGGAGGGGGAATATAAAACTCTTTGCCCATTTGCCTGTATTTATCTGCCAAGCCTTTTTTCTATATCCCTATCTCCTCACCCCCGCCTCCATAGCTCTCATATTTCCAGGACTAAAAGACAAAACCAGGGGCTGGTTACTGCAACAGTATCATTTATTTGTGTTCTTCAAGCAGCCTGCAACACAGCCAGAAGATAATGGACACCTCATTTATTCAAGCTCTGAATGATCATATTTAATTCCCTGTGACAGCTGTCTTCCCCACATTAGCATTGCAAATAAGTTTGGTTTTGTAATGGCCTTCTATTGAACATGATTCAATTATGTGTGGTCCGTATCGAGGCAGGATACGGTCTTAGTATCTATAGCAATATTTCTGCAAGCTGCTGCTCTTTACACTGCTCACATTTAATCTGGCTGTTTACCACAATGCTTTCCTTGAACTATATTGAACTCCCTACACTTTCAAATAAAATAAAGAGGAATGAATGTAATTTGAAAAAGCAGTTACTGGGCATATAGATATTGCATATCTCCTCCCCTTTACATATGTAATCAACCTGGAAGCACTTTGAAAAAATTGCCCGATTGTCCCATTTTAAAACCCAGATAATAAAATCATTATGGCCAATTAAACGATTAAACAATGCTAGACACACTGGGGTTCAATGCCTGGTTTTGCATATCACTAACAACACACTGTCAAGCATTGAGGCAATCAGTCTGAATTCAGAGTCGTTTTTATGCAATGGAGGTGAGAAACCTATGCTTGGAAGAAAAGCAGTTTCTCCATGGACTGAAGGAAGATTCCAAGGCAACCTGATCTGAGTGAAGGCTGGAAAGGCAGCCCTCTCTGCTCAAAAATGTACTACTCACCAATTGGCTCCTGCCTCCAGAAGTTCATCTGCAGATGTAGCACCACCTGCATTTCCAAGAGGTTCCTCAAACTTGGCAGCTGTGGAACCAGCATGTTTTGTAAAAACAAAAGAAGCAGCTGGGTAGAACAGAGGGATATCCATCCAGAGTCCACAAGATGTCATTGCAGACCCTATGTCCCAATGACCTGAGGTCATCTTGGCTGGCTGGGGACAGTTTTGTCCAGTGTGACTTCTGGACAAAAGCTCTGAGGTTTTTTATAACTGATGTTATAAAGGAGCACTACCTCCTGACACTTAAAATTTCCAGGTGGTGTTACCAGACTCCACCAGGTGTAACGATCAGGGCTAGTCACAGGGCTAGTTTTCCTCAGCAAGAATGAGTAAGTGGCAGGTAGGGTTAGAAGCAGAATCTGACAGTCTTGGCTCATTCCTTTCCCCCCCCTTTGGCTCTGCCTGCTTGCAGGGAGGGTGCATTAGGGTCTGATGTCCTGGTCATGTATGGAACTTAGTTCAGCAGAGCTGCCAAGGAGGCCTGACATTTATGAGGTTATGTTCAATTCAGGGAAGGGTTAATAAGCACGCTTGACACCACCTGGTCATGTCCAGCTTTTCTCAGTTTAAAACACAAACAGCAACAATAATAAAAAAAAGTTGGTGCAGTATTCTTTCAGGAAGGAGAAGAGGAAGGAAGAGAAGGTAACCAACAGGGAACCTCTTACACCTGGCAGGTAAATCCTTCACCTGGTATTTGACATTAACTTCATGTGGAATAATACTTCTCAGATTTCAGCATGTATGCATATCCCCTGGAGAGCTTGTAAAAATGTAGATTTTTTAATTAATAATCTTGGATGCAGCCTGAGAATCTACATTTCTAACAAGTGCTTAGGTGATGCCAATAGTACTGTCCTTGGACCACACTTTGGTAGCAAGAATTTAAAATGTGGTATTCAGAATTGGGAGAACTCAGGACAGACCCAGGTGCAATAGAGGGGGAGGTAGAATATTCTATACCTTATTCCTTTTCCTCTTAATGTGGGGCTCTTCAATTTTTAGTATGGATTAGAATCACTTGCAAAGTTCATAAACTCCTTACTGAGACTTACTACCAGAAATTTCTCTTCATCAGGTCTAGGATAACACCCAGAGATCTGCATTTTTAAGAAGACTTTTAACATATAGTTTAGCATGTTATTCTCATGCATATAGTTTTCCAATTACATTATGCACTGGCTAAGCAGTCAGAGGATTCTTGTCTAGAAATATTCAACAATAATGCTACCCTTGCTTTCATATAGCCCCTTACATGTTACTAAGTACTTTCACATCAATGATTTGACTTGATCTTTAAATAGCAAGTGTGCCTCTAGTTAAAAGACACAGCAGGTTTAATACATGTTTAAGGCCACATGGCTACTTACTAGGTTCAACCAGCTCAATACAAGAACTGGTTCAGTTTTAGCACTAAAAATCATGTGTCCTGGAAATGCCTTCAGTCCCAGCAAACTGGGACTGTTAGTCACCTTATTCCTTAGTCACATGGCTAAAAGAAAAACCCAGGTTCTTCTCAATTCAATGTGGTAAACATGCCAGACACAAACACAATAGTAACAGAAGATGACTGGTTTGAACAGAAATGGAATTTATTGGAAGACACTGGATAGTTCACAAAGTTCCAGGGAAGACTACAAAACCAAGATCCGAAAATGAGCAGGAATAAGGATGACCAGGAAACCAGAACCACTGCTACATAAACCCTTACAACAAAACTCACCAATGACAGCATACTAAGCCATAAATGCCCCAGGTTACTCCACCCAAGGCCCTACTGTCCCTATAAAGCAGATCTTACTATCACTGTTCCTGTTGACCCATGGAACATCACTTTCCCTGATTCTCTTTTGTTTGTTGCCCAATTTGAATGAAGATCAGGGCAAGTGCACCTGATTGGCCAAGCCTCAGTCACAAGTCTGTATCATATTGGCATGAAAAGCTGAGAAATTAAGTATCAATCATTTTCAACTTTGAGAAACCTCCTATAATATAGGAAAGGGACTCCAATAGTAGAAGCCAAAAAAGAAAACAACAGATATATTCTCTGGCATTAGAAAGTCAATCTAATGATGAAAAGAATACTATGATTCTCAAAATTTACCTTTAAAGGTACACCTTTTATATATCCAAATGAAATGAAATTAGGATGTCAAAGAAATATTTGCACTGCTGTATTTATTGTAGTACTATTCACAACAGCAAAGATACAGAATCAACCTAAGAATCCATCCATGGATGAATGAATAAAGAAAATATGGAGTATAAACACAATAGGATGGTATTTGGCCTCAAAAATGAAGGGAATTCTGTCATTTGTGATAATGTGAATGAACCTGGAGGACATTATGCTAAGTAAAATAACCCAGGCACAGAAAGACAAATATGTGCATGATTGCACTTGTATGCAGAATCTAAAAATGTCACTCTCATGAAAGCAGAGTAGAATGGTGGTTGCAAAAAAACTGTATACATCAAAACTTCACACTGCACACTGAAAATACATGTAATTTTTATATCATTTATACTTTAGTAAAGCTGGGGGTGGGAGAGGAAAGGAAGCAAAGAAGCAAGCTGGGTACGGTGGCACACGCCTATAATCTCCACTATTCAGGAGGCTAAGGCAGGAGGATCATGAGTTCACAGCTAGCCTGGGCAACTTTGGGAGATCCTACACCAAAAAATAAAAAGGGCTACAGAGGTAGCTCAGTGCTAGAGCACTCCTGGAAGCAATGCTTAGAACTAGAAAAAGAAGAGAGAGAGAGAGAGAGAGAGAGAGAGAGAGAGAGAGAAAGAGAGAGAGAATAAGAACGAGGAGGAGGAGGAGGAAGAGGAGGAGGAAGAGGAGGAGGAGGAGAAAAAAAAAGAAAACCACCTATTATTTTTAAATCCGCAAATTTGACATCAATGAAAAAGTTCTATAATAGTTTTCCCAAATTGCTACTTATGTTCTCCAAAGACATCAGACAAAAACCATGGCCATAGATTTTCTTTTCTGCCTTTGACTAGAGAAGCTCACTAGGGAGGGAAGGATACTGGTATCTTAAAAAGAACAGTTTACAGGCTGGGGGTGTGGCTCAGTCATAGAGCACTTGCTTGGCTTGTGTGAGGCACTGGGCTCAATCCTCAGCACCACATATCAATAAATAAAATAAAGGTCCATTAACAACTAAAAAAGTATTTTTTTTAAAAAAAACAGGTTATAGTTCAACCCACAAAGAATTACAGAGATGGAGGCATCATAAAACAGAAAAATGAGTGAGAATGTGAGCCCCTTCTCTTTAATCATAGAGCAAGGATAAATAAGAAAACAGCATACTCACTGAGATGAACTTAATGTTGATAGTTCACTAAACACTATACTCACTGAGGGAATTTTTCATCTAAAACACCAAGTCTATCATAACAGATGTAATAGCTCTCTTGTTGCCTCTTAGGCTTGAGGAATCCTTTGGCAGATGCCTCCCCATTGTATCTCAATTCTTCACTGGTCCCTTTGTTGATTCTCTGTAGCCATTTTCTCAGGAATATGAAGTAAATCATTCTAGTTTCTTCCTCCAGGCATCTGCTGATAGGTCTACTCCAACTCATTCATTTTCCCAAAGCTTTACTACAATTCTTAAAAGAATATTTGATTTTCTTTCCCTTCTTTGTTTTTATTTTGTTTTGGCTTGTATCTCCCAAGTGGCACTCTTGGGATTCTAATGACACGCTCTCTTGTTAGCTTCAATGACACCCCTGAGCTCAACCCACCCTGTACTTTCATCTCTGAGTTTTTCACATGCCAGGATGATATCACTCCAGTGCCTGGAAAGATACATAAACTAGTCTCTTCTTCCTTTGGAGAAAAAAACTTCTTGTTCTTTTTTTTTTTTTAATTGACACAATATCTTTATGCTTGTTTGTTTATTTTTTTAGGCGGTGCTGAGGATCGAACCCAGGGCCTCACACATGTGAGGCAAGCACTTTACCACTGAGCTATAACCCTGGCCCCAAAAAGAGACTCGAAAGAAAATTAAACATAGTTCCAACATGAATTAAGGCAGGATAAACCCAAAATATTGTTACCATGTCCTTCACCACAGTGTCTTAATCTGTGCAGCTATAACAAAATACCTGATGCTGGGTAATTTATAAATAGCATGAAATTATTTCTGATAGTTCTGGAAGACAAGAAGTCTAAGATTAAGACACCAGTAGATTCATTTGCTTCCTTTGCCCAATATGGTACCTTTTTTGCTATATCCTCACATGGAAGGCAGAAGATCAAGAGGGTTTATTAAAAAAAAAAAAAAAAAAAACACTTAACTCCCTCCCATAAGCACCTTTATAATGACACCTAATCCCATTCATGATGGCTTGGCATCGTGACTTAATCTACTTCTGCAGACCCTACTTTTTAATTCTATAACCTAGTTGATTGGGTTCAACATCAAGAAACTAGGAGAATGCATACATTCAGACCACAGTACATATCTGGGACACCCATATTCTCCAATAGCTACTATGGTCCAGTCATCCAGAGTCCCTACTCTCCACCTGGTCTTAGTGAATTAAGCTGTTAGCCAAATCAAAGACTCAAGATAAATATAGTCACTTCTTAAGTGTAGCTTAGTAAAAAGCATCCCTTTTGTCCATTTTCATTAGCAAACAGAAAGCACAATACCAAAAAGCAGTTTGTCAAGTAAAAAATGCAGAAGTCATCACAGAGAAAGTTCTAAAATCCTGCATTGTGTGGATAACCCTCACTCTGTAAATACAAAGGCACTTTGATTTTACCCCACCCAGTCAACCCTTCCCCCAGCTGGCTGCAGCAAACCCTGGCAACTTTACCACATCTCCCGTTCCTTTTAATTCTTTACACTCTCCCAAGATACCTGAACTCCATTTCTGTGGCTTGCAATTATGGATTTTTGTGCCCTGGAAGTGACCTGACTAGATTGTTTTCCAGATTCATCTCCAGACTTTGCACTTTCCTTACTGAAACCCCTTTTCCCAGGGCCCCCATTCCTCCTTCACAGTTCTCTCTCAGCCACAGGAGGTGAGCTGCACCTCCTCTTCCCACACAAAAGCCATCTGCAACAGAACCTGGCATGAGCACAAAGTCTCACTTCAGAAACTTCTGCAGAGGCCAGAGGAGGCCCTGACCGTGACTGTGAGTCTCTGGGGACCCCCAAACCACTTCAGAATACTCCAAACCAATCTTTCAGGCACTTCTCAGGAGGCTGGCTCCACTTCAGAAAAGTACCCTGCACTGAAAGACATATTTTCCATTGGTAACTAGTGCCGTTAATGAGAGAGCTGGACACACTGGCACTACAGAAATTAGCCAGAATTTAATTCTGCCAATAAATTGCCTTGGGCTTGATGGTGCACCATGTGTATCCCTTAGGGGCTACTTTAAATTGTAGGTATGTTTTTAAGTCTTCAGAAATCAGACTGAATTGGTTGGAAGGCTGCAATAAAATGTCTTTGCTATAATAAAGCTAAATCTGTTCAGCACTTGGCATCTCTTCTGCAACAATTTGACACACCCCAACACATGCCTGTTTGTAAGGGAAGTAAGATGAGCCACACAATGGCAATCTGTGCTGCATACTCCTTTCTTTCTTGTACATTCTGCATTTTTATTTCTTACATTGCCATCTTTAGAATTACCTATTAATATGAGTAAATGTGATTTGTTTGACTTAAAATCAAGTAGATTTTTCCAGAGATTAACAAATCATTGTTTATATTCATCACTTAAATTCTCTTGTTTTGAATAGTTTTTTTCTGATTAAGTGCATTTTATCCAGGCTTCAAACATATAGTGTTGACAATGTAAACAACTAGGAATAAGTGAATGTACAGCATTTACTTTTTTAATTTTGAGGAAAAAAAATTGCAATTATTTCATGCTCCCAATTTTGCAATGTTATATCCCCACTGGAAAATAATGTGGCCTTTCTCAGTGCTTTAACTTTACCAGGATGCCTCAGTCACCTCCCTCCTATAAGATGCACTGTGTTCTTTATTTCTAACAACCTACTCTCATCTGCTCACATATGAGAAAGACCTCCATTCCAGAAACAGTAGCTACAATAAAAAATTAAATCAAAATGTCAACATTCCTTCCAATTATGTTTAAACATTTATATACATACAAATGCATCTATTTAAAATCTGTATATACACACATTACTTTTTGTTTTATAAGTTTGAGAATCATACTATATATATTATTTCATAACTTTCAATTTTTCACTTACCAACATCAATGAGCAAATTTTCTATGCATGCTTATGTTTGTCCATACCTAAAAAATAGATTTATAAAGTTTATTTTACATGAACAAAATAAATACTAAATACAAAATAAATACAAAACTACTTTATCTAGAAATACATGAAAAATCTAAAGGACTAGGTTATTCCATTAACTAAGTTTTAATTTGCTTCTTTCTGTTTAACAAACAATTAGATAATCAAATTTGTCTTTTCTGCTAAAAAATAAACAGCATTCAGAACAAAGTAATTTTATTCCCAGAGTTGGGGGGAAGACAAGAATTTATATTAAATTATTTAATGTATTTATGTCATCAAAAATGATTAAATGTCTAGTAATTCATTCATCATATTATATTGTTTTATGCTGATATAAGTGAAACCTGTGAAAAAACATTAAATGCTTCTAAACACATCCTCCACCTATATACAACATGATACTCCAACAGAAAAGGAAGAAATGGTTCTATACAAAAGTACAAACTCTATCCTGTAAAGCTGAATCAGAAACTACATAGAAATCAAGAGTTATATGTCCCTGTTCTTTTTTATTTTAACCGTACAAACAATTTAGCACTGGAAAAGAGATCCCAGATCCATTCAAGCATGGATGAAAAAATCCATTGTCTCTAAAAAATAAATCATTTTCTTAAAACAGCTGCCAAAGAGAAGCCACCAGCTGGCCTGATGGTTTGGCCAGCAAAGCCAGCTAATGTGGAGATGATTATAAATGGCAGCATCCCAGAGACCTGGGCATCCCCTACCAGAGTGTGCTGAGTAAGTGGCAAGCAACTTCAGGCCCCCTGGGCAAATCTCCATCTTTTCAGGCTATCTTGCACACAATGCACAGAACTGTTGGCAGTCAACTCTGGTTATAGCACCTTCCAACCATTTTCCCACATGTGAATTCTGAGCATGGGTTTGAATACATGAGGCTAAAGCAGTCTGCTCTATTGTACCATAGTCTCATTCTCTGAAAGCAACCAGGTGAATACATGGTCTCAAGCCCTGGGTCCAAGGTGCAACTTTGACCAAAAGAGGTACGATAATGAAATTTTACTGCCTCAAATGTTATGTGGTAGTTCAAGGTAGGTTGCCACTGTCCAGATTCAATCCGAGGAAATTCCCTACCAAACTGTAGCATAGGAGATTCCTCACCAGAAACCATGACTTCCTACAAGAGTGGTTTTCCAACTTGACCACCTTGTACCCAGGAACGAGGTAGAGAGACTTAAAACAATAGAAATTTTCAAGCTACACAGGTCCTCCACCATAGCTATTCACTGTCTTCTTCCCCCACTCCCAACTCATATAAAGTTTACTGAGTCTGTTGCATTAAATGGCTCCTTCTACTTCAGAACAACCCCCCCCTCCTACTTCACAAAGAAGGTATAAACTTCCTCAAGCCTAATCTCTCCCCTCAACCCTCGCCACACACCACAGATTGACCACATCTTTGCCTCCTTCCTCTCTCCCCAAGCCCACGCTTTTATTCTTCCCCTCTCACCTCATTCAGAATCCCAGCAATTAAACTCCTTTAACTTCAGTCTTTTCCATTTTACAGGTACCTTCGCCACAGCCCACCAATATATTCAGGCTCTTGGCTCCCAGACTACTTTTAGCTTCCAGTTGTTTTCCTTGTCTTTACAACCAAACTTCTTAAAAAAGGACCCTACCCTAGCCCTCTATCCTTAACCTTGCCCACATATCTTTTTATTAAAAATTCTTTATACAAATCATCCAAGTTGAACCCTATTTTCTACCAGAGATCTGATGGTACACTTACTATATCTCTTTCATCTTTAAAATCAGAACTGCAACACTGCATTACAAAGGATGATGGGTAAGCCACTGTAACAGAGAACCCTAACTATGGTGGTTTACCATAGATGATCATTCCATTCTTGCTCTAACAGTCCTGAGATCACAGGATCAGTTATCAGGGCAGCCGTGTTTCATGTGATCCCTTGGAGAACCAAGATTTTTCTGTAATGTTGGTTCATCAGAACTTGATATACATGAAAATCACCTGAACTCTTGCTAAAAATTAAGATTCTGATTCTCAGGGATAGGGCCTGAGATTCTGCATTTCTAGCAAGTTCCCAGATGATGCCAGGCTGCTAGACTATGAATCATACTTTGAATAGCAAGACTTTAGGGTGTTGTATGATCTCCTTGATCAAACCTGGGCCCCAGGAACCTCCATATTGCAGACCTCAGAAGGGGGAAGAGAACATGTAAAAGACTGCACATGTCCAGTGTTGTAGGACCCAGACTCAGAAGTAGCCCCCATCTGCTCACATTTCACTGGCAAACATTAATCATATGGCCACATTTGGATGCAAACAAGAGTGGGGACCAAGATATCTTGATCAATAATAGTATTTTCTGAGAGGGACTGAGAATAGAGATCAGACATATTTGAGTATGAAGCACTCTCCAAAACCAAGACAATTATTGGAAAATAGTCAGATATTTCAACTACATTGAAGTTAAAGGTATAACATGGTAATGGCTAAAAGTGGTTGTTTTTAGGAACCTCAGGAGGCTGGCTTGAATCGCACAAACATGACCCTAGGAAGGCAAGTACATCCCTAACAGAAATAATAGTCCAGGACATTTGGGATTCAGAAGTAGGCATAGGAATCCCTTGCCCTTGCTGGGACTTGCCCTACTTTTGGCTGTGTTGGAGTTCCATACATTCGTATACAATTCAGAACATAGTGCAAGACTTGGTCCCAAGATGCCTGAGCTGAAGGCAACCAGAGTACCACTATGACGTTTATCTAAAAGTTTTATCTGAGCTAAAGCACAGGATTTGAAGCAAGACCTTTTGATTTTAAATCCCAGTACTGCTACTTTCTGTGTGAGCTGAGGCAAACTATTTAATCTCTCTGTGCCTCAATTTCTTCAGCTGCAAAATGAGGATAAACACAGTGCTTACTTCATAGTGAATTTTGAAGATTAGGTGATGCATTTAAAAATTATACAATGTGTGATGTTAAATCTCTACCAATTTATTTCCTTAAAATATTAACCTCACCAACACAGGCTGAGGTTCATTCCTTTTGTCCTCTTTCACCCCAGACATGAAGAACAAGCCAGCTAGATTCTATAGATGACCCTGACAACTTCGCATGCACTAATATGATGGATGTGGATGAAACATCTCTCAAATTACACTTGTAAACAAGGGCCCAAATACAACTTCTCATTAATTTCACCCATGTCCAACTCTAAAAGAGTACAAAGAAAGCATTCCAATCAACACTGAAAACTTTGAGGTTTCTGAGGCATCACTAAGAATTCATGATGAGTTTAAATCATATTATTGTTTTCTCTCTCCCTACACTTGCCCTGGTTAAAAATTTTTTGTGAAATTGGGTTTATATACCAAGAACAATCTTGAAGAGAGAAATAATTAACAAGTATTTAAATAAATGTAGAGGTAGAGTTTGAAAGGATCTCATCCTAGCTGAAGAGTATTGAGGAGGTAAGGCAGACCCATGCTTTTGGGGACAAGGGAAAATACAGGGCTAATGGCTTATTGAAGTATCCTAGCTCTTTCATAAGCATCTTCTGACAAAACCATCTATTCCCCTGAAGGTGTTTTCTTATATCACTGTCATACGCATTCTACCACTCAAAATTAGTGTCCACATCAATCCAATCAATCACAATGCCACATGACAGAGTTACAGCAAATGTCCATTCATTAAGGAACTTCCTCTATTAGAAATGGAAGGCCCAAAATAGGTTAGGATTGGATTATTTCATCCAATCAATCCCTCAATCTAGGCAACAAATATTTATAGCTTCCTATCATGTGCCTGCTACTGAAGAGATAAGGCACTAAGTCCAGAGAATGTAAGGTCACACCGTTACTTTCAAACTCTGGATCAGAGGCCATGTCTGCTGATCCCTGGCCAAGGTATTCTCCATCATACCCTGCTGCTCCTAAAGATCCCCTTAAAGGCTCTAAGAACATGGTTAATTAATATCAGCTGCAGCTTTTAACTTCAGCAAGCAAATTCCTAATTGAAAAGAATACCACATAGAAATACACAAAGAAAATCATCTTTCCTGTGGGTCAGTTAAGCACATAAGAGGCTGATAGAAGCAAGATCACCACCCTTAATGAGTACCACCTATATACTAGGGCCTATTCTAACCGCTTTAGCTATACTGTCCCATTTAATCCTCACAACCACTCTCTCAGACAGGAGAGAGATAACATTGTTATTCCCAGGCTAAGATGAGGAAACACGTTTAAAGAGGTTAAACAACAACAACAACAACAAAAAAAAAAAACAGATTCAGGATCTCTGGTCCAGGATCTCATAGCCAGTAAGTAGTAGAACCCCACCTTAAACTCAGCATTTCCCAACAAAAGCCCAAACTGTTTTCTACAGCTCTTATGGCACAGTAATTTAATGAAATAAACAACTCATTGTGCTTCCGTTTCTGAGACCACAAGAGCTTTGGCATATACAAGTCACAGAGGATTATTAAATACTCTAATTATGAAACTGTCAGATGGGGGTTATTTGTCTTGATGCATTATGGACCCCCCTGGGCTCTAGCCACTAAGTTGGTTTTTTTTTTTGGGGGGGGGTGCAAAAATAGGAACAAAAGTGACAATATTTTAAATCAAACAGGACCTGTTAGTTATACTGTGCCTATAACACTATGTAAATCTAAAGAGGTTTCCACTAATTCACAGAGCTGCCTTATACACCAGTTTTTCTCTAAAGTAGAGAAACCATGTTTGAAGCATGTCGGACACTCCAGCATAATAGAGAACCCTACCGTCAAGGGATTTCCCGTGTATCTGTAATGTTCCACTAATTAAGTCTTAGAGGCATTTAAGACTGTCTTCAATGTGTATACCTACAGTGCAGCCATAAAGAAAAAATCCATTTCAGTGAGTCATGTACCAACAATAGTGAGCAAATGGATTTGAATTGTTAGGGTCCATAATGATATGAAATGTAGTTTCCTCTCCATGAAAAAGATTACTTGTTCAGACATGCAGCTTATAGAAGCCAACTTTAGTGAAATATATAATTTTTTCCTTGTGGTGCATCAAATAACTTAACACACATACCATTTGGCTGGCTATGACATTTTTACCAGAAAAATCCAGAAGTGAAAGGAGCAAACTTCTTGGGAATGTGCTCAAGGAAGAGAAAATAGAAGACAATTTTGCTTCCAGACGTAAAAGAAGAAACATAAGGAAAACATTAATAAAAAACACCAGTGCTACATTTTTGCTTCTTCACAGCTGGTTTTATCTGCAAACAAATCTCATTACTCAATAACCCTAAATAAATTAAAACAAATAACCACTATTATGTGTCACTGCCTATGATTTTCTATTCCAAAGTTGCACAAATTGCTTTTAAGACTCGGGCTTACGCATGCCTTAATGTAGTAAAGCCAGTATAGCCCAACTTCATATCCATTCATTTAATTAAAGAGCCTACTCTGCAACCAAAATGATCCTGAAACTTATCATGGCCATCTAAGATATGATTTGCAGAAAATGTAAGAATCACAGAGCCTGTAATTTGGTTTAATCTACTTGGATCCAGTTTGCTCATCAGTTAAGCAAGAATATAGATTTTAACCTACAAGTTTACAAAGCAAAAATAAAAATTATTAAAAAGCACTTCTAATAACTGGGGATCAAA
The DNA here is from genome assembly GCF_052094955.1 of Ictidomys tridecemlineatus. Lineage (NCBI taxonomy): Eukaryota > Metazoa > Chordata > Mammalia > Rodentia > Sciuridae > Ictidomys > Ictidomys tridecemlineatus. The sequence continues at coordinate 78,960,530 of NC_135481.1, forward strand.
CTGTTCTGTTTAATATAGACTGAGGCTTGACCATCTCCAGGAATCACAGGGTTCCCAGCTATGCGAAAGCCTCACAGCATCTCTAAAAAGAAGTCATTTCAAATTCTTCCTTTCCAGCCCTTTTCTAGACCCTACAGTGGTCACCTGACTTTTGAGTCAGCCCTCTGAACACTCAATTATGATGTTCTTCACCAAAACTCATAACTTGCAGGAGAAAAATATATTCAAAAACTGAAAATTGGGACTGAGGATGTAGCCCAGAGATATGGTATTTGCTTTGCATGTGCAAGGCCCTGCATTGGATCACCAGCAGCACGAAAACAAGACCCAAAATACCTGAACTTGATAAGAAGAGCAAGATCAGAAAAGGATAAAGTGCTTATGATCAGATAAGGGTTAGAAGCTCATTGAACATAAATCTAAATTGGAGAATTGCCAGGGATTCTTTAAATACTGAAGAGAGGTATTCAAATCACCATTGTACATTTTTCATTCAAGGACACTACTGCCTCCAGGTATCAGGAAGTTCTACTCTATGAGAATATTCTACCATATGCATATCTATTTACTAGTTCATCCACATCCCCCTGCCTTACAGAATTCCTTTCCTCCATGTGTTTATGAAAGCAGAGGCTATAACTGACTGGTTCATTCAAACTTCAGGCAACATACATGGCACACGGTTTGTGCTTATAAATGTTTTCATGATTAACTACTTTATACATTGGTTCATTCATACCTATATCTGAAACTTTGACCTCAAAATATAGACACCTCAAGATTTACTGTCTATTTCACAAACATACTGAGTTTTCCTGAGTCATAAAAATACAAATACAACTCACATGAGTATTACAAGATTCTTCCCTCTATTCTGTTCCATTTTACTTAGCTTTAATGAAACATTAATGATAGGTTTGGTATATGAAAATTTTTTTTAGTTTCATAAAATGGTAGTGGCCTTAGCCTCCCCACCTCCAGGGGAAATTGCCTACCAGTATGAGGAATTAAGTTCTAAATTATATAATCACACATGAATATGGGTCTATTTCAAAGGCCATATTGCAGAGTAACAGAGCAAAAACTATCTGAAACAGATATGTAAAAAGGACTAAGTAAATCACAATATGTTTACTAATATATTTAACAAACCTTCATTATATTTTTTAGATAATGTGTTTTCAAATATATTTTTCTTCTCATTGAACAATAGGCCTTTAGTCTTTTCTACAATGAAATTCTAAGCAAGTGAATCCCCTACTTAAATTACTTTAATGACTTCCCATTGACCTTGCATGCCAGGCCCTCTGCTGGTCCCTGCTTGCCTCCTGAGGGGCATGCCTCACCATTCCTCCATATATTCCAAACTCCAGTTGGACCAGATGACATTCAGTTCTACAAAAATATCAGGTTACTCTCTTCTGAGCTTTCATGATTTCTGGCCTCTGCCCCTGACCTTCCTCTACCTCCTCATTCCCTCTGTCTAAAGCCTGCTTATCTTTCAGATCTCAGTTGAGGTATTACCTCCACCAGAAAGCCTTTTCTGACTGCCCCACTCCTTCCCATCTTGAAACTAGGAGCTACCCCATGCGTCTTTTAATATCCAGATCATACATCTGTACTGTTATAGTCTTACAAAAGTCATTGCTTATCATCCATATGTATTCCTAGATAGCAGCTGCTCCATAAGTAATATTAAATGAGTCCAAGTATGCCTACTAAATGTGAGACAGATGAAGTAAAATCCATGAACTCTCAGAGGGAAAGTAGTACTACTTTCTACCATATGCATTCTATGGAAAATATGGAAAGTAGTACTACTTTCCCTCTGAGAGTTCATGGTTTTTACTTCATCCATGTGCATGAATAATAAAATCACCTTTAGTGGTGTCTACCCTGATGACAGCTAGTTTCTATGAAACTAAAGGCCAAGTTATTGTCTCCATGTAAAGAGCCTTTATAGTCCTTAGTCAACTTTGTATAACAAAGTTGGGAAGATTATAAAAGGACTTACTTTAACCTCATACAAGCAGTCATTGTCCAATACTGTGGTATTAAAATTGTTTTTAAGGTGGGGCTGGGGTGGAAAAAGAAGCAGCTGAGGGAGGAGTTGCTGCTGCCACCACAGCTGCCAAGACTACTGTGACTTGCTGGAGCATGTGAGCTTGGAGGTTGATTTGGCAAAATATTTCATGAAGAGGAAATGAAAAACAACAATGAAAACCAGCAGAGGGAGGTAGCACACTAAAGGAAAAACTAATCAAAGAGGAAAACCAAGTCAAATTAAATAACAAAAATAAACAAATATGGCTGGAAATACAAATCATGTCTCAATAGTAACCCTAAATGTTAATGGCTTAAACTCACCAATCAAAAGACATAGGCTAGTAGATTGGATTTTTAAAAAGATCCAACAATATGCTGCCTCCAGGAGACTTATCTGATAGGAAAAGACATACACAGACTGAAGGTGAAAGGTTGGGACAAATCATACCACTCACATGGACTGCAGAAGCAAGCAGGGGTTTCCATGCTCATATCAAATAGACTTCAAGCGAAAGTTGGACATTACATACAAGGGAACCATACACTAACAAGACATACAATCATAAATATATATGCCCCAAACATTGGTGCAACTATGTTCATCAAACAAACTCTTCTCAAGTTTGAGTCGAACTGACCACAACACAATAATCGTAGGTGACTTTAACACACCTCTCTCACCATTGAAGAGATCTTCCCAACAAAAGTTGAATAAAGAAACTATAGAGCTCAATAACACAATTAATAACTTAGACTTAACTGACATATATAGAATATTTCAACCATCATCAAGTGGAAACACTTTCTTCTCAGCAGCACATGGATCCCTCTCTAAAATAGACCATATAGTATGCCACAAAGCAACTCTTAGCAAATACAAAAAAGTAGAGATACTATCATGAATTTCATCAGATCATGATGGAATGAAATTGGAAATCAACAACAAAATAAAAAATAAAAATTTCTGCATCACATGAAAACTGAACAATATGCTACTAAATGAACAATGGGTTACAGAAGACATCAAGGAGGAGATTAAAAAATTATTAGAAGTAAATGAGAACAAGGACACAACATATTGAAATCTCTGGGACACTGAAAGCAGTACTAAGAGGAAAAATCATTGCATGGAGTTCATTCCTTAAAAGAAGAAAAAGTCAACAAATAAATGACCTCACACTACATCTCATAGCCCTAGAAAAAGAAGAACAAATCACCAGCAAAAGCAGTAGAAGGCAAGAAAAAATTAAAATTAGAGTGGAAATCAATGAAATCGAAACAAAAAGAACAACTGGAAAAACTGACAAAACCAAAAGCTGGTTCTTTGAAAAAATAAATAAAATTTACAGACCCTTAGCCATGCTAACAAAGAAAAGGAGAGAGAGAACTCAAATTACCACCATACGTGATGAAAAAGTCAATATCACAACAGACACTACAGAAATACAGAGGATAATTAGGAATTATTTTGAAACCTTATACTCCAATAAAATAGAAGACATTGAAGGCATTGACAAATTTCTTAAGTCATATGATCTTCCCAGGTTGAGTCAGGAAGATATATACAACTTAAACAGACCAATATCAAGTGAAGAAATAGAAGAAGCCATCAAAAGCTTACCAACCAAGAAAAGCCCAGGACTGGATGGATACACAGCTGAGTTCTACAAGACCTTTAAAGAAAAACTAATACCAATACTCTTTGATTTATTTCAGGAAATAGAAAAAGAGGGAGCACTCCCAAACTCATTCTATGAGGCCAATATCACCCTGATTCCAAAACCAGACAAAGACACTTCAAAGAAAGAAAACTTCAGGCTGATATCTCTAATGAACATAGATGCAAAAATTCTCAATAAAATTCTGGCAAATTGAATACAAAAACATATCAAAAAATTGTGTACCATGATCAAATGGATTCATCCCAAGGATGAAAGGTTGGTTTTAACATACAGAAATCAATAAATGTAATTCATCACATCAATAGACTTAAAGATAAGAATCATATGGTCATCTCGATAGACACAGAAAAAGCATTTGACAAAATACAGCACCCCTTTATGTTCAAAACACTAGAAAAACTAGGGATAACAGGAACATATCTCAACATCATAAAAGCTATCTATACTAAGCCTCAAGCCAACATCATTCTAAACAGAGAAAAAAACGAAAGCATTCCCTCTAAAATCTGGAACAAAACAGGGATGCCTCTTTCACCACTTCTATTCAACATAGTTCTTGAAACACTGGCCAGAGCAATTAGACAGATGAAAGAAATTAAAGGGATATGTATAGGAAAAGAAGAACTTAAATTAGCTCTATTTGCTGATGATATGATTCTATACCTAGAAGACCCAAAAAACTCCACTAGAAAACTTCTAGAACTAGTAAATGAACTCAGCAAAGTAGCAGGATATAAAATCAACACCTATAAATCAAAGGCATTTCTGTATATCAGTGACAAATCCTCTGAAAAGGAAATGAGCAAAACTACCCCATTCACAATATCCTCAAAAAACAAAAATAATAAGATCCTTGGGAATCAACTTAACAAAAGAGGTGAAAGATCTATACAATGAAAACTACAGAACCCTAAAGAAAGAAATCAAAGAAGACCTTAGAAGATGGAAGGATCTACTTTTTTTTTGCTCTTGGATAGGCAGAATTAATATTATCAAAATGACCATACTACCAAAAGCACCATAACAGATTTAATGCAATTCTACTCAAAATCCCAATGGCATTCCTCATAAAAATAGAAAAAAGGAATCACAAAATTCATCTGGAAAAATAAAAGACCCAGATTAGCTAAAGCAATTCTAAGCAGGAAGAGTGAAGCAGGTGGTATCGCTATACCAGACCTTTAATTATACTGCAGAGCAATAGTAACAAAAACAGCATGGCATTGGCACAAAAAAACAGGCCGGTAGACCAATGGTATGGAATAGAGGACACAGAGACTAACTCACAAAATTACAATTATCTTATATTGGACAAAGGTGCCAAAAACTGCACTGGAGAAAAGATAGTATCTTCAACAAATGGTGCTGGGAAAACTGGAAATTCATATGCAACAAAATGAAATTAAACCCCTATCTCTCACCATGCACAAAACTTAACTCAAAATGGATCAAGGACCTAAGAATTAAAACCAGAGACTCTGCATCTAATAGAAGAAAAAGTAGGCCCTGATCTTCATCATGTGGGATTAGGCCCCAACTTCCTTAATAAGACTCCTGTAGTGCAAGAATCAAAACCAAGAATCAATAAATGGGATGGAATAAAACTAAAAAGTTTCTTCTCAGCAAAAGAAACAATCTGTGAGGTGAATAGAGAGCCTACATCCTGGGAGCAAATTTTTACCCCTCACACATCAGATAGAGCACTATAGACCTCACATAAAAAAATATACTTCATATAAAAAATCTCAAACAGCTAAACACCAAAAAAAACAAATAACCCAAACAACAAATGGGCCAAGGGCCTGAACAGACACTTCTCAGAAGAGGATATACAATAAATCAATAAATATATGAAAAAAATGCTCATCATCTCTATCAATCAGAGAAATCCAAATCAAAACTACTCTAAGATATTCATCTCACTCCAGTCAGAATGGCAGCTATTATGAAGACAAACAACAATAAGTGTTGGTGGGGAAAAAGGTACATTCATACATTGCTGGTGGGACTGCAAATTGGTGCAGCCAATATGGAAAGCAGTATGGAGATTCCTTGGAAAACTGGGGATGGAACCACCATTTGACCCAGGTATTCCTCTTCTCAGACTATACCCAAAGGACTTTAAAACAGCATACTACAGGGACATAGCCACATCAATGTTTATAGCAGCACAATTCACAATAGCTAAACTGTGGAGCCAACCTAAATGTCCTTTAGTGGATGAATGAATAAAAAAAATGTGGCATATATACACAATGGAATTTTACTCAGCATTAAAAAAGAACAAAATCATGGCATTTGCAGGTAAATGGATGGCATTGGAGAAGATAATGCTAACTGAAGTCAGCCAATCCCCAAAAAACAAATGCTGAATGTTTTCTCTGATATAAGGAGGCTGACTCATAGTGGGGTAGGGAGGGGGAACATGGGAGGATTAGATGAAGTCTAATTAGGGAAGAGGAGACGGAGGGAAAGGGAGGAGGCAGGGGATTGGCAAGGATGGTGGAATATGATGGACATCATTATACAAAGTACATGTATGAAGACTTGAATTGGGTGCCAACATACTTTATATACAAACAGAGATACAAAAAAAATGTGGTATATACGTGTATTAAGAATTGTAATGTGGCTTTCCAACCCGCCATCTATGGTGGGACCACCGCTACAGTGAGATGCAGATTTTCGTAAAAACCCTTACAGAGAAGACTATTACAATGGAGGTTGAACCAGATACTATAGAAAATGTAAAGGCCAAGATCCAGGATAAGGAAGGAATTCCTCCTAATCATCAAAGACTAATCTTTGCTGATAAGCAACTGGAAGATTGACGTACTGAGTCTGACTACAACATTCAGAAGGAGTCCACCTTTCATCTGGTGCTGAGGCTTAATGGTGGTGCTAAAAAAAAAAAAAAAAAAAGGAAGAAGAAGTCTTACACCACTCCCAAGAAGAATAAGCATAAGAAAAGAAGGTTAAGTTGGCTATCCTGAAATATTATAAGGTGAATGAAAATGGCAAAATTAGCAGCTTTCGATGTGAGTGCCCTTCAGATGAATGTGGTGCTGGAGTTTTATGGCCAGCCACTTTGACAGACACCACTGTGGCAAGTGTTGTCTGACTTACTGCTTCAACAAACCAGAAGACAAGTAATTTGTATGAGATAATAAAATACATGAACTAATAAAAAAAAGAATTGTAATGCAAAAAAAAAAAAAGTACATGTATAAAGGCATAAATTGGCCTGAACATACTTTATATACAGAGATATGAAAAATTGTGCCCTATATGTGTAATAAGAATTATAATGCTTTCCACTGCTGCCGTGTATTTTTAAAAAATAAAATTAATTAAAATTGCTTTTAAGAGTTAATTTTTGGAAAGTTTCCATTGCTTATGCAAGAATTACATAGTTCATCACATACTGACATGTCACATGATTACATGAAACTATATTAAGAGAGCCTTTTATTTGCCATCATTTTAAATGTATAGTGTCTGGTTTTTTAATCTCTGCACATGACAATCAGCAAATGTATAATGATGATAATAATAATCATGATGATAATAGTAATAGAAGTAAAATAATCTATAAGCAAATGACATATATCTAAGAGCTCCAAGTTGCCCTCTAAAGGATTTAAATGTGTTTTATGTGAGGCTTGTTTTCATAGCCGGACAACATCATGAAAGAAATTCCCAGTTTTAAAAAGAAAACCAATTCTGAAAGATGTTGTTGACACTTGTGACCCCATGGAAATTATTTCAATCTGTGGGCAATTTGTTTTCCGTCTTTGTGTATGGCACAGAAAATTCAGTCAGCTCGCTGTCACACAACACCTATCTCTGCAGTCACTCTCTTTTCTTAGCTCATCAAGATACAAAATAATCTAAGCAAAATGACTACACTGACATTTTCTCCAAATACCATAATAATTGCTAAATTGTACTGACCAGAGACAAAAGGAAATTTTATTTTCTGTTGATCACATACATCTTTTTATACATGAAAACCCACAACACTATCATTCTCCACCAGGCTGCTTCTGCCAACAACTGTGACTGATTGGGATTCACATAAAGCCTTCAGTCTTGTATGAACATGACAAGAGTCAAATTAGGTGGGCTGGAAGCAAAACAAAGAGCAGCAGAAAAGAAATCATCTCAAACTCAGCATTTTGACAGAGCTTCCTTCGTGCCAGCATGCATGCAGCCTCATTAAATGATGTATAGAGGTCAGAGGTTAATCAACTTCAATTTGGCATGCATATTGAGTAGTTTTTAGTCATCATTTTACATTTCCAAATGAGAAGAAACAACAAGCACTTCAAGTTACTGGAGCATTTTCTAATGACAATTTTTAACTCTTCAGAGACACACTTTCTCTTTTAACTTTGGGGAATTTTCCCACTTAAAATCACTATTAAAAAAAATAAGACATGAACATCTAAGTCATCCTTTTGCTTTGTTTTGCTTCTTTGAGGTATAATTTGAATTAAATGAGTTGCATTTATTTAACATGTACAATGCGGTAAGTTTTAACACATGTATACATGGGTGAAAAACAATTGTCCATATCAACATAATGAATAAATCATCACTCCCAAAGTTCCCTCCTATACGACTGAAACCCCCATTTCATAGTTCTGCCCCATCCTTTGGTCAGACAACTACTAATGTGCTTTCTTTGTAGATTAGCTTGCATTTTCTATAATTTTCTATGTATAGAAAATACAGCATATATAACCTTTTTATTCTGGCTGTATCTCTCAGCATAATTATTTTCTGATGTATCCATGTTACTCACATATCAGTAGTTAATTTTGTTTATTGCTAAATACTACTCCATTGTTTGGGTATACAACATTGGTTTATTAATTTACCTGTCTATGGACATTTGGATTGTTTGCAAATACTTTTGGTTATTATAAATAAAGCTACTACGAATATTTGTGTAAGTCTTTGTATGGCCACATGCATTCATTTTTTTCTTAAGTAAATACCTAGACAAGAACACCCAGAAGTAAAGAAGTTATGAGTTTTAACTGTTTTCCAAAGTCTTATGCCATATTACATTTCTACCAGCAATGTATGACACTTCCAGTTGCTCCATAACCTCACCGACACTTGGTATGGTCAATTCTTTTAATGTTAGATATTCTAATAAGCATGAATAGCATTCCATTGTGTTTGTTATTTGCATTTCCTTAACATATAATGGTGCTAAGTTTTTCCTATACCAATTTGTTATCATATATATTATTTGAAGACATTATTCAGTGAGTTCAGGCCATAAAGAAACTATTATTAACCAGCAAAGCAATGAAAGAAAATTCTTGAAGGAAATTTTAATAATTTCCATACCAAAAAAAGTTAATGACGTCTATGGAGAGAAAGTTTACAAATTAGTTTTCCTCACTGCTGAGTTTTAATGGTCTTAAAAAAAACTATGAGTATGCTTTATAGTTTCATTCTTTTTTCAGAAGTAACATAAATAATTCTATTGTGACTTAAATCTAGCAACAGCAATCAAGTATAGTTCTGTGACCATGCTAAATTTAATTAATTTTGCTCATTTTGATGTTTCAATCTGCTATATATTAATAGTAATGAGTCAATTAGAGATTAGCCATTTGAACAAAGCAAAATATCATCTTAAAACAACTACAAATGATCATCAACAAAAGAATAATATGTATATTATTCTACTTGCATGTCAACCCACCCACAAAAAGTAACTATAAAATCTCAATAAGCTACCAAAAAAAACATTTCTTGAGACATTAGAGTATAATTAAGGCTGCCAGAATTTGAGGGTTAGTCCTTGAGAGAAGAAACATACATCGAGTTGATTTTGACATGTTTTATCAACTTTTCCTTCAAGACATTTATTAATTCTTAAGAAGTCAAGGAGCAAATAGTGACTCAGTGATGTTGTCAGTCTTCTAAGGATAAGAAGAAAAAAAATGGAATTTAGGATAGCCAAGAATTTTAAAAGCTAGGATCCAGGATAAAAGGGAATCATGAAGAAGAGAGCTGGATATTCCTGGCCACATTTCCCCTTGAGCAGTTTGCCAATTCTTAAACCAAAAAAAGTGAGAGGTAAGTAAGTAAAGAAGAAAGCAACAACTAGGACACCACCGTGTAAGCTGCCTTTCAGCATTAAAGATGTAAACCACTTTTAGAGTCCTGGATTTAGAGTCCACCAAGGAAATAATGATCTATCTGATAAATAACCCAAGATTTCATATTAGACCTCTCAAAAGGTATGTTTTTTGCAGGAAAATAAAACAAAAATAAACTACCGCCTCATAAAGACTTAAATCCAGCCTCAAATTATCTTCATCCCTGATTGAATCAAGATGAATTTGCCTTATTCTATGAACTATTTAAATAAATAAGCAAATAGATAGATTAAAAACTAATATCTATCTGAAATAGGATAACATCATCAAGAGCCTTTTCAATTTTCCTTATACAATGTCTACATTTGATTTTTTTAATTATTAAGCATACCAGGAAATAGCAACAAATGACCAAACTCAAGAGAAAATAAAAAACAGAAAATAAACAATAGACCAAAAGGTAATCCACACATTGAAACTATCAGAGAAAAACTTAAAAAAAATTTTATTAACATTTTCAATAAATTATGTGACAAATAGAGAATTTAATTTCATCAAGCAACTGAAATCCATAAATACTCATAGCTGAAAATAAGAACACAATAAATAGACAGGGTTAAAGGATTATTAGACACAGAAGAAGAAAATATTACAAAAAGTAAACACGGATCAATACAAAATCAACTAGAACATGGAGGAAACACAATGAAAAATATAAAAGAAGGAAAAAGATATGTAGAATACACTAATATTTGTACAAATGTAATTTCAGAGAAGAGATAAAAAAAAAAGAAGCTAGATGAGACTTTTAAAAACCTAACAAAGATACCAACCCAAATTTAAAAAGCTTTTTGAACACAAGCAGGATAAATTCCAAGAAAACTACACTGAAATTCATCATTCCAAACTGCTTAAAACTGAAGTCAAAGGGACAACTTAAAAGCAGCCAGAGAGAAAATACACATTAACTTTAAAGAAACAACAATAAAATAGTTGACTTGTCAATAGAAAAAAAAAGAAACCAAAGAAAATAGATTGAGATCTTTAAAGTGCAGAAATAACTTTCAACCTGGTACCTAGCAAAAATATCCTTCAAATATGAAATAAAAATAAAAATATTGTTTAAGAAAGTAAAAACTATGAGAATTTATTGCCAAATACACATTCTAAAATAAAAATTCAACTGGGCCCAATGGTACATACCTATAGTTCCAACTACTGGAGAGACTGAGGCAGGAGCATCCCATGAGTACAGGGTTTCAAGGCCAGACTGGGCAACAGATTAAGACTCCATCTCTTTTAAACAAACAAACAAACAAAAAACTTTAAATATTTAAGGGAATCTGCGGCAGTCGCAGTCCTGCTACAGCAAAATAACGGGGGGGGGGGGGGGGGGAGGGGGGGTGACGAATAACTTCTGTAGATTGATACAGCAAAAGTAGGAGCCGTTTATTGTAGGACAACAGAGCTATTTATACATTTTGCACAGGCTCGCTTTTGTTACTTCTCAAACCACTCCCTCTGACATTTTGCCAGGCAGGAACTCTACATTCCCCAGGTGTTATTTTGACTTGTCTACAGACCTTAACAGGAATCCTTCAGGCAAAATAAAATTATTCTAGACATAGACACCAAAATACAGGACAGAATGAAGAGCAAGGAAAAAATAAATACGTGGCCAAATTCAAACCATTATCAACTTTATAAAGCAAAAATAATTGTAGATTTAAAATATATGTAGAAATAAAATAAATAATAACAACAGCACAAGAGAGGGGGGCTTACGTAAATGTTCTAGGGACCTTGTGCTGATTGGGAAGTGGTAAAAGTACTAACTAATAAATGTAATTTTAGTTAAGGATACATGTTATAATCTCAATAATAACCATGAAAAGAATAGTGCAAGGCAGGAAACCCAATGAGTTCATGAAGGAAACAATATCATTAAAATGTTTAATTCATAAAAATCCAAAAATAAGGAGAGGAAAAAAGGGAACAAAGAACATGGGACAAATATAAGACAGTATATATAATCCAAATATATTAGTAATTACATTAAATTTGTGAATATACAATAACGCATCTGTTCAGTCCACTTCTCAAGGAAGTTTCAGGTATTACAAGTACTTGCTATTACAAAAATGCACCAGTAAAAATTTTATACATGTGTGAAAATTTCTCCCGGTTTTAATATAAAAGTAGAATCACTAAAACCATCTTCTGTTCTCTCAGGTCTTCTGAAAGTGCTTTTCAACACATGACAGCTCCTCTTTCACCATATTCTCACCAATATTTCATATTACCAGACTTTTAAAAAAAATCTCCCCATCTGATGGGCAAGAAGTAATAATGTGTTATTGTTTCAATTCATTCTTACTTTATCACTGATAGGGGAAGGTATTTTTCATACATTAACTATTACATGAAATATTGTAGTTTCTTCTTCTATGATTTTTTTTAAAGAGAGAGAGGAGAGAGAGAAAGAGAGAGAGAGAGAGAGAGAGAGAGAGAGAGAGAGAGAATTTTTAATATTTATTTTTTAGTTCTCGGCGGACACAACATCTTTGTTGGTATGTGGTGCTGAGGATCGAACCTGGGCCGCACGCATGCCAGGTGAGCGCGCTACCGCTTGAGCCACATCCCCAGCCCCCTTCTGCTATGATTTGATTGTTTATATAATTTGACCTTTTTATTAAGCTGTTTTTATTTTTTGCATTGATTTTCTCTTAATTTGTTGAATATATAGTTGTCAGTGGCTTGCATTACTGGGTAGATAGTGGTGCTCTTCATCCAGAGAGGAAATAAAGAAATTCAGGCACCTTTTTCAGTAACAATTAATGATTTCAGTTTCAGATAAATTCTCAAAATACAAATATCTTCTCAAAATGACTAACTTTGGGATACTCTGTCATGCAAATTAAAATATGGTTAATATATTCATTTTTCTTATCTGGATTATTTTGGTTATTAGGAATTTTTTCATAAATTATGTATTCAATGTGCCCTTGAGTTTCTTTCTTTTCTTAAATTTACTTTTTGATATATAAAATTATAAAAATCATACATATCAAAGAGATCCCTGTGATGTTTCAATACATATATTCATTGCATAATGCTTACATCAGGTTTAACATATCTATTTTCTCAAACATTATTTTTTATGGGGAAATATTCAAACTCCTCTCTTCTAGCTTTTTGAAATATACAGAACATTATTATTATCTCTAGTCACCCTACTGTGTAATAGCATCAGAGCTTCTTACTCCTGTCTAACTGTACCTTAGTACGCATTAATCAACCTTTTCCTACCGCTCCCCACCCCTACGGTCCCTAGCCTCTGGTAACCATAATTCTGCTCTCACTTGTATAAGATTAATGTCTTCAAATTCCACATATGTGTGAGATCACATGGTAGTCTTATTTCAATGCCTGAGTTTGTTTTTTTAATCACTTAACATAACAATCTCCAGACCATTTGTATTATCTCAGCCCTCAAGTTATACAGTTCCAATTTTCCCCGTTATGTCTTTAATCTCTCTTGAATTTAGTTTTGTGTGGAACATTGCTTCTTATATTTTCTAATCCTTTTTCTGTATATTGAACTTATATCTAGTAACATTGCTGAAGTCTCTTGCAAGTCCTAATAATTTATCTGTAAATCTTCTCTTCTTTTTAGGAGAATATTTTTTTAAAGGTAAAAGAATTTCCAAAGCAAGTATTTGAATCCATTATTTTTCAGACCAGGAAATTAACGATGAAATTTTCAAACAGAAAGGGAATTTTTTTTCCGATCTTTTTTAATAAAAACTATCTAGTGATTTTCCCCAACTAAGAGATCCTGCATAAATGAGAGTAATTTTCAGCAGTGGGTTTGGAAGGTGATTCACTCTTTAGTCAGTCTTTATGTTACCATAGCAAAAAAAGAGAGAGAGACTGAAGACAGGGGTAGGAACATAACCATAAGTTAAATGCACCAGACTAAGGAGTTTACATTTTGTCCTGAAAGCAAAGAACTTAAATCAAATTTATATTTTGGATTTTCATTTTCAAAAAGCTTAAATAGAACCATGAAGGATGGGCTAAGTATACATTTTAGAGCAAGTTGATCAGTTGAGATGCATTGCAGTAACTCCCTAGACCATAAGCCTCACAAGGGCTAGGACAGTTGCTTTTGCTTACCTCTGAATCCTCAGAGCCTGTACAATGCTCAACATATAATACTCAACAAATACTTGCTGAATTAATTAATCAATCCTATGAGAAATAATTAGAGCAGAACCCAAAATTGAGATTATAGAAATGAAAAGGAAAAGATAAAAATCTATAAATATTTAAAGCAAGGAGGCAATTGCACGTCATAAATAAGTGAAAGGGAGAGATTAAGAATGACTCCCAGATTATTGGCTTGGGTAACTCAATAGATAGAAGTATCCTACAACCAGAAGGGGAATAAGGAAACACAAGACATGTTTTCAGGAATACATAATGAATTTAGTTTCAGTTATGCTGACTTTGAAGTATTTGCAAGCAGATTTGTCCAAAAAACAGCTGGATCTGTGGATGTGTAGTTGCATGGGGAAATTGTTGAGGTAATAGGTATCAGAGAGTCATACTGAAAAAGTATAGCATTCAAATCTCTATCTCCTCTGATGTAGTGTATCCATCTTAAGCTACCCTAAGGTCTCAGAAAAATACTTCAAAAAGACTTGAGCAGACAGGAAGTTGCCTCTTGAAGAAAAATTTGGCCCCACTTGTACGGAATTCAGTGACCCACCTCCATTTGCAAGCTAGGTGACCCTTCATTCAGGTATAAGCACAATCAAGCATATATTCTTTCATAAAACAAAGTCACCCTTGCCATCTGTTCATCTGCAATCCAAAGCATATCACTGTGTCTTCAACAGTATATCCATATTGACTTCTTCTCAGAAAAGTTCACCTGAAATTGTTTGCTCTCCAATTCAGGTCAAAGGACCTTAGGTCAAAAGACTGATAGTCTAAGATTTGGTCTCTGTCCACTCCTTTAAGTATTCTACAATCTATTCTAGTGTAAATGTACAGTGCCACATTATCCTACTTCCTTCACTGAGTACCACTTCAGTGTTATTCTCAGATTTTACCAAAGCCCAATACATGTAAGAAAGAGACACATGAATACAGCCCTGGTGTGCTTGCTTTAAAGTTTACTCTGGAGATCTTGTCCATTATCTTGTTCAATGTCCCTTATACAAATTTTCTTATGAAATCTGCTTGCTGTCATTTCTTTGGATATTTTTATCATAAAAGTAATACATACTTGTTTGTAAAAATGTTTTCAAGCAATATAGAAGCTCCCATATGTATTCTCTTTCCAGTCCACACAATTCTAAGTCCCAAAGATATATGGGTAGTCAGGATTCTTTCTATTGTAAACGACAGACCTATAATTTGAAGTAAGTTAAATGCAAGACAGGAGTTGGAAGGCCTTTAGGGAACGATAAAGAATCAAAGCATCTACTTCAGAATCCAGGGCAGTCCCAAGGATCCCAGCAGATAAATCCTGGAGTGTGAACCACCTGTCTCTGTTTCTGCATGCATATTCACATTATTCTCTCTCAGTGACTGAAGGATCAGATCTTGGCATCACTGCCGTCCAATAGGAAAAGTTCCCCCCTACACTTTAAAAAAATTCCAGGGTCGTGGGACAGACTGTCATTGACTTAGCTTTGGATAAAGGAATACTATGATTAGCAGGGGCCATAAACTCATGTCTAAAATAGAAGAGGAGTAATTTCCTTGAGGAAGGGGAACAAAGTCATTGAAAGAAGGGAAAAGTTGGCTACAAAGCAAAAGGTACTATCAATAGTTTCCTGAGTTCTGGACATTTTCTCTACATTTACAAGTATATAAAATATATTATTTTATATTTTAGATTAATAGCATCACACTATGGCAAATTTCTTTTAGACATTTATCAAGGAGAAAATGTTCTTTTAAAAGTGCTGGTATACTTTCTTTTGATCAGATAATGAGAATTCTTTAATCCACTATTCCTTTTTCTTGACTGTCAGGAAGCTCAGAAGTAAATTTAATGTTCAGTGACCATAACCATATTAAATCTTTTCCCTTCTTCTTTTCATAATTTTAGTTTTCTAATTCCTAGCTTGTCTAGCTTTATGGTACAAATGTCTTTTATTGTAAACCACCTCAAATTCTTCTTGAAAAATAAGACAGAGTTTTATAAGTTCTTCTAAGATCTGGTATTTTTTAACTTTATTATTTTTCCACTATGTGAGTAATGAGTGCTTATTATAGAAAATTTAGAAAATAAATGGAAAAGTAAGGAGAAAAAAATCACCCATGTTCCCACCAGAGTTCTTACCACCCATTAATGTTTTGTTGTATTGCCTAATTTTAAGGGTAGGAGAAACAGCCACGCCATCTAACTAGCCAGTCTGAATGGTTTCCTTCTAATCAGAAAATCCCTGAAGACTTTAAATTACAGAGGAACGAGACTTTAAAATTCTTAACAAGAATAAAGGAAGACTTGGAAACTTTGACAATGATTGTCCAGAATTTATTATTAAAAATTAATACTTAATCTATTAGTTCATCATTCCCAAATGTTGTTTACTCACAACTAAATTAAAATTAAAGCTCAAAAACAAAATATTACCCTTTGTTAAGCTCTCATAATTTTATTTAATTATTAATTCAATGGGGAATTATTCCAATAAATAACAAAAGTTGTATTGTTTAGGTATTATTCATAATGATTTTTTGTTTGTTTATTTTACTGGGGATTGAACCCAAGGATACTCAACCACTGAACAACATCCCAGCCCTTTTTTACATCTTATTTAGAGACAGAGTCTTGCTGAGTTGCTTAAGGCCTTTCTAAGTTGCTGAGGCTGGTTTTGAACACACGATTCTCCTCCTGCCTCAGCCTCCCAAGCCGCTGAGATTATAGACGTGCACTACTGCACCCTGCCACAGATAATGTTTTTGAAACACACATTTGGTAATTGTAATAGTGATCATTAGACCCCAGTTGTGTAAAGTTGCATCTTAGAAAAGCTTCTTAAGACTTACATGCGTGTTCCAAACAGAGCTTCACTTTGATTTTGAAGGAAAATTAAGAGAATAATAATACCAAATCTAATCAAATTTTAATCCCTGTATTAGTTGGCTCAGGTTGCCATAACAAAAGATCATATACTGAGTGGCTTAAACAACAGAAATTAACTTTCTCACTGTTCTGGAGGCTGGAAGTCTAAGATCCAAGTGCCAGCATGGTCAATTTCCAGTAAAGACCCTCTCCCTGATTGGTAAATGATCACCTTCTCCATGTGGCCTCACATGGCCTTCCTTGAAACACAGGGAGAGAAAGAAAGCTCTGGACTATCTTCTTTCTTCTTATAAGACATCAATCCTATGGGATCAGGAACCTAGCCTTAGGATCTCAATTAACATTAATTACTTCCATAAAGCCTATAAGTCCAAATAGCGTCACAATTGGGGGTAGAGCTTCAATATATAAATTTTGAGAAGACATAATTCAATCTATAGAAATCCCTTTGTTCTAATAATCATATCTCTGGCAATAATTAAATTTATATCTGAATATTTTGAAAATGAGAGGTGAGGTTTTCATCTCTGCTTATCAGTTCACCAATAACTTCTTGTAGCAAAAATATGTTTATTTAAAACCAAACATGCTATAAAGATACATGTGGGAAGGTTGTGGGGAGGTTGTGTGTGTGTGTGTGTGTGTGTGTGTGTGTGTGTGTGTGTGTTGAGAAATTCAAAGTTCTCCCATTTCTATATCAATTGAATTGTTTAGTTAATATTTGAGCCCTGAAGTTCACAACATAAGTAGTTGAAGCATATGCCTTGTTCCAAAACACAGCTAGTTTGGTAGGTAGACAGCCATGTTGAAGCCACTAGGATGAGAACTCAGTGACCAAAGTAGAGATACATGACATAACTAGATTCAGAATAGATAATGCCAGATGAAATTAGAAACTGTGTTTTGTCCTACCTTTTATGTAAAGTGGGCTTATGGTTAAACATGGAGCCAGGAAACTATTTTGGATCAGAATTTTAAATGGTCCTATTCTTTGTATGTCAGATTAACACATTTGTCTTTGAGTTCTTTCATCTGAACTAAAACACTAAACAGAAAAAATACATAAATCAAATGTTTTGGCCCTTCTCAGATCTTCCTAACATGGGCTAACTCTATTCAGAAAGCATGTATTTTTTCCCCATGACATCTGAAGTACAATATAGAAATTCATCCTTTTAGTGAACTGTGCCTTTCCCCAAGATTTTTATTTTGCATTTAACAAAATAACAGCAAATTTCAGGTATTAGAAGGATCGAAACAACCTCTTCTATTCTGTTGTCCTTAGAACACCATCTTTTATTCATAGCTTCTCTTGTGGTGCTGGGAGGCAGATTCTGTTGCTATAGCAACGCCCTGCATATCCTTGGGGATAGCTTACAGTTTTACTTTTTTTTTTTAAACAACAAAGAGCCATTGATACTACATGTTGCCAAAGGTTATAAAAGTTGAATTCTAAAATGAAAATATTTCTTCTATAGAAGTGGTACACCATATGCGTCCCACAAATTCAAAGAGATATGTAAGGATATGACCTTTGTGTGAACACTGATGAATCTAGTATAATACTGTTTGGCTTCAATGGATTATTCACAGCAGAAGTAGTTTAAGTGTATGCCTTGTTTTCTAAGACCACTATGGGGGATAAGGGGTTTATTCCCAGTATCTGTAAAGATCCAGAAGCAAGAAAAGAAAATAAATAAATAAATGGTCCCATCACTTATTACATTTTGTTTGTTACTTTTGTAATCACCTTCCTATTCCCCACCCCCGCCAAATGAACTGCTATATCAAAATCCAATTACACTTTGACAGTAAATAGAACCTCAAAGAGCGGTTGTGACTGAATCCTTGTTCCTCGGAATAGATATTAAATGTACAAGATTCTCAAGAGCTCTGAAATCCGTATTCCTTCCTTCATTTTAACTAGATTCTCTTCATCTATGGAGGAAAAAAAATTCCTTAGCTAGCTGCTTTGTAAAACTAGGAAAAGAATTTATTTTCAAGTATTCCTTTCAAGATAAGTTATCTCATTCCCCTAGAAATCAAAGGGGATGCACTAAGACATACAGATGAGAAGTTAGAGGCGCCACAAAATCACTTCCTAGGAAAATAGTCTTAAGAGCTTACAGAAGGTCAGGAGGTGGGAATCTGTATTTTTCTTCTCAAGGAGAGAGAGAGAGAGAGAGAGAGAGAGAGAGGGAGGGAGGGAGGGAGGGAGGGAGGGAGGGAGGGAGGGAGAGAGAGATATACAGACTGAAAATGTAGATTAAAAATATAAGTACTCATTCCAATTTCCTCCACTCACTATAGCAAGAGAAAATTCACTTGGGTTAGAAGACCCTCCCAGCAGACCAAGCAAACCCCTGATTCCAGGCCATTTATTCGTTCATCAATATTTACTAAGTACATGTTATGTTTTAAGCCACTCAAATGCTTACTAAGTGTGTCTGATTGTACTCTTAAAGAGTTAGTGTCTAATTCAATAAAGACTTCATTGGTACATCTTCTATAGATATAATATGAAAAAAAACTATTTAACATAACAGATCAAAAGGGAGGGGGAATGGGAATACAAAAGACAACAGAATGAATCAGACATAACGTTCCTTTGCTCATAAATAAATACGCAACCAGTATAACCCCACATTATGTACAACTACAAGAATGGGATTCTAATTGGAATGGGTTATACTGCATGTATGTGTACGTCAAAATATACTCTACTGTTATGTATATCTAAAAACAATAAATAAAAAAATAACAGATCCAGAAGGCAATCATAGCTACTAATATCAAATACACAGATTGTGTTTCTGAATACCATTTTGGGCTAGAAGGAACCAGGGTTCCTTGCAGAAATGGCTGATTCTAGAAATGGTTGCAATAGAAAAATCATGCCAGAGTCTGGAATATCTGGTTGTTCAAGAAAGTGATTAATAGAGTCCTGTCAAAAGGATACTGGAGCCGGGTGCAGTGCCTCACATCTGTAACCCCAGTAGCTCAGGAGGCTGAGGCAGGAGAATCCTAAGTTCAAAGCCAGTCTCAGCAACTCAGCAAGAGCCTGTCTCTAAATAAAATATAAAAAAGTGCTGGGGGATATGCCTCAGTGGTTAAGCACACCTGGGTTTCAATCCCCAGTACCAAAAAAAGGGATACTGGAGCTGATTTGAAAGAACATCCATTGGCCACATCTTGGATAATTTTACCATTGAAATGAATAATGGCAGAAATAGGTCATAACACATTAAATGAAAAATAAATACATGAGCCCATAGTGATACCCAGAAGAAAGGGGAGAAGAGAAGAAGAATAGAGAAAGGGAAGAATAAAAGTGGAAAGTTATTCTTTATAGAAAACCAACTCTTATGAGATGAATTACATCCCCACCAAATTCATATGTTTAAGCCTAACACCTGAAGTGACTTTATTTGGAGATAACTGTAGGGAGGTAATGAAAGTTAAATGAGGTCATAAAGACTGAGGCCTAATCCAAAGAGGAAGAGTCACCACAGAGTGTGTTCTCTCTCTCTCTCTTCCCTCCCTCCCCACCGCCTTCCACCCCCCCACCCCCACCCCCACCCCGCCATCCCCATCTTCTTTATCTCTCTCCCCTCCAGTCCATATACACAGAGAAGACTCTGTGTGAAGACATAATTAGAAGTTAACTGTGTACAAGCCATTTACCAGAAACTAACTCTAACAGTACCTTGAGTTCTTTCTAGCCACTAGAACTATGAGAAAATAAATTTCTGTTGTTGATACCACCCATTTTTTGTGGCATTTTTTTAATGGAAGCCAAAGAGTAATATACCAATTGATAAATGTTGAAGAAATGATAGAACTAGAAAAATCCCCATTACTCCCCACTGTAAGAATCATCAGTGAATATCAATATCACTGGGTAGAATATTCATTGGCTCTAAAATACAACCACACAGGTAACCTTTACAATAGGGAAATTAGTCATGCCATCACTATCTTAACCAAGAGAGCAAACTTAGCATTATCACTAGTACAACAACCTGATGTGTACCTCCTAATAGATCCATTAAGAAAAATATTCATCACCTTGCCAAGAATGTTTAATCAGAACCTAATCATGAGAAAATAACCAGACAGAGCTCCACAGGAGATTCACTTTTGCAAGTAACTGGCCCAGATTCTAAAAACAGAGTTAATGTCATTAAAAAAAGTAGGAGATCCCTTCTAGACTAAGTGTCTCTAAACATTACAACTACAGAATTAACAAAGTTTGATTGGATCTTGGATCAACAAAAGCAACTAAATAGCATATTGAGTATAATTGCAAAAATTTTAAATTGTCTCTGTATATTAGATGACAAAACTGAATGAATGTTAATTTTCTTAAGTATGGATAATATAGTGGTTATTTAGGAGACTGTTCTTATACCTAGGCAGTATATACCAAAGTGTTCATGGGTAAACTATCATGATGTCTGAAGCTTCCTTTCAAATGGTTGAATAGCAACAAAAAAGGATACATTTACAACACATGGAAACAAACAGCAAAGAAAACAGGTAATAAAATGTTATTAATTGATGGATATAGGTAAAGGGTAAAGTAGTAGTATTCAATGTAGTATTCTTTCAGCCTTTCCGTGATTTTACATTTTTCAAATTCAAAGTTTGAAAAAATAATTAAGAAATGAAAGTATATTAAAATGTTCACAAACATTTTATGGCCTAAAGCTCACCTCAACTACTACTGACCATGCAGCTACTAAGACCAAATGGCAAAATTTAATGATTGGAGAGTATAGATGCTGTTTCCAAACAGACCTGATTTTAAAGCCTGTCTTTCAGACTATAGGAAAATAATAATATTTCAGATTTAAGTTTCTGCATTAAAATGAGAGTAATACCTGAGTAACAGTTGAGAAAATTAAATTAGATATATAAAATGTCTGGCACACAGTAATAAGCAGTAATAATAGCAATTATTATTTCGTGAAGGAGAAGGGATTGGAGCCTTCACATTTTCTGGCAAGCATTCTCCACTAAAACTATGACATCACTTACTAACAATGAGTGACTGTGCTATACCATTAGTGACCATTTTATGGCAACAGTCTTTCCAACTGAATCAATGGCAGGGACCATGCCTTCTCTAATTTCTGTGTCTCCTAAAGAGCTTTGTGCAAGGTTATAGATGTTAATATTTTATTTATAATATGTTATGCTAGATCAGTGCTTTTTTAAAACTGATGCCTGGACCTCACCCCCAGATCATTTTTATTTGTTTTGTCTGGGATGGGACTTGAACCTCAAGATTTTTAAAAACTCCCAGGGAGATTGTAAAAAGCTTGTTTTGTGTTTCTCCTTAGCGCAATGGCACCATTTATTGCTGCCAGTTTTCACCCCCCTTGGAGCAACCTGGAGCAACAGATATAAGTGGATTTGGATCTTAACATGACAGCCCTCTCCTATAAGCAGCTCTTGACCTTCTTTCTGTCTCTTGAGAAAGGGTAGAAGCAAATTTCAGATAATTCATAAGACCATCATGTAGGTTAACATAAAATATGCAAGATTTACTCTTTGACTTATCACAAATCATAATTATAACTAATGCTGTTCTTCCTTCAGTTGATGAAAACTGAAAATATGCCTGTTCCCAAACCACAAGTTTGGGTAAGTTTTCACAACAAAACAAGTATCCAAACAGCAGAAATGAAGCTGTAATACTACATTATTAACAATTTGGATTCTTGAAATTCAGAAAATGTTTTCATTTTGTCCCAGAGAAATCCAACCATAAGGTAGATAACATGAATGATAAAAGAAATGGAGATGTGTGGGAGCAGAAATCAGAATCAGTGAGCTTTACAAGAATATCAGAAAAAGAGCATTTTTATCATAGCCCATCTAGTAAGCTGCCAATGTTGGCAAACAAGTTCCCAATACAAAGTATGTAGGCACTGGTCTGACTCCTGAGTATGTCTCTCCCTACATCCTCCACCAGGGCCTCTATGACCAGAACACTATGCCTGATGGTCTGACATATCTATGTACATTTTCCCTGCTCCTGACTGAGTGTACACTTATGGACCTTTAACTGCTTAGAAAGCATGAGTGTCTTTAACAGAATAAGAGGCACTCACAGATAAGGTTATTTACAAAGTTCTGTTATGTAGACTCATCTCTCCAAGTCTTCCTGATATGGGCAAGAAGAAAGTTTTACAGATGGAAATTTGTGTCACCCTTAAAGGGAAATTTGTGCCCTGCTTTGGGGCAGAGAGGAGAGAAGAGAATTTTTTCTGTGACTATTATTTCTCAGCTGACTTCAGTTTAAAGTAATCCTTATGCCAATGTCTCATATTTTGGGGTGGCATATTTCAGACACCATCACTAGAAAGTGACTTGAGGACTCAAGATATTCCAGAAATATTCTGAATTATATAGGTAGATAAAAATTGTTTTAGCTATACATTTTGAAATAACTTAAAGGAGAATTATTAAAAGTACACTGAATACGATATACCAAAAGAAAGTTTAAAAGTTTACATGAAGATGAAAGAAAGAGAACTGATCTTTTTTTAATGCTAAGAAAAGCAAAGCTAGATTATATCGATGGCTGATTGTCCAGGAAAGCCAAGTTTGATGTTGTTATATTTTATTATAACTTTAAAAGTTGAGGAAGTATTATAACAAAGATTTGTATGTAGCATGTAAATCAATTTTACATTTATCACGTTCAACCTGCAGCAGATTGCCTAAATTTTAGGAGTGTAGTCCCTACCAAGGAAAGATGTATCACTACTCTAGTGAAATAATCCTTATAACATGAGTAAATGTTACTTTTAATTCCAAGCACTAGGTCACCATTGGAAACCTGCTAAACCTCTGTAGCTTTAGTCACACTATGGATACAATAGAAAACTAGACTTGAAGCTTCCTGGTGAAATTCTGTTTCAATATAAATGGATATGATATTGAGATGTGTCTATTCCCTCTTTACCCTCAGCCATACTTTTTAAATTAAATCTCTTCCTCATAAAAACAGTTGAATTATTTATGAGATAAGAAAACATACTTTGTTCTCTGTTCCTTTTGTAAAAGAGTAGATTCCCCAAATCTCATAAAATCAAAATTTAGAACACTTTAAAATACATCACCAAAAAAATTTAAAAATTTTTAAAAAGTAAAATAAAATGCATTACTATCTCATGAAGTTGTAAAATTTGTAACTGAGTTTTAGTAAATAAACTTGGTTTGGAGTTAATTATTAATATAACAATTAAAATATCCTTTTGAAAAAGTATACAATGCTTTTCAGATTTCACCTGCATCTGAATATTAGCTAACTAGAGATAGAGAGCTTACATAGATATATTTAAGAACTAAGGAACCAATATTTTTCCTATAGAAACTTATATAGCAAGAAAGAACTATGTGGGGCTGGGGGTTGTAGCTCAATGGTAGAGCACTTGCCTAGCATGTGTGAGGCACTGGGTTTAATCCTCAGCACCATATGAAAATAAATAATGTTCAATTCTTCTCTCCCTAATCCAAAGAATATTATTAGCCTATGTACATATATGATTACACATCCAGTGTGATTCTACATCATGTACAACCAGAAGAATGAGAAGTTACACTCCATTTATGTATGATGTATCAAAATGAATTCTACTGTCCTGTATAACCAATTAAAACGAGAGAGAGAGAGAGAGAGAGAGAGAGAGAGAGAGAGAGAGAGAGAGAAATAAATGAAATGAAGGTATTGTGTCCACCTACCACTAAAAAAATATATATTAAAAAAAGAAAGAACTATGTGGGACTAATCAGAATTAATCATGCTATTATTGACTGTGTTCATGGATCAAAAGTAGTTCCATAAACTTTTTCCAGCTACTCTTTTTATCTTTTTTACAGATTTCTATATCTGTATTTTTTATCCTATGCCTCAGAGAAAAATGTTTTGAAAGTATGCTTATGTATTAAACCAAAAATCTTAAGCATGCAAAAATTCTGGTTCTCAAAGCACATTTTCTAATGCCTAAAAGACTAAAAAATAACTCAGTACCAGCCATATGAGGAATGTTGCCCATGATCACCTTTCACTTTTAAGCATGCTTTTTCCAGTTCAATTTTGTGATTCTTTCTTTTCATTCTAGTTATTTGGGGCCTTTCCTAAGTACTGCCAAATAGGAAATTACCACAAAGACAAGTGGAAGGAAAAAACATTTTAAAAATAACTTCACACACCACCTGCAATTCTGGTAAATGCCTGGCTCTCGGAGTGTGCGGGCATTTTGAGATCTCCCTCAAATCAGTCACGCTGCCCCCCCACGGGGATTGGTGTTCCCTTTTCAGCTCAGTAATCAAATAGCTTTGACTGGTCCATGTCTGCTTTTGTCCACTTCTGACCTACATGTTCCTGTGAGGGACATCTTTGTCTCACTTCTCTTTGGTCACTGAGTTCATGTACCTCAATAGCCTAAGTCTTGCAGTCCATTAATGAGAATTCTCAGCTCAGCCCTAGGCCACCCAGAAACCCCGGTTGCATGTTCTTCTTGAATGGCTTCACTGGTGGCCCATTCAAATGTGCTAATGTCAGAAAAAAGGATTGAATGGGGCGCCAATGTACACCATTGCTGAGGCAAAGTGACTGCGGCTTCCAACAAAGCTTCCCCTGTGGTGATGTTAAGCAGAGTTATCAATGGTGCAGAGGCTGAGCAAGGACTAATGCTCCAATCATGCCATCAACAGGTGGCACAGATGCAGCCACTTCAATATGAAATCACAGTGCAAAGTTCACTGCAATTCATTCCTCTCTTCAGCTTCCAAACTCCAGATAAATGTGTAGATATGCCTCCTTTTCTCTCTCATTCTGGGCAGGCCCCTTTGAATTGGCTTGCAGAAGGAAGACATTTTGGGTAGGAGAGGAAGCCAGTGTTATTTGTTTCCAATTTTTGTTAGGGTTACATCTGCACTGGATAAGCATTCTCAAAACCTTTTTATTCCCTCATGGTTAAACAAAACATAAAAAATTTTCACAAGGCTTATCCCAAAAGCACCAAAAGGGCATTTTAGTTCAGCAAAGGAATGTTTTGATTATGCAAAACAGATGTCATATTATGGCTCCATGTTGCTACTTCTCATGAAAGAACGTATTGAATTGCAACTAAATTGTAAAGGTATGATGAGCAAACCAATTCTGCGGCCCCTCCTCCTGGAAACAGAGCAAATGAAAGGGAAAGGAAGAGAATGGAGCAGCCCCCAATTTTTCCTCCTAAATAGATACTTCTGGAAAGAAACATAAAAGGAACTGAAGAGTCAGGACTTTCATAATTATCTTTAAATTCCTTTAAGACCTTCGGATTTCTGAACAATTCACAAATATATAGCATATCCTAATATTAACCTAGAAGAATAGCCAAAATTATAGTCACACTGCCTTAGTCTCATTTCTGTTGCCTCTACTGAATACCACAGACTGGGTAACATATGAAGGATAGAATTTTACTTAGCACACAGTTCTAGAGTCTTTGGCAGCCAAGAGCATGGCATTGGCATCTGCTTAGCACCCCACCAGGGCATCACATGGTGAGACAAAGCAAGTATGCCAGCTCAGATCTCTTTTCCTCTTCCCGTAAAGTCACTAATGCCACCATGATAAAATTGACTAAGGCCTGGAAACACTCAAACAAATTTGTTAAATAACCAAGTTTTTTTTTGTTTTGTTTTGTTTTCCAAGAGAGAGAGAGAGAGGAGAGAGAGAGAGAATTTTTTAATATTTATTTTTTAGTTTTCGGAGGACACAACATCTTTATTTAATTTTTATGTGGTACTGAGGATCGAACCCAGTGCCCCGCGCATGCCAAGCAAGCTCACTACCGCTTGAGCCACATCCCCAGCCCAGTAACCAAGTTTTTTTTGTCTTTCAGGAAAAGCCTCCAGAATCCACTCAAGGATTTTCAAGAACGGACATGCACAGAAGCTAGCTCATCCAGTCAATGACTTCTTGATATCACAAGCTCAAAATTTCCCCAGAATATGATAATTCACCACCCCACTTTCCCCCCACCAAAAAGAAATATGTGACCTGTGAAAAGGCATGATGACTGTTTATGTCTGACCAAAAGAACCATAAAACTTCCCCTCCTCATCATTCAAATAATCAGCTTTTCTCCCCTCTCCCTCCCTCCCTCTATACTGCCCTGATCAGGGAGGCAGATTTGAGCTCTTTTTTCAGTTCCTAGACTCTACTGGTTGGCCACACAATGTAACCTTTTCTTTTTGCAAACATGAGTTACCATAGTATTGGCATCTTAGGTTTCAGGTTGCAAGCCCTTGCTATCCCACCCTCCTGACCTCATCTAATCCCATTTACCTCCCAAAAGGCTATCTTCAAATATCATGATCATATAACTTTGGAAATTCCATTTTCATCACCTGAATTCTGAGGGACACGCCCAAACTATAGCATACACCATCACTCAAACTTGACACAAAGATAAACCAGTGAACTGCTTTCAAGGCTCCTCCTAATCCTTAATCGCTGGTGAAAGTCTGCAGAGCCATATCATGTTCATGAGAACCTCAACCTTCTCAGAAGGCCCAAGATTCTGCTTGGCTGCTCATATATGATGTATATGTCAACATATACAAAAACTACTGTAGACCTTCAGCTCTCTCCAAGCTACTTTTTCACTCCTGAATGAAAAATAATAATATAAAAAAAGAATGTAAGGTATCTTCCATCTCAGCTAATTTTTGAAAACTGACATTTTGTTGGAAGACAGACTCCAAAGCAAACGGTGCGTGCACTCATATCCACACACATATACACAAAACAGAATGCTATCCATATGGAAATGATTTTTAAGTATTCTAGAGCGCTAAAATTGAGGAGCTCTCAACTAAAGAGTAGGCCTCAAGAACTTGTTTAAATCTAGTTTAAAGAAGAATGATTTTTGCAGAGGGAATTCTCTGGGGGCCCACATGGTCTCTCTAGTCCCTACAAAAGAACCTTCCTAATGCCTTATTACATCTGGTCACCAAGCTGTAGGTTCATGCTCAGCAACTCTCCTAGAGTAGCCTCCTTTGAGCACTTCAGCTCCAATGTGACTCTGCTCACAATTCTTTTGCTCCATCTTAAAAGCTTATGATAAGTAATATTCAAGGTCAGCAGTTCTCAAACCTAAGAAGGAACGTGACAGGTGTCCCAGAGCCATTAGAATCCTTTTTCATTTTCTACCACAGGCATTTAAGAAGGTTTCCCCCCTCACTCTCTGACTTTAATAAGTTTTTCCCACTTTTTTCCTCAGGCTAGACTAATTATAAAGAAAATAATAGAGTGTTTGCAAATTATTTATGATTCTTATGTCATGTTAAATTCATATATTTTGCTTAACATTCCATAATGAACATAAACATTTTTATACACAGAAAAAGAGTTATTTTAAAAAATAATAAAATTAGGACTGGGGATGTGGCTCAGTGTTTAAGTGCCCCTGGGCTCAATCCTCGACACCAAAAAAAAAATAAAAGATAAAAAATAAAGTTAATTAATCCTCAATCTTCAATTACTCAGAACTGCAATTTTGCTCTTAATTTCCTTTAAAAATGAAGTATTTACATGACATGTTAAAGAAATAATTACCTACATGAGAAATGGTGAATTTTTTCCCCAAGAATGCAAATATCAGCATTTTCATCAATTTCATCACTGACTAAGGTTAGAATTCTAAATCTGTGCCTTCAAATAAGCATAAAATAAGTTTATCAAAAAAGTTCTTTTGGGTTTTTGCTAATAATTATTTGCTTTATTAAATCATCTTGTAATAATCAATGTTATATTTTATCATTTTTATAAATAAATAATTCTTGTAGCCTGCAAAAAAAAATTAATCAGAAAAAAATTCCCTCTCCATATTTCTCTCTTAATTAATCATACTTTACCCCAAACTATTTAAGATATAAACTTAAATTTTAACAATCAATGGCCTCTTGTGGAGACTGATATCTGTTAAGTCCTCACACCTTTGACTAGAAACATTTGTAGATAGTTAGGTCTTGACCCAGGAAACTACCACTACATGATGCCATAAATTACCCACTTTGGTTCTTCTTATATTTTGCTGAAAGGCGCAAGAAATATATTTCATCACAAGTCCTGTGTTCATAGTGGAAGTTCCTATAACAAAATATAAGAAAAAGGCATAAAATTAATATACGTTTTACATGACACAAGAAATGTTATAAGGAAACAAAGACCCCAAGCAACAAGTAAACCTGTGTATTTTTTATGCTGCTAGATTTGAAGAAGTGGGTAGTTGTGGAGAAGTATAATTGGATTAAAAAAAAAAGTGTGATCTAATGGTAGTAAATTAAGGATGGTACTGAGCCTGTCCTATTTGTTCACACTTTTCTCCAACTTTCTAAAAATGTTTCTTCATTCAGGTACAGAAACACCCCTCAAATAAGAGTCTTATGACCTGCTTCAGGAAGAGGTCAGAAAATCTTTCTAGGTTTTATAATTTGCTTTCAGGGAAGAAGGGCCAAGGAAAGGTGAAAATGACCTTCTTGTCTCTGCTGTTATCTCAAATGCCAAGGGGTAGCATATCCTATTCAGCATATCCCATCATTGCTGAATACAGAAAGTAGAAAAGTAGAGGTCCCTTTTAAACACAAGTGAAAACTGAATTAGACCAGATACAGTGGCACATGCCTATAACACTAGCTACATGGGAAGCTGAGACAGGAGGATCTCAAGGTTGAGGCTAGCCTTAGCAACTGAGCAAAACCCTGTCTCAAAAGGGAAAAAAGGGTGGAGGCGAGGATGTATCTGCCTAGTATGTATATGTACTGAGCCCCATAAACCACCTCCACCCCCCAAAAAAAAACTGGATTAGGTTGGTACCTAGCTGCCCAGCTTTCATTATTTCTCTTACCTTTATTTTTATGTAGGTTAGCTTAAGAAGTTAGAACCCTAAAAGGTGTTTTTAAAAGGATGTACTGGATTTTTCTCCAAACTGGCTTTAAAGCTGCCCCACAGAATGCCCAGGAAGCATGGGCCAATCTGCAGCTGTCCCTTTGTTTACAATTCCTTCCCTCCTCCCTATTGTCTCCTTTCCTGCTCTCCCTCCCTCAACTGCCCAAACTCTGCTTTTGAAGGCATCCTTGACTTCAGAAAAGTTAGACCATGTCACGGATGGTCACTAAAGTCTCTTCTTTCTTAAGACAGGCTAATAGAGATAATGGGCCCTGTGGGAGAGAGGAAGCCAAAGAAAGAGAGGGATTCCTTTGGATACTTAAAGGAATTATTGACAAGGCTCACCAGACTCAGGCTAACAAAATAAAAAAATTGAAAAGCAGCTGAGGCCGTTCTGCTAGATCCTTTAGGCAATCAAGAGAAGTAAAGTCTGCTTCTTGGAGGATTTCAGAGGGTAGAGGTTGGAGAGGGAGGTAATTCTTTAAATCTTTGTTAGGATGCTTTTTGAAGATTTTAAATAAATTTTTATAATTAAAACTATTAATTGCGACTAAACCCAGGAAATGCATTACTAC
This sequence comes from Ictidomys tridecemlineatus, assembly GCF_052094955.1. Taxonomy (NCBI): domain Eukaryota; kingdom Metazoa; phylum Chordata; class Mammalia; order Rodentia; family Sciuridae; genus Ictidomys; species Ictidomys tridecemlineatus. The sequence goes on from NC_135481.1 coordinate 78,991,024, forward strand.
ATGCAGGAAAGTTCATTAGCATTTTTTTTTTTTTGCTGGACAAAAATGGAACAATAAATGAATTTTAGTGAAGTGAGAAAAAGTCAATATCCATCATTTCATAAATGGGTAGAAAACCAAGCATTAAAATACTGCTGTAGAAGAAATCTGAAAAGTTCTAGCAGAAATCCTTTTCTATCATCAGCCTGCATGTTTCACTAGAGAGACAAAGGACAAAGTTACTCTCTCAATTTCCCCAATTTCAGTTAAAAAAAAAAATAGAAACAAAAGGGGGAAAAAAACCTCTTTTCAAGATTCTTTTGGAAGACTCTTAAAAGCCCTTTCTATGCATGGAGTATCATATACAGAGACTTTAGGATGGAAATATATCTCACAACCCTTCCCCTCAGAGCAAAATCTCTCTTCAGTAACTTTAAGGCTAAAACTCAATGACTCTTGTTTTCATTGGATCCCAACTCCAAAAATTCACTGAAATCAACCACCTCCTTTCTGAAGGATGACTGAATAAGAAAGTTGGGACATAGATACATTTCAAGTAAGAATTAACTATTACATTGGCTCTCATTCTTCATCTACAGTTAGAATGAAAGGAAGATATTGAAGATAACTCTGGAAGACTGTGTGACCATCCTTGCCATAAGCAGCCCAGTTCAGAAGACAGAGGGATCAGATATTTGTTCCAAAGGACAAAAAGCCTTTGAGGCACTAATGCAAGTATACATAATGAATATAATTTGTCACTGTTGGGATTGTTACCACACACAATTATTCCTTATATGGAAAAAAGGATGTATTTCCATGTATTATTTTTATTTCTTTTTACCATTTTTCCTTTTGACTCTAGAGCAGAATTAGTTTGGCTTTGTGTAAGCTCTACTTCTTAGAAGCAAATCCCTTCATTGAAAGAAAATCTTGCTCCAAGTGGCCCACGATCAGCTGCTGGATAATGAGAAAGAGTTGGAAAAAAAAAAAAAAAGCAAAGACGATATTTTAGTTCAGTGCATCTAATTCCAGATATGTACATGGGTGAATCTATATCACAGAGCAGCAACATTCCATAGAAAATCCTACTCTTTTCCAGAATAACATTTTTCCCTCCTGCCTACAATGCTTCCGAACAAGACCTCGCTTGGTTTTTCTCCAACAAATGATATTTACATAGTAGAATCACGTTTTAGAAAGATACACACAGTGTGATTTTTAAAAGCAAATGTCCAATGAAGCAGATTTTGTCTTTAAGGGCAATTATGCCAAGATCCCTAGCAAACCTACCATCTAATGACATGCTGTATATTTGTCTCTACCTCCAAAGCTTGCCATAAGCTGCAGTTGCCATCTTCCTGGACTGCCTTTGAAGTTGTAATGTTTTTACACTTCAAAGAGGTACCAACACAATAGTAGGGATGGAGAGTGGGTCTTATTCCCCAATCCAGAAAATGTATCACATATTTTATGAGCCTAAATGGCTTTCTGTTTCATCATAAAAATTTTCCTTCACCAAAGGATTAAAACTCGATAGAACACAAATGATATTAAGTAATATAGTCTGTTAGGCATAAAATAATTAGCAATGAAGTCTCTATGCCAATGGCTAGTGTGTGCCTTTTTAATGGATGTGGTGTGGCAAAAATAAACAGTAGGACTCTTGGCAAAATTATTTCAAATTTACTGTCAACTCCCTTTCTTGATCATTTTTAAGACTCTTTACCATCATCAAATGACTGTTTGCAGGAGTTGCATAACTCCTGGGTTAACTCTGTAATAAATCAACGTTTCTCAATAAAATTTGTATATTAAAAATCAACAACTTGATGTCAACATTCAATACAATTTTCTATATAAAAAAGGCTGGATAAAGGTTTTCAATCTTTTAACAGCTTAAAAAGTAAGCAGTGAATGGCATCCAAACCTAAAATAATACCAACAACAAGTCTTAAGAAAATCATGCAGAAAGCCCATTAGACATTAAGTAAATACTTTGCTTCTGTTTTCTAGTCCCTTTTTGTTTGGTTACCATGGTAACCTGTTTTGTGGGGGTAACTTGGAATGTATAAGAATTTGTTGCAATTAGATGCTTGTGTCCTATTGGCCAGTATGGTAGAGAGTGGTAAAACTAAAAAGAAATAAAAGAGGAGAAAAGGCACTGGGGAATGTGAACAAAGCCAACATGCACTTTGGGAACCAAAGAAAAATTCTGTAAGCCTAATTATCTTTTAGAACAATTTGCAAAGTTGTTTTTAGAAAAATTTCCATATCTTCCTGCCTTTGATTACTTTCCATATTCTCTATTCTGTGATTTCTCACTTTCTTGACCTTCTTTAAACTACTCTTAGCTGTAACACACATATTGCATTTCATTTTATTTTTGTTGTTCTCTAATTATTGTGTGGATATGTCTTGTCCTTTTGTGAGACTGCAAAAGTCTTTCAAGGCAGGGGCAAATTCTCCTACTTTTGAGGCAATGTAGTTGAGTTGAGAAACCTGGAAGTGGAATTAGATGTAATTAATTGTTGTCTAGGTTCTGAAACCCATTAGTTTCATGGCATTTAGATAACCCTTTAACCCCCCTGAGCCTCCATTTCCAAATTATAAGATTCACGCCCACTTAGAGATGTTATAATCAGATTATGTTATACTCTCTACAGGGTTCAACCTATGGCACACATTTACAATTAACATCATGAATTAAGTATAACTGACTCAATATTTTACTTTGAAATTCTATCTCAGGCAGCCCTAAGTATAGAGAAGATTAAGAAAACACCAGTGTGCTGGGGCTGTAACTCAGTGGCAGAGCTACCAACACATGTGAGGCATTGGGTTCAATCCTCAGCACCACATAAAAATAAACAAATCAAATAAAGACATGCTATCCATCTACAACTATAAAAGATTTTTTTTAAAAAAAATAACACCAGTACTAAGGAGATATTATCACTTTCATTATGGACTCACAGACACAAATTTTAAATCCATTCTCAGGGTGAAGGCAGCCTACTTCTAAGATGAACAGAGGAAGCAAGTAGTCATACTCACAAAAAAATAAAATAAAATAACAGTATCAGTTCATGTTTGTTGAGGGCCACGGCCGAGTCGGGATGACGCATGGCATTTTTGCCAGAAGTAGTGGTTGAGAGGTGACGCCAGCGAGTTCTCGCGGAGTTCCCATGGAATTCCAGTTGAGATCTCGCAGGGATTCCCGAAGAGTTCCCATTGGTTGGGGAAATGCCGGAGGAGGGATATTTCCGGTTGCTGGTTCCTGGAAGAGCCGCGTGGAGTTCGGGAGAATTCCCGGGGAGCGTGTGTGGAGTGTGCTGGTGGAGTTCAGAAATAAAATTTGTTCCTGCTTCAGTGGCTCGTGATTTGTGCCCAGCCAGACTGCGGCCCATGTTCAAAAACTTGCTTATCCTTTAATATCACATGACTCATGAGAAAGCTAAGCAGCTTTACTTTCATGTCTCACCTAGATCCAGAGACTCAGAATTATAGAGAAATTGTTTACTTAAAACATCCTCACTGCTTCTCTTTTAACAATATCTATTAAAGTGTAGACCTATCACTAGACATATCAAATGGGTTCAAATCTCAGCTCAATTGTTTACCATCCAAAGATTATCTAAATTCTCCTTCACTCACGGTCATCACTCCAGATGCTTTAAGCCCTTGTTCAGCCTGCTCAAGGAGGTTATCCATTCAGGCTATTTCAACACCTCTAGTAGCAAGAAACTCGACATACTCTAAGGTCATTCGTTCCATGTTCACACAACTCTTAATTGTTAGGTAATTCTTCTTTATATTAAAACCAAATCCCTCTTTTCTATTATTCTAAACATTGGTCCCAGGATAGAATTACTCTCTTGACATTGTTTGGGATCTTTCCCTCTGGGTACACATCGGCTTTCTTTCTTCAAGAGGGCCCCAGAACTAAACACAATCCTTATCCTGGCTGATCAATGCAGTATCACCTCGACAGTTAATTCAACAAGCTTGCTAATGTTCCTGATTAGGGCTATGCTGGAGATACAAAGATATATTAGACAACATCTTTGATTTCAAGGATACAGCAGTCTACAGGAGGAGCCAAGAATGTTAGCAAATACATTCCACAAAAGGGCCAAGGACTAAGTCTGAGCATGCGGTAGTGTTCCAAAGAGGGTGCTTTCAATTCTTCCTGGGGAATGGAAAGGGGTCAGAATAAGTTTTATATAAGTGTCACCTGATAGTGAGAAACCGGACTCTGGAAAGAAGCAACAGTGTGTGTAAAGCTCTGACATATCATTCAACATAACAAATCCAGGCGACTTTAAAACGTTCATTGTGACTGAAATGCAAGGTCTGAGGCATGACCAGACAAGAACTGAAGCAGAAGATGCAGGTAAGGGCCATATAAAATAAGGCATCTGAAGTTCGTCCTGTAGTCTAGTGATCTCCAAATTGGGGTGCATTTTACCACAGTGGGTATATAAGGTGATCAAGTGGGGTAAAATGTTAAAGCTTCCATTTTATTTTATTTTTACCCGAGAACTAAGAAAAAAAAAAACTTTTCTAATATGTCATTTGAACTGACACTGGCACCCTCAATAAGGTCTGAATGTAAACTGTCACTTGATACAGAAAGCAAAGCATCCTGCAGGAAAAATAGGAATTCTACAATGTGGAGGGCTAGACAGTTGTCCATCACGGTGTCATTCATTTATTGTTATTATTATTATTATTATTATTATTATTATTATTATTATTATTATTATTATTATGTGTTGCATTTTATGGTGTCCAATTGAATAGAATTATGGATTTATTATGTAGTTTTTAACTAGATCATTCTTCTAAAACAGATAAGTAACTTTAAAAGATTGCTTCAAAGAAATACCAGATGCAAGATGATTCAAATAGGGTAAGTACAATAGGAACAAACAGAAAAGCAGAGCTGAGCCTTCTACTCCTGAGTCATTTCTTTGCCAGGGAAAAATACCAATAATTCAAATCTATAAATTACTGACTACAACTGTATATGAGAAGAAGACTATTTAAGATAAGGATTTACAACTAGCCTCCAAAGACCTTACAAAATTCTACTGAATTTGATAAAGATTAAGAAGCCTCAAAAAAAAAGAAAATGCTCATAACTTTGGTTAAATATACTTGTTTTTTTCTGCCTTAGGAAACATGGCCATGTACTATGGTGACCCTAATACAATGATTCAAAGGCCCTGCCCATATTCCTTCTGTACACATTGGCCATGTCTAGGGCACCGCATCTTGCTGCAACCCATGTATCCCTCAGTCAGGGGCCTCTCTCTTTATGTCCACAAATAGGAAGGACAGAGGTGGTGGTCACTGATAAGAGTTGAAAGACTTAGAAAAAATCTGAACTGGTTCCAGAGTTCCCTCATGGGAGTAGCTCTAATTACCCATAGCAGAGACTCATTCTCTTGATAACCTTCCCTTTACTGGTTTTATTCCCTTCCTTTTCTCACTTCTATTATGCTTTCTTTTTCTTTTTTTTTTTTCTTTTAAGAAGGTATAGCTTTGGTTTTTTGGGGGGGGTTTTATATATTTTTTTAAATTGTTGATGGACCTTTACTGTATTTATTCATTTATTTATATGTGGTGCTGAGAGTTGAACCCAGTGCCTCATACATGCTAGGCAAGTGCTCTACCACTGAGCTACAACCCCAGCCCCTGTCACGCCTTCTTTTTGTTTTCTGGGACTTCCTCCTCCAAAATTAAACTACTATCACTCAAATCCTTGCATAGAGAGAGATCTGCTTGCAACCCAAGACAGCAACTAGATAAAATGTATTATTAGATTGAAGAAAGAGAGTAGAGGGGGAAGAGGAGAAACAAAGCTAAATACTTGGAGAAACAAATATAGAAAATTTGCTAAACATTTGGATAAAACTATTAATGCTTCTAACATGTTTCTATTCTCAGTATTTGTTAGAGTCTATCTCAGTAATGAAAGATATGAAGAACAACATTTTGTACAAGCCAACAAAGGGAAACACAATGGAGAATATATATTCTTATCAGTATTAGTATCTATTGAAACATGGTGTTAAGGAAATACTGAGTATAAATACTAACTTAACTAAAAAAGGAAAAAAAGAGATCCTAGGATAAAGAGATAAAGTTAACACCATAGAGAAATTCATAATCCACATCATTATAGGCAAGACATGCATGCAAAAATGGTGATATCAAATGGACATTTCATTGATGGGATTGATTGCATAAAAACAAAATCTTTTTAAGTGTAGACAATCTTTATAAAATGTTTAAATTGCCTTTTAATGAGATAAAAAGCTACCATGAAACTTTTATGTATTACTCAAGAGATTTGTTGATTATCTCAGCAAAGAACTTAAGAAGAACTTTCATATTTAAAGATGAGTTGTGCCAGACATGGTGACACATATTTGTAATCCCGGTGGCTCCAGGGGCTGAGGCAGTAGAATCCCAAATTCCAAGCCAGCCTCAGCAATTTAGCAAGGCCCTAAGCAAGTTAGTGAGACGCTGTCTCCAAATAAAATTCAAAAAGGACTGGTGATGTAGCTCAGTGGTAGAATGCCCCTAGGTTCAATCCCCAGTACTGTCTAAGAAAATTTTTTTTCTTTTTTTACTTACCTGTTTTACCAGCAGAATAGAGATGATTAGGTCTGAACCAACAATAGTGATAGAGAAACAACATGAACAGTCAGAAAAGTGAAAAGAACTTGGAAAACTAGCTGTATGTGAGGGTCAGGGAAAGACTTGAAGTGCAGGTAATTTGACTCCTACTTTGGGGCAAAAGTAACATCATTTATAATGGTACCTCTGCCAACCCAGAACCTCTGAGGACATACAAGGAAAACAATAGATTTAGGAGAAAAAGCTAATATATCTGATTAATCTGAGAGCTTATAAAAGATAAATATTGATGTCAGAATGTTGGGCTCATAATAGAAAGTTGAGAGTTATTAACCTTATAATGGTACTTTTTTTAATACAATCTAAAAATTATCTGAAAAAATGACAATATTATCTCTTCCTTTCAAGTCTTTGCATTTTCTTAATTTTTTTCAGTTGCAGATGCACACAATATCTTTATTTTTATTTGTTTAATTTTTTAAAATATTTTATTTTTTTAATTTTAGGTGAACACAATATCTTTATTTTATTTTTATGTGGTGTTGAGGATCAAACCCAGCACCCCGAACACGCCAGGCAAGCATGCTACCACTTAAGCCACACCCCCAGCCCTATTTGTTTATTTTTATGTGGTGCAGAGGATCGAACCCAGGGCCTCACACATAAGAGGCAAGCGGTGTACCACTGAGCTACAACCCAAGCCCATAGTCTTTGCATTTTTTATAACTTTTCTTGCTTTACTTCATTGGCAGAGACAATTATTTTTGCAAGGATTCACAAACTACCCTCTCAATAATTTAATCTAAATTGGAAATGAGACAACCAATCTACAGTTAGCTACTTTTCTCTCTTTGGCAAAAAAAATCTGTAGAGTAGAGTTTTCTAGAGTCTCTTCTTCTTCTCAATATCTTTAAAAAAAAAAAAAACTTTTCAGTCTAAACATTTTCAGATTTTTTTTCTGAAAAAATGTATTGAATGAAAATTAATCCTGAAGATGAAAAGAACTTAATGTTGCAAAGAGTCCAGTGTAATTTCATTTAAAAGAGCAAACCAACCTCATGCATTTAAACAAATTATTTGATTGATACAATATTATGCAACCACTTAAAATAAGGTCCACAACAAATTAATAAAGGCCTGGAAAGTTGTCATGTTACAACATAAAATTACATGTAAAAATTTAAATGCAGTGTGACCACAAACATTTACAAACCAATAACATGAATTCAGAAAAGAGCAGATGCAAATTCGCCAACGTTGAAGCATTATTGGTCTTTGGGTGCTTGGATTATGGATGGTTTCTCCTTTCCTATAGGGTGTGTGTAATGTTCACAGTGGAGAGGCAAAAAAGTCTTTGTTTCTCAACAAAGTATCATTTTAGCCAACTCTTTTCTTCTACCCATCCTTTAAAAATACTTGACTGTTAAATTAAATTAGATTAATGATTTGGACTACTACTCAAGTGCCATAAATTATTATTTAGTTATAAATTTAGAGTAAAAAAATAATATAAAAATAACAAATGTCCTACTTCTGCTTCCCAGGATAAAATTATATATTCCCATTTATTTTTCAACAGAGGAAAAATCTTATTGGTAGTTAAGCTCATGTGTAAGAGAATGCAAGAAGGTTCAGAGGGTAACAGATCTGAATTGCACATTCACTATCGAAAAACTTCCTATCTGGGTTACTGTATTAAATGTCTACCTCATAGACTGAAGAAACAAATTCAGCCAGTGTAAGTACAATAAAGATCTAAGACCACAACAATATCAACAGAACCCCAAATGCTACTTGCTGCTGGCCAGCTAATTTCTAGGTAATTTCTATGCACTCAATGACACAAAAATATTTTTTCTATATTGTTCCCATTTTGTTGTCAGGAAGATAGAATCATAGTATACAACTCATCAGGCTTCCAGAAAAATTCCATTTATAATCGAATATCAATTTTTTTTCTAAATAATGTGTGTGAGTGTAATTCAAACATACATTGTTATTAAACTATAGAAGCAGAGGATATTTGACTTTAATAAGCAATAACATTAAACAAAAATTGTGAGTCAAATTGATTAAGAAGTAGAGGTGCACAGGAAGGCTGCAAGTGTCCAACAAGATCTGGGATATTTTGAGCAACTTATCCACACAAAGAATGAGGCCTTTCCACACACTCATACATTGCTGGTGGGACTGCAAATTGGTGCAACCATTCTGGAAAGCATTATGGAGATTCCTTAGAAAACTTGGAATGGAACCACCATTTGACCAAGCTATCCTACTCCTTGGTCTATACCCAAAGGATTTAAAATCTGCATACTATATTAGTATATAGCGCAGCCACATCAATGTTTATAGCAGCTCAATTCACAATAGTTGTGGAAGCAACCTAGACACCCTTCAATAGATGAATGGATAAAGAAACCGTGGTATATATACACAATGGAATATTACTCAGCATTAAAAGAGAAGAAAATTATGGCATTTGCTGGTAAATGGATGGAATTGGAGAATATCATGCTAAGCAAAGTAAGCCAATCCCAAAAAACCAAAGGCCAAATGTTTTCTCTGATAAATGGATGCTGATAAATAATGGGAGGTGGGAGGGGGAATGGGAAAAATGGAGGAACTTTGGGCAAAGGGGAGGGCGGGAAAGGGAAGGGGTAAGGGAGCTGGAAAGATGGTGGAGTGTGATGGACATTATTACTCTAGGTACATGTATGACTGCACATATGGTGCGATGCTACTTAGTCTACAATCAGAGAAATGAAAAGTTGTGCTACAACTGTGTACAATGAATCAAAATACATTCTGCTGTCATATATACCTAGTTAAAATAAATAAATAAATTTATTGAAAAAAAATAAAAGAGAATGAGACCTTTCCAAACTTGGTTCATTTTATGTAGCTGAAATTTTTTCTTTCACACTTGGCTCATTTTAGTGTGTGTGTGTGTGTGTGTGTGTGTGTGTGTGTATGTGTGTGTGTGTGTGTGTGTGTGTTTACAAAACATTCCCTGAGGCACTTTTTTCAATGGACAAATGTTATGTTTTGAGTTGTCATATAGTGAGACTCATTTGAGACCTAGATAATGCTAGAGAAAAATAATGAAGTTTTATTAGAATCCCAAGATCACATGTAGTAGCAGCTGTTAATGTGGATTAAATATATTTACTTCATTTCTAATATATATTTATTCTCATTATACTTATTATAAATTCAGAATTGGCCCCTCAAAAAATTATGAGTGGAAAAGAATGAAACGCATCATATGGACTACAGGAGTAACAACAATTCTAGGAACACACCAAATGTTTCAGTTAGCTTTCTGTTGCTGTGACAAAATACCTGAGATAATCAATGTATAGGGAGGAAGTATTTATTTTGCCTCATGGTTTCAGAGGTTTCAGTCCACAGTCAGTTGACCCCAGTGCCTTCGTGTCTGTGGCAAGGCAGAACATCATAGTCGCAAGTACCTAGTGGAGCAAAGCTGCTCACCTCATGACAGCCAGGAAGGAGAGAGAGAAGAGGGTCCAGGGTCTCAAGATCCCCTTCTATAGCATGCTGCCACTGACCTAATTTTCTTCCACTAAGCCTTACATCTTACAGGTTTCTCCAGCTTCTGAAAAGCATCATCATCTGAGTCTTAGGGGAACATTTAAGATCCAAATCATAACATCAAGTGTTATAGTTTAGATGTAGGTGTCCCCCAGAAGCTCCTGTGTAAGAGAATGCAAGAAGGTTCAGAGATGAAATGGTTGGGTTATGAAAGCCTTAACCTAATCAGTGCATTAATCCCCTGATTGGGATTAACTGGGTGGTAACGATAGGCAGATAGGGTGTAGATAGAGAAGTTGGGCCATGCCCTTGGAGTATATATTTTGTCCATGGTGAGGGGGCTCTCTCTGCTTCCTGGGGCCATGTTCTCAGCTGCTTTATTTTCCACCACATCCTTCTGCCACTGGGGATCACCTTGAGCCCCAAAGAATGGGGTCAGCCATCTACAAACTGAGACCTCTGAAACCATGAGCCCCAGTTCCATTTCCACACTCATTTAAACTTCCCCTCTTTTAAAACTGTTCTTGTCAGGTCTTTTAGTCACAGTAGCAAAAAAAAAAAAAAAAAAAAAAAGCCAACTAAGACACCAAGTAACATCATATAAGGATGAACAACCTTGAAGCTCAAGTTCATTTAATATGTCATGGTTAGTGAAGAGTAAAAGTAGGAGTTGATGACTCATTTATACCGGTTGTATGAGAAAAGAGACATCTTCACTTTGCTGTATGATCATTTTCTCACTTTTCAAAAGCATTTAATTCCTGTCCAATTAAAAATGTTTCCCAAGCAAACCTATTTGGCCATTCCATGGACATGACACATTTGTTTATGAATCAATTATTGCAAATTACTTGTATGTGCTTCTCTTCATTATGTTAATTACGTGTATCATTACACTTTTTGTTTTGCTTGGCTGTATTTTAATGTCTAGCTAGTTAGGGACACTGACACGGAAACAAAGATTTGGCACATGGTTGGAATGGACTATAGCTCAGAATCAAATTTAAATAGTCTGTTGTGAAAACAAGAAAATTGTAACACTAAACAGAGACCAATATATTTACTCAGCTAATACATGTTAATATCCATTTGTGTGGGTAAAGAAATTTACTAACAAATATATACGTATATACCATGAGAGGATGTTAAGATAAAAATGACAGAAATGGAGGTGAGAAAGGCATGGGCTACACTTAAAATGTGTTCAATGAGATCATATTTCATTTTATTTATTTAGTTGGTTAGTTATTCTTGGACCTTTATTTTCTTTTATTTTTATGTGGTACTGAGGATCAAACCCAGTACCTCACATGTGCTAGGAAGCATTCTACCACTGAGCCACAACCCCAGCCCCATATTTCATTTTTAAGTGATAATATTGTCCTTTTTCTCTTTCACAAGTTTTATTCGTTTACCCTCAACTGCCACTTCCACACTCATTCAAAACCAATAATTACAACAAAATAGAAGCAAATAATACAGCTTATTTAACTTATTTATCCTGCGATGTGTGAACTACTTAGCTTAAGCTATTTCTGTTGGTTGAATCTAATTAATAATTTGAAGCATTAACTAATTTTTCTATGAAAAGCCACAATGTGACCATAAGAACAAAATGAACTCACATTAAGAAGAGAGCAACAGACATATAGTAATAGGGTAGAGTTGGTTTAAAGCACTAAAGCAGAAATATTTATTGATCACTCATCTTCAGCCTTTTCTAGCCCAACAAATCCAAATAGTATCATGCCTTATGTTGCTTTCTTTCAGTTTACAGATGCTGAAAACTTTCATTTTAAGTTTCTATCTCCTAGAAGTGGGGTGGTGGGGGGGGAGCTGGTTATTATTCCTAAACCCATTGAAATTGCATTTGTGGCATCAAAATGGATTTTTTTTAAAGCAGGATGTTGGATTGATAGTAAAGCAGCTGCTCTGCAACAAACGAAAGCAAAAATTAATAAGAGACCTTAGCAAAAGAAAGACTATTGGTTTTGCACACCCAGAGCAAATTGGCTGGATTTAGAAGAGCACACTTTGATCTTTTCCAGACTAATTACTGCTCTGTGGTTTGACTGTTTTGTGCATTAGTTGCCCTTCATACAAAACCGAAACTGCCATGGTACACAGCTGTAATACAAAATGAAAATTTGACATTCAGTAAACAAAGAATGGCAAGGGTCATTCTTTCAGCACAATAACTGCATAATACAATTTTAGAATGCCTTTTGTATACAAAAAAAATGACACATTTTAAGGCAGTTTTGAACTCAGAGTAGGCAGTCAAGGCTGTTTGTAAAAGATAGAGAAATTGCTCCCAACTCTGATCTATAAATATAGATTGAAAACAGTTTATTTCAACATTGTCAAAATGCTGAGGAATTTACATATTTAGAGAAATCAACGTGTTCATTTTTAGAAGATGGTTTTTCATTTGTCTATCAGGTTAATTGGGAGCAAATTTCCTAAGTAGCTATTTGCAGTAGCAATAATGGTCTTTACTCACCAATATGATTTTGGATTTGCTTCTAGAAAGGAATTCATATTATTTCATATGACTTTATATAAAAGTGTAAATACATTCTTTTTCAGTGCTGGGGATTGAACACAGAACCTTACACATGCTAAACAAGCACTCTACCACAGATGTACGGTCTACCCCCAAATACATTATTTTACATTAAAATGGTATATTTATTTTTCTGAAAATATAATGAGTTAAACAATATTTTTAACAATTACCAGTTAAAGAATTACTTAAAGATCACCATAATTATTAAAGCATAAATCCTTCTATACATAGGAAACAGTCATCCTTTTAAATAGCATGATTTTAAATAGTTTGCACAGTTCTTTCCCCCAACCCATGGTTTCTCTTTTTGCTGTTTTATTTTCCCATAGTCAACTGCACTCCAAAATATTAAATCAAAAATTCCAGAAATAAACAATTCAAGTTTTAAGTTGTGTGCCATTTTGAATAGTATGATAATTTCACACCATCCTGCTCCATCCTGACCAAGAAGTGAATTAACCCTTTGTCCAGCATGTCCACATTAGTAGCCATCTGGGTTTTCAGATCCACTGTAATGGTTGGTAATGCTTGTGTTTGACCAATCTTTATTTTACTTAATAATGATTCCAAAGTGCAAGAATAATTATGTAAAATAGGTGTTAGAGAATAAAGCATGGAAAGACAGATTAGCTGTGTTGCTATGTGGCAATGCTGCAGAGCATATAGGGGGGAAAATATAAATATAAATATATATATTTAATTTCGGGTTTGGGTCCTCTACCAGAGATCTTGAACATACCCCCTGCTGTATTTTTATTTTTTGTTTTTGTTTTTTGGTATCACGGATTGAACACAGGGGCTCTTAATCACTGAGCCACATCCCTAGTTCTTTTTAGTTTTTATTTTGAGTCAGGGTCTCACTAAGTTGCTTAGGGCCTTGCTAAGTTGCTGAGGCTAGCTTCAAACTTCCAATCCTCCTGTCTCAGCCTCTTGAGTCGCTAGGATTACAGGCGTCATGTCCCGACCCCATGTCCCCGTCCAGTTCCCCCACCTTCTGCTGTATTTCTAACATGGTTTTGACAATCACTCTAACAAGCTGTAAAATAAGTTAACATCAAATGGCTAAAACATAGATCGAGTACATTGGGAGGTTTTTATATTATAGTATTTAATTCATTCCACAATTTATCCATCTTAATCTTTGAATCTATACAGCTCCCCAATTTTTCAAAAATGTACATTCATGCACCTTCAAATATACCTAAAATATATATACTTTAAAAGCTAAAAGGCTTACAATAATTCTACCATTTAATGCTGAAATATTTCACGTGTAGAGAAATATTTGGTAAAAAAAAAAAAGAAAGAAAGAATTTGTCAAAAACCCTCCCAGCTAGACTGGACATATACACAAAAAAAAAATACACATGCACACACACACACACACACACACACACACTCTCTCTCTCTCTCTCTCTCTCTCTCTCTCTCTCTCTCTCTCTCTCTCCATGTTTTATTTCTATCTCAAACTTTTGAAAAGAGGTGATTCAAATAATACTGATAATATGGTTCGTCTAATTATTCATTAGAAATTGGAACAAAAAAAGTTTACCCAGGATTGATTGATGTCCGACAACCATAACCAAGTCAGTATATCATTGAGTGTTTAAGATTAGAAATGCCAAACTTTTCCTTTCAACTATTTTAGAATACTACACATTACATGTTGAACACACTTTCTGTCATTATTTCTTTAATTGCTATATGAATCATATAAATTTTTGAACTTCAATGCCTTGCCTTTTTGCTTTCAAAACTTAGGTGGATACATTGTTCACATACACACAAAGCTGTTGTCTAAATGCCTGTTTTTGTCTGGCTTATTTACCTTTACCCATCACAGCAGCTCTCCTGAGGAGGCAGGGGTAATAGTTACCTATTCACAGAAAAAGACTTCAAAGTTCAGCACAATAGATTTTCACACTATGTTTAAGAAAGGCTCAGAGCTACAGTACTAAGCACCATGTAGAAAGGTAGATAAATATACAGAGATAAACCACAGGGCTTGGGGCTGGGGCTCAGTGATAGAGTGGTTGCCTCACATATATGAGACACTGGGTTCGATTCTCAGCACCACATAAAAATAAATAAGTAAAATAAAGGTATTGTGTCCATCTACAACTTAAAAAAAAATAGACCTCAGCCAAGTGGGTTGGAGAGTAACAGAGAATCTATAAAGCTTTCTATTTCAGCAGCAATCAAAGCCAACCTCTGCAAATTAATCAGCCCACAAAACACCAAGAATATTGATTTGAGGAGGAGTAGCCTCTATTTTATTTTCCCATTAAAAATAATCCCAAAATGCTGTTCTAAACTGTGAATGTTTTCCCTATGAGGTATAAAACAACATAGATTCCTTTTTGCTAATAATTATTTTAAAAATTCAGAATGACTCCATGAAACACTTTTGTTTTAAATTCCAATTAGAAAATGGTACGCCCTTCTAAAGCACTATTTGCCAAGCATCTTTTTCTTGAGAGTGTTAGAACTTT
This sequence comes from Ictidomys tridecemlineatus, assembly GCF_052094955.1. Classification (NCBI taxonomy): domain Eukaryota; kingdom Metazoa; phylum Chordata; class Mammalia; order Rodentia; family Sciuridae; genus Ictidomys; species Ictidomys tridecemlineatus. The sequence goes on from NC_135481.1 coordinate 79,006,270, forward strand.
AGGATTACAGTAATTCACTGATGACCCAGGTGAGCGCATTTTCTTTCCAACAACCATTAATTATTTAGTTTCCTTTTTATTTTGGGGGGGAAGGGTGGTGGGTAGCAGGGATTGAACTGAGGGCCACTCAACCACTGAGCCACATCCCCAGCCCTATTTTGTATTTTATTTAGAGACAGGGTCTCACTGAGTTGCTTAGCACCTCCATTTTGCTGAGCCACCGGGCATGCATTGTGTCCTTAGTTCTGCCTTCAGATTTGCATACTATCTGCAAAGCAACACAGCATTAAGAAATATTTTTATTTTGCCTCTTCTTTTTCTAAATACCTGAATTCCACCTTACCTTACTCAAAATTTAGGAGGAAATGTGTTCATTGAGGTAGAAGTTTTGACAGCACAAAATCACAATTCTGGAAAACAGAAATTAGATTTTATTTCACAGTAGAAGTTTGTTTTCCGTAACATTTTCTTAATGATCCTATAAAATAATAAAGAATTTTTTCATGTACTGTACAATCAGTCTTGGCCTTGTGATTAAAATGTCTCTGAATTTTCACTCCCAACTTCCCAAAATGGCTAATGTCCCAAATTTGTGCTTTGGGGGATGTTGTAGTCACAGGTTCTGTTTTAAATTAAACACCTAATTAAAAGAAAGCCATTCATAAATAGCAATGTGTACAAATCAGGATGGAATAATAAGGGCTCTACATACATCCCTTTTTCCCCACAAGGCCCTTAGAACATTTTTGGTGGCCGGGAAAAAGCTGAAATTTGTCAATTAGCTCAATTGCCAACTCGTCTTTGCTGAGTATGCAAATTGGTCATCACTATCACAGCCTGTTTTGGTAGGAGGGAATAAAAACAATTGTCGTCTGGGCTGGGGCTGAGGCTCAGCAGTAAAGCACTTGCCTAGCATGTATGAGGCCCTGGGTTCGATCTTCAGTACATAAAAATAAAATAAAGATTATTTTTAAAAAAAGACAATTGTCATCTGCATTCTAGAGATACCTGCTAAAGCAGAGAGTTCTGATAGTCATGTTGAGATTATTACCAACATTACCTTGCTTCCTTTTGGCAATGACCTAACTCCATCCAGACAAGGGGAGGAAAAAAAAAAAAAAAAGTCTTGACCTTTGGGTCAAAAGTGAAATGTGAATGCTTTCAGGAAATCCTATTTTTTAAAAAAAATTAATCAATATACAACTGGGCTTTTAACTGTTCTTCAAACTATTTTTGTTCTTCTTGAGGTTGGAGTTTATTAGGAACTTTCTAAAATGGTTTTAATGCTTGCTGATCACTGAGAAGATTAAAGGCATAAATGGCCAAGGCTGGATGGCAAGGCTGCTGCTACCAAAGGCTTCACACCACCATGGTATCAATGCCTTCTTTTCATTTCTCTGCATTCAAAACTTACACAAGATTTTGAATTTTCAGGATTCATCCAGAGCCAGGACAGAAGACAGCACACTCTTATCATTCCATCAAAAATTGAAGGTTATAGAGCTCCATGCCCTCTGGCCTTAAAAAAGTTATTTCCCATTTCTCTTTCCCATCTGTAAGGTGGGGATAAAAGATAGCTTTGTGGGATAAAGCTTGACAAGGGTGAATAAAGAAAATTGTGTCTTTAAATGATTTGAAGTCAAGTACAATTTAAGTTTTAAAAAAAATACCTTTGACGCATTATGATCTTACATCCAAGCAAAGAGAATAGAATCTCTTTGTCTTTTCATCTGAACACATTCAGTATCAACCATTCATTAAATATGCACACAAGTTCTGTGATACAAGTTATATTGTCATCCAGGAGCTTATTATTTCAAATGAAAGATTGTATGGCAAAGTACTTTATAAAGCACAAAGTACCATGTTAATAATCATAGTAAGAGGTATTAAGCATTTACTCTGTACCAGGCAGTTGAAACAAGTGTGAATTTAAAATCTTCGGGAGTAGATGACATTATTCCCATTCTATAAATGATAAACTTGAGATTAGGAGACACTGAGTTTCTTGACTGTGTACACAACAAAGAAGGAAGAACCCAGAAAAGAAGCCTAAATTGGTCTAACGCCAAACTCATTCACATCACTCATATTACATTAAGTAAGGGGTTGTTATGACCATAATGCTGCCTTTTCTCCGTATTAGACTATGGGGGTTTTGTAATAGTTAACCATTATACCTCCAAAAAAAGTACATGTTATTAACTTCAGAAAGTTGAACCACGGCATGTTTTCTTTTCTTTTTTTTTTTTTTAATTATTGGTTGTTCAAAACATTACATAGCTCTTGACATATCATATTTCATACATTTGATTCAAGTGGGTTATGAACTCCCATTTTTACCCCGTATACAGATTGGAGAATCACATCTGTTACACATCCACGTTTTTACCTATTGCCATACTAGTGTCTGTTGTATTCTGTTGCCTTTCCTATCCTCTACTATCCCCCCTCCTCTTCCCTCCCCTCCCATCTTCTCTCTCTACCCCATCTACTGTTGTTGAGGGCCACAGTCAAGTCAGGATGACGCATGGCATTTTTGCCAGAAGTAGTGGTTGAGAGGTGATGCCAGTGAGCCATTAAGATGATGACTTTTGAGTTCTCTCGGAGTTCCTGTTGAGTTCCGGTTGAGCTCTCACGGGGATTCCTGAAGAGTTTGCATTGGTTGGGGAAGTGCTGGAGGAGGGATTTCCGGTTGGTGGTTCCTAGAGGAGCCGCATGGCGCATGGCGCATGGCGTTCGGGAGAGTTCCCGGGGAGCGTGTGTGGAGTGTGCTGGTGGAGTTCAGAAATAAAGTTTGTTCCTACTTCAGTGGCTCGTGATTTGTGCCCAGCCACACTGCGGCATACTATAATTCATTTCTCTCCCTTGTTTTTTTTTTTTACCCTTTCCCCTCACTTCCTCTTATATGTAATTTTGTATAACAATGAGGGTCTCCTTTCATTTCCATGCAATTTCCCTTCTCTCTCCCTTTCCCTCCCACCTCTCGTCCCTGTTTAATGTTAATCTTCTTCTTCAAGAAAGGCTTTTTATCAATTGCTTTTCTTGTGCAGTACTTACTGTGAGAGGGGGAGGGGTGTGCTGGGGATTTAACCCAGGAGTGCTCTAACACTGACCTAGACCCCCAGTCCTTTCTATTATATTCTGAGACAGGGTCTAAATTGCCCAACTGCTCTACAAATTGTGATCCTTCTGCCTTAGCCTCCCAAATAGCTGAAATTACAGGTGTATGCCACCATACCCAGCTAGTACTTGCTTTTTTAGAAAAAGAAGTAAATATCATACCCTGGAAGAAATTGCCTCTGTTCTTATATTGTTGTTTATTTGCTAACAGATTTGTAAATATTCAGTAATTGTAAGCCAAAAAATTAATTTTAACTAAATGAAAAAATATTTAGCATTAACATCTATGACACCAGAAATGACAGTGGCATTATATTTGTAGTCAAATAAATATATATTTGCCAGTTCTTCATATGAATTTTCTAATTCAGAAATTTCCTGGTATCACAATGATAGGTATAAACAAAATGGTATTTGTTAAATAATTTTAGTAATTTATAAAATTAATATTTTTTAAACATTCATCTTAACATTTTTGGTGATGATAACAAGCAGTAATCTCTATTCTACTTTACAAAGGGAAAAATCAAGACAAAGAAGAGTGGTAATAGATTGTAAAACAAAGTGTTTTATTTTCTTCTAAAATTGAAGTAGACAAAAAAATGACCAAATCATTTAAGAGTACTTCTAACTTTCTTTGTTTTTTTTTTTATTTTTTTGTAGTTGTAAATAGACAGAATACATTTATTTTATCTGTTTATTTTTATGTGATGCTGAGGATTGAACCCAGTGTCTCATGCATGCGAGGCAAGTGCTCTGCCACTGAGCTACAGCCCAGCCCAAGAGTACTTCTAACTTTAAAAACGTTTTATAAGAAAAAAATTTTTCAAACACTCACCACAATTTATATTTTAGAGCATTGTAATTAATTTTGGAGCATGATATGTAAAGGGAAAAAAGGAGTAAAAATTCAACTGAAGTGTTTTGTCCACTTTTCTGTCACTGTGACCAAAGGATCTGACAAGAACAACTTAAAGGAACAAAAGTTGATTTTGGCTCTTGTTTTCAGAGGTTTAGTCCATGGTCAGTGACTTCACAGCTTTGAGCCCAAGATGAGGCAGAACATCATGGTGGAAGGGCATGGTGGAGGAAAGCAGCTCAGGACATGGCAACCAGGAAACAGCACTCAGCAAGACAAAATATAAACCCCAGAGGAACACCTCTAGTAACCTACATCCTCCATCCATACCCTACCTTCTTATAGTTACCACCCAGTTAATCCATAAGTGGATTAATTAACTGATTAGATTACAACTTGCACAATCTAATCATTTCACCTTTGAAGATATTTGCATTGTTTTACACATGAGTTTTTGGAGGACACCTTATATTTAAACTATAACACACAGTAAAACAAGTCTTGCCAGAATAATGAACTGTGATAATTGAACATTTCATTACAATGCTGAGGAAACATTTTCTATTATCAAAATATTTTTTCATTCTACCATTACAGTTACCCTGCAAAAACTTTTTAAAAGATTAGGAACTATGTTTTGAAGAAACTTGGTGTGAACTTTGCTAACAAGGATCCAAATAAGTTTTTAGATTACTCTTCCAAGAAATTGCAGTATTTCATGCAAAACGGTATCCACTTTACCACTAAGGTAATTTTTTACTCACCATGGAATGAAAATCTATATTCTACTCTTCCTTGCATGTCTCTTTAAAACCTTAAACCAGAGGAATAAGTCACATTTTGGACCGTTTTCTTTTTTTTAATCTTCTTCACTCTTCTATTCTGTTTCTAAAGGGATACTTAGTTTTAACTAGATTGCAATTTCATTTGAAAAGAATTGAACAGGTTTTCTAGAATGAGTTAAAGATTACCCATTGAGGGTATTTTTGGCAACTACCTTTAAAGATGCAAGGTTCTGTAAAAAATGGTATACCCAGATTTAATACAGATAATATTTGGTCCTTTGAGATAGAAATGATGTAATTGTGATATTGGCAGGAAAGATATGTAAGATGTACTTCTCACTTTTCTCTTTGGATAAGCACAATTTTCTTTGTAGAATTTTATTATTTTGAGAATGATAAATACACTGGCAAATTTCTCACACAATGACAACAGAAACATCTAATTTTGTTTTTAATTTAAATGGTTAAATATACACAATGCTATTTTGTTCTGTTCATAATTAGAATATGAAAATTAATGCATATATAAAATTATTATCACTATGAAAAAGAAAAGAGAAGGTACTAGTCTTGTAAACAGACACTAAAACATACTTACACACACACATACACACACATATGTATAGTATATATATATATAGTATTGTATAACTATGGCACATATTATATGTAAGTATATACATTATATAGTATATATACTATATAGTACACATACATATACACACATAAACATTGCATTTTATGACTTGAAAAATAAAGTACTGTATCTAATTTGTTGACAAAATTTAAGTTGCATTTTTATAACTTACTATCAAAATAATTGCTTAAAAAAATACACACACACACACATATAGGCTAAACACATTTGAAATGAATGTTTGGAGAGATTTGCAGAGGATTGTTTTGTGGTTCAGGGGATGGAACCCAGAGCCTCATTCATACTAGACAAGTGTTCTGCCATTAAGCAACATCCCCAGCCCTGTATTGCTTTTTAAATTATTTTCAATAATTGAATGAGTATCATGCAAAATCTTCACTTATATATTCTGAACTCTAATTCTAGAAAAAATGAAAACCAACAAATAGAGATGTCAGTTGAGCCAAGGGCATTGCAGTTAGGGCTGACATGCAGAAACATTTCATAGCTCTCTTGAGAGCAACAAATCACCTGCCTCAATTGACTCTAACCGGAACTATCAGCTACATGCACTCATTATGAGCCATAAATGTACATAATTATCTAAAAAGAGAGGAAAAGAAAGAAAAGGACTACTGATTTCTATGTATTCATTACCCTGTTTCACCTTCAGATGCCTCCTTGATGCCTGCATTCTTAAATGTACAAAAGTGACCAATACAATTACTTTAGATTCTATACCAGCCACGATAGAGTTTAACTGAAATTAGAGGCAATCAACTATCAAGGGCTACCGGATGAGAACAGATGCAGAACATATTGCACAAGAGGTTTATTTCACTCCCCTAGGGCTGAAATGCACATTGGTTCAGAAAGTTGTGGAGCAATCTTGGAGTGAGGACTCAATCTCTGGATTAATTTTCATATCCCTGGAAGGCACATTTCCTGCAGAATCTCTGCTATCCAGGATTTCCAGGACTCCCCAAATATACTTCTTCAGAAATATATTCTGCATCCTGAACTTTGAAATAAATCCATGGTATTTTCATCAAAGTCAAAAAAAAAAGTTAATGATTTCACAGGGAAGAAACCTGAAGTTTCTAGAAGGCTCCTTTGTGTATGTGCACAAACGTCATGGTATTACCAGAAACCCAACCAGTCCCAACATCACATCCATGTGCCTGCCTTTAGAATTCTGTGACATGTACACTGCCTGCTGAGAATGTGAAAGCAGAGAAGTCAGAGAGGATAATGAACTAATTTCAGATGTCTTCACAGTCTGTCAAAATGAACATTGGAAAGTGTTTGTCACTATTATTTACATAATACTGAAAGAAAAAGGATTTTGAAATTTATTGTTGGTCTAGAACACTTGGCTAACACTTGCTGGTACATAACCCAAAGAAAACTGGATAGTAATATTGCAGCATATCTCACTGCAAGGAAATCACTGGGGGGGAAATGGTCTGATGACCCTCACCTTCTGTGCCTCCCAATTTCATTTGACATATGAAAATTAGACCAAATACATAATCTGAAGATTTTTCATCCTTATCACAGCTCATTTCTTGTTGAACAATGAAGAAAGAATATAGTACCTTTCAAACAATAAAAACTTTACTGAGATATAAATCATATACAATGAACAGATTATATATAAATGTACAATTTGGTAAGTTCTGACTTACAAATGTAGCCATGCAACCACCGCAATCTTTCCTCATTCCCCTTTGTATTCCCTCCTCCTCTCTCACCAGCTCTCCTTTCCCCCAATCCCAGGCAATCACTGATTATACTATGTCACTTTAGTTAGCATTTTCTAGAATTTTATATTAGTGTACAATTTGTAGTTGGCTTTTTTCACTCAAAATAATTATTTTGAATTTCATACGTGTTGTTACATGTATTCTGCTACACAGATATAACCCAATTTCTTTTTATGCTTACTTGTTAATGGATATCTAGGTTGTTTCAGAGGATAAACAGACATCCTGAAGTCGATTTACAATTGCTAAACATCTTCCCTAAAAAAATCACTAGCCCATCAAGAATCAATAAATGGGATGGATTCAAACTAAACAGCTTCTTCTCAGCAAAGGGAACAATAAAGAACATGAAGAGCAAACCTACAGAATGGGAGAAAATCTTTGCCACCTGCACCCTAGATAGAGCATTAATCTCCAAGATATATAAAGAACTCAAAAAACCTAACACCAAACAAAAACAAATAACCCAATCAATAAATGGGCAAAGGAACTGAACAGGCACTTTACAGAAGTAGAAATACGAATTATCAACAAATATATGAAAAAAAATGTTCAACATCTCTAGCAGTTAGAGAAAGAAAAATTAAAACTACACTGATTTCCATCTCACTTCAGTTAGAATAGCAATTATCAAAAATACACACAACACTAAATGTTGGCAAGAATGTGGGGAAAAAGGTATATTTATACATTGCTGGTGGGACTGCAAATTGGTACAACCACTGTGGAAAGCAATATGGAAATTCCTAAGAAAACTTGGAATGGAACTATCACTTGACCCATTTATCCCACTCCCTGGTATATACCCAAAGGACTTAAAATCAGTATACTATAGTGATGCAGCCACATCAATGTTTATAGCAGCTCAATTCACAATACCCAAGTTATGAACCAACCTAGGTGCCCTTCAATGGATGAATGGATAAAGAAACTGTGGTTTGTATACAAAATTGAATATTGCTCAGCCATAAATAAGAATGAAATTATGGCATTTGCAGTTAAATGGATGGAACTAGAGATTATCATGCTAAGTGAAATACGCCAATCCCAAAGAACCAAAGGCTGAATGTTTGCTCTGATATGCAGATGCTCCACAATAAGGAGAGAGGATAATGGTATTTTGGACTATACAGAGGGGAATGAAGGGAGGGGAAGGGGCATGGGGGTAGGAATGATAGTAGAATGAACTGGACATTATTAATCCTATGTGTATATATGATTACATGACCTGTGGAACTCTACATCATGTACAATCAGACAAATGAGAAGTTATACACAATCTACTATATATGATGTGTCAAAATTTAAAAAAAAAGAAATTGGGAAAATAGAAATCCTTGCTCTGTTTTTTTGAAACAGGTTCTTATTAAGTTGCTGAGGTTGGCCTTGGCCTTGCGATCCTCCTGCCTCAGACTCCCAAATAGCTAGGATTACAAGCAGGCACCACCACATCTGGGTCTTCACCTTGGTTTTTGATGTTGGGAAAAGTGCATTGAATCTCTGCCCATTAAGTATGATGTCAACTCTAGATTTTTCATAAATGCTTTTTATCAACTTGAGGAAGTATTTTTATGTTCCTAACTTGCTAAAAGTTTTTATCAGAAATGGTTCTGGGTTCTGTCCATTGTTGTCTTTGCATCCAATAAGATGAGCACATGATTTTTCTCTTTTTAGTCTGTTAATATGTTAATTTTCACTGATTGATTTCCAAATGTTAAGCCAATCTAAAACTTTAAAATAAGCTCTATTGGCCACAGTGTAGCCTTTTTAAAATAATTTTTAATTTAATTTAATATCTTTTAGAACTCTTGCAGATTATATTCATGAGGGATAGGAATCTATAGTTTTCATCTCATATAATAACTTTGGCATCAGGGTAATGCTAGTCTCATAGTATAAATTGAAAAGCATTCCTTCCCCTTTAGTTTTCTGGAAGTATGATGTAGTATTGGTATCTTTTTTGCCTTAAATGGTGGTAGTCTTTACTAGGAAGCTATCAGGATCTAGAATTTTCTTTGGAGATTTTTAACTACATTGAAAACACATTCCATTTATTTAATACTTATAGTATTACTTATATAATCCATTTCTCTTGAGTGAGCTTTCATAATTTATGCCTTTTAAGGAATTTGTCTCTTTTATCTAAGTTGTCAGATTAATTGGCATAAAGTTGTTCATAATAGTCCTATATTATCCTTCCAATAGCTAAAGTACTTTTTTAATATATATTTTTAGTTGTAGGTGGACAAAATATCTTTATTTTATTTTTTTATGTGGTTCTGAGGATTGAACCCAGGGCCTCACACACCCCAGGCAAGCACTATACCACTGAGCCACAGCCTCAGCCCTTAGCTGAAGGACTTTTTAAAATGGGATTTAAATGTAATTTTTCTCACATTCCTGATTTCAGCAATTTGTATCTTCACTTTTGCTTTTTGTTTTGTTTTGTTGTTTTTATCTTGATCACTCTGGCTAGAGGTTTATTATTTTGATCTTATTCAGATTTCAAAGCTGGGGTTGTGACTTAGTGGTAGAGTGCTTGCCTAGTATGTGTGAAGCACTGGGTTCAATTCTCAGTACTGCATATAAATAAATAAAATAAAGGTCCATTGAAATTTTTTTTTAAAAAATCAGATTTCATTGATTATTCCCTACTGTTTTTGTTTTCTATTTTGTTGAATTCTACTCTGCTCTTAAGTTCATTTTCTTCTGCTTCCTTTAGGCATCATTTGCCTTTCTTTTTTCTACTTTTCCTAAGGTGAAAGTTGAAATTATTTATTCAAGATCTTTCTTCTTTTCTAACACAGACATTCGGGGCTATAAACATCCCATTAAGTATTGCATCAGCAATCATCTACAAGTTTGTTGTTATTTTGTGATATTGGAGATTGAACCCAAGGGTGCTTTTTTTTTTTTTTTTTTTTGGTATGATCTCACTGTTTCCCAGGCTGGCCTCCAACTCATGATCCTTCATCTCAACTTTCCTAGTAGCTGGGATTACAGGTGTGCCCACAACAGCAAGCTCATCTACAAATTTTAATGTGTATTCCTTTGAATTCAATTCAAAATACTTTCAAATTTAGGAATATCTTGTTTATTTTCTAAGTGTTTGAGAATTTTTTAAGAGGTTTTTTTTGCTTTCTAGTTGAATTTTATTATGAGCAAAGAACACATGTTCTTATGACTCAAATACCCTTAAACTTATTGAGCCATATTCTATGCCCCCAAATATATTCTATCTTCATAAATAGTCTGCATGCATTTAAAAAGAATGTGCATCCTGCTGGGTTAGGATTTAATTCAGTGGTAGAGTGCATGCTTAGCATGCATGAGGCCCTGGGTTAAATACCCAGCATCACATCAAGAAGAAGAAGAAAAATGCATTCTGCTACCTTGGGGTAGAGTTTTCTCCAACTGTCAATTAGATCAAGTCTGTTGCTTAAGTCTTTTATATCCTTGCTTATTTTTGTCCAGTTATTCTATCCGTCATTGAGAGAAGAGTTTTTAAATCTCTGATTGTAAATATGGTTTCATCTAGTCCTTGTTATTCTACCAGTTTGTGTTTCATGTATTTTAAATCTTTTATAAGGTACATAAATGTTTTGGATTGTTATGTCCTCTGGATGAATTGACTCTTATTATCATGAAATTATATTCTTCATTCCTGCTAATAGTCATTGTTCTGAAATCTACTTTATTTGGTCTTAATAATCATGCCAGCTTTATTTGATTATTAACATAGAATATCTTTTTCCATCTTATCACCTTTTGTCTATTTTTGTCTTTATATTTAAGATGTGTTTCTTCAACTTGCTGTGTACTATTGTTTAAATATGGTAGTGTTCCTCAAAGTTCTACAAGTTTGAGGCTTAGTGGTATTGAGAGGTGCTGTGAAGGTTTAAGAAGATGGATATCAATAAAAAAATTTAAAAATTAAAAAAAGAAGTTGGGTATTATAGGAAGTTCTTAGGTGATTAGGTGTGTGCAAAGGGATTGTGGTATCCCAGTCTCTTTCTTTCTCTTTTCCTCTGTGTTCTGACTTGTAATATAAGCAATTTGCAACCACCCATGCTCCCTGCCATTGCCATCTGGCACCTTTGCCAGAGGCCTAAAGCACAGGGTGGGGTTACACAATCTTGAGAATCATGAACTGACAAAACCCTTTCTCTTTACAAGTTAACTGCATCAGTATTTCATTGTAATAATTCAAAGCTGACTAATATTCTTTTCTTGCCCTATCATGTTTGGAAAATAGCAGTAATCCTCCAGAGAAATGTGAGGAGACATATGAAAACCCTGAACCCAAAACTCTCTTCCTAGCTTCTCTTGGATTAATTGAATAAAATAAATATATTTTGGTGAGTATACAGTACTAAATTAGTGAATTTTTCTTTCATTTCTTGACAAACGCTTCTCCACTGTTTCCTAGTTTATATTGTTTCAGATGAAAAATCTGCTGTCATCACTGCCTTCCTTCTTCAATATGTAACATGTGTGTGATGGGCAAATAGTCAACAATACCTGAGTTACATGACAGATTTGGGACCTTTGTGTTAATGAAGTACAGATTTTTGACTTTGCATTGATGCTATAATGGAATGAGATCTTTGGAGATCTTGGGATGGAGTGAATGTATTTCACCTGTGGGACAGAAGGTAGAAGGTAGACTAGGCAAAATCTAGGCCTCCAATAAATACCCACATCCAGAAATGACCTGGAACCTAGGTTATGTGTCCAATGTAATTAAGACTGCTGATCAGATGATCTCAAAACAGGGAGATTATCCTGGATTGTCTGGGTGAGTCCAATGCAATCACTAGGGCCTTTGAATTGAAGCAGAGAGACAAAAGAGAGTCAGAAAAAGACATGGGAATATGGAAATAGGACCAGGGATGCATTTTCTGGCCTCTAGAAACTGGAAAAAAAAAAAGCAAGGAAAGAGATTCTTTCCTAGAACCTCCAGAAAGGAATATCGCCCTGTTGACACCTTTATTTTTAGCCCAGAGAGAACCATGACATACCTATGGGCTACAGAACCGTAAGATAATATTGTATTGTTTTCAGACTCTAAGTTTGACATAATTTATACAACATCAAGAGAAAACATACTTCTTTCATTTCCAGCTGCCTTTAAGTCTTTGAGTTTGTGAGTGTGTGTGTGTGTGTGTGTGTGTGTGTGTGTGTACATGCATGTGTGTGGTACTGGGGATTTAATCCAGAGCCTTATGCATGTTAGGCAAGCATTCTACCTCTGAGCTACATCTTCAGCCCTTTTTATTTTATTTTTGAGAGGGAGTCTCACTTAGCTGCTTAGCCTACCCTTGAACTTGCAATCCTTTTGCCTCGGCCTTCCAAGTAGCTGGAATAACAGGTGTGAACCACTATATCCAGCTAAGAGTTTCTTTTTATCATTGATTTTGATACACAGCATTTTTACATGTCATGAACATATTCTCATCTTTTCCCTAGAAAAGACACTAGGAAAAAATATAATTTTTACATTTTTGTGCTGATAAATTTTTAAAAGCAATACATGAGAAAAAGGAGAAGCAAAAGTTTGATAACTGAGCTATTTACACAAAGTGAACACTTTTTATTGAAGGCAGACTATAAAAAACATTCCTAATCTCTTAGTTAAGTGTAGAAATATCAACAACACTTTTTAAATGATTATATGTTATTATCAAAGTCCTAAGACTTCATTATTAAAAAAAAGAAAGAAAAACAAGTATATATTAAAGCTACTCCATAGGAAAGCAGAATTCACAAATCAATAATACAGATGTTTTGATATGTACCACCAAAGAACACATAATAGGCTATTTTACCTTAATTGATTTAATAAATTTGTTTCAAGAATAATGCTTTAAAATTCTATCTATTGATCCATATAAACTCTATATTCTATCAGGATTATAAAACTATATTGGACTTTTAAATCTTTTTTCTTCTAAGGAACACAGAAAAGTTTTTTATATAGTAAGGCTTTGATTGTCACAATGGTCCCCAAAATTTCATCAAACAGTAATAAATCTTCCCAGATAAAGCCAATATCCTAGCCCACCACCAAATGCTAACATTGGTTGGAATTAAGAAATTTCCTGTTTTCTAACTAAAGAAACCCTATTGATAATTTTTTTGAAATAATAGTTAAAGATTTAGAAAGGCCATATAGTAAATTTTTGTTGGTTTTTTAAATAATTTTTTACCTTTAAAAATTTACAAGTCATATGTGTTTATTTTCAAAAAATTAGAAAACAATTAATAAAAAGACAAGAATATCAACCTATAATTCAATTACCTGATGCTATAGTTTGTATCTTGAATGTCCCCCAAAGGCTCATGTATTGAAGGTTTGGTTCCCTGCCTATGGAGCTACTGGAAGATGGTAGAATATTTATGAGCCAGAGCTTCATGGAAGGAAGTTAGATCATTGAAGGCATGCCCTTGGAGGGAATACTGGAATTCTAGTCTCTTCCTTTCTCTCTCTTTGCTTCCTGGTTACCATAAGATGAGCAGCTTTGTTCCACCACACACTCCTCACCATGATATTATGCCTCACTGCAGGCCCCCCAAAATTGAGACAATGACCATGAACTGAAACCATAGCCAAAATAAACCTTTCCTCCTTTTTAAATTAATTACTACAGATATTTTGTCACAGTAATGGAAAGCTAACACACTTGAGATTACTTCCATTAACATGTTGATATATATTTGTTGAGATAGATATTTTCTGTTTGTCCTGCTGGTTCTGTTCTCAGTCCTTTCTAACCTGTTCTATGCTTTAGGAAACTGATTTATGTGGACTACATCAAAGGCTGACTTTCAACTTGTCTCAGCCAATGAGGAACACTAGTAAAGAGGAAAAGGAAGCAGAAGAGTGAGGTCAAGACATTCATTTCACAGCAACCACATGGTAGAGTTGCTACAAGAGGTCTACACCCCTTTATGAAAAGTCAAAAGTCCTGTCAAATGGCCCTCTTCACATGATTCTCCTTACTTAATTTCTCTGGCCCCTTTCAAGCAGACCTAGATATGATAAGAACATCCTATACCCCACACCCTCACAAACTCTGGGTTATATACTATTTATTGTTGTTTCTCTATGTTCTACCTACATCTTGTAAATAATTCACCTCTGTATTGGACCCCACTCAAGTTACTCAATGTGAGTATGCCATCTCTATCCTGATGCTATCTACACTAATTCCTTCATCAACATTTTTGCATATGTATGTGTGCACATACACATATTTGCACAAAATGTCTGCATAATATGCCAGTTATTGTATAGTTATATCAAATCTATACAAATTGATATGAGAAATTTGCATTGTTCCCTTTTTCTATTCTAAACAATGATATAATGAATATCTATGTATATACATATACCTTTGCCCTCTTGTCTATATTATTGCCATAGAATACATTTTTTTTATTTTTTAGTTGTAGGTGGACACAATACCTTTATTTCATTTTTATATAGTGATGAGGATCGAACCCAGTGCCTCATGCACGCTAGGGGAGTGCTCTACCACTGAGCCACAACCCAGCCCTAAGAATACATTTTTTGAGAGAGAGAGAGAGAGAGAGAGAGAGAGAGAATGAATTTTTTTGTAGATGGACACAACACAATGCCTTTATTTTTATGTGGTGCTGAGAATTGAACCCGGGTCCCACTCATCCTTCGGGAGCACTCTACTGCTGAACCACAATTCCAGCCCCAAGAATACATTTTCAACAGCAGTATTTCTTAGATAAAGGGCATGTACATATTTAAGGCCTTTGATACTGTGAAACAGCTGTCCATACAGTTCATAATGATACTCATTTCCCTATACAGTATACAAGAATGCCCAAATGCCCATTCTACTAACTCTCTACCAAAACATTTTGCAGATTGAATTACCCCTTCAGTTCTGTTGTTTTCACATGACTTAGTACTGTATACTCAACCTATACTCCAAGCTACCCAACTGTTAGTTAGAAAACAATTCAAGAATCATCTCTTAAATTCCATTTCAATTATCACAAGATAGAATTTCCTGACGTTTTCTCCCTATCTCATATGCCCCCCAATAAGTATAGTCTTTTAACCTGTAATTTTATAAGTTAAAATTGATTTTGAGGGTATTAGTAAAACAAATACAGATAAATCCTAAACTAAGAAACACTAGGGTAAATATAATTAAAAACCCAGTTTCTTTTGTGAGGCTTAAAAGACATTTATTACATGATAAAATATAAGTCAAGTGAATTATATACCATGTTGCAGAAAACACTGGAGTCAACTGTTGTCAAGGGTACAAAAATGGAAAGCTATGTTCTCCACCTAGACCTACCATCTAACGAAAGAAACAGAAACACAAGTGAGTCTAAAAGTTAGCTTGAAAATAATAGAATTATAAGAATAAATCTAAGAACTGGTTTTCTGAGGAGGAGAAGCAAAAAGGAGGTTGGTGGGTGGCTCCATGGTAAACACTTGTCTATCAGGGACAAGACTTTGAGTTTCATCCCAGGAACCACAAAAAAAAAAAAAATATATATATATATATATATATATATATATATATATATATATAGAGAGAGAGAGAGAGAGAGAGAGAGAGAAATGAATGAAATGAGGCTATAAACATAATTACAAAAATAAAACTTTTTTCTTTATAAGACACTAGCCACAGCTTTATGTATGTATTATATATATATATATATATATATATATATATATAATATGTATGTTATATATGTATTATATGTAATGAGAGATTTAAATTTTTTTTAGTTGTGGATGGGCACAATATCTTTATTTTATTTATTTTATTTTTATGCATTGCTGAGGATGGACCTCTGTGCCTCACACATGTAAGGCAAGCACTCCACCACTGAGCTACAACCCCAGCCCGAGAGAGATTTATGAAGGGATTTTGTGAGAAAATAAAAACTATGAACATGAACTAAAAATACTCATTAAGGGCTGGGGTTGTGACTCAGTCATAGAATGTTTGCCTAGCATGTGTGAGGCACTGGATTCAATCCTCAGCACCACATAAACTATATACATATAAATAAACAAAATAAAGTTTTAAAATATTCATTAAGTCAGCAATCATGAAAAAAATGGGAAAATTCATCAAAGAAAATAGAGAAGACTACAGACTTTGTCTGAAAAGCATAGCCTTAAATTCTATAGTCCTATTGTCCTTCCCACCCTGGGTGACAATACTCTCTGCCTCATCCAATAATCCTCTGAGCTTTGTTGGAGAAAAATCTCAGTTAAGAAGATGGAATCTACAATAGTTTTATGGTCATCAACCTTTAATGGACTCTCAGCTCTGAATGACAACTATAGAACAATGTTTCTAGTTGTGTTACTTTCCCTTTCTCTACATCTCAGCAACATAGATAGAAATCTTCTCTATTCTTCTCAAACTTCTGATTTCTACCCCCTCCTGTTTTGCTAAATCACTCACCAGGCAACCTGAGGCAATCAGACCTGCTTTTATGGAGAAACAAAAACCATCAAAAGGATTCCCTCAAATTCTTGCCACCAGAAAATAATACAAACCTATCTGAATGTGAATCTTCTTTTCTTTCTTCCTATTTCAGAGGAACAAGTGGCCTATCACTTATTCCTTCTCAAGTACCTAACTCTCAATGTTTCTTCTCTGTCCTGTATCTTCAAACTGTTCCTCTTACTGGTTCCTTCCTGGCGGCCTTCCAACATCTTCCCTTCTATGATTTCTCTCCCTTTTTATACCCCTTCATAAACTCATGGCCCTTTCTTCCATAACACACAATATTCTGGCTACTGCTTCCAACCTGTCAAATTTATCTCCTGTTGTTAAATCCAATTGATATCTTAGAGTTCTTCTTCTGCTTGTCTCCTAGATGGTATTGATACTGTTGACATTATTCTCCTCAATGTTAACCTAATAAACAAGGTTTTCATTTTCTGCTTAACTCATTTCTCTCCAGATTGAATTTCTATTTTGTAATACAATCTGTAATGGTGTATTAGCGTACTTATTTAATCAGAACGACAAGGTAAAAAAATTTAATCCTGCCAAGTCTCCTTCCCACCTCATGTCCCAGTCCCCCAATTTCCTTGACCAGAGATCACATGCTGCAAGTACTGTGTAAGTCTAGAGCTACACAGTGCTGTCTTTCCCACCAAAACTAGATTCTTCTTGCCAACATGAAGATGGTACAGAAGAAACAAAGCTGAAAGATGGAGACAGGCACGTTCCTGAGGATATTGTTTGAAGTCTAGTTAAGCTTTGGACTTTCCTAGAAATGAGGAAGATAAATCCACCCCCCACACCCTCTTTTTAAACAAAGCTAGTTTAAACTCAGTTTTGTAATTTGCAACGGAAACAGTCCTGGCTATTACTGAGGAAATCAGTTTTAGAAATTTCTAAGGCACAAAAGTAACAGAGCTACATGACCTGTCAAATGTTCCAGGTGGAAATCTAGGCCTGGAGAGGATCAGATAGTTTCCTACGTCCAAACCTGGCAAGAAGGAGTTTACATTTCACAAGGTAATCATATGTGATTATGCACAAAAGGGCAAAGATCGGAAACAAGAGTTTAAAAGTTGGTAATTTGATAAAATGGTCAAGAATAAGCCAAACATCTTGAAATCAGATGCCAGGGAAAATCTTGGTCTTGAGTAAGTCTCAGGTTGGAAACACATAGGGTATAGCTAAAGGAATCAGAACTTTCAAATGCCGAGAAAAAGTCAAGGATCCAGAAACAAAGAGACCAAAGTTACACTGGATAAACCGGAGGGTGACCAGGTCTTGAAAACAAAAACTGGTTAAAATTCATGTGAAATGGGAAGAAGGAAGGGTTGGGGAAGGAGGGAGGGAGGGAGGGGAGAGAGAGAGAGAGAGAGAGAGAGAGAGAGAGAGAGAGAGAGAGAGAGAGAGAGAGAGAGAGAGAGAGAAAGGCAGGCAGGAAGGAAGAATAGATTTGGTGGGAAAATACAATGATACTAGCAACCAAAGACATGAAATTGCCTTAGAAAACAAGGTCAGTTTATTCTTTGGCTTCCTTTCCACCCGCTACTGAGGGAAGGTCATGCTGATCACAAAGGATGGCATAGAAAGTAGTTGTCATTCGTATTAGATGATTGATATAATCAGTCTCATTAAGACCAGGGTAAGGGTCAGAAAACTCGATATACCGAGGTGTTCTTATTGTAAAAGATTAAAAGAAAAATAAAAAGCATAGAGAGATCAAAGAAAATTATTAAAGAAGATCATTTATATTCTGAAAAACAAAGATAAAGCAGGGAGGAGACATTGATGTTCAAATGAATACAGGCAAAAAGCCCTCAGTCCCGTTAAATAGTGATGTTGTTCTCTTTGGAACAAGACAAAGAGAAAAGTTAAAGTACTGACATTGAGGGTCTGGGTGATACAGGTGGCGAGTTAAAAGTAGGTACTTCTCATGTTAGAATCATTTAATACACAG
This sequence comes from Ictidomys tridecemlineatus, assembly GCF_052094955.1. Lineage (NCBI taxonomy): Eukaryota > Metazoa > Chordata > Mammalia > Rodentia > Sciuridae > Ictidomys > Ictidomys tridecemlineatus. The sequence continues at coordinate 79,024,918 of NC_135481.1, forward strand.
TTTAAGTAATGTTTCCCCAGACCACATGTGAATCATGAATAACTGGTTCCGTTTTGTCTCTGTGTTGATTCAAACATCCTCTCTGATCTTTACAACATTCAGGATGAAACCAAAAAAACTTACCAGAAAAGCTTTCTTACAATGTTTCCCCAAAAACTTGCTAGTCACTCATCAGATGAGGGACTGTTGAAGGATAAGGAACAGCCTGTTATTTGATGTGCATTTACTTAAATAGAGGCCATGTTAAACTTTTCAATTAGTTTTCTATTCTTCCCAGTAACTACAACTAAAACCCATGGACAACAAAACAATTATAAGAAGACTCTGAAAGGTGGAAAAATAAGTCAGGCTAGCCTTTGGAGATACGAGAAACAATACAGTGATGAATTGATTTTTCTTTTGTGCCTCACCTATCCCAAAAAGCTGAAGAAACTGGCAAACCATAATTGCCAGTGGATGCAGATAAAATATGCTCCAACAAAAGATTGTTCTGTCTAGCCTCAGGACCAGGAAAAAATATTATTATTGGTGCATTAAAATCATATATAATAGTGGGATTCATTATGTCATATCTGTACACGTACATAATTTGATCAATCTCATTCCCCAGTACCTTCTCTTTTTCTCTTTCTCCCTCCCCCTAATCCATTTGTTCTACCATACTGATCAGATGTACTGATCTCCCTTCTATGATGATGATGATTATTTTAGTTAGTACATTATAATTATACATATTAGCAGGATTCTTTATAGTATGTTCATACATGGACATAGAACATTTGGTAGACTTGTATCCCAGCACTTCTCCCTGCCCTCCCATTCTCCCTCCCCTCAATCTCCTTCTTCTTCTCTATTAGTCTCCCTTCTATTTTTATGAAATCCTTTTTAAAAAAATTATTATACTATTCCCTCCTTGTGCCTCTCACCTCCCTTCAGTTTCCACATACAAGAGAAAACATTTGACTTTAGAAAGGAAACTTTTAAACAACCACTCTACACCACATTACTCCAGTCAAACACCACAAAGAAAATCTTAGTCCTTCCCTCATACTATTAACGGCTGAAGATCTCCAACCTCAAGATAGTGACATTGAAATGGAGTAAGAGAAGGCCCAGTGGAGAGACAGATGGTTCACTATTGCCCAGTAGTAATGAGTTCACGCCCATCAGTGTACTGCAGACCATGTAAGAAGCTCAAACTCTCACCCGCCCAGCAGAAAGTAGAAGCCTCCTCAGCCACAATTGTCAATAGAAGTCAAGTAAGGAACCTAGACTTCTACTTCCAGAAATTAGGCAGTGTCTCTCAATTTCCCTGCCAGAAGGGAGTGTGTAACATAATATGAAAATGATCAGGTTTCAATAGAAAAATCACTCATCATATATACCAATAACTAATGAGAGCCCAGACTGAATGGAAAAAAAAAGATGATCAATAGATGCAAATACTGAAATGACAAAAAAGTTAGAATTAGCCGACAAAGATTAAAACAGCTGAAATAAAAATGCTTCAAAGAGCAATTATAAAGAAACTTGAAACAAATGAAAAAGAATTCATCAAAGAAATTGATGATACAAAGAACTAAATGGAAATTCTAAAATTGGAAAATAACCAAAGTAAAAAGCTCAAAAGATGGGGTCCTGTTTTGAATCCACTATGCCAATCTTTGTCTTTTAATTGGTATATTTTAACCATTTATATTTCATATAATTATTGACATGTAAGAGCTTAATTCTGACATTTTGTTTTTTGTTTTCTAATTGTTATCTCTGGCTTTTCATTTTTCCATTTTACTTTCCTTGACTTCCTGCAAGTTACTTGAACTATTTTTTTAGGTTTCCATTTGACTTAACTAGTGTTTTGAGTGTACCTCTTTGTATAAGCTTTCTACTGATTGCTTAAATACTACATTATGTTTACATAACTTATCCAGTCTCCTGATTATGTCATTTTACCAGTTTGAATGAAGAGAAATCTTACCTCCCTTATGTCCTTTTACTCTCCCCAACTTGTAATAGTCTTAAGTATCTTCTCTATGTATATTTAGAACAAGCTTTGACAGTGTTTTAATTTTTGCTTTAACCATCAAGCATAATTTAGAACACTATAGAGGAGAAGAAAAGCCTTTTATTTCCCCCACATATTTCCTCCCATGTGTTTTTGCCCTTCCTAATGTTCCAAGGTCTTTCTTTGATCATTTTCTTTGTACTGGGAACAAATTTTCTTAGCTTTCCTACATCAGAAAGCATTTTAGTTTCCTCTTTATTCTTGAAAAATATTTTCATTGGGCAACTGTTATTCTAGGTTGACATTTTATTTCAGCAATTGAAAAATGTACTATTTCCTTTTGTCCTCTGTGGTTTTTAGTGAGAAATTTACTGTTTTTCCAATTGTTTTTCCCTTTCCCCAGTAGGTAATGCATCATTTTTCTCTAGATCCTCTCATATTTTTGTCTTTGGCTTTCAGAATTTTAATTATAGGCTGGGTGCATTGGCACACACTTGTAATCTCGGTTACTCAGGAGGCTGAGGCAGGAGGGTCACAAGTTCAAGCCCAGAATGAGCAATTTGGTTAGACCCTCAGCAACTTAGCTAGACCCTATCTCAAAAAAAAAAAAAAGCCTGGGGTTGTAGTTCAATGGTAAAGCATCCTTGAGGTCAGTTGCCAGTACAAAAAAAATTAATTATAATGTCTTGGCATGGCTTTCTTTGGGTTTAAACTGTTTCTTTGTTGAAGCTTATCTAATTTCTTGCTTTTGTAGGTTTAGATCTCTTGCCAGTCTGAAGATGTTTAGAAACATAATTTCTTTTAGTTCTTGTCCAGCCCATGCTCTCTTCCTCTTGTTTCTGGGACTCTGTTAAAAACTCCATAAGAAGTATAAACAATAATGTACAGAACAGGAGGAAATATTTAAGCCACATGTTTAACAAGGAACTAGTAAATATCTAGAGTATATATTAAAAAATTTAAAAATTTAAAAATTAAGCAACCCAATTATAAAATGAGCAAAGCACATGAAGAGACATTTTATAAATCTTAAATAATCCCATAAAAATATTTTTCAGTATCATCAATCAGTAAAGAAACGCAGATTAAAACCACAAGGTATCACTCCATGCCTATTTCAATGGCTTATGTAAAAACAGAAATGATTTATATCCTGCTACTTTGCTGAATTCATTTACTAGTTCTAAAAGTTTTCTGTTGGATTTTTAGGTCTTCTAAGTATAGAATCTATTGTCAGCAAATAGTGCTAATTTGAGTTCTTTTATACCACTCCTTGTTCTGTACCCAAAGGACATAAAATCAGCATACTACAGAGACACAGCTACATCAAGGTATATAGCAGCACAATTCACAATAGCTAAACTGTGGAACCAACCTAGATGCCCTTAAGTAGATGAATGGATAAAGAAAATGTGGCATCTATACACAATTGAATATTACTCAGCAATAAAAGAGAATAAAATCATGGCATTTTCAGGTAAATGGATGAACTTGGAGATCATAATGCTAAGTGAAGTTAGTCAATCCCCAAAAACCAAATGCCAAATGTTTTCTCTGATATAAGGATCCTGATGCATAGTGGGGTTGGGAAGGGGAGTATGTATGGGAGGATCAGATGAACTCTAGATAGGGCAAAGGAGTAGGAGAGAAAGGGGGTAGAAAAGATGGTGGAATGAGATGGACATCATTACCTAAGTACATGTGTGAAGACACAAATGGTATGAATATACTTTGTATACAATCAGAAATATGAAAATTTGTGCTCTTTATGTGTGATATGAATTGTAGTGCATTCTGCTGTCATATAAAACAAATTAGAATAAAAAATAAATAAATAAAAGAAAAATTTTTTAAAGTACAAAAAAACAAAAACAAAACAGAAATGACACCAAGGAAAATGTGAAGAAACTGGATCACTCATAACTTGCTAATGAAAGTGTAAAATACTACAGAAACTCTGAAATATACTTCGGGAGTTTCCTTAAAAGCTGAACATGCAGCTATCATACAGCCAGCAATTGTACTGATAGGCAGTTATCATAGAGAAACAAAGACTTATATTCACAGAAAAATATGTACATGAAAATTCATAGCAACTTCATTCACAATAACTAATGAAAGAATGGTTTTTAAAAACTGTGTTATATCAGTACCATGGAATACTACTTTGCCATAATAATAATAAAAAAACTATTGATAAAACATTTTGGTGAATATCTGGAGGGTTGCACTGAGTGAAAAAGGTCAGTTTCAGAAAGTTACACGTGTGATTCCTCTTATATAATATTCTTGAAATGATAAAATTATAATTATGGAAAACAGAATAAGGTTGCCAAAGGTAAAGGAGGAGGTAAGACTGAAAGAGAAGTGGATGAGGCTATAAAAGGACAATCTGAGTGATCTTTGTGGTGATGGAAATGTCAGAATTCTGGTTATGATACTGTACAGATGCTCCTGACTCACATGGATGAACCCATTGTAAGTTAAAAATGCATTTAATAATACCTAATCTATCAAAAATCATAGCTTAGCCTAGCCTGCCATAAACATACTCAGAATACTTACATTAACATACTAAATCATCTAACACAGATCCTACTTTAAAATAAAATGTTGACCATCTCATGTACACACGAAGATGTATGGTTTGCAGACATGATGAGATGTGAATAACACAAAACACAATATCCAAAAAAACATGCCCTCACAATCACATAGCTGATTAGGAGCTAAAGCATGTGGCGGCTGCCCAGCATCATAAAAGAGGATTGTACTACGTATCATCAGCCCAAGAAAAGGTAAAAATTCAAACTTTAAATACAGTTTTGGGCTGGAGTGTAGCTCAGTAGTAGAGCACTTTCCTAGCAGGTACGAGGCCCTGTGTTTGCTCTCCAGCACAATAATAAGCAAATAAATAAAGTACAGTTTCTACTGAATATGTTTTGCTTTCGTACCATAATAAAGCTGAAAAATCATAAGTTCGGCCATCGTATGTCAGAGATCACCTGTACTACAGTTTTGCATGACGTTACTATTGGGCAAAACTGAGTAAAGGATACATAGAATCTCTCTGTATTGTTTCTTACAACAATTTGTAAAACTGAAGCAGTTTAGTTTTATTTAAAGTTAGTCCTTCATTACACTAAAGAAACAACTTGAAGTCTCAGGTATAATTCTTTAAGTACAGTTTGCCATATACAGTTCTCAATCTAGGGAGACAAGTTATCTGCCCTGCACATATCTAACATACCATCATGGGACATTTGTATCAATAGAGATATGGACACATCTGTTCAAAAGAGAAAAGTGGGAAACACTTGGAAACGACCAGCCCATAGCAATTCTGAAATCCAGTAGAGCAAATTTGGAAATTCCTTAAGAGTCAATCCCACTCCTGCCAGGGAATAACTCTCAACTCTTATCTCAGATCTCTAGCAAGTTAGCTTTGCCTTCAGATCTGTCCTTCCTTTTCCATGAAAGACAGTCCTATCTATCTTCAGCTTCCTCAGATTGCTTCCTGTCATAGAAGTTGAGATCCAAAGACCTTTTTACTTTTGTACTGTCTCTATCTCTTTCAGTACAAGATGGTGGTGTTTATTATTTAAAAAAAAAAATTTGTGAGTCTTCTTCCAGGTTTAGTGGAGTTTATTTTATTAGACGAAAGCCAAAGCCACAAATCTCTGAAGTTAAGCCCTTTCTACCTTGGGTCTTTGCTGAGACTGCTGAGGTACCAAACCCTTATAAGCTCCTTAGAATAATTCTGTAGAAATTCTTTTCATCATTGTTAACCAAGAATTTGATACTCATACGTATGGTTTATATATAGTCCCCTGGATTTGATCTTTGCTCAGAGCCATTTCTTAATTTTCAGTACCATTTGGTTTTAGATGCCTTTGTACAAAGAATGCTTATTGCTACTGGGATGATTGTTGTTTTTAGGACTGTCCAGTAGGCAAAACTAAGAAATATATTCAAATACCTAATGCATCCGTAATGATAATTCCAATTACAACTCAAGCTTCTATGTAACCTGTTTTTATTATGTCTGTATTTCCTTTCTACCATGTGACAATTTTAGTTTTAAAGTATTCAGGGGATGATAGAATTAGTATATCTCATAATTATTCACTTGTTGTATCTCATACTACACAAAAGTCTTCAAATATTAATACTAGCACTACAACTAATATTATTACTTAAAACATTTAAAAAATCCATAAACTCTCCCTATACCTAAATTGTGCAATATTTATTTATCAGAGCTATGACACACTGTACTCCCTACCTCTTAACCAGTGAGTGATATGCTGTAGCCAGCTCATATCAGCTCAGGAGAGTCAATTGTTAAATTTTCAGGAATTTTACAAGCTGTTTGTTGAATACATCCATTATTAAAATTAAATTATGTAAACTTATTATATTCAAGGCAAAGTTTTAAAAATATTCAGATTAATCATTTCTTAATTATTTTATTACATATTATTAGTAGTATATTTTAAGGGTATTTACATCTATTATATTAATTTGTATAAATACTATATTAATATAGAGTGGTGTGGCGATGCATGTATCTTCTCAACACCACATTAAGTGATATTGTGTTGGTAGCCTGAAGTCATCCACGGTGGAAATATTTACACTATGGAAATCAGCAAATGTTACAAATCGTGATTTGATTTACAGTTTAACATAAACAAAAATATCAACCAACATTTAATCAAAAGGAATTTAATTTATCAATGAGATGAGTGACTTCTTTGTTAGATCAGATAATAGTCAATGCATTTATTCATAATATCTGTTTTACCCTATTGTTGGAGAGATCATTTTAAAAACTGGTATGAATTTTGCAAGAAATAGCATTTCACACTGTAGTTATAGGTACAGATTGAAAATCAAAGTATGTTAACTTAAAATCTGCTATTTGTAAAATAATATGGAGCCATTCTTATCCATCCATTAGTTTTAGATATAGAGTTAACAATATATTCAATGCTCACCATTTTTTTTTAGTTGTTGATGGACCTTTATTTTATTCATATATTTATATGCAGTGCTAAGAATCCCCAGTGCCTCTCACATGCTAGGCAAATGCTCTACCACTGAGCCACAAACCCAGCCTCTCACCAGTTCATATCTTAATGTCTATCTAGTTATTTTGGTTGCCTGAAGTTTATTCTCTCATAGGTTGCATTCATTGGACTAATGTTCCCTGAGTTCTTATTTGTTGACAATTTCTTTCCTTGAGTGTCTTTCAATCTTTATTTGACCATTAGATATTTTAAATAAATAAAATTTCTTAAGGAAATTTACCATCCTTTACTACCTCACAGGCTCTTCAACATTTTTGTGAAGACTGTTGAAAAGAATTTTGTAGCATCCTTCTCTTGGAGGGTGGGTACTGGGAATTGAACTCAGGGACATTCAACCACTGAGCCACATCCCCAGCCTATTTTGTATTTTACTTAGAGACAGGGTCTCACTGAGTTGCTTAGCACCTTGCTTTTGCTGAGGCTGGCTTTGAACTCATGCTCTTTCTGCCTCAGCTTCCTGAACCACTGGGATTACAGGCATGAGCCCCCAAGCCCAGCTTGCAGCATTCTTATTTACAAAAAGAAAATATGTGCAGGTACCTAGCCAGCAATACTATTGGAAGTAGTCTTTTCAACTAGAGTTTACAAATTCTGCTTAGTATTTTACCTCTTAACAATCATTTGGTATGATATAAGGAAGTAAATATGGCTGGCACCAATCTCTGAACAAAAAGTGACCCCTAATAGCAAAACATGAGGCAAGGATGTGAGTGCAAGTAACTTACTTGGAAAAATGAAGGCAGAGAATTGGGAAATCAAGACAAAGATGTAAATCAACATGGTTCTGTTATGCATTGCTAGAGTGAGAATAAATTGGAACAGTCAGTTTGTAAAATAATTTGGACTTAACCTTGTGAAGATAAGCATCGGTATAGGCAATGTATACAGAAATTCCACTCCTAACTTTATAACCTAGTGGAGATCTTGCATTTGAATATTAAGAAACACATACATAAGCACTGAATTTTTTATTTGTTCTTTTTAGATGTACATGACAGTAGACTGTATTTTGACATATTATACACACATGGAGTATAACTTATTCTAATTAGAATCCTATTCATGTGGATGTACATGGAATTTCACTTGTGGTATACTCATATATGAACACAGGAAAGTTATGTCTGATTCATTCTTTTGTCTTTCCTATTCTCATCCCCCCTTCCCTTTTTTTCATTTCCCTTTGTCTAATCCATTGAACTTCTATTCTTCCCTTCCCTACCCCTTATTGTCTGATAGCATATGAATATCAGAGAGAACATTCCACCTTTGTTTTTTGGGATTGGCTTATTCCACTTAGTATGATAGTCTCCGGTTCCATCCATTTACCGGCAAATGCCATAATTACATTCTTCTTTATGGCTGAGCAATATTCCATTGTGTATATATCCCACATTTTCTTTATCTATTCATCCATTGAAGAGCACCTAGGATGGTTCCGTAACTTGGGTATTGGGAATTGAGCTGCTATAAATATTGATGTGGCTTTATCACTATAGTATACTGATTTTAGGTCTTTTAAGTATATACCAGGGAGTGGGATAAATGGGTCAAATGATAGTTTCATTCTAAATTTTCTTAGGAATTTCCATACTGCTTTCCAGAGTGGTTGTACCAATTTGCAGTCCCACCAACAATGTCTGAGTGTACCTTTTTCCACACATCCTCACCAACATTTATTGTTATGTGTATTTTTGATAACTGCCATTCTGACTGAAGTGAGATGAAAATCTCAGTGTAGTTTTAATTTTCATTCCTCTGATTGCTAGAGATATTGAACATTTTTTTATGTATTTGTTGACAATTTGTATTCCTACTTTTGTAAGGTACCTGTTGCTCCTTTGCCCATTTATTGATAGAATTATTATTATTTTTGGTGTTAAGTTTTTTGAGTCTGAGGTGCAGGTGGCAAAGATTTTCTCCCATTCTGTAGGCTCACTCTTCATGTTCTTAATTGTTCCCTTTGCTGTGAAGAAGCTTTTCATTTGATACAATCCCATTTATTGATTCTTAATTTAACTTCTTGCACTTTAGGAGTCTTGTTGAGGAAGTCAGTTACTAAGCCAACATGATGAAGATTTGGGCCTACATTTTCTTCTAGTAGGGTCTCTGATCTAATGCTTATGTCCTTGCTCCACTTTGAGTTTTGTGCAGGGTGAGAGAGAGGGGTCAAATTTCATTCTGCTACATATGTATTTCCAGTTTTCCCAGCACCATTTGTTGAAGAAGATAAGCACTGATCTTAATAACAAAATCTGGAGATGCCCTAAATGTTTATAAACAAAGGAATAGAGTATTTATAACAGTAAAACAATTAACTATAGCTACATGCAACAATATGTATTAGTTTTAGTGCTAATGTAGAAGGGTAAGAAAGCAAGTCTTAGACTATAAAACTATTTTTTTGAAACTTTGAAAACAAAAAAGTATACATACATGGGTATAAAGAGGTATAAAACATGTATATGTAAATACATATATGTGTATGTATATATTATATATACATAAATACAAATGTTTGTATATGTGCGTATGTAGTGATTATGTGAATGTGCATACAAGCTTTTTTTGAAAAAAAAAAAAAAGAAGAATAAAAATTTGTTGAATGGTTTCCTCCTGGTAAAAGGCAGGTGTGGGATGGACAGAATGGAAAGAAAAATAAAAGCAGAACTCTTCCACATGAGGCCTACACACCACCACTGATGCCTCCATCATGTCTCCAGTGATCCCTGAGATATTCCAACACATTTTTCAAGTAGTCAACACTAACATAAATGGCCAGAGGGAAGGAAGGAGTCTTTGCCATCACTGTCATAAATCATGTGGAACAAAGATATGTTTATGTGGTATTAAGGAAAGCAAACCTGCGAGGGCAGGAGAACTCACCAAGGACAAGATAGAAAGCATAATCACCAGTATGCAGAATCTTACACCAGTACAATAGCCTAGAGTGGTGCTTGAACAAACAGAAGGATGTAAAGGGTGGAAAACACAGGCTCCATGAAAACCTGGAACAACTGAAGAGTGCAGCTCAAAAAGAGCTGTGCAACTTCTAGAGATATCTTGTCTGGGCCAGCACACCAAGGCCACTGGCCACCATGGCTACAGCATTGCCAAGTCAAAGTAGAAATAAGGCCTCTTCTGCTAATTGTTGAAAGAGAGAGAGAGAGAGAGAGAGAAGATTGACAATGAAAAAGAGAGAGGAAGGGAAGGAGGAGAGATTAGAATAAGTTATTAGAAATTTTCTAGTTCTTGAATTGAAAGATAATTTCCTTTAAATTTACTTTGTTATGAATAAATAAAATCAAAAGGATCATGTATAAACCATGCATGGTGGAGCAACTTAGGAGACTGAGGCCAGAGGAACCCAAGTTTGAGGCCAGCCTGGCAGCTCAGCAAGACTCTGTCTCAATGTAGTCACATCAATGTTTATAGCAGCTCAGTTCACAATAGCCAAGCTATGGAACCAAGAGATGAATGTATAAAGAAATTGTGGTATATATACACAATGGAATATTACTTAGCCATAAAGAAGAATGAAATTATAGCAGAAGAATGAAATTATGTTCTCTCTGATATGTAGATGCTAACCCACAACAAAGGAGAGTGGAGAGGGAAGAATAGAAGTTAATTGGATTAGACTAAGGGGAATGAAGTAGGGAATGGGAATAGGAAAGAAAGTAGAATTAATTGGACATAACTTTCCTATCATGGTGTATGAATACATAACCAGGGTAACTCTACATCATGGACAATCACAAGAATAGGATCTTATTTAGAACAAGTTATACTCCATGTGTGTACACTAAGTCAAAATACACTCTACTGTCATATATATCTAAAAATAACAACAACAAAAGAAAGACCCTGTCCCAAAGTAAAACATCTTTGAGTTCAACCCCCAGTACCACAAAAAAAAAAGAAGAAGAAGAAAGGATCTCATATATATCAGTTATAATGATAGCAGGACTAAACAGGACCATCATGAAAAGTCCAGGAGTTAGTAAATTGAGACTGGAAGTCACTGGGGATCAAGAAATGTTAAAAAAAATGTCTTTACTCTTAGGAAACAGTTTGACAACAAATAGTCTATACGCCTAGAAAACCAACTTCGTGGAATTCTAAAATATAAAGCCTCAAAGTGCCCTCTGCCGGCAGCCAGTGTTAACTACCACTCCTCAGTAATGAACAAAATAATGCAGACTTCATGGGAACTTAACCAAGCTTCAAGATGGTGCTTATACAGGGGAGTTGTGTTTTTATTTACTATTATGTTCTCCAACTAACAGAATTAAATTCAAATCCCATAAGTTCAGATAAATCTAAATTTCACAGAATCCAGTTAAAAGACATTATGTGCTATCAATTTTCAAATATTACACACAAATCTATATACTATTTGAAAATGAAATGCATTAGTAATTTTTAATTGTTGAGAAGAACTATTACATTAAAAATAACCATTTTAGGGGCTGAAGCTCTAACTCAGTGACAGAGCATTTGGTTAGCATGTGTGAGGCACTGGGTTCAACCCTTAGCACCACATAAAAATAAACAAAATAAAGGCTGCTATCCATCTAAAACTACAAAAAAAATTTTTAAAACCATTTTAGAAATTATGTATTGGGCTGGGATTATAGCTAAGTGGTAGAGCACTTGCCTTGCATGCATGAGACCCTGGGTTTGATCCCCAGCACCACATAAAAATAAACAAAAATAAAGATATTATGTTCATCTACAACTAAAAAATAAATACATAAATAAAAAAGTATGTATCACAAACAAATTTGGTTTGGTTTTGTTTGGGCCTCTGGGGTGGGATGTCAGGGATTGAACTCAGGGGCGCTCAACCTTGAGCCACATCCCTAGCCCAATTTTGTACTGTATTACAGACAGGGTCTCACTGAATTGCTTAGTGCCTTGCTTTTGCTGGAGCTAGCTTTGAAGAACTCTGGATCCTTCTGTTTCAGCCTCCTGAGACGCTGGGATTACAGGTGTGCGCCATCAAGCCCGGCACAAACGTGTTTTCCTGGTCAAAACCAAATAAATCTATAACTGTCCTCTTTCAATCATTATTTAAAAATTCTACAGAAAAGAGGAGGGAAGGATAAGATTACATAAAGAACCAGTCAAATACAAATTAATAGACAAGTGAAAAGAAATCTAGTAGAGGAAGGAGGAGGAGGAGAGAAAATGGGGGGATCATGAATTGAAATCAATTTCCATGCATGTATGAGTTTTTTGAGATGAACCAGCTACTATGTATAACCATAAAGCTCTAATAAATAAAATAAAAATTTCTAACTGGATAAAAAAGATGACTATAAAATAAAAATAAATTTTGTAGAATTATTTAAAGTATTTATATCTTATTAAAATTAATTTTATCTTATGAATTAATGTATTTTATTTTGAAGTTGGACTTAAAAGAGAACTAAATAAAATTAAGTGGAGAGAAAATAAATCTAGAAAATTCAGATCATTCAAATTAATAATTTCTAAACTGCACATTTATTCCTCTATAACCATAGTCATAGAAAGTTATTTAAAGTTTCAACATTGTTTATCTTTCTCAATAAAATTAGCTACTTGGGCTGGGGCTGTAGCTAATTGGTAGAGTGTCCACCTCACATGTGTGAGGCACTGGGTTGGATCCTTAGCACCACATAAAAATAAATAAAAATATTGTGTCCAACTACAACTAAAAAAATTTTTTTAATTAGCTACTTTATGTATTTATACAATAACACATATATACCTGCTTAAAATTTGACTCGAAAAATTATAGAAATCCTATGCTTCCTAATTTTCAAAGTTCTAATAATCTTGTGTCTATATGTTGAAGTCACCAAAATCTCCCTACACTTTGGTATAACTCAATGGGCCGATGACAATGTTTATCCCTCAATAAAAAAAAAAAAACTATAAACAATGTAGTTCTAGATCTTGATGTAAAAAAAAATGAAGAATTTCATTTTCCAGCATGAATTAATATTTATAAATTTGCAATCTGTAAATTTTCCATATTATCAAGTAGACTATTTGTGATAAATAATATTCTAGAAATTCTAAATAGGTAATTAGGTAAAAACATAACCATACAAAATTTCATTTTAAAAATTTTGAGGTGCAATCAGGAAACTGTGAGGCAAAAGCTTACAATATGGTTATTGATTTAATAAACAAATGTAAACTGTATATTATTTCCACATCCTTTCAGAGCACTTTGATCTGTATTAAAAGTTGTTTCCTTTTAATTACATGCTTGTTTCTATAGTAACTCTAAAGCATATAATCAGTTGCAATGTCCCTAAGCCTTTTTCATGGCAAATTCTTTTCAGTTAGCAAACAGTAATAAAAACATAATCCTTGTTTAGAACTTTATCTTCTTCCTAATATCCCTTAATTAGTATGCAATAGGATTAAATACAACAACAGCCTCATTATGTAATTTCAAATAATTAGGAAAAAAGTACAAATTCTAAACTAAGCACTTAAGTCTTGTAGGAATTTACTGCCACCTTCAGGTTTTAATCAAAATGCATTGAGACTACAACTTTTTCATTTTCAGGAGACGGCCCCTGGTTAATAGTATATCCTGGAAGCCCAAAGAACACTGTCCAAAATGTACTACAGCATTTCTAGGCTATATTTAATGAAAATCCTTAAAGCAAAACTGCTTTAAATGTTCCATATGGCAGTGCCCTCCAGCTAAAGATGACCAGAATATATCTGTGTTGAACAAGTTGGGTTTCTTGCTCATTGCATTAAGGAGGAAAATACACCACAGGGAACTGTGGGTGTCTGAGTAAAAAGGTATTAGAGAGGACCTATGGAATTTGAGCTTGAATTAGAAGATTTTGAGTAGTTCAAGGAAATGGGCTTTGCTTCAAGACCATGGATAAAACACTGTCAGGGAGTGGGGGTAATACTACCATTGGGCATCTTAAATCTTACTTATAAAGCAGGAGGAATGAAGTGAGGCTAAAGTTGTAATTAGTAAAGAAGGAGCTGTCATTCACAGAAGCCAGCATAGGGGAATACTTAGTATTTTTGTGATTTGCAGATTGACCTTGTTTATGTCTCTAGTTAGACAAGATTTAAGGAGTTTGACAGGGATCTTTATTGTCTCAATTTATCATGGTCACAGAATGGCCTTGTTTGATGTTGATATACCATGCAATTGTTGATATTCACAAGGGAAGACCAAGGAAGGCCTAGTTGTGAGTGCTAGGCAGTTCCTAGTACCAGAGACTGCTTTTCACTTTTTCACATGTAAATTTTCAATTCTCTGAGTTTTATTCTTGAATTTGCAGTGAAATTATAAAAGTTTCTATTAGTCAGGTTCCTGCTGCTTTAACAAAAAACCTGAGATATATAGTTCATGAGGAAAATTTTTATTTTGGCTCATGGTTTTGGAATTTTCAGTTCGTGGTGGTTTGGGCCTCTAGTGAGGCAGAACATCTTAGGTGAAGTTCATGGCAGCAGAAAAGTACTCACCTCATGGTGGTAGGGAAACAGAGAGAGAGAGGGAGAGTAGGACTAGGGTTCCCTTCCCAATGACCTAACTTTCTCCCACTAGGCCTCACTTCTCAATAGCCCCATAGACTGGTGACCAAGCCTTTAACATATGAGTCTTTAGGGGACATTTAAAACCCAAACCATAATGATTATTTTCAAGAAGAAATTCAATAGAATATGAAACACTAGTATTTATCATAAACATTACAAAGAATGAGACCAGCTCAAAATAATTTAGAAAAAGGAATTTATTAGAAGACCCATGTAACGAAGAAGATTATCATGTAGCTGGATTAGAGGTCAGCTAATATCAGGAAATTAAACACTAAGGAACTATCCATCTCTCATTTCTTTAGATCTCTCCACACGGCAAGAAACATAACTCTGCATAGTTTCGAAGTTTGATTACCCCAGTTTTACATCAAAGTGAGACTTGATTCCCTTTCACAGTTACAGTTTTAGAAATTCCAGGGAAGGGCTGGAGTTGTGGCTTAGAGGTAGAGTGCTTGCCTAGCATGCACGAGGCACTGGGTTCGATCCTAAGCACCACATAAATATAAAATAAAGATATTAAGTCCACCTAAAACTTTAAAATAAATATTTAAAAAAACAAAAGAAATTCCAGGGAAGGGCTCTAATTGGGGGAACATGAGTAATATGAACATCTGAGCAGGCAACTGGAACCAAGAATGTTGGGACATTAGAGAAATGGATGTTCTCATTAGGACCATCCTTTAGATCAGATCAGGAAAGAAACATTTCCTGAGGAAGAAGAACCCAGAGCGCTTCGAAAGGAATTAAGTCCAGCTAAAAAAGAAGAAAAAAAAGAAGGAAAAAAAATCAGTTCTAGGGCTTACAACCCCAACATAATCTGTGATCTTTACTAACAGAGATGAGATGGTACCATATAACTTCCTTCTGGATAGAAGGATGGAATTTCTCTCTCCAGGAGAGTGTAACAATCTGACAAGGTCACCCACCTCAAACCTATACAGGGAAAAAGGAGAGAGAAAATGACTCTAGATTCTAACACTATATAACATCTTCTTTTGACCTTCCTTTTATAAAATGTGTCTCAAAAGAGACTACACTAGCTTCAACTTTAGGAGCAAAGAATTTCTAGACTAAAAAAAAAGAATTTTTAGACTTACAAATTTTAGTTTTCTGTAGCTAAGAAAAAAATATGACCAGAGGGTCCTAATATATCACTAATATGTAAACAGTAAACATGCCAGAATTCTTACATTTATATTTGTTTCATTTTAAACATGAAAAAATGTTAAATAACAACTTTACAGTTCCTGGTACGTGCACTTAAATCACAAGTAGTATTATCACTGGCTGCCCATCAATTAGCGGCCAAAGTAGTCCAATAAACTGGCCAGTGTGGTAAGGTATATGGTCTAAAAAGAACTCAATGATCTGTCAGATGACATAACTCTGGCCCACAAATACCCCCTACTGTACCAACACAATTTCTGAAGTTCACCCACAAAGAAAATGTAAAAGAGATGCATTTTCTCTAACCCCATTTTAGTATTTTAGCAAATAAAATAGTTTACATTCCAATTTTGCAAGAGACAACATAAATGCTAACTAATGTATTCATTCAAACATGTATGTCAAAACAACTTTTACATGAAGAAGACTACAATGAAATGTACTCAGTACCCAGTTCACCAACGTGAACAATGAAAACAGGTATCAGTGAGGAGTATGACATTACCATTTGTTAATTATTAGTTGATGAATTAGATTAGTGATGATTGGGATAATTTTTTTTTAAGAGAAATGGGAGGAAAAGGTGGACTGAACATTAAAAACTGGAAGCTTTGCCAGGAAAGTTCCAGCATTTGATTCTAAGACAGAATCGGATCATAAACAGTAGCAGGCTGCTGCTGCTACAAGACATTTCAGAATTTCTAACAATTCTCCTAAATTAAACTTCCAACCAGAACTAAGAAGAAATTGCCAAAAGCAAAATATATTTTTTAGTATTTTAATAAAAGATGAGCATATACTTTCCTGAATCTTATGTTAAGATAGAATAGTATATATGACATAAATAATAAATTTTTGAAAATAAATATACTAAATCATAGTTTTTAAATAGTTTCTATTTATAATTTATAATTTCAACAGTACATTTTTATTAAAGTACAATATGTATGCATGAATATTTTTAATTAAGCATAACTTAGCTTTCTTCAACATCCAAATAGAACCCAAAAGAGGCTTAATTGTGGTTTAGGAAAGCAGAAACACTTGTGCAACACTCTACCGCTCCATATCTATTAATGTTAAAACAGTTCAAATCCTTCTTAGAAGTGGACAGGTTACAAATAATAAAAGAACTAAATGTGCAGAAGTAATTCAAGACACTGCAAATGACACTCAAGCACATCTTTTTATTATATACTAAATTTAAAAATACAAATCTTATTAAAAATGCTTATCAAACATTGTATACATAAGAACTGTCAAATACTGGATTATGACATTATGTACAGTTGCTAAGGTTAATCAGAAATAAAACAAAGTAGCATAACTTTGCTGATATTGAATTTCAGAAGTCAAATGTTTTAAAATTTGGCAACTGTGAAGTAGTGATCTGCACAGGATGTTTGCAGAGGTAAAACAGTAAGAAAACAAACGGAATCATGCAGATATTCTGGCACTAAGTGTTAATATGTAGATTTCTTCCTCATCCTCTTAAGTCTTGTTGTAACAGAAATTAAAGTGCATAAGACCACCAGGAATACATGATTTGGTTGTACCCTAAATATATACTACAGCCAACTGTGCTGCCATTTTGAGGGTTTCAATTCTTTGTACTGTTCCTGAGGCTTTGGAAGTTCATTTTGAATGTGGCTATGGGAAGGGAGGCCAACACTCTCTAAATTGCACCAAATGGCCCTAAAGTGTAAAAACGCCAAAGATAAAAATATTAATTTGGGAATAGATTCAAGGAAATTATCCCTATTTTGCCCTATGAATAAAATTAGAATAAGGACCTAGTTTTTACCTCTGGAAAATGCTTACTAAAAATCTGTTTCAAAAGATCAGACATGTACAGCAAGCACCACAATACTGTCAGTTACTATTTACCACTAACATACTGCATCATAAATACCAGGCATGAACACCTGCCCTCAAAAGGGTCACAAGAAATACAGGTAGAAACATGTTATCACTTGACACTAATTTTACTAATTAACATTAAGTATAATTCATTAAAAAAGGTCACCACCATACAATCAAGGAAGAGGAAAAGGAAAGCTATTCTACAAAAGTGCTCCTTTTAGCTTTCAAACCCAATAGTTTAATTTTGGGTAAAACAAGATTGTAAGGTAAGGCCATCAGTTCTAAATAAGCTGATGATGCCATATATACATACTCACAATATATGTTTAAATTTCAATTCTGATTTCACACTAATGTACTGGTACAAACCATTCATAGGAAACATTTTATCAGTCTTATTTACAAACATGATGAGTGACAAAGATATGGAAAATTTTAAAACTGCAGATAAATGTAGCCATAGTTCACTAAAGATGAGGCAGATTTGCATAATTTTTTTAAAAACAAAAAATTATTAAAAAGAAATCCCTACCATATATACTTATTGGTCATTGTACATAATATAAATGTACTGATCATGATTAAATTGTTATTAGTATTTCTTTTAATAACATATCAATAGGAGATCTACTTAGAGTACTACCTACAAATACACATTCTCTCAGGATTTGATGAGAATATTAAATTATTGAATACATTTTTTTACTCCCTTGGCAAATCACACTTGGTAACACTAATAAGGTAGATTTAGATAACACTTAAATCATGATTACGAATGTTTAATTGAATATTTTCCTTTCTGTAGTTGGGAAATATAAAGCTTAGATTTGCTTCCATCAGGCCTCTTAAACCAAACTTCATCATGGTTAATTGTTGTAATTACGGCACTAAAAAGAAAAAAAAAGAAGAAGAAAGAATGAATGAATGAATTACAATATGCCTTCTTTCCTCAGATTATTAACTGTCCTATTAAGAGGACATGCAGTCAAGAATATCACATTCAGGGGCTTGGGGTGTGGCTCAGTGATCCTCAGCACCACATAAAAATAAATAAGTAAAATAAAGATATTGTGTCCAACTACAACTAAAAAATACACATTTTATTATTTTATTTTATTTTTTTATTTATTTATTTTTTTTTTAGTTTTTGGCAGACACAACATTTTTGTTTGTATGTGATGCTAAGGATCAAACCACACGCATGCCAGGCGAGCACGCTACCGCTTGAGCCACATCTCTAGCCCCTAAAAAATACATATTTTTTTAAAAAGACATTTTTAAAAAAAGAATATCACATTCAGTAACACTCAATAGATAATAATCTTTCTTTTCTTAATAAGAATTGGTAAATTTTACTATTAGATCTACAGTCATGCCCTTCATGACACTTCAGTCAATATGTACCTCATATATAACAGTGGTTCCAATAAGATTATAAAGAAGCTGAAAAATTCCTATCCTCTGATGGTCATATCTGTCAAAACAGAGCATGATGTATCACTTACCTGTTTGTGGTAATGCTGACATAAAAAAACCTACTTAGCTGCCAGTCATATAAAAATATAGCACAACTATGTATAATACATAATACTTGATAATAAATGACTGTTACTGGTTTATACATTTACTATACTATACTTTTATCATAATTTTAGAGTATACTCTTTCTACTTATTTAAATTTAAAAAAAAGGCTACTGTAAAACAGCATGCTGTGTTGCATGGCAGGAGCCTCAGACATCTCATGTATACCACCTGTCTTGATTGCATCGAGGCCACTTAAGTGACTGACCTATACTATCTAAGTTGTGTAAACATACTCAATTGTGTTCATACAACTGGAAAAATGCTTAATGGTAATTAGCCACTGTGTACTGAACCTCTGAAACTGTGAGACCAAATTACACTTGTCCTCCTCTCAGTTGTTCTTGTCAGGTGTTTTGGTCACAGCGACAAAGAGCTAACATAATAGGTCCACCAAAAATTTGTAATTGTCTGGTTAAGGTCATTATATTATGATAACAATTAACCTAGTGTAAGAATTAACAAACAGAATTACTTACCTGGATAAATAATTCCAATACTTCCACTTGTATTAATGCTTGTATTCATGAACTTAATATGTACTCTTGTGTAAACTCATGTGATCAAATCATATGTCAAGTGAAAAAAGGATCCACACCCAACTAATGACACATTATAAATACCCTATGGAGGCTGTGAATATTTATTGACAATGGTACTTTAAAAAATATACTAAGCAACATTACAATGATAAAAGCTACTTACCTCGTAGGACATTCATCTTTTTTATCAATACATATTGTCTGTCCACGTATGTACCATTCACCATCATAATATAGTCTTCCCTCTTCAGATCTAGCACTGTGCAGATGTTTTTCCAGTTTCACAGGTGCTAAAGGGATCAGTTCAAAAACTGTTATATTAATAAGACATTGTCAGAAGAACAAAAGGGTCAGGACATTAAAAGCTAACACCAATCCATGCATACACATAGGAAAAAATACTGAAAGTATTTCTAGTTACAAACCTAAAATCTAATAAAAACAAGATAATTTGATTTCTTACATTTTTTCATAAATTCACTGTTTTTAATATAAATAAGTTAAACAGTAAACAATAAACCATAGATTAGATATGTGCCTTAAGGGGGAAGTAGGTGCATTACCAATTACTAGTTTAAGTAGTAAGTGCCAGTTTTAAATAGTACTAAAAATAACTGCCATATTTCCACTGAAAATTGTACTTTTTATGTTTTCTCCTTTGAAAGGCATATGATGTGACCCTTTCAAAAAAGCAGACTTTAATATATATTCAAAAGTTTCCTAAGAATTTTAATTCTAAAAATGATTAAAGTAGAACTTCTATTTTAACCCCAGAAATGGTTTGGCATTAGTCAGATAAACTCAATGCAAGGGGAAAAAAATGTTCCTTATAGAAGCACGTGGTAAAAAGCACATGAAGAAGGCACCTCTTCATCATTCAAATGTCACTTCCTCAGAGAGGTCTTCCCTAACCACTCTACCCAATCCTTAGCTAATTATAATCACAACTTTATACTTCCTTCATAACAATTAACATCTGGAACTATCTTAATTGCTTATCTACATATATATATATTATTCCACCTTCCCCAAAGAGGTTCAAAAAGATCTATCCCTTTTTCCCATTGTATACACATAAACTAAAATGGTTCCTGTTATATAGAAGGTGTTCAGTAAGTATGCATTCTTTTGTTAATTCATTCATTCAATAAATGTCTGAGCACTTCCTATACAAAATGAACAGTGCTGGGGGAAAAATGGTGACAAAAAGAGACAAGGTGATAGACTTCATGGAGCTTATAATTCAGTCAGAAGACAGACAAGTAAACAATTAATTTAAAAGTACAAACTGAGATAAGTGCTATCAAGAAAACAAATGAGATGCAATAACGAAGATAATAGGGGTTAGGGGAGACCCCAAAATGTTAAGAACTACTGCTCTAGAGATTTAGGAAGTTGCCATTCCAGTTAATTCCTAAGGGTAGTACTTCAGTATAACACTGCTGCAATTTCTTGACATGAAATAAAGCTTAGAGAATTCCTTGGATTAAAGATAAAATGGAAATCAATCTCTTAATAGATTATCTGCTAGAATGTGACTAGAAAGACCTTTCCCTAGTATTTGAAACATATGTTTTTAAAAACCTAGCTTCATCCATAAAGGAAATCTTCCCTCTAGTGAAAAAAGGCAAAAATAGAGAAAGTTATCCTAGACACTAATGCCCATTGAAATGCTGGTAGTGATTTTAAAAACAAGTCAAGAAGTCAAGCACAGTGAATCGGGCCTGTAGTCCCAGCTATTTGGAAGGCTGAGGCAGGAATATTGCAAGTTCGAGGCTAGCCTGAGCAATTTAGTGAGACTGTCTCAAAAAATATAAAAGGCTTGGGGTATAGTTCGGTGGTAGAATGGCCCTCCCAAGTAGTGCCAAAAAAAAAAAAAAAAAAAATCAAGAAAATGTAATTTGATGTAAATTTTACTAAGGCATATCAAAAATGTGTTAATCTTGGTGGACAATAAATTTCTTGGACGGACTCTGCTGTCAGCATTCTAATCTCTCCCTCCCTAGAGAAAACACACACATAAGAAACTTTGTCCTCAACTTCAGAGGATCCACAGAATCCCTGAAGTCAATCTACAAATGCCAAACATCTCCCCTAAAAAATCACTAGTCCATTAAAAAATACAAAATAAATACTCTTTTAATTACTGATTCATTATTAGCAAATAGTGAACACGGAAAGAAGAAATATACTGCATCCAGAAATTTTGAAACTTTTACATGAACAAGAGATTCCAGAATTCTTCCTAATTTCAGGTATAGTGTTTGTTGATAAAATGAAACCACTGATGGGGGAGTTAAATAGTATGCAGATGATTTTAACATCCGTGATTCAACAAGTCTTCTTAACTCATGACTTACGTTCTGTTTTCACTCTGTGTGGACCCAGTGTAGCCATTGCCTTAATTTAAAAAAAAAGGGGGGGGGTTGGGGGGAGAAGTTGTCTTGAGTTGAGATTGAAGACACATTTTGATATCTATTTCATATAAACAACACTACTGATTGGCTCAATAATAAATACAGTAAAATATAACTACTAGCTACTCTAATAAATTCTTAATGTCTAAGATGATAAAGAATATACACAAAGGATAACAATTTTTCCTAGAGATATTATCAATACCTGAAATAATTTCTAACTCTCAACTAAACAGTTTTTAAAAATGGAAAACTTTAAAAAGAAAACAAAGCTTCACTTTTAAACAAGCACAGAAATGTCTATAATTCTTGACTACTTAATGACAGGATGATTGACATATAATTATATAACGGTTCAAATGTTCACTTTTGTTCATTCAACAAATATTGGGTGTCTTCTATGAGCCAGGACCAAGTTAAGCACTAGGCATAGAACAATGATATTATTATTATTATTATTGGGTAAACTAAATAAATGCTTTTCTATACTCTTGCATAAATTATTAGTCACATATTATGGAAAAATTACAGACTGCTGACATGTTTCTAATTCCTAAAATACTTTTGTAGCCCACTATTATTTGTAATAGTGTTACTTGCCTTAGAGAAAATATTGCCAAAGCAAAGCACATTTATAATAATTCTATTTTTATATATTAGTAAAAAAACATAAAATTTTAAAAAGTAGTCTACAAAAATATACTTGTGATCCATCATTCTTTAATCATACCTTCCTAATTGTTGTCCAGTCTTCAAGAATATCAAGATCTTGTAGCATATAAACTATATATGGACGTTCAAAAGTCAAGGTTAATTTAGCTGTAAGAATACCACATTTTTAATTCTAATTTCAAGGTTCCTATTTTTCAGAGAATAAAACAATGATTTATGGACATAATTCTTTGGCATTAAGAATTATGACTTCAAATTACTTTAAAAATCTTAGTATTAGAATAAATATATTCTAGTACTTTTAATGACATAAGAATACACACTTAATCCTAGGCTATCATTGATTATAAAATACAGCACCAACCAATCACTGTTTTTAAGGTAGAGGGGGAAAAAGACAGGGATTGGGGGAAAGTATCATAGGAAATGGCAAGACTGATGTATATATTAGTTATTATTTAGGGAAATTTCAATTTGGGAAACAATAAAACATTTTTTAAAAGTACACAGAATTAATCATGCTGCATACTAAACAACTGTTTCACATCAAAGCCCTGATGAACTGTAAAACCACATTATTTTTCACAGTTGAGATGGGGAGTAAATATCTTCTCCCATGACCATTTAAATCTAAATTATATCTTCTACCTTCAATCATCTCTGTTTATTACAGGACCATTTAAATAAAGTTAATGTGTACTAGTCAAAAATTATAAAAATATTACACAAATCAAAAATGTACAAAGAAAAAAAGTCCAGAAAATTTAGAAAAGGATATCTGAGACAACAACTGGCTTCTTTTTGTCAGGACTGAAAGGATCCTTTCTCTTTTTTCTTGACTGAAGTTCATCATTCCACAACTCTGGCAATCAAATAAAAATTAAGTATTAGCTGACTTCTAGCGACCACATGAGAAAAAAGGACTATACTTTCATGGTTGCTATTTATTTACATATAAAACATATACAAAGTTTATATACATAAGACTGCATAACTCATGAGCATCTATATATTTATGAATTGTCCTCTGCTTTTATTAAAGTGAAAATCAATTTGGCACTTAGTGACTAATAATTAAAGAGCATATGTCAAGTACTTTATCAAAAATATATTATATGCATTGTTTTACCTAATCCTCAAAGCTACCTCTAAGGTAGGTACTCTTACTATTTCATTTTAATAGACTCAGAGACTGGTTTAGAAAAGCCAAATAACTGTCCATAGCTACCCAACTAGTTGGTAAGGGAGCAATGACATCAGACCTCAGGATATCTGCTTCCAACATGGCTACTCTATATCAGAGAAACAAAACTTATAAAGGATAAAATAATATATTCTCAAGAATTATAAGATAACCTAGTAAACTATTATGGTTTGGATATGAGGTAACCCCAACAGCTCCTGTTAATGCAGAAATATTCAGAGGTAAAATGATTCAACTGTGAAAGCTGTAACCTCATTAGTCCATCCTAGACTACATGGACTGACTGGGTGGTAACTGTAGGCAGCTAGAGAATGGCTAGAGGAGGTGGGTGACTGGATGTGCCCTAGAAAAGTGCACCTTTCCTGTGTCCCCTTCACCTCTTTCTGCTTCCTGACCCCACCATAGCTAAGCAGCTTTCCCCTTGATTCCCAGAGCAATGGAGTCAGCCATCTGTGAACTAAGATCTCTGAAATCATAACCCAAAACCTTTCTATCATACCTGAGAAATACCAAATTCACACTGGACTCTGTGGGCATCTCAGGAATTTGCAAGACCACACTCACTATTAAGGTTCCAGGGTACAGAAGGGAGATTTCTTTTCATAACAGATCATGGGGGTCACTGCTAGCAGAGGCGGGTTTAGGAAGCTGTTTCACCATGTTGAGCTGGTTCTGCAGGCATACAGAATGCTTGAGTTAAAGGGTCATGGAGGCTTCCACTGAGGTTTCAAAGGAAGGTCTGGGGAGCCAAGCAAAGTGTAGCAGGGTCAGGGTCCCTGTAGGCTGCCTCAGAGAAAGGTGCATGAAGCTGTGAAGATGAAACCTAAACTGGAATGGCGATCTCAGGAATTAAAAATGGCCAGTAACCTGAACTGTCTGCTGAGAAAAAGTACTGGCTGCAGAGACAGCCAGGCTAACTGAGAGGCCATGTGTGTTAAACAACCAGCAAGGCCAAAGGGGCAGAGTTATCCAAGTCCTCTGGAAGTAATAATTAATAGCCAAGTGTCCTAGACATTGTATGTAAAGTTACAGAACCTATTTGCCTGGCTGGGTTTCAGTCTTGCTTTGGCCCCATCCTTCCTTTTTATGCCTTATTCCTACCTTTTGGAATGGAAGTGTTTACTCTATGCCACTGTATATTGAATATATGCAACTTGCTTTTGATCTTTACAGAGGTTCATAGCCAAGAGTTTGCCTAGAATCTCGGGAGACGTTAGACTTGAAATTATGGGAATTGCTGAAAATGTTAAAACTGTGGGACTCTTGGAGATAGACTAAATGCATTTTGCATTGTGATATTTACTTGAGCTTTTGGGGGTTAAGGACAGAATGTTATAATTTGGATATGAGGTATCCCCCAAAAGCTCCTATTCATGCAAAAATATTCAGAGGTAAAATTATTCAGTCCTGAGAGCTATAACCTCAGCAGTCCATCCTAGACTGCATGGACTTACTTGGTAGTAACGGTAGGCAGGGGAGCACAGCTAGAGGAGGTAAGTGACTGTGGTGTACCCTAGAAAGGTGCATCTTCCCTGTGACCCCTTTCCCACTCACTATCTCTCCTTCCTGACCCCGCCATAAGCTAAGCAGCTTTTCTCTACTAGGCCCTCCCCCATAATGTGCTACCTCACCTTAGGCCCAGAACAATAAATCAGCCACCTATGGACTAAGAGCTCTGAAACTACTAGCCCCAAATAAACTTTGCCTCCTCTAAGCTGCTCTCGTCAGGTATTTTGGTCACATCAATGCAAAAGTTGACTAAAACATAAACCTTCCACACAATATAGAAAATCTTTCTATAATGCCCCAGAAATGGCCACTTTCATACTGGATTGATCTAATTAAAAATACATGTTTCTTTTTCCTGAGACAAAAATCTACCTCCCTGTAACATTTCTCCACTCATCATAGTTTGATGCCAAAGAGAAAAGGTTTGTATTCCTTGTCCCACATGACAGTCTTTCAAAATTTAGAGTGAAGAACATAAACAGTAACTGTCTACAATATATAAGAATAGTACCATGGTTCCATTCTTACAGTGGGTTCTTGTCATACTTCAGTCTGTCAGCATTTCTTTTCATGTGCTCTATTTTTTTTACATATTTCTAAAGAGTAAGTTCAAATCAAAGTTATAATCATAATCATATCAAATTCTTTAGAAATCACCCTTTTTTCCCTCCTCTTGGGACATTCTGTTTACATCAAGTTAATAGCAGAAGACAAAGATATTATGAAGTACTACAGAAGGTTTGGAGTCACAAACATCACCATCATGTCCCTCCTGTCACCTGAAGTAATGTCAATGCTGTGCCTGTCCTCCTCAAGCCTTCTTATCTTCTCCTCCAGCTCACTCTGGACTGTATCGTATAACAAAAGCTTTTCACTCTGAAAAAAATAGATTATACTTAAGTAGAATGAAAATGTTGTTCTATTTCACTTAAGACCAAATAATTTATTCATGATTGTTTGTTTGATTTTGGTTCTACTTGAAAATTTTAAAGAAGAAATATCACATAGATGAAAGAAATGAGAAAATAGAATCTAAATATAGATTTAACTACATGAAATTATATTCTCCTTAAAATATCTAAATTAGTATGTGATAAAGAGGTAAATATTTATTAAAAAAAAAAAAACTCACAGCAAGCTCTTAAATATAAGTAGGTCTCACCTGTCACCATAGTGGAGAACCTGACATTTTAAATATATCATTATAAAATGGATCATATTTTCTAACAGGATGATAACTGGGCCTTTATTGTTACAGTGTTATATTAAATAGCCCAATATATCATAAAGAGAAAGATTTAAGTAAAATTTTAATATAACCATTTAAATCATTCAATTAGAGTCAAAATTACATACTAATTATATCAAATCTCTCTATAAAACTATAGACAGATTAACCTGCAAAGACAGACAAGGCTATTTACTGGCATATCAGATTAAAACCCAGGTCTATAAGGTCCAATCCATTGTTTTTGATTATATAACATTATAGCCTTTATTATAAAAGCTATAAAATGCACACATATTACACAGATCCACTATATAAAAACCTTTTGACAAGTTTCCCAACCCACCTACCACATGCTTATCTCTAGGAAGGATACTAGGCTATTGGGATATAGCTAGATATGACTGCCTTGTGGAAGCTTCTGTGATATAGTTAGATTGAACTTTTTATGGAAGACATTAAGTTACACTCAGGTAGTAAGCATGTCTCCTACCTTTTGAGTTTGAAATAATTTACAGTCTATACATGCCCGAAGGTTGTCCTACATGATAGGGAAAAGATGGTTTTTGTCAATAAGAAGCAAACCAAGAGCTAGAAAGAAAGCAAAGCTGAGATTCCAACATGGCGGCGGGCGCGGAGAGATCAAGTCTCTGATCTCTTCAGCTGTGCAGGCATAGGGAGTCGTAAACAGCCTAATTCTGTTTGCTCAGGATCACTAGGCAATGCTGAACTGACGTGGATCTGGGGCGAGCTGTTTGGGCCTCTCAGAACACACACTGAACCTGGATCGGCTGAATTCAAGCTCCCGTTCGCCTGCTTCCCGCAGACAAACAACTGTGACTCAGCACTAATCCATCCGGCTGAAACAACCGGTCAGCCCTTCTGATCCTACGGAGGTAAATGCCAACCGAGCCTTCATAGGTAGTGGCCACAGGTTTGAAACGGGGCTTGGGAGAGACAGTAAGGACCCACCCGTTGCATTGGTCACCCGGCAAAGGGAAACGAACTGTCGCCATTTGCAAGAGACACCACCATGGCAGACAACTGACGTCATCAGACTGCAGCGGAGGAGATAACTTCATTGAAACCTGCGGCTACAGGTGTGTAATTCCCTAGCCTTCCCTCTCCACACATCGGGGAAACCTTAAGGGCCAATCTCAGCTCTCCTGTAAGGACCCCTCCCAGCTTTCCCGTGAGCACGGTAGCCAGACCGAGGGAATTAGAGGTGGCGTGGGACCCGCGGCGCGGGACTACCGCTCCCACCAGTGCTGACAGCTGAGGTCTCTTGCACCAGCTACCGGGGGTGTGGCTACCAGAGGGGCAGTAAAATTCGCTGAGGATTCTCAGCCCCAAGCTCTACAAACTTAGGGTCTGAGGGAATGGCAAACTGGAACAGTGTGCCCAGTCATTCATGACAACAGGGCTCCCGGGAGCAGCAG
The DNA here is from genome assembly GCF_052094955.1 of Ictidomys tridecemlineatus. Lineage (NCBI taxonomy): Eukaryota > Metazoa > Chordata > Mammalia > Rodentia > Sciuridae > Ictidomys > Ictidomys tridecemlineatus. The sequence goes on from NC_135481.1 coordinate 79,053,215, forward strand.
ACCTGGCGTGTACCCAGTATTGTGGTGAGCGGCACCCGTGAGAGGGGCCTGGCTAGAGGAAAAGTGGGGAAGTGACTAGACACAAGAGGACGCCCTAGGCACCCAGGATTGGACACTCGCCCAGTCTGGGAGGAGGAGCTGCTGCACAGTGATTGGTTTCCGCGTATTGATAGGAGAAACTTGGCCTGGTGGTCACAGTGCCACCTACTGGAAGAGAAGTTAATCAAACTCTAAGACTGCATTTATTAGTTTTGTTTTTTTTTTGTTGTTGTTGTTGATGTTGTTTTTTTTGTTGTTGTTGTTGTTTTGTTGTTGTTTTTTAATTTTGGGGGTTTTCTTTCATTTTCATTTTTCTTTCTTGTTTTTTTAATTTTTTTTTTTTTTTACAATTTTTTTATATTTTTTTTTCTTTTTTTATTTCCTATTTTTTTCTTCTTTTGTCTTTTCATTTCTTTTCAATTATCTTATCCCCCCTTCCTTGAATTCTACCTGCTTACTCTCATTCTCTTTAGTGACTTTTTCCCTTCCCTTCTAATACCTTTCCTCCCAAGCATCAAATAAATTTATAGGAGTAAATAGTAACTCAGCAGTCAAACATAACAAGAAGTAACATGAGCAGCTTCAAAAAGCAAGGAAGAAAAGGAGTACAAACAATGCAGGACAGCCTAAATATTCAGGAGGACTTAGAGTCATCAGAAAAATGGTCATATAAAGAACTCAAGGAACACCTTAGACAGATGGAATGGAACCTTAAAGAGGATACGAGACAGCAAATTCAAGCAGCGAAAGAACACATTGAGAATGTATTACACAAACAGATAAAAGAAGAAGTTAAGCACCTTTATCAGGAGATAGAGATTATAAAAAAGAATCAAACCATAATCTTAGAAATGAAGGAAACTATAAACCAAATTAAAAACTCAATTGAGAGTATCACTAACAGAGTGGAGCAAGTAGAAGCCAGAACGTCAGATAATGAAGACAAATTATTTCATCTTGAAAAGAGTCTAGCCAACTCAGAAAGGCTGGTAAAAAATCACGAGAAAAACATCCAAGAGTTATGGGATAACATAAAAAAGCCAAACTTACGAGTCATTGGGATAGAAGAAGGTACAGAGATTCAAACCAAGGGAATGAGTAACCTGCTGAATGAAATAATTACAGAAAACTTTCCAGAAATAAAAAAGGAAAGAGATATACAAATTGAAGATGCATACAGGACACCGAGCACACAAAATCACAGTAGACCAAGGCCAAGACATATTGTTATGAAGATATCCAATATACAGAACAAAGAGAAAATATTAAAAGCTACAAGAGAAAGGAGTCAGATTACATTCAGGGGTAAACCAATAAGGTTAACAATGGATTTTTCATCACAGACACTGAAAGCAAGAAGGTCATGGAACAATGTATTTCAAACACTGAAAGACAATGGATGCCAACCAAGAATTCTGTATCCAGCAAAATTAAGCTTCAGGTATGACAACGAAATAAAAATCTTTCATGATAAACAAAAGTTAAAAGAATTTGCAGCCAGAAAACCAGCATTGCAAAGCATTTTGAGCAAAACACTACACGAGGAAGAAATGAAAAACAATAACCAAAACCACCAGAGGGAAGTGCCTCGGTAAAGACAGAGGGCGAGGGGAAAAATAATCATGGAGAAACAAACTAAATTTTTTTTAAAAAAAAAAGGATAAATAATCAAACATGGATGGAAGTACAAACCATATATCAATAGTAACTCTGAATGTTAATGGCTTAAACTCTCCAATAAAGCGACATAGGCTGATATCATGGATTAAAAAAACAAATCCAACAATATGCTGCCTCCAGGAGACACATCTGATTGGAAAAGACATACACAGGCTGAAGGTGAAAGGATGGGAAAAAATATACCACGCACATGGTCCTCGTAAGCAAGCAGGGGTGGCCATCCTCATATCGAATAAAATCGACTTCAAGACTAAGTTAATCAAAAGGGATAAAGAAGGACATTATATACTGTTAAAAGGAACCATTCACCAACAAAACATAACAATTATCAATATTTATGCACCTAATAATGGCGCTGCGACATTCATAAAACAAATTCTCCTCAAGTTCAAGAATCAAATAGACCACAACACAATAATTATGGGTGACTTCAACACACCTCTCTCACCATTGGACAGATCCTCCAAACAAAAGTTGAATAAGGAAACTATAGAACTCAATACCACAATCAATAACCTAGACTTAACTGACATATATAGAATATATCAACCATCATCAAATGGATATACTTTTTTCTCAGCAGCACATGGATCCTTCTCAAAAATAGACCATATATTATGCCACAGGGCAACCCTCAGTAAATATAAAGGGGTGGAGATAATACCATGCATTTTATCTGATCATAATGGAATGAAACTGGAAATCAATGATAAAAGAAGGAAGGAAAAATCCTACATCACATGGAAAATGAACAATATGTTACTGAATGATCAATGGGTTACAGAAGACATAAAGGAGGAAATCAAAAAATTCTTAGAGATAAATGAAAATACAGACACAACATATCGGAATCTATGGGACACAATAAAAGCAGTTTTAAGAGGAAAATTCATCGCCTGGTGGTCATTCCTCAAAAAAAGAAAAAACCAACAAATAAATGAGCTCACACTTCATCTCAAAGCCCTAGAAAAGGAAGAGCAAAACAACAGCAAATGTAGCAGAAGGCAAGAAATAATTAAAATCAGAGCGGAAATTAATGAAATTGAAACAAAAGAAACTATTGAAAAAATTAACAAAACTAAAAGTTGGTTCTTCGAAAAAATAAATAAGATCGACAGACCTTTAGCCATGCTAACAAAGAGAAGAAGAGAGAGAACTCAAATTACTAACATACGGGATGAAAAAGGCAATATCACAACAGATGCTACAGAAATACAGAAGACAATTAGAAATTATTTTGAAAATCTATATTCCAATAAAATAGAAGATAGTGAAGACATCGATAAATTTCTTAAGTCATATGATTTGCCCAGACTGAGTCAGGAGGATACACACAATTTGAACAGACCAATATCAATTGAGGAAATAGAAGAAGCCATCAAAAGACTACCAACTAAGAAAAGCCCAGGACCGGATGGGTATACAGCGGAGTTTTACAAGACCTTTAAAGAAGAATTAATACCAATACTTTTCAAGTTATTTCAGGAAATAGAAAAAGAGGGAGCTCTTCCAAATTCATTCTATGAGGCCAACATCACCCTGATTCCGAAACCAGACAAAGACACCTCAAAGAAAGAAAACTACAGACCAATATCTCTAATGAACCTAGATGCAAAAATCCTCAATAAAATTCTGGCGAATCGAATACAAAAACACGTCAAAAAAATTGTGCACCATGATCAAGTAGGATTCATCCCTGGTATGCAAGGCTGGTTCAATATACGGAAATCAATAAATGTTATTCACCACATCAATAGACTTAAAGATAAGAACCATATGATCATCTCAATAGACGCAGAGAAAGTATTCGACAAAGTACAGCATCCCTTTATGTTCAAAACACTTGAAAAACTAGGGATAACAGGAACGTACCTTGACATTGTAAAAGCTATCTATGCTAAGCCTCAGGCTAGCATCATTCTGAATGGACAAAAGTTGAAGGCATTCCCTCTAAAATCTGGAACAAGACAGGGATGCCCTCTATCACCACTTCTATTCAATATAGTTCTCGAAACACTGGCCAGAGCAATTAGACAGACGAAAGAAATTAAAGGCATAAAAATAGGAAAAGAAGAACTTAAATTATCACTATTTGCAGATGACATGATTCTATACTTAGAAGACCCAAAAGGGTCTACAAAGAAACTACTAGAACTAATAAATGAATTCAGCAAAGTGGCAGGATATAAAATCAACACGCATAAATCAAAGGCATTTCTGCATATCAGCGACAAAACTTCTGAAACGGAAATGAGGAAAAACACTCCATTCACAATATCCTCCAAAAAAATAAAATACTTGGGAATCAACCTAACAAAAGAGGTGAAAGATTTATACAATGAAAACTACAGAACCCTAAAAAGAGAAGTAGAAGAAGATCTTAGAAGATGGAAAAATATACCCTGTTCATGGATAGGCAGAACTAACATTATCAAAATGGTGATATTACCAAAAGTTCTCTATAGGTTTAATGCAATGCCAATCAAAATCCCAATGGCATTTCTTGTAGAAATAGATAAAGCAATCATGAAATTCATATGGAAAAATAAAAGACCCAGAATAGCAAAAGCAATTTTAAGCAGGAAGTGTGAATCAGGCGGTATAGCGATACCAGATTTCAAACTATATTACAGAGCAATAGTGACAAAAACAGCATGGTACTGGTACCAAAACAGGCGAGTGGACCAATGGTATAGAATAGAGGACACAGAGACTAATCCACAAAGTTACAACTATCTTATATTTGATAAAGGGGCTAAAAGCATGCAATGGAGGAAGGATAGCATCTTCAACAAATGGTGTTGGGAAAACTGGAAATCCATATGCAAAAAAATGAAACTGAATCCCTTCCTCTCGCCATGCACAAAAGTTAACTCTAAATGGATCAAGGAGCTTGATATCAAATCAGAGACTCTGCGTCTGATAGAAGAAAAAGTTGGCTCCGATCTACATATTGTGGGGTCGGGCTCCAAATTCCTTAATAGGACACCCATAGCACAAGAGTTAATAACAAGAATCAACAAATGGGACTTACTTAAACTAAAAAGTTTTTTCTCAGCAAGAGAAACAATAAGAGAGGTAAATAGGGAGCCTACATCCTGGGAACAAATTTTTACTCCTCACACGTCAGATAGAGCCCTAATATCCAGAGTATACAAAGAACTCAAAAAATTAGACAATAAGATAACAAATAACCCAATCAACAAATGGGCCAAGGATCTGAACAGACACTTCTCAGAGGAGGATATACAATCAATCAACAAGTACATGAAAAAATGCTCAACATCTCTAGCAGTCAGAGAAATGCAAATCAAAACCACCCTAAGATACCATCTCACTCCAGTAAGATTGGCAGCCACTATGAAGTCAAACAACAACAAGTGCTGGCGAGGATGTGGAGAAAAGGGTACTCTTGTACATTGCTGGTGGGACTGCAAATTGGTGCGGCCAATTTGGAAAGCAGTTTGGAGATTCCTGGGAAAGCTGGGAATGGAACCACCATTTGACCCTGCTATTGCCCTTCTCGGACTATTCCCTGAAGACCTTAAAAGAGCATGCTACAGTGATGCTGCCACATCGATGTTCATAGCAGCACAATTCACAATAGCTAGACTGTGGAACCAACCCAGATGCCCTTCAATGGATGAATGGATAAAAAAAATGTGGCATCTATACACAATGGAGTACTATGCAGCAATAAAAAATGACAAAATCATAGAATTTGCAGGGAAATGGATGGCACTAGAGCAGATTATGCTTAGTGAAGCTAGTCAATCCCTATAAAACAAATACCAAATGTCTTCTTTGATATAATGAGAGCAACTATGAACAGAGCAAGGAGGAAGAGCAGGAAGAAAAGACTAACATTTAACAGAGTCATGAGATGGGAGGGAAAGGGAGAGAAAAGGGAAATTGCATGGAAATGAAGGGAGACCCTCATTGCTATACAAAATTACATATAAGAGGTTGTGAGGGGAATGGGAAAATAAACAAGGAGAGTAATGAATTACAGTAGATGGGGTAGAGAGAGAAGAAGGGAGGGGAGGGGAGGGGAGGGGGGATAGTAGGGGATAGGAAAGTTAGCAGAATACAACAATTACTAATTGGGCATTATGTAAAATTGTGGATGTATAACCAACGTGATTCTGCAATCTGCATTTGGGGTAAAATTGGGAGTTCATAACCCACTTCAATCTAATGTATGAAATATGATATGTCAAGAGCTTTGTAATGTTGTGAACAACCAATAAAAAAAAATAAAAAATTAAAAAAAAAAAAAAGGAAGCAAAGCTGAAAAAGACTAGAACTAGATATCATGTGTCATATGAAAAAAATATTGCATGTTGCTTTCTATACTTCCCTTTGCTTGTACTCATTTTGGTAAAGTCTTTTGAAATATTCCAGCCTTAAATACAATGTGCTATAAGAACTGGGAAGTGTTATTTATCAAAGTAAAAAAAAAGTAGGCTCCCTCCATGGTCAAGACACTATAGCAGCTATAAACAGATATAGTTTCCCTAACCAAAATGATTCTAAACACATAACTGGAGGGATAAGCCTTCTGCTTTTAAAAATATGAACCTTTGGGGGCTGGGGTTGTGACTCAGTGGTAGAATACTCGCCTAGTGTGGGTGAGGCACTGGGTTAGATCCTCAGCACCACATAAAAATAAATAAATAAATATAAAGACATTGTTTTTTAAAAAAATGAATGTTTTACTTGTGTATTCTCTTCCCTTCGTAGGCTGGGCAGAACTTCTATAATAAGTACATTAATCGTTCTTTATAATAATTTTTAAAAAGCCACAATGAGACTGAAATGTTTAAAGCTTTGAAAGCATTAATAAAGTTATTAAAGGTACAGATAGAAGTTCCTTGAATCCATTCCCTTTCTTGTTTCTCTCCTATTCTTTTAGAAAATTCTTTTCCACCTTGCAGGACTTTCAAAAGGCTCCCTTAAAGAGGAAAGAAAGTCAGAATAGAACAACTAGAGGATATCTAGAAAAAAGAGGAATACCCAAACTCCCTTGTTTTGGTGCCTATAGAGGATTCTTTGTTCAATGGATAATTTAATCATTTAAAAATACTATTTACTGGGCTGAAGAGGTAGCTCAGTGGCCCAGTGTTTGCCTAACATGCACAAGACCCTGGGTTCAATCCCCAGCACCACAAATAAAACAACAAGGAAAAAAAAAACTATTTACATGTACATATTTGAATTCAATATCCTACATCACTCCACTTTTCACACTTAGAACCTGATCATCACCCCTTTCTCAGACTGACACCTATGCTGCTCTCCTCAGTGCAACTTTAAAGAACCCCAAGAGAATGGCCCCAAGTTTCCATTTTTGTACTATCCTCACAGTAAGTTGTGTTCTGAATCAACTCCCCTTTGGTGGTTGCCCCAACTTGAGATACCTCAGTTTTCAACTTCCTTCAGGACTGGAGCCCTGGGAGATTTTTAAGGACTAGCATTATCAGAGAGTGACACATATTAAAAACCTAAATTTATTTAAAGTATAATGCATTGAAATTATTAAAATATACAGATTAGAATTTTAAAACTTAGAAACAGACCCTGGTTGTGGGGAAATGATAAAGATGATTTTTCAAATCATCTAGAAAGTTAATGAAAATGGAAAAAAATTAGTTTAACTATATCCTGAGAAACAACTAGTAAATCTTTGCTTTATATTATAGATTTTTAAAAATGGACTAAGGTCAGGTGCAGTGGCATACCCCAATGACAGGAAGCTGAGATAGGAACATCATAAGTTCAAGGCCAGACTAGGCTACTCATGGAGACTTTTTTCCAAAATAAAGGAGTTGGGGTAGAGACCCTCTGGGTTCAATACCCGTACTAACAAATAAAATAATCCTCTAAGAATCCAGCAAAATGAATGAATAAAAGACCCACACTAAGGTACATCATCTTGCTGTTTCTCAACACCAAGGACAAAGAGAAAATGTTAAACGTGTTAAACAACTAAAACAGGTCAGGATCAGGAATCAAAATGATAAACATTCATGCCTTCAAAATTCCAAGGAGCCAGCCACGCACAGTGGCATGTGCCTGTAATTCCAGTGGCTCAGGAGGCTGAGACAGGAGGATCACAAGTTCAAAGCCAGCCTCAGCAACTCAGTGAGACCCTAGGCAGCTCTGCAAGACCCTGCCTCTAAATAAAATATTTTTTAAAAGGCTAGAGCTGTGACTCAGTGGTTAAGTAAGTGTCCCTTGATTCAATTTTTTGATAATAAAAAAAAACTGAAAAAACACAGATTCCATACTAGAATGTCTAGAATTCCATAATCTTAACTGTAAGAGTTAAAGATATTTTTGGACAAGAGAAGTATAGAAGTTGTAAATAATTCTTTGATACTCCTAACTTAAGACAGTAGACAAAAAAAGGGAGGGCAGACTAATTGCTCTCTCCTTAAATATGGGCAGAAATTAGTAAGTCACTTTTTTAAAGAGGAGGATGTGACAGATATCTAGCTCATAAGAAAACACTGTTACTTCTGTTTTGCTCTCTTGGATTACTCAGTCTAAAAGAACTTGGCCATCAGGACACTCAAACACCTGTGGACAGGAGCATGTGGGGAGAACTAAGGCTCCCAACCAAGAACCTACAACTGGCTAGCCTTGGGAATAAGTCACCTCAGAAGGAGATCTTCCAGCCTCCAGTCAAGCTATCAGATAACTGCATTCCTGTCAACAGGTCAACTTCACTCCAACTTCTTGCAATGCCCTGAACAAGACCGCCCATCTAGAGACTAGGGTTGTGGCTTAGCGGTAGAGTGCTTGCCTCGCATGTGTGAGGTTCAATCCTCAGCACCACATAAAAATAAACAAATAAAAATAAAGATATTGTGTCCATCTACAACTAAAAAAAAAAAAATTAAAACTGCCCGTCTAAATAGGTTTCAAATTCCTCTGGCCATAAAGACTAAAATTAAAAATGTTTATTATTGTTTTAAGCCACTAAAACAGTTTTGGAGTAATTTATTATAAAGTAATAAATAACCAAAGCAAGATGTCTCAAAAAACTTACTTCTATATTCCCTTCCTCAAGATGCTACTGGAAGATATAATTTACCAAAATAAATGAAAAATTAAGATCTGGCAGAAGAGAGATGAAGGGAATTTCCAGGCTGACGGTGAAGAGATCTCCATGAAGACACAGTTGCAATTAACCTATAAAGAATCTGAAAGATAGAGCAAAGAAGACAGGGACAGCAGGAGGGAGTAGAGGACTTGCTACCAGGATAGAAATGGGATGATGCATTGTCTAATGCACTGGATAACATAGAAAACACTATTAGGACTTTGGTCCTAATGCTTCGGGGATTCAACCCAGAGGCAAATATGAGGATCTCTTATAGATCATTTTAGAAACCAAAATAAGACACTGTTTACAACTAAATTTAAAATAAAAAGTTATTTTAATCTTTATAGAACATGAGTTTAAATCCTCATACAATTGAAAATATATCATATTTTGACATTTCTTAAGTCCTTTAGATAACATGCTTTTTATTTTGCCAAATATTCAGGCTTTGTGAAAATTCAATAAGGTTGTCCACCGATAGCTTAATTTTTAAAAAAATAATAACAGTTTTAGCTAAACATGGTGATGCATGCCTGTAATCCCAGCGACGCAGGAGAATCAAAAGTTCAAAGCTAGCCTCAGCAACTTAGTGAGACCTTAAGCAATTTACCCAGACCCTGTCTCAAAATAAAAATTAAAAAGGTCTAGGAATAAATAAATAAACAGCTTTAGAAGGCTTTCTTAGATCCACTGGAGTCTCTAGGAAGAACTGATAAATAAACAGAAAACAACTTAGCTTTACTTAACCCATTCACACAATTAAGATAATTTCTATTCCAAAATGTGTTTTAAGGATTAAAATGAGAACACAAGGGGCTGGGGTTATAGCTCTACAGTAGAGCCCTTGCCTCACACTTGTGAGGTACTGGGTTCGATCCTCAGCACCACATAAAAAAAAAATAAAGATATAAAGAAAAAAAAAGATTAAAAAAAATGAGAACACAAATACAAAGTACACAACACTCATAAGTTCCCTTTCCCTTTGTTTCCTCTTTCTGTAATGCCCTTGAACTACTGGTATCTTCTGAGTAATTATATAATTAAATAGATTATTTACAACAGATTAATTATATGTTAAAGATCTATAACTAGAAGAAATTTTGCTAAATATTTAGCATCTCTATGAAGAAGAAAGAACATTCAAAAGAGAATGGAAGAGAAAGATTATCAATATATATTTGCCCAAGGACCGGGAATGTAGCTCAATGGTAGACTGCTTGTCTAGCATGCTGTTTACAACTAAATTTAAAATTAAAAGGCCATGGGTTCAAGCCCCAGCACTGCAAAAACAATAAATAACAATAATAATTACTGACTTTACTTTTTTAAAATTTTTTATACCTTTGTTTTATTTATTTTTATCTGGTGCTGAGGATTGAACCCAGTGCCTGCCCGTGCTAGGCAAGCACACTACCACTGAGCTATAGCCCCAGACCTGACTTCAGTTTCTGACAATATGGTAGACTAGAGAGAGAGATTATGGGGGAAAAAAAAAAAAAAACTCCTAATAGACTGAGACATTTATTTGGGTAAAATACCACAAATAAACATCCTTTTAAAGGTAAGCTCTTAAGAAAATAAGTGTTATTTCCAAGGAGCAAGAAACCAGGCAGGTAGCCTAATCTTGGAGCAGTAGATTTCTTGAGAAAATTTCTGGTATCAATAACCTTGAAACATGTTTTTCATTCACTGCTTTGGAAAAAAGAAAAGTCCTGGGCCTAAGCAAAGTGGAAAAATGGAACTGAGATCTCTGAAAAAGCCCTAAAGGGTTATACCTCCAATGAAAAGGTAGACTGAAGTACATATAGGTGTCAGCCTTGGCAATAGTGTTGGGGTGGAGGGCGTTCCCTGGCAATATGTCATCTCACACCCGACATCTACATTTTTGAGATTCAAACATAGAGTGTACGCATCTTCCAAGAAATCCCAAGCACTAAAAATAACGTATTCATGGGTAGGTGGTACACCTACCTAGCTGAAACAATCCAGCATAAATAAAAGCAGATACTACTTGAGGGACTACAACCTTCATCTAAGGCTCAAAGAACTCCAACTGACAGAGCCTGTCATAATCCACAATCATAAAATGAAGAATTAAGCTGTGAGATTGGGCAGAAATAAAAAAGCAAAATTAAGACTCCAAGGAATTTCAGGTAATATTTTATTGAACAAAAGTATTAACTAAGAATTAAGATATATGGAATACAAAATGAGGACATACTTATGACTAATTCCAGAAGGCAAAAGTAGACAAAAATGGAACAGAGACAATATCAGAAAGGATAATGGCTGAGAAATTTCTAGAACTAATAGAAAACAAATTCAGAAAGTTATAACAAATTCAAATCAAGAGAGATAAATTCAAAAAACACAAAAAAATCCTAGTCAAGAGAGAAAAATAATCTATACAAAGACACACAGTACAGCAACTGAAGAACAACAAAGGGCTTAAATGAAGCCAGCAAAGAGTGAGTTGGGAGAACAGCTATCTAAAAAATGATTGCAAACTTAAGCACAGTAGGCTGAATGTGAGATTCTAAAAATTTTAAGAGAAAACTAGACTGGGGGTACAGCACAGAGGTAAGAACACTTGGGTCCATCCCTAGTGCTGCAAAAAATACTAACAGTAATAATAATAATCTTAAGAAAAAAGAACTGCCAACCTAGAATGTTATATTCCCCTAACTTTCCTTCAAGAATCATTTCAAATCAAAGCTATTTTTGGACAAATGAAAACCAAGTTTTTTACTAAGACACTCTCAGTGAGAGGATATTTAGGATGCATTCCAGGATGTATTTTGCTTCAAGAAGCAAAAAATGAACCTGCAAGGAAGGGTTATACTGAAAAACAGATAAACCTAAAAAGAACTAATTCTAGGAAACCAAAATAAAGTCTCATCTGAAGGAAAAAGACAAGAAGAACTAAAATCGATCTATAACTTGTAATTTGGGAGCAAGTAACTGGAGTTAAGCATGCTCTAACTCCAGAGGAAGAGCAGAATTAATATTAATTTTTAGATTCTGTTAATGTACCCACACATGCTGAAAATTTAAGGCAATCATTAAAATAAAATAAATTACTAGGAATAATGGCACATTCCTGTAATCCTGATCACTGGGAAGGCTGAGGCAGGAGGTTCACAAGTTCAAGACAGCCTCAGCAACTTAGGAATAAAAATTAAAATAAAAAAAAAGAGGATCTAGCACAGTAGAAATCCCTAGTGTTGCAAATAAATAAATAAAGATACAGAAGAAATCATTAGAGGTGGGATATAGCTTTGTGAGAGACTACCTGCATTGAACATGTACAAGGTCCTGAGTTCAATCCTCAATATCACCACAAAAAAAAAAAAAACTAAACAAACAGAAATAGAGGATATACTGTTATGATGTAATTTTTAAAACTTAATAAATTACCCTTCAAAAAAAGTCAGAAGGGCTGGAGTAGGGGGTGCAGCTCAGTGATAGAACATTTGCCTGAACATGCATGAGTCCATAGGTTTGATGCCAACAACACCAAAACTAAATAAATAAAATAAAAGTCAGAGAAGAATAAGAGTATAAATCAGGACAAATACAAGTCAGAAAATAAGCTGATATTATCAAAATATCACTATATCACTATAAATATACCTGAACTAAATGGATCTGTTAAAAAACAGAGATAGCTAGAATAGATTGTCTCTTCTTAAAAATCAAGGCATATGCTATTTTTTTTTGTTTTTGACAGATCTTTATTTTATTCATTTATTTATATGTGGTGCTGAGAATTGAATCCAGTGCCTCACACATATGAGGCAAGTGCTCTACCACTGAGCCACAACCCCAGTCCCATATGCTATTTTTTTTTTTTTGAGAGAGAGAGAGAAAGAGAGAGAGAATTTTTTAATATTTATTTTTTTGGGGCTGGGGATGTGGCTCAAGCGGTAGCGCGCTCGCCTGGCATGCGTGCGGCCCGGGTTCGATCCTCAGCACCACATACAAACAAATGTTGTGTCCGCCGAAAAACTAAGAAATAAATATTAAAATTCTCTCTCACTCTTCCTCACTCTCTCTCACTCTTTCTAAAAAAAAATATATATATATATATTTATTTTTTTTAGTTTTTGGTGGACACAACTTCTTTATTTTATTTATTTCTTACTGTGGTGCTGAGGATCGAACCCAGTGCCCATGCATGCCAAGCGAGCACGCTATCGCTTGAGCCACATCCCCAGCCCATATGCTATTTTTTAAAAAGCAATATGCATAAAATATAAATCCAGGAAAAAAGCTGGAAAAAAAGGTTAAAATTTTAATCAGCAAATGCCAAACCAAATGAAACTAAACTGGGATAGCTGTTTTAATTATCAGACAAAATAGACTTCAAGATAAAAATTATTATTGTAGAGAATAAAAGGAACAAAAATTATGGTTATTAAAAATATACAAAAATTCCAAATTGTGAGTCTGATAATAAAACACATGGATATACATATGTATATAGAGAATATATACATATATAAAGAAAAAACTTCGGGCTGGGGATGTGGCTCAAGCGGTAGCGCGCTCGCCTGGCATGCGTGTGGCCCGGGTTCAATCCTCAGCACCACATACAATCAAAGATGTTGTGTCTGCCGATAACTAAAAAATAAATATTAAAAAATTTTTTTAAAAAAAATTAAAAACTGACAGAAATACATGGAGATAATAGGAATTGAGCAAAAAATCCATATAAAATAGCAACAAAAAGAATAAAATTATTTAAAGGATAAACTTGAGATGAACAACTTGTATGTTGAAAACTAAAAACATCACTGAGGAAAATTAAAGAAGACACAAGTAAATGGAAAGACATTCAGAATTCATGTACTAGAAGACTTAATGTTGTTAAAATGTTCACACTACCCAAAGTGATAGATAAAAGATAATCCCTAATCAAAATTCCAGTGGCATTTTGTACAGAAATAGAAAAAACAATCCTAAAGTTGATATGGAATTACAAAAGACCCCAAATAGCCAAAATAATCTTAAGAGAGAACAAAGTTGGAGGCATCAATACTACCTGATATCAAGATACATCACAAAGCTACAGTAATCAAGAGTATGGTACTAGCATAAAAACAGACATATAAACCAAAGGAACAGAAGAGAGAACACAAAAATAAACCCACTTAAGTAGAGTCAACTGATCTTCTCCAAGTTTACCAAGTACACACAATGGGAAAAAGTTAGCCTCTTCAAAAAATGATGCTGGGAAAACTGAGTATCTTCAAGTCAAAGAATGAAATTGGACACTTATCCTACACCATTCACAAAAATCAACTCAAAATAGATCAAGTATTAAACTTTACTACTGAAACTGCAAAACTCCTAGAAGAAAATATACAAAAGCTTTATGACATTGGAATGGGAAAGGATTTTTTGGATAAGACTCCAAAAGCATAAACAACAAATGCAAAAATAAGCAAGTAAGACTGTTAAAATGGGGGCTGGGGTTGTGACTCAGTGGTGGAGCACCTGCCTGGAATGTGTGAGGTACTCTGTTTGATACTCAGCACAAGAAAGAAATTTTTAAAAAATAGACTATTAAAATGAAAAATCTTGCTCACAGTAAAGGAAATAATTAAAGGAGTGATAAACAACCTATGGAATAGGACAAATATTTACAAATCATAGATCTGAATCCAACAATGATTCAACATTAGAAAATACATTAATATAAATCATCACATTAATTTATCAAGAGCAAAAAATAACTAAACTTAATAAATAAAAAGTATTTAATAAAATCTAACAACTATTCTTGGTAAAAACCATAAGATATTACTTCACACCTGTTAGAATAACTATTATCATAATGACAAAAGATAACAGTATTGGCAAGGATGGGGAGAAAAAAGAACCCATGCATACTATTGGTGGAAATGTACATTAATACAGCCATTATGGAAAACAGTATGGAGATGAATCAAAAAATTAAAAATACAACTATAGGACAATCCACTTCTCAGTATATACCCAAAAGAAATGAAATCAGTACTGAAAACATACATCAAAGAGAGAATTACACTCCCATCTTTACTATAGCATTATTTATAATACTCAAAACATGGAAACAACCTAAGGGTCTATCACTGAAGAGATGGATGTTTTTTTATTGTGGTGTATATTTATATGATGAAATATTATTCAACCTTTAAAAAGAAAAAAAAATCCTGTCATTTGAACAACATATGTAAACCTAGAGGACATTACACTAAGTGAAAAAAGCTGGGTACAGAAAGATAAATACTATATGATCTCACTTATATGTGGATTCTTTAAAAAAAAAAAAATCAACTCACAGAAGCAGAGAATAGAATAGTAGTCACCAGGGGCTGAGAGTGGGAAAGGGAATGAGAAAAGCTGGTCAAAGGGTCTGAAGTTTCAGTAAGGAAAAATTAGTCCTGGAGATCTACTATATAGCATGATGACTATAATTAACAATAATTTATGTAAAATTAGCAAGAGAACAGATTTTCAGTGTTCTTATCAGACAAAAATAAGTATGTAACGTAATGGATATTTTAATTAATTTGGTTTAATCAATCTATGATTTTTTTTTTTTAAATCAAAAGAACATACTGTACTGGGGAAGCTAAGGCAAGAGGATTTTTTTTTTTTTTTTGGTAGCGGGTACTGAGGATTGAACTCAGGGGCACTTGACCACTGAGCCACACGCCCAGCCCTATTTTGTATTTTATTTGGAGACAGGGTTTCACTGAATTGCTTAGGGCCTTGCTTTTGCTGAGACTGGCCCTGAACTTCCGATCCTCCTGTCTCAGTCTTCCTAGCCACTAGGATTACAGGCGTGCGCCACCATGCGCGTAGCCTGGCAAGAGGATCTTTTTTTTTTTTTTTAATATTTATTTTTTTAGTTCTTGGCGGACACATCATCTTTGTTGGTATGTGGTGCTGAGGATCGAACCTGGGCTGCACGCATGCCAGGCGAGCGCGCTACCACTTGAGCCACATCCCCAGCCCGGCAAGAGGATCTTGAAGTTGAAACTAGCCTGGTCAACATAGTAAGACCCCATGTTTTAAAAAAAAAAAAATGTCTATCATAAATATATATAATTTTTCATTTGTCAATTTAATAAATAAATAATAATTAATTTAAAAGAAAATAGTATGGCTTGCCCTAAAATATTTAAAAACAGAAATAGAATATGATCCAACAATCTTACTTCTGGGTATTTATACGAAAGAATTGAAATCTAGATATCCAATAATTCACCAGAGCCAAGATGTGGAAACAATCTAAATACCCACAGATGGAAAAGGGATAAAGACAACATGGTACATATATATAATTCAGTCTTAAAAAAGAAAAGAGTTTTTTGTGACAACATGGATAAACCTTGAGGGAATTATGCTTGTGAAATATGGCATACACAGTAAACAGATATTGCATGGCATCCCCTTCATGAGGTATATAAATTTGTCAAACACTGAAGCAAAAGAATAGAGTGGTGTTTGCCATGGGCTAGGAGAAGAGGTTAATGAAAAGTTGCTATTCCACTGACATAAAGTTTCAGTTATGCAAGATAATAAAGTTTTGGAGTTTTGCTGTGAAACCCTGTACCTATAGTTAACAATGCTGTATAGCACACTTCAAAAAAATTCTACTAAGAGGGAACGGGGTTCGATCCTCAGCGGTAGAGCACTCGCCTGGCACACGCAAGGCCCTGGGTTCGATCCTCAGCACCACATAAAAATAAATAAAGGTAATATGTCCAACTATAACTTTAATATATATATATATATATATATTTTTTTTTTTTTTTTTTTTTGCTAAGAGGTCCAATGCAGTGGCACTTGCCTATAATCCCAGAAACTTCAGAAGCTAGGGCAGGAAGAACAGAAATTCAAAGCCAGCCTGAACAACTTAGTGAGATCCTGTCCCAAAGTAAAAAATAAAAAGGTTAGGGATGGGGCTCAGTGGTGGAGTGTCCCTGGGTTCAATCTCTGGTACCAAAACAAAACAAAACAAAACAAGAAGCTTAATGCAATAGATTCAGACAAATGATTTAATAAAATCTAACAACTATTCATGGTAAAAATTCTTAGAAAACAATAATTAAAAGGAAATCTCCTTAACTTGATAAAAACTATTTACTAAAACTAAAAAAAAAAATATGACACTTATTGGAAAACTATTAGAAGCATTCTTAAGATTAAGAACATATGCCAAGGCTGGGCTTGTGGCTCAGTGTTAGAGTGCTTGCCTAGCCTATGTGAGAAGGCACTGGGTTCAATCCTCAGCACCACACAAAAATAAATAAATAAAGGTATTGTGTCCATCTATAACTAAAAATATTAAAAAAAAAAGGGGGGGGGGGCTGGGGATGTGGCTCAAGCAGTAGCGCGCTCGCCTGGCATGCGTGCGGCCCAGGTTCGATCCTCAGCACCACATACCAACAAAGATGTTGTGGCTGCCGAAAACTGAAAAATAAATATTGAAATTCTCTCTCTCTCTCTCTCTAAAAAAAAAAAAAAAAAAAAAAAAAAAACACATGACAGGCATGGTTGAACCTGCCTGCATTCCCAGGTACTTGGGAATGAGGCAAGAAGATCATAAGTTTGAGACCAGCCTGGGTAGCTCAGCAAGACTCCATCCTAAAATAAAAAATAAAAAGGCTGGAAATGTAACAGTGGTACAGCACTTGCCTGGCATGTGTGAGACCCTGGGTTTAATCTCCAATAACACACACACACACACACACACGACCAAGAACATGTCAATGATCAATGATGTCTGCTTTTATTGCTTCTATTCCATGTTGTACTGGAACACGTGGATATTAGTGCCATTATAGCAAGTAAAACAAACTGAGGAAAACCAGAATGGAAGATACAAATTGCCTTTATTCACAAATAACATAATTATTTCTATGGAAAACCTGAAATAATCCATAATCAAATTATTAGTATTAAGAAAAAAGGAGGGCTGGGATTGTGGCTCAGCAGTAGAGCACTTGCCTAGCACGGGCAGGACAAGGGTTCAATCCTCAGCACTACATAAAAATAAAGACATTGTGTTGTGCCCACCTACACCTAAAAAATAAATGTTAAAAAACAAAAGAAAAGGAAGAGGAGGAGGAGGAGGAGGAGGAGGAGGAGGAGGAGGAGGAAAAAGGGAGCTGGACGTGGTGGTTCTCATCTGTAATGCCAGTTACTCAAGAGGTTGAAGCAAGAGGATCACAAGCAGGAGGATCACAAGCCTCAGCAACTTAGCAAGACCCTAAGCAACTTAGTGAGACACTATCTCAAAATAAAAAATAAAACGGGCTCAGGATGTGGCTCAGTAATTAAGTGCCCCTGGGTTCAATTCCTGGTGCCCCCCACCTCCCAAAAAAAGAAGAGTAAGAGGCTGGATATAGTATCAATATACAAAGTTAACTTTTCTGTATAAAACAGAAAAAGCAATTTTTAAATTGTTGTATTTAAGAAAAATTTACAATAATTTTAAGAAGAAAATGAGCAAGGTAGGGTATCACATTATTAATACTCAGTAGAATAAAAGTTGTAGAAAAACATATTGTGATACTAGTGCAGAACTAGCCAAAAAGACCAATGTAACAGATGAAAAAAACTAGAAACAAGCCAGCATATACATAAATATTTAACACACAAGAGATGTACTGCTGATTTATTGGAAAATGATAGATTAAATAAAACACTGACCTTACCTATCTAGATGCAAAAAAATAAAATTAGAACCACATTTATACCACACACAAAAATCAACTAAAGATAATTTGGCAATCTCAATGTTAAAAGCAAACTTTCAACTTTTAAAAGAAAAATACATTTTCCCAAAATGGAGAAGAAACAAAAGCACTTACTATAAAGGTAAGATAATACATTCAACTACATTAAAATGTAAAATTTGGGGGCTTCAAATCATCAAAAAGAATGCAAAGTTGCCATTGCCTGGGTAAAAATATGTGCAAAGCATATAACCAGCAAACCCGTTATATCCAGAATAGATAAAGAATATAATAAGGAAAAGACTAAAAACCCAATGCAAAGACAAAAAATATGAAAAAGTATTTCTCAGAAAAGAAAATCCAAGCAGCTAGGAAATATCAAAAAGATATTCATCTCAGTTGTAATCAAGAAAATTAAGCACAAGCTCCATTGTTTTTATACTATTTACTATTTAATTATATGGTTTATTAAAGTGAGATAAGAGTCGATATAAAGCTTGTCCTCTCATTTCTACCAGTCAAGGTTTCATGAAAATTTACCTGCAAAATTAGCAGAATGTTTTTAAACGGTATTTGAAATAAACAGATCACATTGAAACACTTCTTTTTTCACATAAAGAATACAGTCCTAAAATATGGAAATGTGTCTATACAATCAGAAATTAATTCTATAGCCCAGTATTCTGATTGCATCATTAGAGTATACATGTTTCAATCTAAAAGCCCATATTAATTATTAATTACTAATTATACTAATATTTTCAGTGATGCCAGATGAGAATCATCACAGTCCTTGTAGAATATCATTTGAAAACTTTTAAAATTATCTCAGTTTTTTTCTATGCTCCTCTGTGCTTTTGCTAATATAGCTTTCAGTATGACTATTTTTTTAAAAACTCACACAAGAGATGAGATAAAGTACTATTTAATTTTACTTTACTTATTTTATTTACTTTTTAAATTACTGCACTCAGAAAAGGTTCAAAGAGACATATAACTTAAAAGTTAAGCAAAATAACCGTACCTCACAATGCTGGCGAGAAGCTTGAATTTCACATTCATATTTGTTCTTTACAGATTCTAAGCAGAGCTCTCTATAGATTCCTGCAACAAACACAATTACTCTGATTATGTTAGCTATAAAGAGTATCATTGTTACTTCCCTACAGGAATTCAGTCCTCACCATATTTTAGAAGATGGATCAACAAAAAATTAATAAGCAGGCACATATCTGTGATCCCAGTAACTCAAGAGACTGAGGCAGGAGGATCACAAGCTCAAGGCAAGACAGGGCAACTTACTGAGGCCCTGTCTTCAAATAAAATAAAAGGGACTGGAGGTTGTAGCTCTGAAGTAGAGTGCTTCCCTAGCATGGGCAAGGACCTCGTTCAATCCCCAGTACCACAAGAAAAAAAAAAAAAAGGAAAGAAAGTAAAAAGTGATTCTAACATTATCTTTAAAAACTAAAAATATAGCCGGGTATGGTGGCACACACCTGTAATCCCAGCAGCTCAGGAGGCTGAGATAGGAGGATCGCGAGTTCAAAGCCAGTCTCAGCAAAAGCAAGGCACTAAGCAACTCAGTGATACCCCGTCTCTAAATAAAATACAAAATAGGACTGGGGATGTGGCTCAGTGGTTCAACGTCCCTGAGTTCAATCCCCAGTACAAAAAAAAAAAAACTAAAAATAAAAACAGGTTCATTTAAAATATACTCTAAGACAACTTACTAAGAGTTTAAGAACTAGAAAGAAACTGCAATGATAATTTTTGTTCTTACTCCATTCTTCTAAAGAATGCTCCTAAATGTTTCATAAAGAATTACCAAAATGAAAAATAAAATCTTTTTCCTATGAAAAACAATACCAGAATAAAACTGACCAAATTATACTGCTAAATCGAGTGAATGTACAAATACGTAACAACAAATCACACTACTACGTGTAATTATAATGCACCAATAAAAAAACAATGGGGAAAAAAATCCCTCAGGTGTCTCAAAATAGAGACAATAGACTCTGGTTTCATCAATTATATACATTCAAAGTAACAGCTAGATACTATTCCTCTCAAAAAAAAATCACTATTTTTAAGCTACTATTTAGTTTCAGAGTCTTAGAGAATTATATGTATAAACTGTTAAAATAAAATCCATGATGTTCACAGTACTCCTGACAGGGCTTCACCTGGATGACTGAAGCCCAAGAATATTTAATGTATAGGTAACAAGAAAATAGTACAAAAAAGGAAATAATGGCCATGCAAATATGCCATCACGAAAATGTAAAGTGAAGAACTCTGGATGTCTATACTAAGCTCTAAGACATTGTTTGCCCTAGAAATGTAATTATCCCTTTTTGTATAGTAAAGACAGGAGATAGATACTGATACTATACCATTAACAAAACATTCACACATTCTACTATTTACAAAATCAAAAAGTAAGGGAAGCCACAGAGTAGAAAAGTGAACAGTTCATTAAAGTAATATTTCCTGATCATCCATTTAGGCTAAAACAATGTCAAAAGAAAATGAGGAACATTTTACTTTTAAGGGTAAGCCAAGTCAATATGAAAAGATAACAGGTTAATTATCATATATCATCTACATAGTTAATATAAAATTTAGTTTAAGATGAGTTTAGGATTTATTTTCAACAATGCTTAGGTATTATTTAACAGGTACATGAGGATTAATTAGCATCCCCCAAAAGAAAAACAATTGACATCTCCATTAATTAAAGTTCACTTTTTAGTTTCACCATGAAAAAATTATAAGTTTTTTGTTGTTGTTGTTTTTGTTTTGTTTTTGAGATGGGATATTTCGGGTCAAAATTCCCAGGCTGGAGTGATCCTCCCTGCTTCACACTTCGGAGTAGTTTGGACTACAGGTACATGCCACCAAGCCCAGTGCCATAGTGATCTTTCAGTGCATATATCCCTTGATTATGAATGCTAGGACTCAACACTGAGACTAGATCCCAATTATAAACAGACTGAATTTTAACCATACAAATACAGTACATCTTTATTTATTCACAGCCACAAATAATTAATCAAACTTATCAAAATTAAAAAGTCATTAAATTATCTGGTTGAGGGCTAATTTCCTATTCTATAATATCCTGATCAAACATTTTAAAAAATGCTTTTATAGTTAAAAAAAAAATCTACTACTTGGAAAAGTTGAGGCAGGAGGATCACTTGAATCCAGGAGATTGGAGCCAGTATGGGCAACATAGTGAGACCCCCATCTCTTAAAAACCAAAATAAAAATAATAAAAATCCTTCTCACTCTTACAGATTAAAAAGTATCAAGAGTACTTAAACTCTATTTCACAGGGAATTAAATTGTGATAGTAACAATATTTTTAATCAAAGTATCTTGGTTCAGTTTCTCCACACATAGACAGTATCTTTTCAACAACATTGTGAGTGACCTAAGAGTTTTTCATTGTTTTTAAATCCCCCACAGCAGCCCACAAGACGTTAACAAATAACTGAGTCAACAATTAATTTAAATATATGTGCAATTTAATGTAAACATGCAATTATGTCTGTAATCCTATCCACGTGTAAATATATTTGTGATTCCATCAACAGCAAACACTTCACAAACACCTTTAAAGCTAAGAATGTAGAATCTGCTATATGGAAAAAAATATTTTACTTTCCTACCTGCTACCTTTGTACGAATTTGCATATTTTCTTGCAAAGTTGCCAGTGGTTCCAAATACTCTGGGGCTTTTCCAGCTATGACTTCTTGCAGTTTTGCATCCACCTGACTTAATCGTTCTTTATAAAGTCTTAACAAAGCAAAAATTAAGATGTTAATTTAAAAATTCCAACAAAGGCCAAAAATCTGCTGCTCCTATACATTATTTCTTCTAATATTTCTAATATTTCATTTATATTCTAAGAACCTATATCAAATGTATTATTGCCTTAATCTCAAGTGGAGAATTCAATTATATTATTTTACTCCATGCATATAATGATAAGATAGAAATCTATGATTTTTTATAAGTATCACTCTTAAATTGATAACTCACTGAAATACAACTGAAAGCCAGGGACATTGGCAGACGCCTGCAGTCCCAGATACTCAGAGACCAAGGCAGGATGATTGCTTGAACACAGGAGTTCAAGGTCAACCTGAACAACATAGTGATACCCATTTCAAAAAATGACAACAAAAATTGAAATAACTATATTAGGCACTCTCAATTTTTGTTTTTAATTGAAAAACAAACCAATTCATTTAAACACCAAAAAACAAGGAAACCATTTGAGTAATTTAAATAGAGACATTACTAGGTGGCAAATAATTCCCTGGCTTCTCTCCAGTTTTCCTGAAAAGAACTCAGTATGATATTTAGCCTACTTAATTTTTTAAAAAGAACAGAAGAATTCAAGTGATGAAGGAAAGGCAATGAATGACTTTAGAACCTATGCTCTGACCCTGTACAGTGGTGTGCCCCTGTAATCCCAGAGACGTGGGAGGCCAGGGCAAGAGGCTCACAAGTTCAAAACCAGCCCTAGCAACTTTGCAAAGTCCTGTCACAAATTAAAAAATAAAAAACTTCAGGGATGTGGCTCAGTGGTTAAGTGCCCCTAGGTTAAAAACTAAGTACTCACAGCCCGTCCCCACAAAATAACGTGTGATCAGGCATACCCAGTTCATCTCAACTACAAATGAAGAAGCTTTAACAAAATAGTTGCTCAATGAAATGAAATGAAAATGAAAAATGGGGATGGAACAGGGAGTTCCTGTTGCTCCTATTTATGAGTCTACTTATAGATACTTCAATTTGCCAGCTGTCACAATACTTTAGTTTGGTTATCAAAGACAGATCATGTAAGACAATTCAGTGTTTATTTTTGGCAATAAATATACTTCATAAATACTTAAGAAGGGAGACTATGGTACCCTGTACTAATTTCCAAAAGAAATCACTAACTATTCTTGTAGGTATTAGTATCACCAGCATTTGGCTTTTGAAAAAATTTGGGAACCTAGCTTTCATATTAAGTTCTGCTCTTCTTTCTTGAAAATATAAATCAAAACAATTAAGACAATCAATATTAATTATCTATCATTGACCATTATAATTAGTATAATAGGCAAGGCAAGTTTGAATATTAATGCTATAATAACTCTTTTTTAGTTTTGTGGTCCCTTAGCAACCACAATATTATTAAGCAAATAATTGCCAAAATAATATATTATCATGTCTGAGTCAAATTTTTCCAAAATTGAAGATACAATGATAAACAAATGTATAAAGTCAAGAAAGTACAACATGATACTTATTTTTTTGAAACTATAACAACTACAGGGAAAACAACAAAAATTTTGATAATCTCCAGTCCCATCCATCTACCAGCAAATGCCATAATTTCATTCTTCCTACAGCTAAGTAATACTCCATTGTGCATATGTACCACATTTTCTTTATCCATTCATCTACTGAAGGGCACCTAGTTTGGTTCCATAGTTTAACTATTGTGCATTGTGGTGCTATGAACATTGATGTCGACACATCACTATAGTATGCTGATTTTAAGTCCCTTGGGTATTGATATGCCAAGTAGTCGAGTAACCGGGTCAAATGGTGGTTCCATTCCAAGTTTTCTGAGGAATCTCCATACTGCTTTCCAGAGTGGTTACACCAATTTGAAGTCCCATCAGCAATGTATGAGTGTGCCTTTTTCCCCACATCATCGCCAACATTTATTATTTGTATTCTTAATCACTGCCATTCTGACTGGAGTGAAATGGAATCTCAGTGTAGTTTTAATTTGCACTACTAGTGATGTTGAACATTTTTTCAAATATTTGTTGACCATTTGTATTTCTTCTTCTGTGAAATGTCTGTTTAGTTCCTTAGATTATTTATTGATTGGGTTATTTGTTTTTTGGTTTTAAGTTTCTTTCAGTTTTTTGGAGATTAATGCTATATCTGAGGTGCAGGTGACAAAGATTTTATCCCATTTTGTTGGCTCTCTCTTTAAGTTCTCGATTTGTTTCCTTTGCTGTGAAGAAGCTTTTTAGTTTGACACAATCCCATTGATTCTTGATTTTACTTCTTGTGTTTTAGGAGTCTTGTTGAGGAATTCAATTCCTAAGCCGACATGACAGAGATTTGAACCTACTTTTTCTTGTAGTAGGTGCAGGGTCTCTGTCTAATGCCTAGGTCTTTGAGTTTTGTGCAGGATGAGAGACAGGGACCTAATCATTTTATTCACATGGATTTCCAGTTTTCCCAGCACCATTTGTTGATGAGGCTATCTTTTCTCCAATGAATGTTTCTGGGACCTTTGCCTAGTATGAGATAACTGTATTTATGTGGGTTTGTCTCTGTGTCTTCTATTCTGTAACATTGGTCTTCATATCTGTTTTGGTGCCAATACCATACTGTTTTTGTTACTAGAGCTCTATAGTATAATTTAAGGTCTGGTACTGTGATGCCTCCAGCTTCACTTTTCTTGCTAAAGATTGCTTTGGCTATTTTGAGCCTCTTATTTTTCCAAATGAATTTCATGGCCACTTATTCTATTTCTTGAAAAATGCCACTGGAAGAATGTAGTTGTTTTTTGTTCTTAATTTTATTTATTTTAGTTGCTGATGGACCTTTATGTTTTATTTATATGTGGTGCTGAGAATCAAACCCAGTGCCTCACACATTCAAGGCAAGTATTCTACCACTGAGCCACAACCCCAGTTCCCAATGTAGTTTTTTTTAATGTGCATTTCCATCTATCCTATGTTCTATCAAATCATGGGAATACATTCTTCTGTTGCCAATCTCACATAAGAGTTCTGGCATTAGAACAGGAGGTTAAAGGTTAAAAAACAGTATCTATTAAGTACCTACCACAAGCCAGGCAAACAAACAACATTGCTTCTCATTCCTCACAATAGATAATAAGAACTCTATGATTATCCCCTTTAAATCAGTCAAAAAAGCATGGATTCAGAGCTTTTGTTTTTTCTACTCTACCACATTTCCTCCAAAATAATATGCTTTATGTGAAAGGAACACAGTACCACTGAAAGGCAAAAACCAAGCTTCATTCATCATTTCTGATAAATTATACAAAGCGGTTAACCTCTCTAAGCCTCAGTTTTTTTTTCTCACAGGTAAAACAGAGATAAGACTATTAAGTCTTTAAACCTTACAGAGTTGCTGCAAGAAGCTAAATAACACATATAAAACATGTAATGTACATATTATCAAATGTAAGATAGAAACAAAATGACTTTACCAGACAGAATATTTGGGAAATATTCTATTTTATTCTCAATTTTTAAAAATGCTATCTTTAGGGATTTATTCAACAAAAGAATGAATGAAACAGATTAGAACCAAAGGTGCAAAAACCCATGGAAAACATTTTAATCAATCATATCCACACAGAAATCTTAAAACTCTACTCCACCACCCAAAAAAAAAAAAAAAAAAAAAACCTGCCTCAAAACCCTCAGCTTAGTTAAGAGGCCTTTGGCAGGTAAACAATAATTGAAGCCTCTCTTTCAGAACAGCCAGTCCCATAAAACACAAAAGGCAAAAAGTTGAAACAATGTAATTGCTCTCCCACTGGTATATATGTGACACATTTGAGACTCAGTGACAATGACCTTCTGAAATCACTACTTACTGATCTTTGAGATCTGTAAACTGTTTTTCAAGATTGGACATTTCATCTAAACATTCCATTCTTCTTCTTTCACAGTCTTCGTCATCCATTTCTGTTAATTTTAAAAAAAAGCAAATATCAAAGATAATATTGTGTTACAAATATATCTGAAGTTAATTCAAAAAGGAAAAAAAAAAGCAGCTGGGGGTGGTGGCAACTCTGTAGGCTAAGGCAAGAGGATCACCAAGTTTGAGGCCTGCTCAGCAGCTTAGTGAGACACTAAGCAACTTAGGAAAACCCTCTCTCAAAATAAAAAAATCAAAAAGGGCTGGGGATGTGCCTCAGTGGCAAAGTGTCATTGGGTTCAATCCCTAATACCAAAAAAGGGGAAAAAAAGTAACATGAAGTTGATGTGCAAGATCTATATTAAGCTTTAAGAGAAAATAAACATTTATCCAAAATATTTTCCACTACAGAATTAATCTAAAATAAAGAAGAGAGTTTTAACTAAAGTGATCTCTACACTTTATGTTTATTCATTTTAAGACTTACTGTAAGCTACGACTATAAAGTAATCAACCCACTTTTGGTGTGTTCTCCACAACTCAACCAGAACTTAGCACCAAAAAATGATGTGTCCTTAAAAGGTTAACACTGATCAAACATACTTCTGGAGTTCTTCCCTAAGAACTGCTCACATAGCTGATTTGCCAATCACATAAGAAAGAAAACTAGCCAGCGCCTGTAATCCCTGCTACTCAGGAAGCTAAGGCAAGAAGATCAAAGTTTAAGGTCAGCCTGGACAACTCAGCAAGACCTGGTCTCAAAATAAAAAGGATTGGGGATATAGTTCAGTGGATACAGTGCCCCTGGGTTTAATTCCCAGTACAGGGGGAAAAAAAAAGAAAACTAATCTCATTATGTTTACCATAAGTTATCTTGGACTGATACTCATGCTCCCACTGTGTCCTCTTCCCAAATTTCTGTCAGTGAGAAAGAGGCAAATGAGGAAAAACCAAGCAAACTTTTTTATGGAAAACAACTATTAGTTACCAGGTCTGTCCTATATTTCACATCTTTATTTTTATACCACATATATTCAACACTAAATGAATCAAAATAAATGAAGCACAAATTTATGTGCATCTTAATATTCATCAAAATAATGTTCAAACTATGAGAGTTAAATTGTTTTCAGTTATTTTCATACAGCAAGTATATGATTCCTTTTAATTTTCTAAAACAGATTTATAATAATTCTGGTTTTTAATAGCTTACTCCTTGGCTATTTAAAACCTGGTCCCTCAGGGCTAGGGTTGTAGCTCAGCAGTAGAGCACTGGTCTAGAACGAGCAAGGCCCTGGGTTCGAACCTCAGCACCATATAAAAATAAATAAAGATATTGTGTCTAGTTACAACTAAAAAATAAATATTAAAAAAAAAAAACCTGGTCCCTCAAGATGACTCACTTTCCAAATTCTTTGGTTAGTCGAGGTTTCTCTGTAGCCTTAGGATCTGCTTAGTACCAAGGTTTGAGAAGAATAAAACTGGAAGTTTAACATGCAAGATGTCTGGTAGAACAATTTTACAAGAAGGAGAGCTGAAAAATGTACTTAAATAATTTCTCTGCAAATAAAAAATCTGACTTGTAGATCAATGTGGTGATGCGCACCTGTAATCCTAGCTACTTAGAAGGCCAGGGGGCGAGGACTGCAAGTTTGAGCCCCACTTGGGAAGGTTGCAAGACCCTGTCTCAAAAAATAAAAAAGGTTAGGGGTGTAGACTGGTCGTAGAACAATATGAGTTCAATCCCCACTACCAAAAAAAAAAAAAAAAAAGATTGTTTTTTAACTTGTAGTTCAAATTATCATTATAATTCTCACTAATTGCATTGTTTATTATTCTCTAAAATGAGATTTAAAATAAGTTAAAAATCACAACAAAAATATAAAATAAAAGTGGAAGAATTTTAACAAATAAAATTTTGTGAGATTCTAGTAACTAATAAAAAAACAAAGAATGGGGCTGGGTTTGTGGCTCAGTGGTAGAGCATTTGCCTAGCACATGAGGCCCTGGATCCTCAGCACCACATAAAAAATAAATGAACAAAATAAACTACTTAAAAAAAGTTACTTCATTTAAAAAAAAAAAAAAAAAAGAATGGGGCTAGGGATGTAGCTCAGTGGTAGAGCACTTGCCTAACATGTATAGGACCTTGGGTTTAATCCCCAGCATTGAAAAAAAAAAGTAAAGAATACTTGAAAATAAAATGCTTTCCAGATCTAGGAAACAAATTCAAACAATCTAGATGTTCTTTCTCTATATTCCCCACTTTTGAAATCTTACCTACTTCCATGTCTATGTAAATGACCTTAGAACTATTTTTCCCATTCTAGGCAGGTTCCAACACCTTTCAGCACTTGTCAGTTTGGGCATTCTTACTTAAATATACCACAATCCTCTCAAAAGGAAGATGCCTAAAATTCTTTACCTTTCATCTTCATTCCAAATGTTCTGCATTTCTATTTCTGTTGATGCTACAACCATTTTCCTTATATCTGGGTTTTTCTTAACTTTCACTCCTAAACTTGTATTTATCAATCCTTTTTTATGCCTTCTTTGAAATCTTTCACACCTATACCTTCCTTTTTCTTTTCCTGGCTCAAGTTCTTCTCCTAACCAAACTGGTTTTCTCACTCTTTTGAGTAAATCCTAATCTCTTCCCTTTGCACTTGCACTTACATTCTTTGTCCGATAGGAACAATAGAACATTACTCCCCCCAATTCAAACTTTACTCATTCCTCAAGATAATTAAGGTAATCCCATCTTCTTCAACTAGCCTTTGCTGACCGCCCAGCTCTGAAAATATTTACTCTGCCTCTGAATTCCTACCTTATTGTATATAGCTGAGCATTCATCTGGCAATTTAATCTAATTGTGACTTATGACAGCTTTTTAAAACCAGATCATAACTATTTATTTATATCTTATACAGGGTAGTGTCCCGGGCTGCACAAATAAGCCACTCATATTTATTTTTGAACAGCTGATATATTGATAGCAAGGACTGACATCCTCCCATGGAGATTTTCTGAAAAGCAAACCTGTAAAGAAGGCATGGGGTAATAATAGACTGTCATCAACCCACCATCAATGTTTCCCTTATGCAGCCAAAATTAGGCCAAGACAAAGAAGTCAGTCTCAACCTAATTATACGGACAAACGGAAAAGAATCCAGATAATCACAAATTCCATTCCTTTTTGAATAACCATTTCTAAAAGTTTGTAAAATGTGTGTTATTAATCTGCCCTCTCCATCCACTCCCCCAAATCTGAAACAGCTCAAAGGTTAGAAAAGATTGAAGGAAAAGATTAAAGATTTCAACACTGCCCCAAATCAGTCTATGAAGATCTAAAATAACCCCAGATGTTGGTACCCTGCTCTCAGATTTGAAAACTTCAGGAAGACACTACAAACCGGACAGCTCCCAAATTAGCCCCAGAAAGAGCACTGGAATAAAGTGCGGATGACAGGCTGACTTGCAAGCGAAGGTTAATTAGTTCTAAATCAGCCACGGACCGATACAAATCTATCCCTAGCCCCACAACCATCCACGCAGAGAAGGACGGGTTGCATGTGTGAAAATAAGGAAAGAAGTCGGTTGTCTGGGGACAGAAGGCATTTCCTAGTCTTTCTGACAAGTTGCGGGGCGTTCCCCGCCCGGGCTCGTAGTCCCAGGGCACAGCCGGTAGTCCCAAGGGTGGGTCCCACATGGAGCAGGGTGGGTCCCACGTGCAGCAGGATGCCTCCACGTCCGAGAGCGGGGCGAGTCCAGGCTCGCGCCGCTCTGCCCCGAGGACTGGAACCTGCCCGGAGCCGGGCAGAGCCCCGCGACCGGTCCGGGTGCAGCCTGGGGCCAGGAGCCAGTCTCCGCCCCTTCCCTCTTTCCCCGCCCCGCTCTCCCAGAAAGACGCAGCCACCGGCGTGCGGAGAGCGGCCTGTCGCGCTCCGGGCTCAGCGACTCGGGTTCCCAGCTCCGCCGGGTCACGCACCTGAGCTATCTCCATCCTCAGAGACCGACGAGCTCTCAGTGTCCTCGTCCTCGGAGCTGCTCCCCTCATTTTCGGCGTAGTCCACCTCCATCTCATCGTGATGGTTCGTCTCTTTCTTATCCCCTCGGGAATGGACCGGCATTTTCCAGCCGCGCCGTCGCTTCCCACTCCCGGCGCCCAGCCCGGCCACCGCCGCTTCAATGAAGGGCGCGCGGAACGCCCCAACCCACCCAGCGGCCGAGCTCTCTCTGAAACCCCTCGGCTCCTCCCCGCCCCCGGCCCGGGCCTCACAACCTAACCCGCAGGCTCCGCGCTGGGAGCTCTGCCATTGGCGGAATCCGCCCCCCGATTTGGGGGCGGGGCTTGCCTTGCTGGGGCACGGTTGGTTGCTCGTAATTACTGCGCGGCCTTCCGGTGTGTGTCGGGAGTTGTAGTCCGTAGTATGCAGACTGCAGGGGCTGCAGGCTTCCAAGGTTCAGCAGTCTTGATCACGTCTTGCGTCTGGACTTCAAGTCCCACAAGGCAAGAAAGCAGACACACTCGATCGCAGTTTATAAACTAAACAGAAACAGATTGTGTGAATTTGGTCCGTATTTATCTTTTTCCCGCCAATTGATTGTCTGACCTCCCTAGCCATTTGAGATGCTACTGTAAGATGAAAGTAGCTTTACCTACTGTTTGAGCCTGGAGAACTGGGGAATCATCTCTTCTACCTTAGTGTCTTTATACCACCAATAAACTATTACATTGATTAGTAACTATACAAAATAATTAGCACTTTCTATGCTGCACAAAAATCTTTAAATTGTTTTTGCAGCTTTTGCAATAAAAAATATAGAGGGGGGGCTGGGGATGTGGCTCAAAGCGGTAGCGCGCTCGCCTGGCATGTGTGCGGTGGGGTTCGATCCTCAGCACCACATACAAACAAAGATGTTGTGTGGGCCAATAACTATAATAAAATATTTTTTAAAATATAGAGAGGGGAAGGAAGTATTATCTCGGCATTTTCAATCTAGTATTTTTTGCATTTTATTTTTTTTTACCAAATGTGTCCAGAAGATACCACCAGTCTTGATTCAACTTTAGTTTTCAATGAAAAATACACTTGATTAAATGAGGTATTTTCTCCAAGATAGGTTACATAGACGAGGAAGATTCAGAAAGTATCGTGATTATTGTAACTCATATTACCCTCATTATTAATCAAATTTTCCCTGTGTCCGATATCTTGGTAAGCTCAATACATGAATTATGTGGTTCAATTCTCCATTTAATAACCCTTGATTCGGGTGCCATTATTATCCCTATTTTACAGCTAAGGAATGTTCAATTGCAGACAAATCTTAAAACTACATTATCAGTTATGAAGATGGATAATTTGCTACTGAAAGCTATTTAATAGAATATTGTACATTGTTTAGCATTTCTTTCTCAAACATGAGATCCAAAGACATTTGATGACATCCAGTTAGGACTGGGGTTGTAGCTCAGTGGTAGAGCACTTGCCTAGCACATGTGAGGCACTGGGTTGGATCTTCAGCTACTATATAAAAATTAATTAATTAATTAATTAATTAATTAAAGGTATTGTGTCCATCCACAACTAAGGGGGAAAAAACTTTTTTAAAAAAAGAACATTCCGTCATAATTTTATTAAAGTCAGTTTGTAATTAATGAAATATTTCAGAAAACATTTTAAAGAGCTACCCATCTCCTACAGAGAATAAGGGATCCTCCTTATTTAAAGTCAACCTACTTCTTCCCTTCTCACTATAGTCACCAAAACTGAACTTTTTGTAGCTGCTAAACACATAAGTTGTTTCCTATTTCAATATCTTTTCACCTTCTATTCCTCTGCAAGCCTGCTCCCCTCCTTTTCTTTTCAGCACATTTTCTTAACAGTACACACCACCATGTGTGCCAACAAGGTATTGTTGTGCTTTACAGTTGGCAACTTTGTATTTGTTTCTATCACACTGTATTGTGAATTGTTTAGCAAACATATGTTGGATTCTGAGTTCCTTGAGAGCAGTCTTAGTCAGGGAAACAAATTCAAAATCAAGTAGTAAACAAGCAGGTAAAGATGGAAATGTCATGTGAATAATATGGAGTAAAGGGAGTAGCTGCTTTATTACTACCAGATAGTTGTCACTACCTGAGAATTCTGGACTAAATATGTCAGACCTTCTCATTTTCAAGATAAACTGGAAATTCAGAGCTTTATATGAATTATTCTGATTTGTAAACATTATCTCAACAGAGTTTTTTTTATTTGTTTCTTAAACTGCAGACCAAATAAAAATAGTTGTGAGTAAAGTCCCTGACCTCTTTGTTATATCAGCAGCTAGCTCAGTGTGTGCTAAATAGTAACAATTACCTAAATTTCTGATCATTCTTTTTTTTTAGAAGAGGGAGAGAGAGAGAGAGAATTTTAATATTTATTTTTTAGTATTTGGCGGACACAACATCTTTGTCTGTATGTAGTGCTGAGGATCGAACCCAGGCTGCACGCATGCCAGGCGAGCACACTACTGCTTGAGCCACATCTCCAGCCTCTCTGATCATTCTTTATGTGCCAAGCGCTGTTACATACTTTAAATTACTTCATTTAATCCTCATAACAACTCTGTGAGGGTTATTACATCCTCCATTTTATAGATGAAGAAACTCAGGCATCAAGCAGTTAGATGATGTGGCCAAGATTACAACGCTAATAATAGCAGATCTAAGATTTAAACTCAGGTAGTCTAACATTAGAGTCTATATGCAACTACTGACATACAGTACACCTCTGTATGAGTACTTTCTGTTGTTTCTTTCATTCAAAGAAAAACAGAAGTTGGAGTGAGGGAGGAACAGGCTTAGGCATTGAACCAATTGATTAAATCTGGCAAAACATATAATCTGTCATTTGTAAAATGAGAAGTTTACATTGTGTTACCTTCAAATTCTCTTCCAGCTCTAAAATTCCTGCCATGATTAAATTTATATTTAAAGCAGACAAAATGATAGATTAGCCAAGCATGATGGCATATGCCTATAGTCCCAGCATTTAAAGGCTGAGGATGAAGGGTCACTTGAGCTCAGGAGTTCAAGGCCAGCCTAGGCAACATAGCTAGACTCTGTCCAAAAATAATAATAGCAATAGGAGATTATGTATGATTATATTTCACCTAAGGGAAGAGTTTCTCTTCGCTTTCCCCAGATTTTAGAAAAGATGTATACAAAATATAAGAGAAACCATAAGGGTGAAAAGTTAAGTCTAGGAAAGAATATTATTGATATAGAAAATGCAAATTACTTAGTGAAATCAGAATGAAATTTCCTCAATCAAGGCAGTTAAAGAGGCAGTAGTGATGACTTGTATTTATGCAGCATTTCGTATTTTATGTAGGGCTTATGCAAACATTGGTTGCATTTTAAGCCTCACTTTTAAAAATCAATCCATTCATATTTATACATTCTTGAGAGCCCTCTGGAACTCATGATTGGTCATCAGCAATATCTCTTATATCTTCGTCCTCTTCTCTGAACTGTCCCTTGTTCTTTCTTGTTCTAAAGGAAATTTGGCCCTTCCTTAGAACCAAGCTTCCTTTGTACTCTTCCTCCCACTGAGTCTTGTCATGAAGTGTCTTCCTTTATTTTTTCGATGTTCCTTCCTCCATTCCTCCCTACAACTCCAACTTGTCATCTCTATCATGGCTGCCATCTGCAAACCTCCAGAGGCCATATTCTCTCTCTCTCTCTCTCTCTCTCTCTCTCTCTCTCTCTCTCTCTCTCTCTCTCTCTCTCAGGTGTTTACAAGGAATTGAATTCAGAGGCGCTTAACATCCCCACCCATTTTTATTTCGAGACAGGTTTCTATCAAGTTACTTAGAGTTTCAATAAATTACTGAGGTTAGCCTGGAACTTGCAGTCCTGGGATTGCAGGTGTGTGCCACCATGCCTGGCATCAATGTCATTCTAACAATATGTCTATAATAAGTCTTGGCCATTTTAGTATTTATGAAGATAATCCTAGACCACTCAATTCCCTACTGGATTTATTCTGGATAGAGTAGACATAAAATAATTGTTGCATTTCCTTCTAATGTTCTTCCTATATCTTTTGAGGGTACAGTATTTTTCTAATCAATTTTATTGAAAAATTTAATATGACATAATAAAGCAAACACCTAGAAAGGTCTTTAAAATATTATATTACACCGTGTTTTGTCAAAAGCTTCACATTTTACCACCTTCAGTTCAGATTCTCCTTAACTCCTATTTGCTCCTTTTCTGACTGGTGGTTTTGATTATCTTACATATGCACATACTATTTTATGTATCTACATATTCCTCAATAATACCTAGTATTTGTTTTAAATCATGATCATATTTTCAAATGATGTTAAATATTGTGAATCATGCTACAACCTTTTCCTAATCAGTGTTTTTTAAGACTTTTTCATTGTGATAGAGATGGCTCAATTCAATTATTTTTGCATACTCTAATGTATTTGTTGGTTAAATTATATGTCATTGAATGAATAATACAAATTAACCATTTGCTTGTTAATGGATATTTAAGTTGCTTCCAAGTTATTCACTATTAAAAACAGTTGTCTCAATGAATATTGTTGTCTGGATCATTTAGGGCATATGTATGAGAATTTCTCTAGATCAGTGATCTTTAAAATGGGATATGTGTATCCAGAAACTATGGGGGCAGGAAGGAAATATTAACACTTCTGTTTACAAAATTTTCAGTTTCACCTGTTTGTGGAATAAAGTGGATAAAAGGAAGCAGCTAGAATTTCATGTTTTCTTCTGATTTGTCCTCATTGTATTCCTCTTGTTTTTCTGTTTAATCAGCAGATCCTGCCTTTCAAAGAAAGCAAACAATTCCAAGATCCACCACATGATGGAGCTGAGACACCAGCTACACAATCCACAAACCTTGTCACTACTGATTGACCAGGCCAGATGCTGATAGTTACAAAAACAAAGGCAGAAGACCAGAGGCTGCAACTAACGAGTTGGAGTAAACATTTTCATTATTCAAACTAAATGGACTTTAGGGACCTACATTGGCCACTAAATGAGACCAATTTTTAATTATAAGACTGATTTCAATTGCTTAGGAAAGAAAGAAAGGAGTTTGAAATAGCCTTACACAGGTTACAGGAGCTATCCTTATATTAATTGTGTATTTACCCAAATTACCAAAAATAGTTCTAAGATTAGCTTAATTCTAAATTTGAAAATACTGTTAACATTTTCATATTATTTCATTATCTCATGACAAATTATAATGTGCTTTTCTGTAATCAATACCTTATTTAAGTAGAGAGATTTTTTCCTTTCCTCTAATTTTTCTCAAGAATAAATATTTTATATACAATTTTAAAAATCTATATTGTTGCTCTTCAGAGAACTTTTGGTATAAGTTGATTTTCCGGTGGGCCTCCTAGTATCCATTCCCTTTTTGAGGTAATGGCACCCTGACTTTCAAGAACTCCCGCTGCTTCATTGAGCCCATGCGATTTAAATGACTAATCAGAATATTACATCATCCTGGTTTAGGATTGGACAAGTGAAACCTAGGTCATGATGGGCATTGTTAGAACTTTTATTAGAGCCATCAGGAAGAAGTTCTCTTCCTTTTGAAATTAAAAAATCCTATTTATTCTGTACGCCTAGGTTTTCTAGAGCCATATCTCCTTTCACACGTGACTATGGATAGAGTTGGGGGGTCAACCAGAAGAAAGGCAAACTTGAAATAGTGTGAGAAAAAATTCCTGATGCCATTATTTAAATATCTAGAAGTAGGTATGCTCAATGTTAATCTTTAGTCTTTCAGTTATATGAACCAATGATTTCTTATTTTTTATTTTTTACTTTTTTATTTTCTGCATCACTCTGAATTTTTTAATCTGTTATATATGGCAGCAGAATGCATTACAATTCATATTACACATATAGAGCACAATTTTTCTTATCTCTGGTTGTACACAAAGTAGAGTCACACCATTTGTGTCTTCATATATGTACTTAGGGTAATGGTATCCATCTCATTCCACCATCTTTCCTTTTCCCCTATCCTCTCCCTTTTCCTCCCTCCCCTTTGCCCTATCTAGAGTTCATCTAATCCTCCCATGACCCTTCAACCGCATTATGTAATTTCCTCTTTTCATTGAAGTTGTTTTGATGGTTGTTTATTACATTCAGCTCAAAGAGTCCTAACTAATATAGGCAGCTGGGGTTTTTTTCTTTAAAATGTATTTTTAAATGGAAGCAATAAATAAACTATTTTAAAATCTCCCAAGAATCTTACCTATTCTTGTTAAAAATCCCTTCTCATATTCATTAGTATATTAACAATTTATTCACGTCTATTATATGTGCTAATTTCCAAAGATCATTTGGTGAAACAGACACAGCCTATGCCTTCTTAGAGTTCAAGAAAGGTAAAGAGATAAGTATTAAATAAGTATACAAACTGAGGTGTGCTTTCTGATAGTGTCATGAGCGTATATGTCACCAATGATAAAATTCAGGCTTCTCAGTGGAAATTAGGAATTTGGACAACCTCAACAAGCATGAAAACTTTCCAATATTTAAAATATTTTAAAAATCTTCCCCCCCCCAGCTTTGCTCATACTAGGCAAGTACTCTACCACTGAGCTACATCCTGAGCTCCTTGGAGTTTCTGATTTTTAATTGTTTAAAGAAATTTAACTTTTGATAGATCTGTATATCTCAATGAACAATTATTTCCCAAATGACAAATGTATAATGTTACAAAATTGTGCATGGGTAAAAAAATGTATTCAAAGTGAAATATTTTAATATAGAGAGTAGAGAAAGTTTGTTGATAAGCTTTCATATTTCACATTGCAACTAATCTTCAAGAACCCACCACATTTTGTCATTAAGTGTAAGGTTCACAATTATCTGAAAAAATTATTAAAATACTCCCCTTTCCACTTGTAATGATATAATCCAGAATGATAGAATGATATATTCTACTAGGATAACATTAAAAATATATGAAAAAAAGAAAAAGGGAGAAAATAGTGTATAACAATGACACTTTTCTCAATATTTTTATATAGAAAAATTATTTTTTATTTTTTCTTAAGTTTATTTTTCCAAAAAAAGCACAAATGTCATCATGCAATGGCTTATTGTTGTTGTTTTCAATTGAATTAAAAATAGTTTGGGACTGGATGTAGCTCAGTGGTAGAGTGCATGTCTAGCATATGCAAGGTCCTGGGTTCAATCCCTGGCACATACAAAAATATAAAGTTTTAAAATTTTTCAGGTTTGCCTGGTGAGGTGGCATACACCTGTAGCCATAGCTACTAAGGAAGCTGAGACTTGAGGGCAAAAGTTGAAGCCATCCTAGGCAACTTAGACACCATTTCAAAAAACAAAATTTCTCAGGTTTAATTTTTTGGGTTTTTTTTTTTTTTAGATGTTGATGGGCCTTTATTTTTAAAAAATATTTATTTTTTTTTAGTGTAGTTGGACACATTACCTTTATTTTATCTTTTTTTTTTTTTTATGTGGTGCTGAGTATTGAACGCAGGGCCTCACACGTGCTAGGCAAGCACTCTTACCACTGAGCTACAACCCCAGCCCAGATGGGCCTTTATTTTATTCATTTATTTATATGTGGTGCTGAGAATCGAACCCAGTGCTTCACACATGCTAGGCAAGCGCTCTACCACTGAGCCACAACTCCAGCCGGGGTTTAATGTTTTAACAGGCTATTTTTAGAACAACTTTAGATTTATAGAAACAAAAAATGATCCAATGGTATAGAATTCCCTTATGCCTATACCAAGTTCTCTTCCTTATAGATGGTATTGTAGATTTGTTACAAATAATGAACAAATAATGATAGATTATTATTAACTAAGCTTCATCGCATTTCCCTAATTTATACATAATGTCCTTTTTATTTTCCCACCCAGAATGGCATATTACATTCAGTTGTCATTTCTACTCAGTTTCCATGTGGCTATGACAGTTTCTGACTTTCCTTGGTTATAATGACTGTGACACTTTAGAGGAACACTGGCTAGCTGTCTAATGTTTTTTTTTTTTTTCATAATGAGACTGGAGTTATGGGTTTGGAAGAGCACAGAAGTAAAGTACCATTTTCATCACATTGTATCAAGGATATACACTATTAATGTGACTTATTACTGTTGATGTTCAACTTGATCTTCTGGCTGAGGCAGTGTTTCTCAAATTTCTTCATTATCAAGGAACTTTGCCTTTCTCCATTCCATACTATACTCTTTGGAAGAAAGTTACTATGCAAAGAACACACCTAAAAAATATGAAGCTGTTCTCCATCTCCTTGAACACAGAATATTTTCATAAAATTTTGAAGTTATTTTGTATGGAAGACTTGTCTCTTCTTGTTTATCTATTCAGTCATTTATTTATATTATTAGGAACCCCCAGATAGTTGTTTTATGCATCCCAAGGGCTGAGTTACATCCCCAGACTTTATATTTTTCTTTTGAGACAGGGTCTCACTAAGTTGCTTAGGGCCTAGCTAAATTGCTGAGGCTGGTCTCACACTTGCCATCCTCCTACCTCAGTCTGAGTCACTGGGATTGCAGATGTGAACAACCATGCCCAGCTAGGATTAAATTTATTCTTAAGTGACACATAAAAACATAAAATTATACACATTAATGTAGTAACAAATGTTTAAATATATGTCCACATTGTATGCAAAATGTTCTAGATTTATCTTGCATATTTTCTACCCCAGTCCTAGAAGAAGCCATTATTCTAAAGAGCTGTGGTTCCTTTTATTGAAAAAATGGTATTAAAACCGAAAATCTGGGTGCTAGGTGTACTTGCTATTACTAGGGTGTTTCTAAGTCTCCCAGCTGACAGAGCAAGGAAAAAACCATGTTTACTGACAATCTACATAAACCTATCTATAAATAGATCTGTTTTAGTCAGCTTTTTTTTTTTTTAAAGAGAGAGAGAGAGAATTTATTTATTCATTTATTTACTTTTTGGTAGACACAACACCTTTGTTGATAGGTGGTGCTGAGGATCGAACCTGGGCCGCACGAATGCCAGGCGAGTGCGCTACCGCTTGAGCCACATCCCCAGCCCTTAGTCAGCTTTTTTGCTGCTGGGATTAAAGGACTTGACCAGCACAATTACAGAAGAAGAGTTTATTTGAGGACTCTCAGAGGTTGTAGTCCATAGAAGGTCCACTCCATTTCTTGGGGTTTGAGATGAACCTCATCATCATGGCAGAGTATGTGGCAGATGGAAGCAGCTCACATGGTTATCAAGAGGCAGAGAGAGAGACACAACTGGCCAGATACAAATATATACCCAAAGCCTCCCCGCAATTCCCACCTCCTCCAGCCACACCCTACCACTTTGGTTACCACTTAGTTAACCCTATCAGAGGATTAAACCACTATCAGGGAATTAAACCACAATCCAATCATTTCTCCTCTGAACCTTCTTGCATTGTCTCACATGGGAACTTTTGGAGGACAGCTCACATCTAAACCATGATAATCTCTATATGAACTATATATAGAACTGTCAGCTTCTATACTAAGTCAAATTTGAGTTTCTTCCAATGGGATGTCTCTAATTCTAATCAATTACCACATAAATCATTCTACCCCCCTTTGCTTGCTTATTTGTAAACTCTCACTCCAATAATAAGAAACTTGGCTCTGGCCATGTGCCATCTATTTGCTTAATTATTTAATTCCAGTATTCATGTATAATTTTTTTTTTAGAATTGTTAACCCACATCCCCATCAAGTACAGTGCATATGTACATTTTCTTTTGCCTTTAGTCAGATTTCTCACATTCCCAAGTGAGTAAATTTTCCCTAATTTCTTTTTTCATCCCCATTCTTTACCCTCATTTCTTCAGTGAGGTTATTTCATGCATTTCCATATGGGTAGGTAATTTTGTCACATTCTGTATTCCAGCATAGGTCCTCAGACCTCAAAGATTTATTTAAAATGGCATACATTAGATTCTTTATGTATGCTATGAAGTTCTATAAGTATTAACAAATATATAGGGTTATGAGTGCACAATTACAATATCACATAGATATTATTTCACTCCCCTAAAAATTTTGCTATCCAACTCTCTCTCTCCCTGCAAACAGGACAACCGATGACAACGAACGATCTTTTTACATCACTGTAATATTCCCTTTCCTGGGATGCCATATGATTAGAATTATACAGTTGATAACCCTTTCAGAATAGCTTCTTTCACTTAGCAATATTCATTTAAGATTTATCCACATCTGTCCCAGAGGGGCTGCGGCTTGCTCAGGGCACCAAGAAATGTCGACACCATCAAACCTCCTGGCCTCAGGTCCCTGAGTGGGTGTAGCTGTCTACCGCTCCAGCTCCAGGAGGCGGTGCTTTTCTCGAGGGCCTATGCTGTGGCCATCTCCAGCTTCCCTTGCCTTGTCTGTCTTTGAGGGGCTTCTTGAGGGTTGGGCGCATCAGGGACTGGGGACTGCCTTGAGCATCTGCAATGTTTTCTGGGCCACCTGGCACCTTCCTTTTGGCTGTTTGCACTGTTGCAGTGGAAAAAAGTGGCAATTTTTGTTTCTTCTCATGAAATTGCATATCTGAAATGAAAACCATGGAGTTAATTTTGAGTAGGAGCTTTCTTAAGACCTGGAATGGTTTGAGGCAGCACCAGGCGACCCTGAAAGGACTAATTGAGGGTTCAGAACTATAGTTTGCCAGCAGAAGGACTTATGGGAAAGAAGTGATTAGGAACACCATTAGAGAAACCTTTTGAATTCTTCAGGTAGTTGATTCTTCAAGTTAAGTAAAACCTACACTACAGAGAAATCAAAGTCTCAAAAAACTGTATTATTTAACATCCTAATGTAAACTTAGGAAAACAAATGACATCGTATTTTAAATTTTTTAGTTGTGAAACTTTCAAGCTCACCCCTGAGAATTTCCATGATTCTGAAACTTAATAATATTTCAAATACCATTTCAATAATAATAATAATTATAATACTCAAGAACATATTTGGTATACCCAACGGAGATCTGAGAGTGGAAAAAGGTGACTAACAAATTACTTACCTATAATCTTGGCCACATAATAGACACTCAGGTTAAGTCTCTGTTTTTGAGACTTTAATATTGAATTCAATAAATGTTGGATTTTATTCAGATATGCAACAGAACCTACTAACTTTCTTTCACTTAAAGATTCTAGACAACTGTTCTCAAGTTCTAGTTCTCCAGATGTTCCAATGTCAGGTTCCTTGATCTTGGAGTCTACACAGGTAGATGAACTATTGCCCAGTGAATGCTACATACAGAACAACATGAGCACTGTTTTCTTTTCAGGCAGTGAGATAAACTCGAGTCAATTCAGAAGAGAAGCCACACTGCATGTTTGCTACACAAAATTACTTTGCCATTGCCTTTGAGTCTTTAATTTTCCCTTCTCAAGCCTCAACTCTGTATTAACTTAACCCACCTGGTTCTGTTCTTGTGGACACAGGTCTCCCAAAGTCTCCCCTTGCCCTTTTGTCCCCTTTCCTCTTTTGAGTTAGGGAAAGTATGCATGTATCCCTGTCATTCCTACAAAAAGCAGTGGGGTTCCAAGAACTGTCTTGCAGCAGCAACAGCCAGGCAGGACTTTGGCAACAGCAACTTTCTGAATATATAGACAAGCATGTCAGTCAGGAGTCCTTAGTGTTTTCAGCCCATTACCCTTCAATCCAAATGTCTGTACCTTCTGGAACTTTCCACTAGTTATTGTTGTTTTAAAATATTTTTCCCATTCTAGTAAGGCTTTTCAGTTTCTTTTTTGTTGTTGTTGTTGTTATTGGTTGTTTAAAATCAAATTCCATATAAATAAGGGAGGAAAATGTACAACACTGAATTTGGAGGAGGAAAATTAAGGTTCTCAGAAGGATCAAAGCTGTACCATCTCTTTAAAGTGCAATGGATTCGTTCAAAATCAGTACAGCGATGACAGGAGTGAAATATAATGATGTAGATGATGTGGCCTACATGTGGTAACAATAGAATTACTCAGCTGGTGCCCTGGAGTCATGGAGCTTCAACTTGCTGCAGAGAGATTGGCACCATGTTTTTAGGTGAACAGACTTCCAAGCTAATATTGGTTGGCTATTTAGATTTTGAAGTACATATACAATTGGAAACTGATAAGTTTGTGGAGAATAGTTTCTAAGTTCAGCTTGAGAAAATGTTGAGCCATTCGGACAAAAACTGTATGATAATCAAAGAAGAGAAACTGTGTCTAGCTCAGGTATAAAATGGGAATGAGACTTACCTCTTTATGCCAGAAAACGCTCAGACAAGTAGAAAAGATATCTGCCTTCCAGAGAAGAAAATAAAGAA
Organism: Ictidomys tridecemlineatus; assembly: GCF_052094955.1. NCBI lineage: Eukaryota > Metazoa > Chordata > Mammalia > Rodentia > Sciuridae > Ictidomys > Ictidomys tridecemlineatus. Next base: position 79,095,883 of record NC_135481.1, read on the forward strand.
TGGTTGTCTGCCCTTTTATGTGCAAATGCAGATGGAACTCATAAGTTAAAATCAATCATTACTGGCAAATCAAAGATGCCCCAAAATGGGAAAGAGGACACAAGTACATTACCTGTGATATAAAAACCTAGTAAAAGATGTTTGGTTTACCAGAGAATTGTCTTTAGAATAATTCTTTCAAAACTTTGTTCCTAAGATCTGGTATTTTCAACTTAATGTTCTAAAATTCCATGAAGAAGATGTCAGGGTATTGTTACTTCTGGACAACTCCCCAGATCACCCTTATGCTGAATCACTAACCACTGAGGATGGTCAAATAAAAAGCATGTTCTTTCCATATAATGCTTCAACTTGGATTAAACCAATGCATCAGGAGTATGATATTGAGCTGCAAATGACTTTATAGATGGAGGCAACTGGAAGAAAATCTTGTAATTTTTCTAAGAAAGTGAAGATGAGAAAGATAAAGGAGAAAAAGAGATTTCCAAAATGAAAACCTACAATATAAAATATGCAATTTTTAACTGGGCAAAAGTTGGAATGAAGTAAAACAAATAACCATAGCAAACGCCTGAGGAAATTTTCTTTACAAAAAGCAGCCTATGATCTCCAAGGTTTAGAAGATAGGGATTACAGAGAGATTCTTGAATAATGTGGAGAGTTAAAAAATAAGCTGGATGGTGATAGGATATGATTAAATAGAGATGATGAACAAAAGGGTTGTCCCTCCAAAAACAAAAGGTTTACAAAGGAAGTTGTCCAAAGAGAAGATGTTGAGAAGCAGGTGCCGAATTTAAGTTATCTGCTGTGAGAGTTTGGACTACCTTCTTGACTTTGTGGATGCTACATCTGAATTTGAAGGTTCTATTTTACTCTGAAAGAGATGCAACAAGAAGTAGTCAAGAAACAGTTCTAGAGTAGAATCCATTTGAGAATTAGTTTTCAAGACCTAGGCCTTATAATATCAAGGATACCTTAATATATACCTCATAATATCAAGGATACCTTAATCAATACCTTAATATATACCTTATAATATCAAGGATACCTTAATCAACTTCTGATTCTAGTAATTAGATTTTGTGTTTAAAGACTTCTGCAGTTGAGCTGGGGCTGTAGCTCAATGGCAGAGTGCTTGCTTTGCACATATGAGGCCCACATAAAAATAAACAAAATAAAGACATGCTGTCCATCTATAACTACAAAATTTTTTTTTAAAAAGATTTCTACAGTTTTTTTTATCATATATGATGTAGAACTACTGTGCATTGTCATGGTTTTTATTGATCAACATTATATTGCATACTAACATCCACTTACATATTAGTTAAAAATAGTTTAAAAATAATAATTTTTAAAAATTTTTTAGTTGTAGTTGGACACAATACATTTATTTTATATATTTTTACATAGTGCTGATGATCGAACCCAGGGCCTTGCAAGTGCTAGGCAAGCACTCTACCTCTAAGTCATAACCCCAGCCCCAGATTTATGTTTCTTTTTTTTAAAAAAAAGATTTATTCATATAGTTCTTTGGCTTCATAACTCATTTCTTTTTATTCTGAATCCATTGTATAGATGTACCACAGTTTGTTTATTCATTCACCTATTGAAGGATATCTTGTTGTAGGGACAGAGGAGGTAAGGCAACAAAGATAGCAGGAAACAGGAAACAGGAAACAGTTTTATTTGGCTGCAGCCAAGTTCAGAAGGCACAGCTTTTGCTGTAATCAAGTTTCAGAATTTTATACCCAACATGTAAGGAGAGGGGCTCAGAAGTCCATAGTCTGCAGAAGTTCATAAAAGCAGCTTTTTCTTTTACTGTTCTGGGCAAGTTAACCCTTCAAGGAAAACACCTGAGAAGGGGAGAGCTGCTTCTCCCCTTTCTTTCCTCCCCCTGCCAGCTGTTACCATGGAGCCCAAGTGGTAACTTCTCTTATCTTAGAAATGTAGACATCTCTGTGAAGCCCCAGCTTAAGGCTAGAGGCCTTGTTTACACATTTCTACAAAGTACTATACTGGATAAATGTTTATAAAAAAACAGTAAGGGGGTGTCCAGCTCCTGGAGTGCTGATTTCTTCCTGGCCAGAGGCCAAGTAAAATAGGGTAACATGAAAATAGGAAGTTTATCTACATTGAACTCTTTTGTAGAGACTCTTTTGCTGATAGTCCTAAAATCAGCCATGGTGAAAATTTCTGGAGAAGCCCAGGTAAGAATTTTTGTGGAGGAGGGGGTGCCACTACAATCTCAGTTGCTTCCAGTTTTTGGAATTATGCAAAAAGCTTCTGTAAACGTTTGTGTGCAGATTTTTGTGAGGTCATGTTTTGAAATAAGTTGAGTAAAATACCGGGGAATACAATTGTTGGATTGTATGGTAAGACTATGTTTAGCTTTCTAAGAAACTGCCAAATTGTCTTCCATAGTTAGTTAGCTGTACCACATTACATTCCCATTGGTAATGAATAAGAGGTTCTGTAGCTCCACATTCCCACCAGCATTTGGTGTTGTCAGTGATTTGGATTTTAGCCATTCTGAATGTGCACTAGTATCTCACTATCGTTTTAACCTTTTTCTTTTATTTTTCATTTTATTATTATGATATTAGGAAACAAACCCAGGAACCCAGGGCCAATATATTCTCTACCACTGAGTTATATCCCAGCACTTTTTATTACTTGAAAGTTCTCCTGCCTTGGTCTCTGAGTCTCTGGGTGTGTGCCAATGTGCTCAGCCAGTTTTAATTTTTAATAAGGTGTTCAATAAGAAAGATAACTTCTTAGAGATCAAAACTCAATAGTTTTGATCCTGAGATAAAAAGCTTCAAGGACGGCTGGTCATTATTGTCACCATTTCTTTTTGGTTTTTAACTTAACTGTTGAATTCAGATCTTTACCGTCTGTGTTCCATTATGACTCACCAGGTAAGCATTCAAAAAGTACTATTACCATTGCAACACTGTTGGAATTTCAACCTTCTCATTCACAAGTAATTAAACTAAAACAGACTATGACTAAAGTAAAGAAAAAAATGAACAAGCTTTTATAATAAAATGCAACCAATTAAAAAATAATGGCCACACATAGTGACTTCCCTCCAGATCACACTATATAATAAGTAAAAACAAAACAAATACACAAAAAGTATTTTTTTACTTTGGGGAAACTTGACCAACAATACTTCAGCCAAATGATCAAGGTCAACGGTGATAAATTATATTAGTAGTTTTGACATGATGTAATGAAAATGGCACTTTACATCTGCTGTCTTCCTTCCAAAACCCATAAACTTAGTCTAATTATGAGAAAATTACCAAACAAATTTTAATAGAGAGACATCCTTCAATATGCCTAACTGTATTCCTCAAAATCGTCAAGATTGGCTGGGGTTGTGGCTCAGTGGTAGAGCACTCTTCTAGCATGTGCAAAGCCCTGGATTCGATCCTCAGTATCATGTAAAAATAAATAAATAAATAAAACAAAGGTATTGTGTCCAACTACACCTAAAATAAATAAATATTTAAAAAACCCATCAAGGTCACCATAACCAAGGAAAGTATAAAAAAAAAATGATAGCCAGAGTACTAAAGAGACAAGTACACTGAATCTAATAAGGTCCTAGATAAGACTCTGCAACAGAAAAATGACATTAGATTAAAAAAATAAGGAAATGGAGTTTAGTTTATGGTAATAATATTTTGTAATTCATTCATTAAATTCAGCAAAATTGCCCTACTAAAGTAAGATATTAGGAAAATAAGGAAAACTGGTAGCTGGGGATATGGGAATTCTCCATACTGTCAACTCAATTTTTATGTAAACTATAATTACTTAAGAAATAATTCTGTTAATTTTTTAAAAGTTTCACATTTGAATAAATCTGACTATATTTAAAAAACAGTAATGTATCATGATCATATATGGAAAATTGATGGTGATATATTTTTCTTGATTTTAGACATAAATTTAAATTCTAGTTCTCACAAGCAATATTTCAAGGTTAATCTTTAAATATTTTCTTTTCATAATACATGTCTAGTGGAAAGGGCTTATACTTTCAAATAATTTTATTATGAATTTAAATCAATGGTAAGAGAAGACAAGCAGTGGCTTGAATGTGTTATGTCTAAATTATACAGTGTTGGTTTGTTCTGTGATGGTATTTCTATTATTTTCCAATATGTATTCCATATTTTGTCCAATATGCCATATAATTAATATTAGAGAAACATTACATTTTTGTTTTCTATAATTATTTCATCCACTTACCAAATGTTTACAGAGTGCCTGTGCAAGAGAAAGGAAAGAAAACCAACATTCATTCTTCCACTTTAACCAAAATTTATTGAAGGTATTTTGTAGAGAGTATTTTGCAAGAAGTTTGGGATACAGCTTTAAACAAAACCTATATGGTTTCTGTCCTCAAGGAGTTTACAGTCTAGTGGGAAAGCAAATCTTAAACTATACAAATTTCTCTATTTAAAGTCTATGAAGGAAAATGAATGATATGTCAGCCTTTATAGAAATAGTTTTCAATAACTTTTCTCACCTAATTAACACAACAAATGATGTGATTTATATATGAGGAAAATAAGACTTAGGGAGATTATATGTCAAGGGCTTCAGAGTAAGTCCTCATATGGAATATCTAATTTAGATATATCTGATTCTAAAGATCATGCTCAATAATACTTGTACTATTACCTGAATTTCACAAGCCTGTGAGGACAGATCTTATTTTGATTTTTCTAGTAAGAAAACTGATAATTAGAGGAAATAGAACTCAAATTTCTTGAATAATTAACTTATTTTCCCACTACGTCATGTTTCCTCAAAACAAGCTCTATAACTTGGATGATCTAAACTGTAAATTTAGGAATTAAATACATTTTTCTAAGCTTTTAAAAAGAAATTACAGGATTTCTGTCAAAACCAAGTACAGGTAAGCAAAGATTTTAACATAATTTTAGCAGATGCCTTACATCTCTTTTCTTTGCTTATTTTGTTATTTTTTCATATTAATTAAATATTTCATGGTATTTTGGACAAAACTATTGCTGTTGGTGACACCATAGGTAAGAGGAAATAGTTCTGCAAACAAGTAAGCTCAAGGACTGGGGATGTGGCTCAAGTAGTAGTGCGCTAGCCTGGCATGCGTGCGGCTTGGGTTCGATCCTCAGCACCACATACAAACAAAGATGTTGTGTCCACCGAAAAACTAAAAAATAAATAAATAAATTAAAAAACAAAACAAAAAAAAAACAAGTAAGCTCAAATTAATTTATGGAGAAAAGTTTCCGAGAACAATTTCAATTTATATCACTCAGAATTTCACTGATATTTTTCAGCTATTGCAGATTCCTTGGATGTTCCCCATCAATGTAATAAGAGATCTTAAATTTCTCTTTGTAGTGGAAAAGCTAACAACATGTCCATGTTTATGTAAGATGCAGACAAGGGAAAGAGGATTAAAATAAACATCAAGTTCTCAGTAGAATAGAGGAAAGAAAGGCTGGGTTTGTGGCTCAGCAGGAGAGCACTCACCTAGCATGTGTGAGGCCCTGGGTTCTACCCCAAGCACCACACATAAATAAAAGAAAGGTATTGTGTCCAACTACAAAAATAAGTATTTTTAAAAACAAAAAGGATAGAGAAAAGGAATTGGAACCGGAAAAGGGAAAGGGGAAATACTCAGGAATGATACTGGCCAAATTATATTGTTATATTGTGTGTATGAACGAAGATGTAACAACAAATCCTATCATTATGTACAACTTAATGCACCAATAAAAATGTTTCAAAAAAGACAACATAATTAACCCTAAAAAAATTAAAGTTCTAGAGATTTCTTAATTTTTGTGTAACAATATGTTTCTGGTAGGCCTCAGTTATTTATGCAAGATAATTTTCTTTATTTTTGTTTTAGGGGGCTAGGAATCCAAGGCCTTGTGCATGCTAACATGCACTCCACTGAATTACACCCCCAACTACACGGAAGATAATTTTAACCAAAAGGATGCACTACACATCTTTAAACTACAGTAGACTTTTAGCCACTACGTAAAGCATACAAAAAAAAAAAACCCAAAATTTTTTTAAAAAATCCAAATTAGGCCCTAAAAGACTGGTACAATGAGGGCCTTCAGAATTGGCATGAAGCACGTATTTAACATCTTTCATGTTTTAGAAGTATCTTAAATTACACAGAAGATGAACGACCTTTTTAATAAAAACTATAGGACGCTGGAAGTTTGGCTACGAATCACGTTTACAATGGAGCACTCAGTAAAACTACCTTCACTGACTTTCTTGGGCTCCTCCCTGGCTTGGCTGCTTACACAGGAAACCAAGGTGGGTAGTGCCAGGGATGATCTCACGCTGGCGTGACGTCAAGAGCCCTTGATGTCAGAAAGTGGTTGCCAGGGGGACCGTTCGCCACCGACGGCAGAGTCGTGAAACCCCATCACTACACTACTGCCTCCGTTTTGGCTTCTGCAGGGTCTAAGCTGCTAAAGAAGCTTTAACCTAAAGGGGGCCTCAGGGAGAGAGGAGTTGTGGTGCTGCCGCCGAGAGCTCCACCTCCGTGGCTCTGGGTCCGGGGCAGGGGCCGGGCCTGTAGCGGTGCGCGGCGGCCGCTGGAGGCAGGCGGCGGCGGCGGTAGTGGCGGCGGGCAGCCAGCCCGGGTCTCCCTCGTTCGGTGCAGGGCCCGGAGAGGGAATCCGCCATATTGGAGCCGGAGCCGAAGGTGCCCCGGAGCCGCAGCGCGAGGCGGGTGGAAGTGACGGCCGTGGCCTCCACCGGGAAGGAGTCGTCTCTACTGGGGCCCGCAAGGCTGGGGAGTGAATGAGCTACTTGGGCTAGGCTCTTCCCCGCCCACTCCCTCCACTTTCTGCGGCCGGGACTGGGCCGGGAGGGGGCCGGAGCCGGCTGTGGAGGCGGCAGTGGCAGGATGTTCTCCAAGAAGCCGCACGGGGACGTGAAGAAGTCCACCCAGAAGGTGCTGGACACCAAGAAGGACGCATTGACCCGCCTCAAGCACCTGCGCATCGTCATCGGTGAGGAGCAAGGGGTGGCGGCGCCGAGGCCTGGGTGGCCCGGCCTTCCCCTTGGGGGCCTTGAGGACTCTCCCTCGAGACCTGGCGCGGTGCGGGAGTGGAGGGCTAAGCGTCGCTTCTGCAGAGACGCGGAGGACGGATAATTTGGGGACCGGAAAACTTGGCACTCCGCAAACGCTTAATTACCATTAACACAGACCTATCCAATTTGGGTTAAGAGTCTGAACTCATTTTTTAAAATTAGTATTGCTGTAAAAACTTAGATCTTTAAGACTTTAGGGAGACTTGTGTTGTGGATCATTGTGCTTTAGTGGCTATGTTTGCCAGATGACTGACTACTGCCATCCCCACCCAAATGAAAAAGAAAAACAAAACCCTGTCTCAGACAATGCAGTCCTTAATCTTTCAAGTTTCTTGGCTGATGAGGGCTGGAGGAAGCAGTTATACTTCTTTGGGAAGTGGGTGGTTCCCAAAAGCTTGTGGGGAAGAGCCCCGCCCTTCTGTTAGTGCACCTTGTTCATCCTTACTGTCGTTTAAAGGGAAAACTATTATTAGTAATAGAAAGCAAGGTAGTTTATTGATTCCTTTGCTTGTTGAGATTTGTATAGAATTTTCTTTTTACTTAAAATTTTCTTACCTAAGTCATTTGCCCTCATCAGTTTTGCTGACAGACAAAACATTGCTCTTGAGTTTTGGATATAATGTTAAATGAATCTTTTGGATATTTGTTTAGTTAGAAGGCCAATGAGGGCTGTAATAATGCTTATGAAACCTCTGGTTCAGTACTTGGGTTTTTTTCGGATGAAGAAATTTGAGGTAAAAAGGAAAGTTATTTTGCCTGTGTTGATTTATAGAATTAACGACGACTGAGTTTAGGACTTAGATGCCTGAATTTTAGTTCATCTGGGTATCTATCTTCATTTGGTCTACCTAAATGAGTTTTTGTTTTGGAAAGTGACCTTTATTGAGTGATATAAATAAGTCATTTATATAAGGTGTATGTTTCTCTATTGTTTACTCATACTACCTGGATACTACCAATAATACTGAACATTTGTATGGTGCTTTACAGTTTTCAAAGTGATTTCACAAAAATTATCATGATCTTTGCAATAACTCTAGAGGTATAGATATTATCATTTATTTTTCACAAGCGGGAAAGCTGATTTGAGACTATTAAGTGGTCATCTAAGCTGCTAGAAGTTTGAATCACAACTGGAGCCCAGATTTTATGTCTCCAGCTTATTTTTTATTACATTTATGACAACTAATCTTTGTCACAAGTAAATTGTTATTTATTCCTGTGGAATAGAAAGAAAGCGGTTCAATCTAGTTTAGCAGTGCCAAAAGAAGTCTCCTTTTCAAGAAAATGTCAATCATTTTCTAAATATGGTAGAGATTGTGATCCTTTTCTACTTGAGAGTTAAGTTTTCATTCTACTTGAGAGTTAAGTAATTCAATAAAAGATTTGGCTAAGAATGTAACAGAGAAAGTGTATGTGTAAACATAGAAGATGTATTACAGATACTGGCATTTTGAAATTAGATGCTTACTGGAACTTGATGCCTACTTGGGACAAGCTGTAGGTTTCCTAAATGCAAAGTGGTAAAGTTGAGTTCCAGTAGAGTATTGAGATTTCCTAAATTGACTGCTATAGTTCTTTAGTTATAGAATAATTAAGGAATGGTTTATTTATACCTCTTTGGCATAGAGGATTTTTCCCCCCAATCTGGGAGACATGATCACATGTGTCAGATATTTTGAAGGTCCTAGCTTCTTCAGTTTGAAAATAATTTTTAAAAAGAAAAAAAAAACCCTTTAGCTTTTTCGTAATTATGGACTTTTTAAAGTGGAGAGTGTACTGGAGTGTGTGTATACACACATATAAATATATATCCATATTCATGTATATGAACATCTACATTTATAATATCCTTAGGAACTTTCAAATGGTAAACATTCTGCTTTCAGATTTCTTGCACTGTGAGTGGAGGAGGTCCCTAGACACTATATATACTCCAATAGTTTTAGAATGTTAGTTCTCAAGTAGGGACATTTTGCCCAATAGGAAACAATTCACAATGTCTATAGATACTTTTTCACAACCTGGGGAAGGTGCTCCTGGCATCTTGTGTACTAGATGTTGCTAAACATTTTACAATGCACAGGATAATCCTTCACAACAATACTTGAGTCCTAAATGTCTAATAATGCTGAGACTATGATACTTGTTAAAACACAGAGTACAAGATGGACCTCCAAATTCTGCAATTGGTTTTAATATATTAATCAAATAAAACTTGTGTATTTTTAAATGGTTACGATTATTTTATTTGAAATAGGTTAATAAATCAAGTGGAATAGAATAGGATGACAAAAGATGAACAATGTCTTAGAAGTGTGCCAATTAGGTGTCTGATTTTACAGATGGAAGAGGCACTTTAAATCCTTTTTGGAAATACTTTTTTTTTCCTTAAAAGTAATTTTAATATTTCTAAATTCAGTTGATTATAAAATTTTTAAAAAGGAAAACCTATTGTATTCTCTATTATTGAATGTTATTTCACTAAATGATCTTAAGGAAAAATATATGTTACTACCCCTGAGCCTTCTTCATTGTACCCCCAAACCGTGAGAATTTCCTTCCCTGAGTGACCGAGCTTCCTTACCATAATAGCTTTGCTCTGGTGCTGGGAACTATGCTTTCTGATTGGGTTTCTCACCTGGACTAACTTTAGTCTCCATCATTTCTTTAGCCAAGTTTTGTTTGTTTTTGCCTCCTGAACTTTTCCACATCCAGTTCCTTCTCTTCTCCCAGGAGAGTGTTGGTGTCCACACCTGGCCTGTAGACATGCATATTTATACATACAGTATTGCTGGTTCTAAGTAGGGTTTTATTTTTAAAAAAATATTTTTAAAAAATGTTTTTGTAGTTGTGTATGGACAGAATGCCTTTATTTATTTATTTTTATGTAGTGCTAAGGATTGAACCCAGCGCCTCACACTTGCTAGGTGAGCTCTCTGCCACTGAGCTACAGCCCCCTCCCAGTAAATAGGGTTTTAAAGAAGGTAATCACAATAAGGAAACTATTTTATAAAGTAATTGTGTATTACCAGTTCTATAGTCTTCTTACTTTTGTTAGGTCCTATCTGAACTATGTTGGACCAAACAAAATTGCATTCACTTAGGGTGTTTGTAGGAGTTCAGTACATCCAAATAAATGAGAACTTAGTCATAATTTAAATGTCTTGTGAAAACTTTTTTCCTGGCTTATACTCCGACTATGGGATAATTTCAGTTGAATGCATATAACTTGATTCTGAAGAATTTAGATTTAAATCTGCTGTTTATTGTTATTGAAAATATATATTTAATTTGTAGGAACTAGAACTTAAGGGTTTTCTTAAAAAAAAAAAAAAAAGCCTTGTCTGGTTTCTAAAGCTTTGTGGTATCCTTTTTACTATTCTTCCTCCTATTTCATAACAAATATCCTTAAGCTAATGATAGTAAATTAGCAATTGTAAAGTGACTAAAAATGCTTGGCTTATAGGGTGTATTGACTAAAAGTTAATTTGCTTCTACTTTAAAATAGCAAGCCAACAATTCAGTTCTCTTTATTTAAAAATAAAAAGATAAGTTCTTATTTGGCTAAAAATAAATTGTTAGATCGTTGTTTCTTTTTAAAAAATATTTATTTTTTTTTAGTTGTAGTTGGACACAATACCTTTATTTTATTTATTTTTTTGTGGAGGTGAGGAATGAATTCAGGGCCTTGTACATGCTAGGTGAGCATTCTACAGCTGAACCACAACCCCAGCCCAGTTAGATCATTGTTTCTAACAGCTTGATATATAATCTGATATAGTAAAACTGCACATATTTAGAGTTTGTACAGTGACACTTATACATTTTAGGAAATCATCATAGCAGGTGAGATTAAAGTTATCTGGACAATCAAGATAAACAGCCAATGACTGGCCTATAGCTAAATGGTAAACATATGCCTGCCAGGCATGTACAAAGCCTTAGGTTCTATCCCCAGCACCTCATTAAAGAAAGAAAGAAAAAACATAAACATAGCCAGGTAAGCAAGATAATATATTTATAATCTCCCCAAATTTCCTAATGTCCCTTTTATTCCTTTCTTTCCACCCCGACTTGCACTCTCAGCAACAACTAATTTATGGTTACTCTAGAAAAGTTTGTGTTTTCTAGAATTTTATATAAATAGAATTATACAGTACAATCTTTTTTTTTTTTTTTTTTTGATATCAGGGGTTGAACCCAGAGGTGGTGCTTAATCATGGAGTCACATCCCCAGTCCTTTTTTATTTTTTATTTTGAGATAGGGTCTCACAAAGTTGCTTGGGGCCTCTCTAAATTACTGAGGCTGCCTCAGCCTCCCAAGTCACTGGGGTTACAGGCATATGCCACTGTACCTGGCTCAGTATAATCATTTTTTGTTTGGTTTCTTTTACTCAGCCTCATTATTTGAAAATATATTGTGGTGTGGTATGTCAACAGTCAATGCTTTTTACTGCTGTAATATTTATTCATCATTATATGGCTGTACCACAGGTTTTCCCATTCACCTGTTGATTGGGGATGTTATAAATAGAGTTGCTATGAAGTATACTTGTTGTGTAGACACATACTTTATTTTCTCATGGATAAATACCAAGGAGTGGAATGACTAGGTCATATGGTAGGAATTTATGTAATTTTTTAAGGAACTGCCAAATTGTTTTTCATCATTTTATATTCTCAACAGCAGTGATGAGGGTACCAGTTCCTCTGTATATGCACCAACACTATTCTGTATGGGCAGTTTTCTTAATTTTAGTCTTTATAATGGTTATAATTAATATTTTCTGATGTCTAATAATGCTGAATATCTTTTTTTAATATTAAATCAGACAACACATTTTTAAAATATCTTTGTTTTGTTTATTTTTATGTGGTTCTGAGGCAAGCGCTCTACAACTGAGCTACAACCCCAGCTCCAATGCTGAATATCTTTTCACATGTTTGTCATTGTGTAGCCTCTTTGATGAAGTTTCTATTCAAATCATTTACCCATTTTATTTATATATATACACACACACACACACACACACATATATATAGTATTATATACATATTTAGTTGTAGATGGATACAGTGCTTTTATTTTGTTTATTTAGTTTTTTTATGTGATGTTGGGAATTGAACCCAGTGCCTCATGCATCCTAGGCAAGCGTTCTACCACTGAGCCACAACCCCAGCCCCTCATTTACCTATTTTTAAATTGAGTTTCCTTTCTTATTCAATTTGGAAGTTCTAGGCACTTTAGACAAATGCTTTACCATTGAGCAGCCCCTGTATACAAATGTTTTATCAGATCAGTAATTTGCAAAGATTTTTTTTTTCCAGTTTGAGATGTCTTTTCATTCTCTTAACATTTTTTTCAGCTTATAAATAAGCTGTTTATTGTGGCTTATATTATTCTCTTTTAACATTTTCATTGGAGGAGTAGAAAAGCTCAATTTTGGTTAAATTCACATATCACCTTTTTTATGTTTTTTGTTTGTGTTTTTTGGTAATGTTATTTAATATCTTTGCCTAACCCAAGATCACAAGGATTTTCTTTTATGCTTTCTTCTAAAAATTTTATAGTTTTTCAGTCTATTTAGGTCTGTGATCCATCAATTTTCTCCCCAATGCTGGGGATTGAACCTAGGGCGCTTACTACTGAGTTACATCCCCAGTTTATTTGTTTATTTGTTTTTCTAACATTGTGAAACAGGTCTCACTAAGTTGCCCAGGCTGGTTTGGAATTTGCACTCCTTCTGTCTTAGCCTGTTGGGTAGCAGGGCTAACAGACAGGCACCACCACCATGGCTGGCTTGAAATGGTTTCTTTATCCCTGAATTGTACTTTGATATTATATGGATGCTTTTACTTTCATTTGATTAGTATTGCAGTGTGTGTGCGTGTATGTGTGTGTGTGTGTGTGTGTATGTGTGTGTGTGTGTGTGTGTGTGTGTGTGTGAGTATATATATATATATATATATCCCCATCTTTTTAACCCATTTGAGTCTTTATATTTAAAATGGGTTTCTTATTGATAGCATATGGTTGTCTTTTTATAATCTAATAATCTGCCTTTTAATTGAGAGGCTTGGATGAGTATATTTAATGTGATTATTGATATGGCTAAGGTTGAGTCTGTCATCTTGTTATTTGTTTTCTATTTGGCTTATCTGTTTTAGTTCCACTCTCCCCACTTCTCTTTTTTCTCACCCTCTCCTCTTTCTTTTGGATTAGTTGAGTAAATTTCATGATTAATCTCTTTTGTTAGTTTACCAGATCTAACTTTTTATTATTCTAGTGATTGGCTTTGTGATTTATAGTTATGTATTTTAACCAATAAGAGTCTGTATCCTTAAGTGATAATATAGCACTCCTCATAGAATAGAAAATCTTTGGGCTGGGGCTGTAGCTCAGTGGCAGAGAGCTTGCCTAGCATGCGTGAGGCACTGGGTTCAATCCTCAGCAACACACAAAAATAAATAAAATAAAGGCATTTTATCCATTTATAACTACAAAAAAATAAAAAAAGAACCTTACTTCCATTTCTTTCTGGAGCCTTTAAACTTTAGTTGTCATTCAGTTTACTTAAATAAGTAGCTATCTTTTAAAGATTTTTAAATGATTAAAAAGTCTTATATATTTACCCATTTAGTAAATTCATTTTCCTTTTCATTTCCATATTCATTTTCCTCTGCAATTCCTTTGCATAGATATATATTCTGTTCAGTATAATTTTGTTCGTGCTAACATTTCTTCTGCAGTGATTGTTGGTGATGGACTATTTATACTTTGTTTGAAAATGTCTTTGCCTTCTTTATTGAACGATATATTTGCTTTGTCTAGAATTCTAGCTTGATGATTTTTTTCCTTTGTGTTTTAAAGAGTTTATTCCACTGTCTTTTGTTCGCATTGTTTCTGATAAGAAGTCTTCTATCAATCATCTGTATCTTATTCTGTGTAGCATCATTTTTTCATCTGGCTGCTTTTAAGATTTTCTCTTTATCACTGGTTTTGAGCAATTCGCTTATGATATAATTTGGTTAGTTTTCTTCATATTTTTTGGCTTGAGGGTCACTAAGCTTTTTGGATTATTAGGAATTTGGAAGTTCTAGGCACTTTAGACAAATGCTTTACCATTGAGCAGCCCCTGTATACAAACGTTTTATCAGATCAGTAATTTGCAAAGTTTTTTTTTTCCAGTTTGAGTTGTCTTTTCATTATCTTAACATTTTATTTTTTTCAGCTTATAAATAGTTCTCAACAAGTTTGGAAAAATTTTGGCCATCTTTTTTTGGGGAGAGGGAGGGATTGAATTTATGGGCACTTGGACCACTGAACCACATCTCCATCCCTGTTTTGTACTTTATTTAGAGGTAGGATCTCACTTAGTTGCTTAGTGCCTTACTTTTGCTGAGGCTGACTTTTATCCTTCTGCCTTAGCCTCCTGAGGTGCTGGGATTACAGGCAAGTGCCATTGCTCTCTGCCTGGCCATCATTTTTTCACTTATGTCTCCCTTTCTTTTTAGAACTTTGTTTATTAGTATATTGGAAAATATTAGTATTAAATTAGCATATTAAAATATTAGGGGGGATTGGGGTTGTAGCTCAATAGTAGAGTGCTTAACTAGCACATGTGAGCCACTGGGTTTGATACTCAGCACCACATAAAAATAAATAAATAAAATGAAGGTATTGTGTCCATCTACAAAAAAAAAAGAAAGTATTAGGGACTGGAGTTGTTGCTAAGTGATAAAAGCACTTGCCTAGCATGGATCCCCAGCATCACAGGAAAGGGAAAGTAGTGTATTGGAAAGTGTCATAGTTCACTGATATTCTTTTTGAATTCTTTTTTCTTTTTTATTATTTTCTTGAATTCTTTTTATTGATGTTTTAAATTCACTCATTTTTTTCCTGCTACACATAAAATCTGCCATTAATCCCATCTAGTTAATTTTTCATCTCATAATTTTTAATTTTTTGAGACAGGTTTTTTTACTCAGTATTATGTTGCCCAGATTGGTCACAAATTTGTGGCCTCAAATGATCCTCTTGCCTCAACATCCCAAGTGCTGGGATTGCAAGTATGCAGTACCACATTCAGTTTTGAGGAAGTTTTAAAAAAATGTCACCTATTATATGTCCTCTTAACTTTTGAATATATGGAATAGGTATTAAAATGATTTAGCACATTTCTCTGCTAATTTTAAGATCTACTTCAGTTCTAGATTAGTTTCTGTTGATTATTCTCATGCTGGTTGTTTTATTATGTCTTTCTGTTCCTGGTAATCATTGGATACCTAGTTGTCAATTATAACCTCCCCCCCCTCCCTTCTGGGTATTTTTGTATTACTATATATTTTTGAGCCATTTTTTAGGGTGCAGTTAGATTACTTGGAAATAATTTGATCATTTTGGGTCTTGCTTTTCTTGTTTGTTGGGTGGATCTATCTAAAGATTAATAATTGTCTGCTATGATAGGATGCTTAAGAAGATACTCATATCTATCACCACACACATTAGGAGGTTTTGTTTTGTTTTGAAGTCCAGTTCTTGGAAACAGGCACTGTTCCTGTCTCTGTGTGAGCACTTGGTACTGTTACCTATAAATCTTTTACATGGTTCTTTCTTTGTCTTAGATTCCTTATAGGTATACTGTGATCATACTTGAAGGGGATCCTCTTCAGTTTCTTGGTTCTCACTGAGTGTAACCAGTCTCCTCTTCGGTGCTCTGTCCTTTGAACTCTCATTGCCTTGGTCTTCCTGAATGCTCAGCTCCATTTTCTCAACTCATGGAATCCATTGGCTCCACCTAGATTCTCTTTTCTTTCACCATGGTTTGGAAACTCTCTTAAGGCAGTAAGCTGGAGTGGTCATAGGGCACACCTTGTTTATTTGCCACCTCTGAGTCATCACTCTGCTCACCTGATATCCATGTCTTTTTCTGAAAAACTAAGAAACAGCAGTTTTCAACACACTGGATATCAGATGGTAATAATAAAAGGTTCTCTTAAGTGAATGAGACTACACAGCCAATTTGTTCCCATTTTTTACTTTTTTGTATTTAGAGTAGAAATTTGTTATCATAAATTGATTAGTGAAAAATATCTGTCTTTCTCAGTCTGAATATATTCATGCTTGTATTTGGGAATGTTTGAACTATAACCTGCTTATAAAAATAAGCTAATTTGGTATATCCTTTTCTATTTTTAAAAGTTTGATAAGCAGTTTTAGTAAGTAATCCTATGTATGATATTGATCTTTTACATGCTTCTTTTGTTTTTGTCTTTGATATTTATTCTTTAACTTGAAACTTACTAATTTGAAAAATTATTTTGACTTCATTGAATTACTTCATACTTATGTATTTATGAAGAAATGATTTACTGTGCAGATTATTGTTATAAACAACATTACCAATTAATCTGCTTACTAGAACAAACTGTTTCAAATACTATAAGTCAGTTTTGCATTAACATTTCATCTATTAAGGATTTTATTGCACCTAAAGAATTATACTTGGCTCATTGAACTAAATAAAATATGGAATGAACAATTAATGATAAACAAGAACTGAGTAGCCACTGTTCAAAGAAAGAAACATTATCAGGTTCCAGAGATGAGCTGATTACAACTAAAAGGCATTGAATTTGGTTCTTAGATTTCCTGTCAGCTAAGGTGAAAAGAGAAACATGTTATGTTTCTTAGAAAAGAAAGCATCCTTCTTTGTTTTGATTGAAACATTTTTTTCTTAATTCATATCAGTCACAATTTGTGTGTCATGTATATGTGTTCGTATGTTAGTTCTAAAGTCTCTTGTTACTGAAATATCCATGGTATACAAGTAGATCTTGGAGAAAATAGAAAGATGGGTGATTATTTTGTCTATTTTGGCAAATGGCATCATCATCTTCCTGGTTAAAGACAGTGTGGTAGAAAAAGAAAAATTGATGTTGGGACATTTGGATCTTTCATATCTCCCCAGCCAAGTTCTGCACTTCTTTGGTCTTATAATATTTAATATGTTCATTTTTTTCCTTAAATTTTTAGGTGGGTATAGTGGAACATGCTTGTAGTCCCAGCAACTTCGGAAGGCTAAGTCAGGAGATCCTAAATTCTACCCTCAGAAATTTAGCAAGGCCCTAAGCAACCTCGGAGATGCAGTCTCAAAATAAAAAAATTAAAAGGGATTAAATACCCCTGGGTTTAATCCCTGGCAACCCCCCCCCAAAGTTTCATTTCTTGCTTGATCTTTTATAGCAGTTTACTAATCATACTAATCAGTCTCCCTATGAGGGTCTTTTGCCCTTTCCAATCTGTTTAAACAATGCTTCCACAGTCTTTTCTGAAGCACATATTGAGCAAAGTACAAAATCCTTAGCTTGCATTGAAGACAATTATCTGATCTTAGCCTATCTTCTCAACTAAGTATTATGGTTGACTCATATTTTAAACAAAGCAATATAGTAGTACTTAACTCTAATAAAAGTTCTACCAGATGTTATCATAGAACTGACTTGTAGATGACACTGTTGCAAATGTATACCTTTTCCCCTATAAACACTTAGCACATTGTTTTATGTTAAAATGAAACACATAGGTTGTATATGCCTTATCTGAATTCTAATTCTCTCCTGAAGACACAGATTTCCTTGTATCCTTGGGAGTATACCCTCCCATTGCTGAAGAAGTCAGCATTCCTGCTATTGCAATATTGTTAGTATTGTGCTTCTGTTGCCACTGAACTCATCCGAAAATCCTCCATCTTTAGTGTATATGACAGTGTTGATCAACTGTCCTTCAGATTGTTACTGCTCTTATTTCTCAACCTTTGATCATTCTATAAAGGAGTTTGAGAACTAGGTTATCTTTCTCTCTTATCACCATCTTAACTGACTTTAATGGATAATGAAATGACCCTTTTAATTTCCTATGTTCATTGTATTTTATATCTTGTGTGCCTCTGCAATACTGGAGATTGAGCCCAGGGCCTTGTGCATGCATTCCCAGTCCTTTAATTTTTTTTTTTTTTTTTTTTTAAACTTTGAGACAGCCTCACTAAATCGCCTAGACTGGCCTAGAACTTGCTATCAGGCTCCTGCCTGAACCTTCTGAGTAGGTAGGTATATTTGATATATTTCCTTCCTTCCTTTCTTTTTTTCTGGAGATTGAATCCAGGACACATACTTGGCAGGTGCTCTACCATTGAACTATAGCCCCAGCCTGTCCATATTTGTGTTTTTGTTGTTGTTGTTTTGTTTGTCTCTTACAGGAGATTGAACCCAGGGGCACGATACCACTAAGCTACATCTATAGCCCTTTTTATTTTTTTATTTTTGAGATAGGGTCTCACTAAGTTGCTTAGGGCTTCAGCCTCCTAAACCATTGGGATTACGGGCATCTGCCACTGTGCCTGTATTTGATATTCTTAAATTTAATAACCTCACTACCATTACATTCAAGCAATTTCCCTTTTGCAGACTTTTCTTAAGAAACCCAAATAAATCCTCCTTTCAGTATTGGTGTTTTTCAGTGTTCTGTCCATAAGTTCTCTTTTCTTCTTACTCTATATATTAATTATCCTTGGGTAAACTGCCTTGGCTTCAACTGCTTATTTATTTAGTGATAATCTCCCCTATCCCCCACCCTGCCCTTTTTAAAAATTCTGATTTGTCACTCAAATTCTAGACCAGAATGTCCACTTGAATATGCTACTTACATCTTAGATCAGTGTCCTAACATCATCTTTTCTACCACATTATCTTCTTCGATCCCTTGTTATCCTTCTCTGGTACTTTACACTTAAACGTTAAACCAGAAATCACTTTCCATGATGCCTGTGCCTTTGTTAGTGATATTTATTTACTATACCAGACTGCCTTCACATTATCCTTATATCTAAAAACTTATGTTCTTTTTGAAATCTCAGGGAAAATTCTATACACAACTTTGATGAAGCTTTCCCTATCAGGTAGATGTAGGAACTTATTATACACTGTGAATATTTGCCTCTAGTAATTTAATTCTTTTGTTGCAACATAATTATTTATTTGCATCCTTATAATTTATAATATTCCTGGGGGCAGAAGTATCTCTTTTTTATCTTTCTGTCTCTAGACTCAGCATGGTACCTGGCTGTATACCTAGGTGCTCAGTGAATACTCTTCAGTTCATGAATGAATATACTTGGTGTAAGGAAAGCAAAATTGTTGTTTGGTGAGCAACTGTAAGCAACCAATTGGCCCTGGTAGAAAAAATATTTTAAATCAGTATTCTTATCTGAAAGAAACCTTTGAGTTGTCTTAAGAATCTGTGTTTAAAAAAAAATTGATTAAGTAACTAAGTCTGTAGAATTAAAAAATAAGCAAATAAAAACAGGACATTAATTGAAAAATGTGTATGATTTTATGGCAGATATTAGATAATCTCCCCCACTGTTGAAAGAAATTTTTATCACCACTTAACATGACACCAAATTTTTAAAAAACTTATATCCTGATGAGTTCAACATGTTAGCTCTAAAGTATACCACTCTTATTCTCTACCCACCCTTGCCTCCACCATTTAACAAAATGAACTGGCCTGTAAATAAGACAACCAGGAGAAGGTACTCTGTGAAGACAGAACAGAAAAAGATTTAAAATTATGCTCTTCTGGAAGATTGGAGTTACAAGTACATTACACTAGCCAAGTAATGCTAATAGCTCCCAGAAGTTGGAAGAGGTGAATAACAGATTCTTCACTTGCTTCCAGAGGAAGTATGATTCTTCTAGTGTCTGGATTTGAGCCTAGTCATACAGATTCCAGACTCTGGTCTTTGAGAAAATGAGGGTTTTTGTTGGTTTGGTTTGTTTGTGTGTGTAGTGTTGGGGATAGAACTAAGGTCTCATGCATGCTAGGTAGATGTTCTTCTGAGTTTCATCCCTAGCCCAAAGGGTAAGTTTTTAATATTTTCTTAAGCTACCAAATTTGTGGCTGTAATTTGTTGACATCAATCCCAGTTGCTTGCCTTGCTGCTGAGCCACAATCCCAGCCCTTCTCTCTTGTCTTTTTTGGCCTTTTAGCTTTCCATATAAATTTGAAAATCAGCTAATTAAATTCCATGAATGATATAGTTAGATTTCTTTAAATTGGGTTACAAAATGAATCTATAGATTTAAATTAACATCTGTAAGTTATCCAATCTTCCTTTTCTAAACAAGTTTATATTTATTTACTTAGGGTCTACAAAGTTTATAAATTAAAGTTTTTATATTTTTCTTTAAGAAAGGTTTTGCACACCTTACTAACACAGTCAAGAACAGTTACATTTAAAAAGAATGTTAAATTTAATAAGGATGTTTGTTCTGCTTGTTACAGAAGGAACTCATGTGACCAATAATGTCAAATAGATTTTAGACAAAGATTAGGAAGAAACAATGCTCTTCTGAAAACATGTTGATTACTACTTTTATAACAGATAAATTCTGAGTGGTTCAGATTCTTCACTAGAAAATGGAAAAACCTTAAAGGACTAGAAGGAAAAAAATAGGCAAGTATTTAATAATATTGGTTGGGGAAGACTACTCTTAAAATTTATGTGATAGCTATAAATCATCAAGGAAATTTTGAGAAATATGTCTATGTGAAACATTGTACATTTTAAAACTAAAACTCATCATTAGCAGAGTTGGAAGACAAACAGCAAACCAAAAACATTTGCAATGTGTTTTAAGAGATAATTTCCTTAGTTTATAGACTGTTGTAAATATAAAACTTGGAAAAGATTTTAAAAGTATGTTGTCAAAATATGTGGAAACCAACATGCTAAGGGAATATAAATTGAAGGGCAGGTTAAGTATCAAAATTTAAAATGTGCACATATCTTTTGAAACCTGCATTTCCATTTCTCAGTATTTATTCTGAGAAAGTAAATAGGTAAGTGTCGTGATCACTTTAGGGCTTTAAAATAGTGAAAATTTTGAACCCATTTAAATATTCATTATATAGGAATTTTAGAATTTAGGTATGTTCTCATACTTGAATATTATGATTCTCAGGAACTGTTCACTTTTTTCTTTTAAATTCTTTTTAGTTGTAGATGGACACAGTACCTTTATTTTATTTGTTTATTTGTATGTAGTGCTGGGGATCGAACCCAGTGCCTCACGCATGCTATGCAAACACTCTACCACTGAGCCACAACACACCCCCCCCCCGTCCCCTCCCCCCCCCCCCCCGCTTTTTTTTTTTATAAGTGCTGGGAATTGAACCCAGAGCCTTTCTACTGAGCTACACTCCCCAAATTCCTTAATAATTACTAAATATTAGACTTTTTGTGAGAATACAAAGTACTTTTCAGATACAGTTCCATCTCTTCTTTGGGAAATTTTTAGCAGTGAATATTTTTATAGATGGCAGTAGTTGTATATTGGTAATAATAGTTAATATTTTCGACCCCTTATAGTGGCAGGGTCCAAGCATTTTACATGTATTACTTGACTTAATCATTGCAGTAGCCTTCTTTGGTGGATAGTAATTTTAATCCTCAAGAAGACATGAGTACTAAATAAATTGGAAGCAGAGGGATATAGAAGAGAAACTCAGAAGATTGGATTCTGAATTCAGCTATATTATTTACTTAAGTACTCTGATTTTCAATTTACTTGCTTATAAGATTAAAGTAAAAACACCTCAAATATTGTTTGAAGATTATATGAAAAAATGCACTTGAATTACAGAGTTTATGGAAGAATTTGAAGCATAATTTGGAATTTTAATTGCAAACCTAAAGTTAATAAAATTAAACCAGAGGGCTTGGAGTTCAGTGGGAAAGTGCTTGCTTAACATACTCAGGCATCAGGTTCAATTCCCAAAACTACACACATACACACACAAAAGTAACTATTCAAAATCAAGTAGAATTTGTTCTTAAAGAGTGAATTGAGGGCTGGGGTTGTAGCTGTGGTAGAGTGCCTGCCTAGTACCAGTGAGGTACTGGGTTCTATCCTGAGTTCCACATAAAAAAATAATTAAAAAAAATAAAGTTATATTTAAAAAAACTTTTAAAAAAAGAGTGAATTGAACAGAAATTGAAACTATTGAATGATTTCCGCCCCCCCTTTTTTTCCCCCTATGGTGGTTGGGGATTGAGCCCTGGGCCTTGTGAATGTGAGGCAAGTACTCTACCAACTTTACCAACTCCCCATCTCTTGAATGATCTTGATGATAGTTTAGATTTTGTATTTTGGTCTGTCGTCTATTAAAAATGAGTAAATTAGAAAATGATAAAATTAGATGTTGGAAAACAAATGAAAAATAAATGAATGAAAGAAAAGGAAATTTACTGTTGGCGTTTTATATCACATAAATTCAAGGAAGTCACTTAGCAACAATTACTTTTTCCCTCTCCATTCAAACATAACAGAGAATAGCTAGGATAAAAGGTGTGTTATGTTACCCAAATTTGTTGTCATTGTCTAAATTCTTTTAAGTCAGTAGCTTAATGGTTCCGAGTCATCTTCCCTTTTCCATCAATTGTTCTTGGGACCTTCTAGAGGCAAGAAGATTATAAAGCCACTGTAAGCCACTTCCTACAAATTGTCATTTCTTACTAAGTGTATTTAAGAAAAATAACCATCTATTCTTATTTCCATCTTTGAAAATCTAAAAATGATGAATCTGAGCAACCATTTGAATATTTGTGGTATTTTGAGTAACCGCAGAAGAGTAAGGGAGTTCATGGTATAGTAAAAGTGAATCATGTTAAATGTGAAATGAATTATGCATATAAAATAATCATATCTAAATGAGTACCTGTAGAATGCTTTATAGGGACTTCATGGGCAGCTGTTCCTTGAAAGGTAATTAGAATTTCAATAGGATGAAGTGAAAGAAGAGCATTTTTTGTGAAGGTAAGGGTAGGAGCACAAACATGAATACAGGACAGCAGAAGACAGTGGTCCTCCAAACTTTTCAAACATAATATTTATCAGGCCTCAACCTCAGAATTTTTATTTACTAGCAAAGGAGAGTCTGCAGAGTGACTCTAATTTACTATTAATACAGATCTGCAACAAGTTAAGTATACACATAGAGTATGTTGAGAAGTTTATTTTGGTTTGACAATACTGTGACATTTGTGCCTGTGAATGAATTCCCTAGATACTGACTGTACTTGAATATGATGATCGTAACTATTGTCTCATGATTTTTTTTTTTTTGCTTTAAAAGAAGAGTGAAAATTAGAGATGATGAGCTGGATCTTTCTTATATTGATCCTTAGTGGGACTGTCTTATTGAATGGGTATAGACTAATCCAGGTGCTTTTCACTTTTTTTTCCTATTGTGTTGATACTGCCTCTCAAACTGTCTGTGAAGGACAAATATTTTGTTTTAGTTGATTAACTCCAGTTCAATATACCAGTCCTTTACAATAAATAAATTAATAGAAAAGACTATTTTTTGCCCCCCATTGAGTTGTCTTGCTCCTCGTAAAAAATAATTGACAAATTTAAGGGTTTATTGCTGTACTCTCAACTCAGCTTACTGTGGTGTATGTTTGTCCTTTTTGGGGGGGAGGCGGGTAATAGAGATTGAACCCAGGAATGCTTAACCACTGAGGTATATCCCCAGCTCTTTTTATTTTTTATTTTGAGATAGGTTGTCATCAAACTTGTGATTCTCCTGCCTCAGCTTCCTGAGCCACTAGGATTACAGGCATGTGCAACCATGCCCAGCTCTATATGTCTGTCTTTAACCCAGTACCACATTATCTTAATTACTGTCAGTTCTCCAGCTTTATTGTTCTTTTCAAAGATTGTTTTGACTATTCTGGGATCCTTGCATTTTCTAATGAATTTTAAAATCAGCTTCTCAATTTCTACAAAAAAGCCTATGGGGATTTGATTAGAAATGACACTGAATCTTTACAAAATTTGGGAACTATTGCTACCTTAACAGTACGAAGTCTTATTTATGAACACAGAATGTCTCAAATTTTTTGATCTTTTTTCTTCCAGTAGTATAATATAATATAATAAATATAATTTCTTCCAATAATATTTCATAGTATTCAACATATAAGTCTTGCAGTCCTTTTGATAATTTGAATATCTTATTCTTGTTTAATTTCATGTTTGGATTATGGATTTATCAACACTAGTATATAGAAATATAATTGATTTTGCATATTGATATTCTGCAACATGATTGAACTTGTTAGCACTAGTGGAGTTGGTTTTGGATTCCTTAAGGTATTCTGTATACAAAATCATGATATTTGTGGATAGAGATACTAAACATCTTTAAAGTTTGTAAGGCTTTTCTTTTTCATGTGTAATTGCCTTGGCTAGAATCTCTAGTATAATGTTAAATAAAAATGACAAAAGAGATTATCTTTGTTTTATTTATGTTTTTAGGGGTATTCAGTCTTTCACCACTTAGCATGATGTTAGTTTTTTTTTTTAATAGATGACCTTATCAGATTAAAGGAATGCCTTTCTATTTTTATTTTTTTTATTGTTTTTAGCATGGAATGATGTTCGATTTTGTTAAATGCCTTTCCCATGTCAATATATTGATATTATCACGTGAGTTTTGACCTTCATATTAATATGGCATATTACATTGACTGATTTTTTTTTCATCAACCTTATATTCAACCTGGTCATGGGGCATTATCCTTTTTATAACTCTCTGGATTTGGTTTGCTACTATTTTTTTTGAGGATTTTTACATTTAAAATCAAAAAGGATAGTGGCCTATAGTTTCTTTGTAATAGTTTTCATAGAATGAATTGAAAAGTGTTCTCTAGTTTATGGAAGAATTGGTAGCATTCACCCAGGCTCTGAGCTTTTCTTTGAAGTTAGTTTGTTTGTTGTTTCCTTCTCCTAATTTAATCTTAATATGATATTTTTATTTTCCAATTCAAGTGTACTATTGAACTTTTTCAGTGAATTTTTATTTTAATTATTATACTTTTTAAAAAATTGTATTTTTTTAAGTTCTTTTAAAAAAGTTCTGTGTCATTTTGATATTCTCTATTTGGTGAGAGGCCATCTTATACTTTCCTTTAGTAGCATGTATTTTAGACATGCTTTTCTTTAGATTTTTGACATTTAAGACATGGTTTATAGTGTTTGTCTAGTAAGTCCAGTGTCTGTGCGTGAGGGATATTTCTGACTTGACATTTTAAAATAATAAAATATGGCAACTATGGAAACCAGATTTCCCCTCCTTTTTAAGGTTTGTTGTTTTTATTTGTTGTTGTTGCTCTTTGTTCCTTTAATGAGTTTACTAAAATAATTTTTGTAGTCTTTGTTTATATTACTACTGAATTCTTTACTCATTCAACTTAGTGGTCAGTTAGTGATTGGATTGAGATTTCATTACAAACTTGGAATCAGTAAGTCTTCCAGTCTTTGCCAAAGGACTGTGTATGTGTATTGTGGCATTCAACCAGTTTACAATTCTGCCTTAGTCTTCATTTCCTGCTTCTATAGACTCTTAAGGTCACCCAGAAGTGAGAGTTTAGAGTCTTCTCTAATCATTCCTGAGTTTGCTCACAACTCTAGGCATGTGTGTGAACTTCTATATTCCCAGGAATTTGTCAGTTTTCAGTCCCCTATTAATATCTTGGTTTTCAGTTTTCCTGGAAACCAAGATATTAATAGGGGACTGAAACTATATATATATATATATAGTTGGTTAGTTAGTTTTCGGTGGACACAACATCTTTATTTTATTTCTATGTGGTGCTGAGGATTGAACCCAGCGCCCCACGCATGCCAGGCGAGCACTCTATGGCTTGAGCCACATCCCCAGCCCTATTTTCTTTATTTTTATGTGGTGCTAAGAATATGGTTTCATTTGTACCTGCAATAGATAGAAATAGTCTTGAATCAATATTAAGTAATTGTTAGATTTTTTAACAGTCTTTCTGAGACATAGCTATCATACAATGAGCTGCATAGATTTAAATGTAAGTGTTCAATTTGTATTGCTTTTTTAAAAAAATCTAGTCTATGAGTCTCTGCCAGTTTATTCATCTAAAATTTGTTTTTCATTCATTTTATCTGATCATTGATTTCTCTTTTTCTGACTTTGTTTAGATTAATCAAGTGTTGTTTGTGATTTTGTACTACCTTCTTTTTGGCTTATTACCATTACCTTTATTATTTTAATATATATAGTATATATATCTTTAACACATCACAGTCTACCTCCACTATGATTATACTATTTTTCATATAGAATAAAAATCTTTTGATAGTGTCCTTCCAATTTCCTCCTCCTGATCTGTATGCTTTTATTTTCATGCATTTTACTTTTGTCTCTTATAAACTCCACAGTGCATTGTTATTTTGTTTAAACAGTCATTTGTCTTTGAAAAAGTTTTTGTTATCGTTTTAAGTGCCTTTATGTAGATTGATATTTCTGCTCATCACTTCATTTTGTCTGGAGGACTTTATCAGTTCTGGTAGTTTGTGGGCCTGCTGGTGATTAATTAATGTCTGAAAATATTCTTTAGTTTGCCTTTATGAAAAATATCTTTAGCTACATATAGGATTATAGTTTGGCAGTTTTTCCTCTAAGTACTTTTATTCAAAATATTGTTCCATTGTTTCTGATGAGACATCTGATGTCATCTTTGTTTCAGTTACTGTTTTTAACATGTCTTTTTTTTTTTTCTGGCTGCTTTTGAGATTTTTCTCATTGGTTTTGAGCTACTAGATTATGATATGCTTTGGTTTTCTTCATGTTTTTTGTTCTTGAAATTTTTACTTTTTGGGTTTGTGATTTTCATCAGGTTTGAAAATTTGGGGCTATTATTTCTCCATATATTTTTCTGTCCCTCCCCCACTTCAAGAGTTAATCAGTTACTTTTATATTACACTACTTGTCTTCACAGTTCATTTGTATGCTTTTCTTTTCTTTTTTTTTTTGGATACAACATCTTTTATTTATTTAATTTTATGTGGTGCTGCGGATTGAACCCAGGGCCTCGTGCGAGTAGGGCATGCACTGTACTGTTGAGCCATAACCCCAGCCCGTGAGTGTGTGTTTGTTTTTACAAATAATTTCTATTGCTGTCTCTTCAAATTCATTTATCTTTTCTTCCAAAGTGTCAATCTGCTGTTCTTTCTATCTAGTTTTACTTTTTACTCTAGACATTAGTTTTTAACCCAAAGAAATTGGAATTGGGGGGACTGAGGTTGTGACTCAGTGGTAGAGCACTCGCCTATAATGTGTGAAAGTGCTGGTTTCCATCCTCATCACCACATAAAAATAAATAAATAAAATAAAGGTATTGTGCCCAACTACAACCAAAAAATAAATATTAAAAGTAAATAAATAAGGTATAAAACAAATATTGTAATTTAAAAAGTGTAAAAGAATAGAAATTGGAATTGGATCTTACATTTTTAAAAAAATATTTTCTTTTTTTAGATTTTGATGGACCCTTATTTTATTCATACATTTATATGCAGTGCTGAAAATCGAACCCAGTGCCTCACACATGCCAGCCAAGCACTCTACCACTGAGCCACCACCCCAGCCTTAGTCTTACATTTTTTGTGTGTCTTCCATCTCAGCTTTTTGAACATGTGGGGAAGACAGTTATGATAACTATTTTAATGCTTTTTTGTGCTCATTCCAACATTTTTGGCAGTTCTGGTTTGAATTTGATTTGCTAATTATTCTCTTCATTATGAGTTATGTTTTTCTGCTTCTTTGAATATCTGGTAATCTTTAATTGTATACCTGATAACAGGGTATATAATTATATCAGTGTATACAAGATATACAAGTATAAGAATTTATACAAGTATACCTTGTTGAGACCTGGATGTTTTGTATATCTAAAAATTTCCTTGAACTTCATTGTAGGTTGCAGTTATTTGGAAATAGTGTGATCCTTTTGCATTTTGCCTTTATGATGACTCTGAAGTAATGATCAGTCTAAGGCTAATTATTTTCTCTCCTGAGGCAATACCTTCCTTATTAATCTACCAAATGCTCTATGAATTGTGAAGTTTTCTAGTCTAATGGATCTTGGGTTGTATGAATGATTGTGACTGTTACCTAAACTGCTTTCTAGCAATCTCCTCCCTTTTTATGGGGGTTAGCTTAAGGTAATGTGCTTAATTTTATTTCATTTTGATCAGAGTATAGTATGTACTGATATTCTTGGTATTTTGTCTAATTTGTGTCTTTATTCAGCTTTTGTCAATAATTCATTTTTACATGAAAAGGATACTTTCAACTGCTGGATTTAGAGTTTTTTATGTAAAGTGCTATTTTGTGTTGTTCAGATCTTTTGTATACTTACTAGTTTTACCCCTTCTGGGTCTCAGATTGGATTAAAATATTACCTGTTATATATGAGACAAATGTGTTAAAATTTTCCACAGGAATAAATGCCTTTTTTTTTCTCCTTAGAATTCTGTTAGGTTTTACTTTTCATATTTTGAAATTGTGTATGCACATTTGAAATTGAAGTTTCTTTGTTATTGACCCTCTTTAAGTTTAATAATTCTTGCTGCCTACTTTGTACTTTGTTGAAAAATCAATATTGTTAGGATTTAAGTTATATTTTTATTTCATTCCTTTAATCATTTTGAAATTTAAACTTGAGTATGTTTTAGTAAACGCCTAATAGCTTTATTTTTGTGATTATAGTTGTCTTGTAGAGTTAGTCTAGTAACATTTTTTGTAATTCCATTATTCTTATATGTATTTAAATTACTATATTCGTTTTTGGTGATTTTCTTTACTCATTTCTGTTAATTTGATAGGCTTTTCATCTTTTTTTAGCTCTCTAGACTGTTATACATTCTGTTGTTACTTGTTAATCATGAAATTTCAATAGCATATCATAATCCTCTTTTGTGCTTGTCCCCTTTTTCTTTATCCTATGACCTTCTTTCCTATTTTCCTCTCTTCTTCACTTCTCCTCGTTTTTCTTTTTTGAGCTTATAGTTTTTGTTTTTAATCACCATTTCTATGTTTGCAGTGAAAGGTTAATTTGTCTTAGGACAGTTCACTATGTTGTTGGATCCATGATTGTTGATTATTTTAAAACAATGGCTTGAAATGTTTAGTACTTTATTTATTAGAAGTGGATTACTATGACACAGGTTAGAGTATTCTGATACCATCATTTGAGAAGCATATCTAAATGGTGTTTTGTTGTTGTTTGCTTGTTTCTTTTATTTTTTGTACAGGGAATTGGACTCAGAGGCACTTAACCACTGAGCCATATCCCTAGCCCTTTTTATTTATTTTGAGACTAGTCTTGCTAAAAGTTGCTGAGAACCTGGCTAAGTTGCTGAAGCTGGCCTTGAATTTGCAATACTCCTGCCTCAGCCTGTACTACCACATCTGGTTTGTTTGTTTGGCTATGCTGGGAATTGAACCCAGGGCCTTGTGCATGCAAGGCAAGCACTCTACCAACTGAGCTATATCTCCAGCCCCCTGTTTGGATTAGTTACTTTTATAGGGAAATATTCAATATCTGAACTTTAGAGTTAGGAAAGTTGACCTCCTAACTTTAAAGTTGTCCTTTGCAATTGTTAGTTACGTATGTTTTATAGTGCTCAAATGTCTTTTAAAATATGTAGTAGAAAGTACATTTATGGTGAATTTCTTAGTTTCTTTAAAGAAATACTAGCTCACAAATACTTCCAAAGTATTTCTGAAAATAGGGAAATTTTAAAAAATATTTATCTTTTAGTTGTAGTTGGACACAATACCTTTATTTCATTTATTTATTTTATGTGGTGCTGAGGATAGACCTCAGGGCCTCTCACGTGCTAGGCAAATGCTGTACCGCTGAGCCACAACCCCATCCCCTGGGGAAAATTTTTGAGTTCTTAAACTCTTTGTTTTTGAAAGTACTGACCATCAGCTTGTTGCTACATGAAACACTTTCCCTAGATTAAAATTTTGAAGGGCATAAAAGAAGTTAAGGAATTCTTGATGCTCCTATAGACTGCAGCATCTGTAGGAGAATAATAATAGCTCATATGATATAATTAGAACTCACTATAAGTCATAGAAGCAGGAGAAACAGAATGGGTGAAAGGATGGGACTTAGTATTGGAGTTTAAAATTGGTGGAATTTTTTCCATAATCTTTTTTTACATTTCCTTCTTATTCCATTTTCCTTTCTTCTATTATTGTTTTGGAAGGAATTATTATTAAAAAGGTAAAAACCCCATATATTTTGTCTACCTTGTTTGTCTTCTTCCCCCATCATATATATTTTGTGAATTGGTCAACAACAACAACAACAACAACAACAACAAAAACACCTTTTTTCTTTTGGTCCTGGAGATTAAACCCAGGGTGTTCTACCATTGAGCCACATCCCCAGTACGTTTTATTTTTTTTAAATTTTGAGACAGTGTCTCACTATTGCTGAGGATCTACTTGTATTACCCAGACTGGTCTGGAACTTGCTATCCTCCTGCCTCAGCCTCCTAACTTGTTGTATTACAGCCATGCTCCACCATGCCTGCTCAAAAATATCTTAAGAGTTTTTACTTTGTAATAGTTCTTTACAAATAAATGTAATGTAGAAGTAAATTAGCCTAATTTTGATCTGGTATGTTTTTTTATTTGCACTAGCAAGTATGTAGTTTCCAGGCTTTGTTAATATGCCATATGGGAAGGAAGTTAAGAGGATATTTTTACTTCTTATGTCACGTCGCAAAATCTTGGATTGACTCATGTTTTCTCTTCTTTTGTTTTGAATTTTTGTTTGGGTTTGTTGTTGTTCTCATTTTCTTCTTTGTCCTGGGATGTTAATTGTGTTTAAAGCATTAAATTCAGGAAATCTAGATTGTAATTATAACAGCATATTTCATTCTAATTTTATGTTTATTAAATTACTCTGAGGAATAAATCAGAATATATTTTTATATATATCTGTTATATGTGTTTTGTTTTGATAATTCTATAAAATATATTAGACTAGCATTTGATGACAGTTTTTGTACTGGTAGATAATAGGTAAATTACCAGTGGTCTTTTCTTATATTACATTGGAGGTCAAATAGCATTGAAGTTAAGAATATGAACACTAGATATAGGGTGTACCTAGTGTTTAAATCCTGACTTTGCTTCTTGCTAATTAAGTTGCTTAAATTCTCTGTGTTTCCTTGCCTATAAAATAGAATAAGGTACTCATTTCATGGTGTTGCTATGAGGACTATAGAATTTAAATTCTGTGAAGTACTTAGGCAAGTGTCCAGTGTTTAGGAAGCATTTAGATTGTGTTAGCCTTTATTTTTTGAGTTCTATGAAAAGTTTTAAGGTAGTAACTGTGAACAGTCAAGAGAGGATCTGTGTCTTCCAATCAAGATAAAGTAGTGCTGTTTTGCTTATTAGTAGGTGATATAGTCTATATCAAGGTGACTATTTCCATTTTACAATATGAATGTAATAAAGTAAAAATAATTTATTTACATTATTCATAGTAAATCACATTTGATTATATATTGTTTGCTCAACACTGCTGCTTGAAACATTGTTATTCCTATAGGAGAAAATGTAGAGAATTCAAGGGATTAGAGGAGAGAGGCATCCATCCCTATGATTTGGACTGGCAAAGCAAAAGAGGAAGTCTAGGAAAAATTCCATAAATGAGATGTCAGGAAAAACTTACAGGATACAATAATATGCAAAAGAGTGTTTAAAGTACTAGCTATATTTTGTTACTGTTTTTCTTTACTACTACTATTATTATAGCAGTGTTGGGGATTGAATTCAGGGCTTTGCATATGCTAGGCAAGTGCCCTAGCACTGAACCTCATCCCCAGTCCTATTTTACTTTATTTTTATCTATGATTGAAGCTAAAGCATGCCAAAAAACAGATTTTTCTTTTAAAAGTTAAACAGATTTTTAAATTTAGTTAACAATTTAGTCTATTTACAATTTAGTTTATTCTTTCTTTTTTTTACGAGACAGGATCTCCCTGTATTGTGCATGCTGGCCCCAAACTCCTGAGCTTAAGTGGTTCTCCTGCCTCAGCCTCCTGAGTAGCCGGGACTTCAGGCACTCTATCACACTGGGCTATCTTTATTTGATTTCTAGATTCAAAATCTTTTTCATTGCTTTTTAGAACATTTTTTTTAGTTTTAAAATAAATAATGTGCTTTTTGTAAACAAATTGGAATAGTAGGAAGTACACAAGTACAAGTTCTCCATGCCCCTTTTTTCTTTAATATTTTCAATTCCCTTGAAAATGAACCAAACAATAGTAAAACCAGTCATGTTTCCTGGAGGCAACCAGTGCTAATAATTTGGCATCTTCTATGCATAACTACTTACAACTACATAGTTATCTTTAGAATAACAAATCCTGTCTCTTTTGTTTGCATTCAAGACATTTTTAACCTATCTCAAGGTTCTTTTTCAATTTTGCTTTTATTAAAAATGTGCTCAACTCCAGCCAAATGAGTTGCTTTTCCTACATCCTATCAAGCTTCATGCATTCCTCATTCTATATTTTTGTTTATGTCCATAATGATCTTTCTATTCACTACCTCATGCCCAGTGTTCACTACTATGTCTGTTTCAGACTTGGCTTCTATTCTCACATTTATGCCTTACTGAGCTTTGAAAGCAATTTTGTGTTTCTGAAATACTTTGTCACTTCACTTTCAGTATTCTATTGTGCATATAGTTGTATGTTCAGTTTTGCATTCTATTTACTGACAATTTGTTGGAGAGCAGTACTGTGTTTGAGCTTTATAATACTTAAGTGCTTATTTTCAAAATTTATTGTTTGGTACCTAGTCACTAATAAATGTATTTCAGATGTCATAAGTTACTCTTAGAAACAATTCTTTAAACTGTTTTGGTGAGAAGTTAGAAATGTAGTGTGGAATTGAAAATAGACCTAAACTTCTTTTTTAGAGATGGTGAATGATTTTGAATAAGTCTCTCTGAAGATACTGTTTTAAGAAACAGATTATGATGATTTGATCAGTTTTTTTTAATTACAGCTAAAATATGTGAAGACTAAAATTGTGAAAACAAAGGTATAGACAAATATGTTTTTCAAATATTTAATATGATAGAATTTTTGGAGCAATTCTTTGACGGAAACTTGAATATATTTGTTAAATGTGATTTAACCTTTATGGACATAGTAATCACGAAAAACTTTAATTTTTTTTTCAGAGAATGCAGAATCTATCGATCTTAAACAATTTTTTGACCAACATTTTTCACACATATACTATGTGTTCTTTGAAAATTTTGTGACTATTGAAGCTAGTCTTAAACAGAAAGGTAAGATGTTAACATATATTTTGGCTTATGTTGATGTTTTCAATAATTATCATAACTTAAAAAGAGGCTCTTGGACTTTAGGATTTTACTATTACTTTATTTATTTATTTTTTATCAGACAGGTTTTTGTTATCCTTCTCACATATTCTTTCTGGGTCTATGACGTGAATTTGAAAGAAAACTAATGGGTTAATATTACTACCCTTATTATTTCATGAAGGCTTAGATTTGCTTTTTCTCTGGTCAGGTTTATCTTTCTCCTTCCTATTTTCTTTGTTCTGCCCAACATGTTTGAATATCATTTTTATACTTTCATTTTTTGCAACTCATCTAAAGTTTCTACAACATATGATGATTTATTTTTAGACATAAATATGTAGAACCCACTTTTAAGGGGAAGGGTCTTGGAGATTGAACCCAGGATCTCACACATACTAGCAGGTGCTCTGCCACTGACCTATAGCTCTAACCCTAGAACCTAAATTTAATTACTCAAGAGTAGAGAGATGCTGTGAATAGTGTCTTCTCAGGAAGTGGAGTGTGCTTTAAATATTTTACTAAAGAATCACTGAAAAAACTCTTGAAATATTTATTGAAATATTTATTTATTTACCGAGGATTTAACCCAGGGGTGCTTAATCACTTAGCCACATCCCCAGCCCTTTTTATTTTTTATTTTGAGATAGGGTCTCTCAAAGTTGCTTAGAGTCTCACTAAATTGCTGAGACTGGCTTTGAACTTGGCTATCTTCCTGATTCAGCCTCTCGAGCTGCTGGGATTATGGCCATGCACCACTATGCCTGGAGAGTGCTTGAAATATTTTAAGCTTATTAAGTGATTGTTATTTAATGAGTACAAAATAATATGCATATTTTTTTCTATAAAATATATTAGGTCACAAGTCTCAAAGAGAGGAATTGGATGCTATACTTTTTATTTTTGAGGTAAGTACCTATGAATATAACTTTATTTATTTTTTAAAATGTTTATTTTTTAGTTGTAGTTGGACACAATACCTTCATTATTTATTTATTTATTTTTATGTGGTGCTGAGGATTGAACCCAGGGCCGCACTTGTGCGAGATGAGTGCTCTACCGCTGAGCCACAACCCCACCCTATTTTTTTTTAATATTTATTTTTTAGAAGTAGTTGGACAGAATACCTTTATTTTATTTATTTATTTTTATGTGGTGCTGAGGATCAAACCCAGGGCCTCGCACATGCTAGATGAGCACTCTACCGCTAAGCCACAATCTCAGCTCCATGAATATAACTTTAATTAACAAAAAATAATCTAGGAACATAAAGAAATATATCGAAATTATCAGGTATATGATGAACCACTGTGAATCTGCCAGCTTTTTTGAAGAACTAATGACTTTTTAACCCATAAATATTCCTGATTGCTATAATTTTTGAATTCTTTAAGTACAGATAGAATTATGTTTTTATGTACTTGACATCACAAAATTAGCATGATATTCATTGTGTTTGCAACTAGTAAAATTTTTAATTTGTGTAAGATTTATACAAACATTTTTCTAAACTTCAGAACCATAACTGTTATATATATCTATCTGTATATCTTTTCTGCTTTAATGACTTTTCATTGCAGAGTTGTTCAAAATAGTCTTTATATGTTTTTAAAGTTGTTATTTTACTTTGAATTGGAGCGGGGGAAGCATTTATAAACAATCAAAAGGAAACAGCTTGGAGATAAACTGAACAAAATTTGATGCTCTGCTAAAATGTGTTTTCCATTTTCAGTGTGCACATAAAAATGAAGACCTTTCCCCCACTTAAAATAACTCCTTGTTCTTTATGTTCTCTTTCAAAGAAAATAGTCATAGGAGTATTGTGATCTTTACTGATGATTCAGAGACCTGAAGAAAACCAGGACTAGATTTGTGACTTGAAAGCCATAGGAAAGAATTTAAAAATCAGTTTCTAGATGGGTGTGGTGAGGTGCATATAAATCCCAGCATCTTGAGAGGCTGAGGTAGGAGGATTACTTGAGCCCAGAAGTTTGAGGCCAATCAATGTAGCAACATCCTGTCTCTAAAATTTTTTTTTAAATAAATAAATTTAAATTATTTTGTCTGTTTCCAATTAAAGATAATTTATTGTTTAGTATTTTGAGTGTTTTGATATGGTGTAGAAGAATTTGAACAACCTGATTAATCTCTTTTAGCAACTTAGCTATTGATTTAGTCACAGTTAAAAAAATTTAAAAAAAAAAGAAAGAAAATTGATTTTTTAAGAGTTCCAGACAACAACAACTGATATTCTGCAATTAATTTTCATTAGTCATTGAAGCCTGGAGAATTTAACTTAAACCTCCCAAGTGTTCATGTGAATTGTTTATAAGGCGAGTATTAACATTGACATTTTGAGAAAGAATAAAAGTATCCATAGAGAAAGCAAGGTAATGATTCTTAAGAAGGATTCTTTGGAATGTTCATGCTTGTCCTATATTCATTAGGAGTTCTGATTGATGAATTAATAGAAGCACTTTCAGAGCATTCCTTCTATTAAAAATAATGTTTTTCTATATATAATATACACAGATAATTTGTTATTCTGTAATAGAAATATGTTTTTTAAAAAGACACTAAATTTTATTGGAAAAAACATGTGAGATCAGGTTTTGTTTTACTTCTTTTTCATTTTTGTGAACATGTGCTAGAGATTGAATCCAGGGCCTAATGCATGCTAAGCACCTCGTCGTACTCTGTCACTGAGCTATATCCCCATTTCTAGTGTTTTCTTCTTTTAAAAAGCATTATTATATAATGTTAATAAGGGCAATTTATATTAAAAAATTTTTACAGTAGTTAAAAGCACATGTAATTTCCTTCATCTTTTATTAGCCCCTTAAAAATACATAAGGGATTATATCTGAAGTATAATTTGCCGTAACTTAGGAATGCTTTTGAGTAGCTCACAAACTTCATTTCAATTTTGCTATATTTTCATTTCTTTCCATACCAAAATAAATAAGATTGTGTAGTTGTTGGCTAGCTGTGGGAGACATACAGGAAGGATAAAGGTTTTATGTGTGTGTGTGTGTGTGTGTGTGGGTGTGGGTGTGTGTATGCACACACACATATATAAATAAATAAAAATCTGATGTGAAACCAGCATTTGTATATGTGAAGAACTTTATAATTACTTCATCATTCTATAATAGCCTAAAATGCATACCATCCTTTGATCAAAATAGTATAAAGACACAGGTTTGGGAAATAGGCATATTGAGGTTGGAATCTGTTCTTTGACTTTCTAGCTTTGTAACCTATAGCTTACAACATAACCCATTTTCTCATTGGTTAATTGAGATGAATAAACCCTTTTATTGAGATGATTGCAATGATTAATGAGATATCATTAAATAAAGTGTCTACTTTAGTATTTGATCCTTAAGAGCATTGAATCAGTGGTGTTGCTAAATAATAGTAGTAATAAGAACAGCAATAATAACAAAAACATTTTATTTAGCAAATAGATGATGACTCAGTATAGTTCAGCAATAAGATAGCTGTTGACTTAAAAGTAATACATACTAAAAGAAATAAGTAATACATAATAAAAGAAATAAGAGGTAAAATATTGAAAGTATTATATGTAAAAAGTATTTATTCTTTATGTGTTAGATACTGTAATATATATACTATATACCGTATATATTAGCTTAACTAATAAGGCTATGAAATTTAAAATTTTTGTTTTTATACTTAGATCCATCATGACATGTGGGTTCACATGAATTCACTCAGTACAAAGAATTTGTTTTTCTTCCTTCCTTCCTACCTTCTTTCTTTGTCTTTTGTGTTTTTTTTTTTTTCTTCAGTGCTAGGGATTGAACTTGTGGCCTCAAACACACTAAGCATGTACTTTACCCACTGAGCTACAACCCCAACTCAGTACAAATATATTTCATGAAAGCAAAATATTACCATACTAGATTTATCAAAATGTTATAGGAAAAACACTTGAAGAAAGAAAAAACTAAAAATATTAATGTCTTAAAGAATTAAAAACTCATTAATGTTATCCACAATGCAGAAATTCTAGGAATAGTAAATAAACATTTTGAAGTATATTAGAATTAGTATTTGGGGCTGGGGTTGTGGCTCAGTGGTAGAGTGCTTGCCTAGCATCTGTGAGGCACTGGATTCGATTCTCAGCACCATATATAAACAAATAAATGAATAAAGGTTCATCAGTAACTAATAAAAATTTTAAAAACAAAAAAGAATTAGTATTTAATAATTATCGAAAAATATACTTTCTTTCTGTAACATTATAAAAAATAAATTTCACTGATTTTCTATTCTAAAACTTTGTTAGTATTGCTGGTTTT
The DNA here is from genome assembly GCF_052094955.1 of Ictidomys tridecemlineatus. NCBI lineage: Eukaryota > Metazoa > Chordata > Mammalia > Rodentia > Sciuridae > Ictidomys > Ictidomys tridecemlineatus. Next base: position 79,133,654 of record NC_135481.1, read on the forward strand.
TATGGGGATTTTCAAATATTGATCAAGATGTTAATAATGCTGAAGAATGCTAGCACCATCAGATTAGTTCAGAGCTATTTTCTTTTTTGTGTGTAATTTTTAAAATTTATATATGACAGCAGAATGTATAACAATGTATAACAATTCTTATTACATATAGAGAGTACAATTTTTCATATCTCTGGTTTTGTACATAGTATATTTATACCAATTCATGTCTTCATACATGTACTTTGGATAGTAATGATCATCACATTTCACCATCATTAATTACCCCATGCCTCTTCCCTTCCCCTCCAACCCCATTGCCCTATCTAGAGTTTGTCTATTCCTCCCATGTTCCCGCTCCCTATCCCACCATGAATCAGCCTCCTTATATCAAAGAAAACATTCGGCATTTGTTTTTTTGGGGATTGGCTAACTTCACTTAGCATTATCTTCTCTAAGTCTGTCCATTTACCTGCAAATGCTATGATTTTATTCTCTTTTATTGTTGAGTAATATTCCATTGTGTATATATATGCCACATTTTTTAATCCATTCATCTATTGAAGGGTGTCTAGGTTTGTTCCACAGTTTAGCTATTGTGAATTGTGCTGCTATACACATTGATGTAGCTGTGTCCCCGTAGTATATTGTTTTTAAGTCCTTTGGGTATAGATCGAGGAGAGGGATAGCTGGGTCAAATGGTGGTTCCATTCCCAATATTCCAAACTGCTTTACATATTGGCTGCACCACTTTGCAGTTCCACCAGCAGTGTATGAGTATACCTTTTCTCCACATCCTTGCCAACACTTACTGTTGTTTCTATGTGTAATAGCTGCCACTCTGACTGGTATAAGATGAAATCTTGGAATGGTTTTAATTTGCATTTCTCTAATTGCTAGTGATGATGAACATTTTTTTATGTATTTGTTGGTTGATCATCATCTTCTGAGAAGTGTCTGTTCAGGCCCATTTATTGATTGGGTTATTTGTTTTTTTGGTGTTTAGCTTTTTGAATTCTTTATATACCTTAGTGATTAGTGCTCTATTTGATGTGTGAGGGATAAAGATTTGCTCCTAAGATGTAGGCTCTCTATTCACCTCACAGATTGTTTCTTTTGCTGAGAAGAAGCTTTTTAGTTTGAGTCCATCCTATTTATTGATTCTTGATTTTTGTTTTCTTAGAGAGAGAGAGAATTTTTTAATATTTATTTTTTGGTTTTCAGCGGACACAACATCTTTGTTTGCATGTGGTGCTGAGGATATAACCTGGGCCGCATGCATGACAGGCGAGCGCGCTACCGCTTGAGCCACATCCCCAGCCCTGATTCTTGATTTTAATTCTTGTGCCCCAGGAGTCTTATCAGAGCTATTTTCTATTTGTAATACTTTCACATAAGAAACTCTTCAGAGTTTAATAAACCCTTTAATATTTCATTTTTCATAGGATGTAGAATCATTATTTGATTTTTGTTCTTTTTTTTTTGTTTTGTTCATATTGATTTTCAGAAAATTTTACAACTTCTTCCGGAAAGAATTCATCAGCGATGGCAGTTTCATAGTATTGGTAAGTGTATATTTTTGCATTTGAAAAAATAATGATATATGAATATGTTTTTTAATGGTTTGGCAGTTATTTGAAATGAATTTATACTTTATGCTTTGCTAAAACAAAATAAAGGATACAGGAATAGGTTGACTAGTAGTATAAAATAAAAAAGATAGGTGAGGGACTAGGGATGTAACTTACTAGTTGAGAGTGTGCTTTACATACATGCACTACTTTAATTCCTATCATCCTTCCCACATTAATTTGTTTATGATTTCCCATCAAAATGGGCATAGTAAGTTTTTGAATCATTGTCTTCCTTTACTCTGAATACATTAGCAATGATAAAGGGATAAAAAATTTTAAAAAGGCCCAGCATCAAGACAAATATTTCCGTGAATCAGAATGGAAGAGTAATGTTGGACACCTAGAAGAAAGAAAGCTATACGCTCCAGATTTGAAAACAAGTGATGTGAATTTGGAGTTCGCTCCACTAGGGAAAAAAATATAAAAAAAGATGAGGGAACTGGAGTTAAGCTTAAAGGGCCAAAATACAGCTTCACAGCTCATGAACTAAATCTGAAATTAAAAAGAAATAACAACAAAAATCTTGCTGTGGTTTATTGTTGGATACCAAGTAGGCTCGGAAGTCGCAGACTTTCTCTTATCAGGAATTAGGCCAAAAATGCTTGCTGGTTTGGTGTCTGGTTCTGCAACAAGCATAGTATCACCACCTGGCTCATAAGCTCTCATTATAAAACTTAGTATTCTCCCTTTATATTAAAAAGAAGAGGGGAAAAGGAGTCTACAGGTAGGCATTTGGCTTTATTTCAGTGTTTGATGATGTTAGGCTTGATGGCTGGGGATTCTCATGCTATTCTCTCATGGAGAGTACATAGTCATTAGGTCTATATTGTTGAAGTACAGTGCTGTAGACCTTATAATCATTTATAAAAATTTCTTTCTCTTTTTAAAAAAGAGTCATAGAAGAGGCCCCACATTTCTTAATGAGTTCTGTCAAATGAAATATTTGCTGAGGCTTTGAATAAGTAGGCTATCCCAGTTAGCAGTTCCAGTAGCAAAGGAATCTGGACAGATAGAGGGGACTTGATGCCCTAACTAAAAAAAAAAAAAAAAAAACACCTAAATACGTAAAGCCTGTTAGAATACATTTGTTAGATAAATTTTGAAGCATAGGTTGGGATTTTAGCTCAGTCATAGAGCACTTGCCTAATGTATATGTGGCCCTGGGTTCAATCTGCACCACTGCCAAAAATAGATGAAAAAATTTGAGACTATGATATTCCTGTTCTTTATATGAAATATATAGATACTTCATATATAAGGAACTCTTACAACACAATATATTCAAAATATAAGAATAGGCAAAAGATTTGAATAGACATTACACCAAAGATGAAATGTAGTACTAATGAGCACATAAGTTGTTCAATACAGTAGTGGAATCCCATTTTATAATTCATAATCATAAAACATCCTTGAAGGCTGTCTATAAAGAAACTTTTTGAGACATCTGAACTTCAAAATTTATTGTATTTCCTGAGTAATGTAGCCTTTAATCTCTAAAGGACCTTTAGGCTACTTAGGTATCATGATTAAAAGTAGTTAAAAAATGTCTTTATGAATTTGAGAAAATTCATAAATTGTCATTTTTCTTTGTCACTCAGAATTCTACAGCTGTTACTTTCTTTTTTGTCTTGTGTATTAAGAAAAATAAATCCGTGACTTCAGTTGAAATGTTTGTTTTCTTTTTTCAGTGCTGGGGATTGAACCCAGAGCACCACATGCTAGGCAAGTGCTTTACCATTGAACTATACCATCAGATATCTAGTTGATTTTTAACAAGTAGTTTTTTTGACATATAATTTATGTAGATAAAATTTATTTACTTAAGTAAACATTTCAGTTATTTTTTTTTGGTAAATATATATGGTCATTAAAGCAAGTTTTAGAAAGTTTCTGTCACCTCCTAATGTCCTTCATGCTCATTTGTAGTCAGTTGCTATTCCTACCACCAGGCTGTTTTCTGTTCTAGATAAACTTATCTTATTTTAGATATTTCATATAAATGAAATTATCCAATATTTTGTCATTTGTATGTGGCTTCTTTCACTTAGCATAATTTTTTTGTTTTATCCATATTATAACATATACCAGTATTCCTTTTTATTACTACATAGTATTCTTTTTTTTAATTTTTATTTTTTATTAGTTGCTCGAGACAATACAATGATCTTGACATATCATACATTTGATTCAAATGGGATATTTTATCATGTGGATACCTCATATATTTTTCTTTTTAACCAGTTAATAGACATTTGTTTGCTAGCTCTCTTTGTTTTTGTTAATTCCTTTGGATTTGGAGTTCTATAGTATTACTGTGAATTAAAGACAATTTTTACTTCTAATTTGATGTCTTTAATTTTTCTTTCTTTTTTGTTTATTGTACTTTCAGTACAGTGTTAAATAAAAGTAGCAGTAGTGGTCATCCAAGCTGGGCACTGTGGCACATGCCAGTAATCCCAGTGGCTCAAGAGGCTGAGGTAGGAGGATCACGAGTTCAAAGCCTGCTTCAGCAATTTAGTGAGGCCCTAAGCAACTCAGTGAGGCCCTGTCTCTAATAAAATACAAAAAATTGATGGGGATGTGGCTTAATGATTAAGTGCCCCCTGTGTTCAATCCCCAATACCAAAAAAAAAAAAAAAAAAAAAAAAAAGAGTGGTCATCCGTGCATCATTATTCCATATTTTATAGAGAAAACAGTTTTTTACCATTATGTGACATGTTAACTAACTATAGTTTTTTGTAGATGTCTTTTGTCATGTTGAGGAAGTTACCTTCTATTCCCAGTTTATTGAGTTTTTTTTTTTGTTTGTTTGATGCCAGGAATTAAGCCCAGGAATGCTTAACCACTCAGTCACATCCCCAGTGCTTTTTTTTTTTTGAGACAGGGTCTCTCTGAATTGCTTAGACCCTCGCTAAGTTGATGAGGCTGGCTTTGAACTCATGATCCTCCTGCCTCAACCTCCCAAGCAGCTGGGATTACAGGTGTGTATCACTGCTCTCAGCCCAGTTTATTTTTAAAATACCTTTATTTATTTATTTATTTGCTTGGTTTTTTTAAAAAATTTTTTTATTTTTATGTGGTGCTGAGGATTGACTCTATGCCTCAGGTGTGCTGGGCAAGCACTCTACCACTGACCCACAACCTCAGCTCCCAGTTTATTTGAGTTTTTAACCATGAACGGGCATTGCATTTTGTCAAGAACTTTTTTATTCATCTGTTGGTATGATCATTGTCCATACCATCTGTGATTTTGTCATTTATTCTATTAGTATTATATATTTCACTAATTGAATAACATGCCAAATCAATCTTGCATCTCATTTGGTTACTATTTTTAGTCCTTTTTATATGTTGCTAAATTCACTTTGCTAATAATCTATTAAAGCTTTTTTGCCTCTATGTTTATGAGGGATATTATTGTGTAGTTTTGTTTTTGTTTTCTTTTTCTTTTGGTACTAGGGATTGAACCCTGGGTTGCTTAACCGCTGAGCCACATCCCCATTCCTTTTTATATTTTACTTAGAGCAGGGACTTGCTGAGTTGCTTAGGACCTCACTAAATTGCTGAGACTGACTTTGAACTTTTGGTCCTTCTGCCTCAAACTCCAAAGTTGCTGGTATTACAGATGTGCACCATCACGCCCAGCTGTAGTTTCCTTGTCATGTTTGTCACTTTAATGTCAATATAAAATAGCCTCATAGATACATTGGAGAGTGGTTCCTCTGCTGTTTTCTTAAGAGCAATAATATTTCTCTTTCTTTTTGGGGGGTGTGTGGGTACTGCGGATTGAACTCAGGGGCACTTGGCCACTGAGCCAAATCCCCAGCCCTGTTTAGTATTTTATTTAGAGACAGGGTCTTAATGAGTTGCTTAGGGCTTTGCTAAATTGCTGAGGCTGGCTTTGAACTCACAATCCCTCTGCCTCAGTTTCCCAACTTGCTAGAATTACAGGGGTGCACCACCATTCCCAGCTTCTTTCATGACTTCAAACTGAATTCATTTCTGGTCAGAAGATATAGTTTGGGGAGCTGGGGCTGTATGTAGCTCAGTGGTAGAGTGCTTGCCTTGCATGTATGAGGCACTGGGTTTGATCCTCAGCACCACATATAAATAAATAAGAAAGAAAGAAGATATAGTTTGGATGATTTGAATCTTTTTAAAGTTACTGAGGCACATTGAAGCCCAGAATATAGTCATTCTTCACTTGAGAAATTAATTTATGGCAATGGTGTGATTATTAAAAAAACAAAAGAATCTTTTGTGATATTCATGAGTGATAATATAAAGATAACAATTCTCATTTAAAATTCTTGTAGGGATTTTTAAGAGTGGCCTGACAAGTTTATTTTAAAATTTAAATGGGAAATCAAGGACAAAGCAATTTGGAAGAATAAAAAAATTGGAGAAAGATGGTGTTATTGGGTATTTCCAAACCTACTAACAAGATTTATAGTAATAACAACACTTTCAGTAGTGCAGGGACAGACAAGTAGATAACTAAAAAAGAACATTGCAGTCAAAGACCTTGGCTTATTTATGTGTACATTTGAAATATTATTGAGATGACATTTCATTTTATTTGAAAATAGTAAACCTGAAAGAGTTAGTACTACAATTAGTTGACCAATATGATGGGAGTGGAATTCTGTTCCTTCCACACACAGAAATAAATTTCTGGTGGATTTCAAGACTGAAATGTGAAAAGCAACACTTTATTTTTATATATTTTATGGTACTGGGGATTGAACCTGAGACACTCTTACCATTGAGCTACATCCTTAGTCCTTTTTAAAATTTTTTACTTTGAGACAGGGTCTCACTAAGTTGCCCAGGCTGTTCTTGAACCTGCAGTCCTTTTGTCTTCACTTCATGAGTAACTGAGATTATAGGAGTGCACCACTGCATCTAGGGAAAAGTAACACTTTAAAATTTTTTGTTGCCAAGCTGGAGATGAAACCCAGGATCTTATGTATTCTTGGTAAGCGTTCTACTGTTGAGCTACATCCCACCACATTTTAAAACTTTTCAGAGAATATTTTGGTTTATCTTTTAACCCTAAAATAGGGAAGGATATCTTAGACATACAAAGTGCATGTGGAAAGAAAAACATTGAGCCAGATGTAGTGGTGTGTAACTGTAATACCAGATACTCAGGAGGCTGAGGCAGGACAATCACAAATTTAAGGCCAGATTGGAAAATTTAGTGCAAAAAAAATAAATAAATGGGGGCTGGGGATGTGGCTCAAGCGGCAGCGCGCTCACCTGGCGTGTGTACGGCCTGGGTTCAATCCTCAGCACCACACAAACAAAGATGTTGTGTCCACCGAAAACTAAAATAAATAAATAAATAAATTCTCTCTCTCTCTCTCTCTCTCTCTCTCTCTCTCTCTCTCTTTCAAAAAAAATAAATGGATGGATGGATAAATAGATAAATAATAAATAAATAAAAGAAAAGGACTTGGGGTATAGTTCAATGGTAGAGTACCTCTGGGTTTACTCCCCAGTACCAGAAGAAAAACATTCGTGAATTGATTATATTAAAATTTTAAAACTATTTGTACATTAGAAAATAGCCCCCTTCAACAAAAACATGACTCAGTTGCTTAGGAGAAGATATTTCCAAATCATAGAACTGGCAGAGATTTAGTAGCCAGTATGTAATATATAAAAGAATTCCTCATTTAAAGAAAAGACAGCTGGTGTTTGTTACATGCCTGTAGTCCCAGTGACTTGGGAGGCTGAAGTAGAAGGATCGAAAGTTTAAAGTCAGCCTGGACAATTTCATGAGACCTTGTGTCAAAATAAAAAGGAATGGGGATGTAGCTCAGTAGTAAAGTCCCCCTGGGTTCATTGCTAGTGGGTGGCGGGGGATAGGGTGTGGGGGAGACAACCCAACTGAAAAAATGTACAAAGGATAAACAAGCATTTTGCAAAAACTTGACTGGCCATGTAAAAAGATGTTTAACATCTTTAGGAAACATCAAATGAAAACATTAAGATATTTAACACTTGTCAGATTATCAAACATTAGAATATTTTTCAGTCTGTCTTGCAGCCAACAATGTGACATACCAGAGCACTTTCATATACACCAGTAGTATTGTTAATTGTCAGAGTTATTTCTGAGAGAATTTTCTAATATTTGGGAAAGTTGAAAGTAAGTAATTTTGTGTGTGTATGTGTCTCTAATAAATGATATTTAATTGTAATAATAATTGCACTTACACACACACACACACACACACCCTGAGGAGAGTCACAGTATACAGGGCATCATGCACACAACATTTATTATAATATTCTTGGTAGTATGAAAAATTTGAAAACAAGCCAAATGTCCTGATATATAGAAGATAAATTGTGGTATATTTGTTTAGTGGAAAAAGTATACAGCAGTTAAAAATGAATTAACTAGAGCTACATAGATCAGTAAAGAGCAGTTTTAGAAGCTAATGTTAGGTATGAAAATTGACTTATAAATGACTTTTTTGTATGGTACCATTTATAAGGTCTGAAACCAATTTAAATTTTTATGAATTTATAAATAATAATGTAAAAATATTTTTTAGAAATAATGCTAAATTCTACGTAGTAGTTTCCTCTGGGGAAGAAGGAAAGCAAATGATTAGGTTTCACTGAAACCTACATGGTTCAGTGAAATATTAAAGATAATGAAAATAAATGAAATTTATAAATTGTAATAAATGTAGAGATATGTTCAGATTTGTTCAAACTTAATGATGATCTTCTAGTTGTTTGTTAATGTTATTTTCAGTATTTTATTATATGTTTTCAATTTACTGCTTAACTAGGACATTGAGAATCTTATTGACCAAATAAAAAAGATATTCAATGTCCCTAGCAAACATCAAATGAAGACATTAAGATATTTAACACTCATCAGATTATCAAATATTAGAATATCTGTCATAGTTTAAAAGAAATAGGAATATTAAAGGATTTTTGAAACTAACATAAGAAAATTAGTGTAATAGAAATATTTGTAAGGAAATATTAGACTTTTGGGTTTCTTTTTTTTTTTTTTTTTTAAAGAGAGAGTGAGAGAGAGAAAGACAGAGAATTTTAATATTTATTTTTTAGTTATCGGCGGACACAACATCTTTGTTTGTATGTGGTGCTGAGAATCGAACCCGGGCCGCACGCATGCCAGGCGAGCGCGCTACCACTTGAGCCACATCCCCAGCCCCGACTTTTGGGTTTCTATTTGGTTAATTAAATGAAAATTTTCTGTAGTAGACTTTATTTGTATTAGTGATAGAGAAAGTATTTATTTCCATTCTTAGTCTAAGGTATATAACAGATTATTGTTCTAAACACAATATTGGGTCTAGGTTTTTTTTTCAATAAAATAAATGATGTTTAATTGTAATAAACCATGTGTTAGAAAGGTTTTATTATATATATATATGTATATATATAATTTTTTTAAATGTCTCTCTGGTCTCCTTTTTGGCCAGAGGGATATCAAAGTCACTAAGAATAATTTAGGGGTTGCCAAGGACTTGTTTAAAAGTTTTTTTTAAGTCTGAGAACTCTGACATTTAGAAATAGATAAGGAGACATGAATATTTTAAATCATGTGTGTGTATGTGTGTGTTTTATTTTTCTAGGATTGATTTTGAAGAAGCTACTCCACACAGGAAATTCCTTAAAGGTATAATATAATTTTATTTATGTTTTATTACTTTAAAAAAAACTGAATAAAGCATACATACTACCTACTCCATTTTTCCTACTTAAGCTTTTCTTGAAGATTATTGAGGTATCTTACTTGAATTGAATTCACATAAAATGTAGGTACACATTTAGTATTATGTGTGAAAATAAATATTAATTAGCTTGAGCTAGGGCATTGAGAAGCTATTGTATTTTACATCTGCATTGATTCATTTACCAGAAAATTATTTAGCTATTCAACAAATTATTTTTCATTTTACCAGTCATTTTTATTTGTAGAAAATATGTACATACATATATTTGTGTTTGTATGTGTGTGTATATGTATACATTCACAAACATCAATCATACATATATACACACACACACATATTGGTTTCATTTCTTTTTCATTAACTGACTGTGGTATGTTAAGGGAAGCTGCCCATTCCAAAAGCATTTTGCTGTAAGTTAGGTAAAGTCACACATTATAAAATATACTTTTGATATCAAGGCTTGGGTACAAGCAGTACAGAGAAATAAGCCTTCTTAATATGTTTCTCCTTTTATCTGACTGGGCTGTGAGGTTTAGCCTCATGGCAGCAGTTGAATGACTTTGTCAGTGGCTATTAACAAAGCTCTGATAGTGTAATTTCCAAATCTACCTGTGTGGTTAGGTTAGTGAAGCACTTTTGTTTTTTACTTGTCAGAGATTTAATTTTCTTATCTTTCTGTTTTCTTACTGGGAGAGTGTTCATTTACTGATTCAAATATTTATTGTCTTCTTTGTATAAATATTGTTTTAGGTGCCTAGATATATTAATAGGCCAAAGTTCCTGATACGTAGCTTAGAAGCAAATAACAAATAAGTGAGATAATTTCAGAGAGCTTTTAAATACTTTTTATTTTATAATTTTACTTTTAGTATTTTAATTTTATAATTTTAATAATTTCAGAACTTTTTAGGGAGAGGAACATTGAGTTAGCAGTGCATTGAGATTCTTTTTACTATTCCTCTTTTATCAGACTCATAGTAAGGAACAATCATTGCCTTGTCTCTTTGTGCTTCTTGGATTAGAATAGTAGTGATAGGCAAAAGGGAAAAAGAAAAATATAGAAGGAGGAAATGGTTTTCTAACTTTTTTCACAAATGGAAGTTATGGAATAAAAATTACATAATGGTTTTAAATAGAGACTGAGTTCATTCTTTACTCATTAAAAATTCATGAATTTTGATTCAAAATGAGAGTTCAGTAGATGTCCTGGTAATAATATCTATCTACCTCGCCCTCCCTTTCTCTTTTGTAAAATGTCATTCTGTAATCACCTGGAGAGCTTTATTCTAAAAAAGAAAGTATTTCTATTAAAATAAAAACACTTTTTTATTTTAGATTAGGAGGGAAGGTGTTCGTCTTTTCTTACTATGGTTGCAAGCTCTTCAAAATAACTGTAGCAAAGAACAGCTCTGGATGTTTTCATGCTTAATCCCTGGATTTTCAGCACCACAATCTGAACATGGACCTAGAACTTTAGATAATCTCATTAATCCTCCACTCAACCTTCAAGAAAGTAAGTTCATGAGATGTTATCCTTCAGTATTATTTTTCCAGTGGTTTCTTAATGTATTTTTTAAATGTCTGTACATTTTATTAAATTAAATTCAAGGCAATGTTTTTTAATGTGAGTTTTATTATTATCGGAGTGTTGCAGATGAAGGCTAACAGATCAAGACAGCTATTGAAAACATATTTTATTACAGTTTCTAGGAGGAAGGGGCATTCCATGATATAAGGGCCATGTGGGGAAGTACCAGGATCTATCAGAAGGCAGAGGAAATAGAACTGACTATATCTGGGCAAGGCCTTCTTTGTGATTCTGTGGGAAAGAACAGTCAAGCTGGAGTAAGCATGTTTTAAGATTAGCTAATTGAATAATTTAAGTTTATTTTAGATATAGAGCTTGTCCATAGTTGTCTGGTACTTGGCCCTGGGGTGGGGTGAAGTATAGTGGTCTTGAGTGTTCAATGTAGAGGAAGTGGTGAAGGTGTGAACCCTGGATTGATTGGTTTGCATATGAAGGCACTGTCACAGCCTATAGTCATTTAATTATCTCTAGGATTTGTCTAGCTAGCCCTGGAAGGGACATTTTCTTCAGTTAGCAAGCTTCAGATATATAAACATCAGAAACATGGTTAAAATAGACCATTTAAGGTCTGGGGTGGTGGCTGAGAGGTAGAGCACTTGCCTAGCATGCATGAGGCACTGGGTTTCCTCCTCAGCACCACATAAAAATAACGATACTGTGTTCACCTATAACTAAAAAAATATTTTAAAAATAGACCATTTAACATTTATCTTTAATTTCTATTTCTTTTTTAGATTTTTTTTTTTTTTTTGTACCAGGGATTGAACCCATGGGTGCTTAACCACTGAGCCACATTCCCAGCCCTTTTTGTATATCATTTAGAGATAGGGTCTCACTGAGTTGTTTAGGGCCTCACTAAGATTGCTGAGCCTGGCTTTGAACTGGTGATCCTCCCACCTCAGCCTCCTGCTGGAATTACAGGCATGTGCCACTGTGCCTGGCTTAATTTCTATTTCTTATTATCATCTTGTATCCTGGAGTTAATTTGGATATACTTAGAAATATCAAGTGTGTTTTACTTTGTGCAACAGATAATATAAAAATGTGTCATATAAGTTAAATTTTTATAAATACTCAATAATGTTTATTGTTAAATTTTAATTATGTACTTTTGTATATATTTATGTATTAATTTTTTAAGGGCCCCAGCCTTATAATACCATGTAACTTTAATTATGTCCTAAAGTCTTTGTGCCACTGTGATCAATACACCCAATAAGAACAACTTAGAGGAGGAAAAGTTTATTTGGGGCTCACTGTTTTAGAGGTCTAGTCCATAGATGGGCCAAAAGTGAGGCAGCACATCACAAATGAAAGTGTGCAGAGGAAAATTGCTCACCTCTTGGCAGTCAGTAAGAAGAGGGCAGAAGGGAAGGGCCACAAGGAAGATGTACCCTTCCAGGGCATGCCCCTAGTGACCCACTTCCTCCAATCACACCCCACCTGTATACAATTACTACCCAGTCATTTAAATTAGATGGAATGATTAGGTTACAGTTCTCACAATCCAGTCACTGCCTCTGACATTCCTATGTTAACATAGGAGCTTTTGTTAATAAAGGAATATCATACCTGTATTAACACACCTCACATTCAAACCATAACAGGCCCCATCTCCAAATATAGTCACATTGATGGTAAGAATTTCAGCATATGAATTTTGGAGGTACACAGTTCAGTTCATAACAGGTGTTCTACTGGGTAATATTTACAATTTGTATTTCTATAAATTGTACGTTTTGTAGTAAAGCAAATTGTACCTGTAGCATAAAATTTTAGAAACAATGCCAAGTTGACCAAAAAAAATCTATAAATGAACCAGCTCAAGTAGGCTATTTATGCCCGCTTATTTATATTATATGTTATTTTGAAATACTTAACAGATGTTTTATAATTGCTTTTTCTTCTGGATAACTGTAACCCTATCAGGATAGGTTTCCTTTCATTACTACTTTTTTTTTTATTAGTTTCAAATGTGTTTGTGACTTTACTCTCTCTTTTTGAGAATAGAAGTTTTGCTTTTTAGTCTGAAGGACATGGAAAATATGGAGAATCTATATGTACCCCTAAAGAGACTAAGAGAACCTAATAGAAGAGGTCCAGTGTGTCTTAAGGGGATTTTTATAGCTTCACAAAATAAAACATCATGAAGTGTATTCTTCTGTGGGGACAGGATAGTCCAGGAAATGCAAACAACAGATGATCAAGATTGTATTTTAAAAGAATAATTTTAAATAAGAGTTAGAAATATAATAGCATGTGTTAAGAACTAGAAGCTATAAGAAACTGTACTTTGTTGGCTAATGTTTACTGAGAGACATGTTTAGAGATCTACATGTGTTAAAGCAAGTTAATTGTGCTGCTTAGAAAATATTTAAGAGAATTCAGCTGATTTTTTTTTACATTGGCTTTAAAATTAAAAATTTTGTTAAAATTTTTTTTTGAAGATCTGAAAAGTAAAAAAAAGTAAATAAACACTATACTTTTTATAAGTATAATTAGAATGTTACTTTAATGAATAAGTTAACAATATTGTTAATGTTTTCTCATCATTTAGTGATTCTAGATTATTTAATCTTATATTTCTCATCATATTGTGGGTTTTTGTAATGGACACTCCTAATGTGAATTTAAAATTATCAGAAGTTCATTTTCAAATGAGAGGTCATGTACTCTTAATCACTGCATATCTGTATTATTCAACCCTATGTTACATTCTTTCATCTAGGGTTCACAAAATGCCTGAATATTAAAGTTTATAGTTGTTGCGATGGACTGTTAGGATGACCTCAAAATGATTGACTTATGCTGCTCAGCAAATTAAACCTAGGACTTTGTGTATGTGAGGCAAGCACTCTGCCATTGAGCTACACCCCCAGTCTTAGACCTCAGATTTATTTCAAGATTTCGTCATTGGAAAGTTTTAAGCAGTTTTTAAAATATACATGTTTTGCAGTTAAATTTTATTTTGTCATATTATTGTATTATTAAATTTGTTTTATATGTATACTCTTGTGTTTTAGCTCAAGTCACTATAGAGGAAATCACTCCTCTTGTTCCCCCTCAATCAGGAGATAAAGGACAAGAAGACCTCACAAGCTATTTTCTTGAAGCACTTTTAAAATACATAGTAATACAGGTATGTGTCATCTCCTTTGATATAATCCTTTTTTAAAGCTCTCTCACCATTATTCTGTCTTAGTAGATATTTGCTTATTTTCTTGAAGACTGACAAATTTTCACTTTGGAAAATATGCATTAGTATCTCCTTCCTGAAATAAAAAAACTGGAGCGATTCTGAAACTCTTAGTTGATGAGGAAAATTTTAGTGACTATAGATTAGATCTATTTTTAATGCCATCATTGATAATCAACAGTTGTGATACTGTAAATGAAAAGCTAATAACTGTTAGATTTAGGGATCAGTATGTTAAAATGTAACAATTAGGGAGGTAGGCTGCAGGATAGGAATTGGGAAGAAATGGAGTTCATACTTAAGCCTATTTATACCTTGGAATTTCTAAGCCCATATATTTTGTAAGATAACTTGTTCATCTCTAGATATGAATTGTGCATGTTCTGATTGAGAAAACTGTCTTTAGCACATATATGTTTCTTATTACTTCCAAACTTAGAAATTCCCTGTACCTCAGAAACAAACATTTAAAATTTAATTTGGATCCTGAGGTAGATTACCAGAGTTTGAATCCTGATTGCACATCTTACTAATAGCATGACCTTTGGAAAATTACTTAAATACTCTGTACTTTTGTTTTCCCATTTGTAAAACAGGGATAAAAAGAATCGTATTCCATTTTGGTGTTTGAGACTTACATAGTACAAAGTGATTAGAGTATAAAAAAGTAATTAACACACAGACACAGTACATGTTCTATAGCAGATAGTTGTTATTATTATTATTATTACTAGTTTTTAAGAACTTTTATACTTCATATAGATTTTTTTAAATTGCCATGCTGGTTTATTGAGAGATGATTTAACAGTAAACTTTGACATTTAGGTTTACAATTGGATGAATTTTGTTACATGAAATTTTTACCACAAGAAGTGTTTTTGTCACCCTCTAAAAATTTTTTGTCACAATAGATAGTTTGCATTTTCTTTATTTTCATATAAGTGGAATCATATAGTATGTATTCTTGGTTTGGTCTGCCTTTTTGTTAGCATAATCACTGTGAGAATCATCCATATCTATTATCTATCTGTAGTTCGCTTCTTATTATTATTGTATAAACATCCATTATTAACATAGTATGACACAGTCCTCAGTCATTCTGTCACCTATTGACAGTTATTTGGGTTATCTTCAGTTTTTGTTTTACTACTAGTGAGGTCATACCTCCAACCCTACAGTTCAGATTTTAAAAAATATATTCACAAGGTTAAGCAACCTTCACTACAAATAATTTTAGAAAATTTTAGTCTTCCTAGTACAAAACCCCATTCCCATTAGAAATTAGTTCTCTTATCCTTTAGACCCTTGTGTCACCTGCCCTGGGCAAACACTGATCTATTTTCTGTCTTATGTATTTCTCTGTTCTTGACAATTTCATATATAATAATATTATGTATGATTAGTATATATGTAATCATACTATATATGATCAAATTATGAAGTCAGTCTTTTTTGACTTCTTAGCAGATGTTTTGAGCATTCATCCATGTTATAGCATGTATCAATACTTCATTCTTTTATTATTAAATAATATTCTACTGTATGGATATAGCACATTTTGTATATCTCTTCATCAATTGATGAATATTTGGTTGTTTCCTCTTTTTGGTCACTGTTGATATTTAATCCATCATTACATTCTACATTCAATAGCTGGTAAAATACTGTCAGCAAAAGTTTCTCCTCTTTCCCATTTTTTTAATCATGTTAATTAGTTATCTCAATACAGGCTTATGTATTCATATGAATCACTGTGTTAGTATTCATTATCGTTGCTTATTTTGATGCTTATATTGTCCTAGATTTGACCAATGGGAGTTCCTTTAATCTAACTTCTGTGTATTTTGAATTGTCCCCAGTATGCTTCCTTATATTCTAGCAGAGCAAGATATTTCAGTCTCATCTTGTACCTTTCTTGCCCCATTCTGGAATCTTTTGTCTGTCCAAGGAGCCATAATTTATTTGGTGGTGAATTGCATTTAGCATCCAAGATCAGAGCATTCAGAATGCACATTGCTATTGCCACTTGGTGTTGCTACACCTAGATCCTACCAGTGGCTAGGATTAGAAAGTGTAAATACCTATACACATACCCATATTTCTTCCTCCTCTTTTCCATTCTCCTTCTCTGGATTGAACACAATACTTCACATTTTCAGATTTCGATCCAGTACCACTGAAGTCATTCTAGTTTCTCCTTTCCATATTTATAACTTTCTTTACTGTCAGTGAGAAACTTGACTCATATTATACTCTGTATATTTACTTATTTTATCAGTCCTTCTTTTAGGTTATCAAATCTCTCATTACCACACTGCCTTGCTCAAAGACCTTCTCAGCTTGATTGGGCTCCACTACTCTATTCTGGGCCTTTGATAGCACTCTACTTATCTTCCTCACCCTATTAGAGTTATATGCCAGACTGCATAGTTAATACTATTTTTATCCCCTCTTGCCCCCCTCCTCCCATTTCATGGACATTCTCCTTAGTTTCTCAGGCTCTAAGTCTCTAAGTCTCCACTGGGTTACTGCCTTTGCTACATCTCTTTCATGTGTACTCTGCTTCCTGTGTTCAGCGCTGATTATCTGCACTTGACTATTCCCACTGCTTACATACACGTATACACCTACAGCCACACATGCCTATTTTGTATGCCTTTAACCTTTGTCTTGAATTATTCAGGAAAGGGCAGAGGAGAAAGAACATTAGTATCTTTATCATTAGTAGACCCTACTTTTGAGTTTTTCAGTGCAGATTTTACTTCTAAGATTTCTTTGAAATATAATGTATTTGTATATTAGACCAATTTAAGATTTTACCTTTTGCTATATATTATGATCTTCACAGTATTAATAATTCAGTAAATTGTAACCTTTTATAAGCTTGCTTCTAGTGGCTAACAGTTATATTTAAGGGACTCTGTCTACTGGGATATTCTAATTATATTGTTTATTTTTAGGTAAAAAGTTTAGAATGGAAGAATAAAGAAAATCAAGAAAGGGGATTTTCATTTTTGTTTTCACATTTTAAAAAATATTACTTGCCTTATATTTTTCCAAACATCTGCAAGGAGAACAGTTTATATCATCCTGTACTTGGTAGGTAGTGTTTGAAATTTTCTAAAAGATTGCATTGCATAAGAATAAAATATCTCTAAGTACAATGTTGACATTTGTTACTTTTAGAAAACTGACCTCATTTACTATTTGTATTGGTTTATAGAGATACTAAGATTCATGCTGAAAGTAAATCTATATTAATATGAAATTTTCATTGATAATGGAAAGATTTTTTCCAACTTATTTTTTCATGTCATCAATTAGAAAAGTTAGCCCACTAAAAATATGTGTTATTGAAAATTAAACTGAATTACAATGTTTGGTATGATCCTTAGACTATATTCCAAATTTTCTTCTTAAAATCCCTCAAGGATTCAATCAAGTATTAGTCTTACTTGAATTCTGTATGAATAATCACATTGTTGTATATTTTGGTCATATCTTGTCCAATAATGAAGAATTTTTCCAAGGTATCTGTCAGAGCCTTGAAGCTAGAACCTTATAGACAAATCCTAGTTTAGAAACACACCTTTGCCATATACCAAAGACATTGGTAATCTGTATGTAGAAATATCTTTTTTTGGGAAAAGATGTTCCTTAATGCTACATTTAGGTAATTAACATGCTCAGGTAAAACTTCATACTTTGTATGACTTCAGAATATTGTGTTTCAGTCTTAGGTTAAGTAAACTCTCATTTATTTTATATGGTTCTGTAAGTATCTTTGTACTTAGGCAAGATTCATTGAACTTTTTGATGATATTTTGCAAAAAGACATGTTTCCATATATCAGCCTGTTATATATAGTTTCCCTCTCTGGGTTCCATGCTAGCATTTAGCAAATTTTAACATGCTTTAAAAAGTAAAATAAATAAATAAAGCAACTTCTAAAACCAGAGAAGCAGTCCAGTGTTTTCTCAAATGCTTAAAAATGTAGGTTTATCTAAGCGTAATTCTTTTTCTATCATTTTGCTTAGATATCCCACAGATGAGACCAAAGCCACATTATATCATGATAAAGAAGGATGCTGAAACCAATGAAGCTATCTACTGTACAAAGGAGCCTTTCATTAAAGCTCGTGTTATTGTCATTCGTTGGCTAGTTTCTTTCTGGTTGGAGCCAAAACCACATACAGGACCTCATATTCCTGGGATGGAAGGTGAAGTCTTGCCAAAGAATATTCAGGTAATAAACAAATGAGAGAAGTTTGTTAAAATTAGAAATGGCTCTTATGATTTAGTTCACTGATTTCAATTGCCTCGGGTATACAGCACATTTTAAACAAATAATATTGATATTTCATTTGTATAAATATATCCTGTAAATACAAATTTTAACAGTTATTATAGAAGTAATATTTATTTAATAAGAAATAAAACTTGGGTAACATAGAACATAATTTTATTGAGTCTCAGTTTCAGCTTCTGATTTACTTTAGTGCTACAGTAGTCCCCTCTTACCACAGGGAATACATTCCATGACCCTCAGTTGATTCCTGAAATTATAGATAGTACTGAACCCTGTACCTGCTATGTTTTTTTTTCCATGTTCATCCATACTTATGATAAAGTTTAATTTATAAATTAGATACAGTAAGAGATTAATAACTATAATAATAATAAAACAAAACATTTATAACTATGTTATGTAATAAAAGTTATTTAAAGCTTATGAATTATTTCTGAAATTTCTACTTGATACTTTCAGACCATGGTTGACAGGGTTACTAAAATCATGAAAAGCTAAAAAACTTTTAATACTATATATAGTAGGAAGGACTACTATATATAGTATTAAAAATATTCTGAATTGTAGAAATAAATTCTTTCAAGTGGAAAGAACTACAATCAAATGGTAGGACCATGATAACCCTTTTTAAATTCTAGGCATTCACAGAATGCAGATTTTTAAAGTCCTATCCCCACCCTTTCCCCATTTTTCAACAAAAACACTGAGTCTAGAAATGTAATAAAAAATTACACAACTCTACAATGGAAGAATGGATATTTAGATTTCTTTTTTTTTTTTTTTAAATAATTAAACAGTTTACCTCTTTTTCATATTTCTTTTTTGTGTTCTCTTTTCTTTCTTCGGTGTTATCTCAACTTGTTTATATTATGGTATTTTTACGATTATTTCCTTTTCTCAGATTTTTGTGTTGAATTTTTAGGGGAGTAGTATATATACCATGTAGACTTCCACAAATGGAACAAAAGCTAAATTTTCTGAACTCTAATGAACACACTTTATACTTCCAACCTATTTTTGGGGGCTGGGTGTGTGGCTCAAGTGGTAGTGCGCTTGCCTAGCATGTGCGGGGCACTGGGTTCGATCCTCAGCACCACATAAAAATAAAATAAAGATGTTGTGTCCACCGAAAACTAAAAAATAAATATTAAAAAATTCTCTCTCTCTCTTAAAAAAAAAAGAACTTTTTTTCAAATCCTCTAGAAAGAATTATTAAATGCAAAGACTCTGAGGCAGAACTATTTTTCTTGTCCCAGAAAATTATACTTTATTGATTGTGAAGTTGTATTTAACCCATTAAGTCATGTTTTCAAATCTGCAAATATTTCAAGGAAGTTGACACAGGTATATTAAAATAGGTAATGTAGTTTATTATATGATTTATTATCACTAATATTAATGATGTCATTAATAGTATTTTGTCATTAATAATAATAGTGACTATTACCAAAAGATTAGAACTCTAAAAAAATAAATATTTATCAGTATATTTGTTGCTCAATTTTTTTTTTTTAGGTTTTCCATGAAAGGAATAATGGGACATGATGGGTTAAGAAGGCGTATTTAAACTTTCTTATTTATGGATAACAAACCAAGACCAAAAATTGAATATCTTAGCAGAAAGTAATATACATTATCAGAATAGTGCAATGGCTACCATATAATAGTGGTAATTTACTTATTACCATTTCAACAGTTTTGCTCTTTTTTTTTTAAGAGTTAAGCTTAATCTTCAATCTTGGTGAAAATTGTTATTAAAATATAGAATTTGGGCTGGGGATATAGCTCAGTTGTAAAGTGCTTGCCTCACATGTACAAGTCCCTGGGTTCAATCTACAGCACCACAGGAAAAAAAAAAAAAAAAGAATTTTTCTCAAATGTTCCATGATTTTTGTTTAGTTTTATTTGTACTTTTTTTCTGTCATAAATTTTGTTTCCTTCCTTATTTGTTTTGTTCACTTTAGAATTTTTTTTTAAATTAAAGCATCATTCAGTAAATAGTCCAGAGTTACTACTTCTAAGTTATTATTCTCCAAGACCTTAAACTTCCTCTGTTTACATTGTTTTTTCACATAGCTTTAACTAGTAGCTTGTTTGAATTACTTAAATTTAATTATACTTAGGTAGATGATCAGTTACTACACATTTTGGAGTTTCTCTGTGTTACTTGGATGTTGAATTACTTGTAATGCCACTTAAGTATATAGAATGGATTCTAAATGAAACTATGATTGCATTTTAAACAGTGGTATAAGTTACTTGTAGAATGCTTTGGATTCTTCTAGTATTTCCTAAAAACTATATTCCCAGAAATATGATTATGACATTCTTTCCCTTTTGTTTTTATTTTAGAGAGCAGCTGCTAGTTTGGTATCCAGAGAAGAAAACAAAAATGATAATGCTGATAAAGCAGACAGAACTACAGAACCAGAACAATCTCATTCTAATACAAGCACTCTCACAGAACGAGAACCTAGCTCTTCAAGTCTCTGTAGCATTGATGAAGAACATCTCACAGACATTGAAATAGTTCGCAGAGTTTTTTCTTCTAAAAGAAGTAATGTAAACTTTGTAACAGAGATATTTCGTCAGGTAAAATTTTCAGGTTTTTTGTTTTGTTTTGTTTTGTTTTTGGGTACCAGGGATTAAACTCAGGAGCACTCAACTACTGGGCCACATTCCCAGCGCTTTTAATGTTTTATTCAGAGACAGGGTTTCACTGAGTTACTTAGTGCCTCATTAAGTTGCTGACACTGGCTTTGAACTCCTGCCTCATCCTCTTGAGCCACTGGGATTACAGGCATGTGCCACCATACCTTGCGCCTCTCTGTATTTTTAAGTTGTAATAAAGACTTTAATATTGTATATACTGAGTTTTAGTTATTTAAAATTTATTCTTTATGAAGGTGTTTTTTAAAGTTCATATTTAGTTTTTTAAACTTAGATCTAATCCTTTAATGTTTTCCATTTACTTTAAAAAAAATTTTTTTTAGTTGTAGTCGGTACAGTATCTTTATTTATTTATTTATTTTTATGTGGTGCTAAGGATCAAACCCAGTACCTCACACATGCAAGGCAAGTGCTCTACCATTGAGCTACAGTCCCAGCCCCCCTATTTAATTTTTATGTATTTTAGTTAAATAACTTTTTCAGGTCCTCATGCATGCTAAGCACTTTTTCCTCCTTCAAAGTTCTTCTGTTTTTTGTTTGTTTGTTTTTTAATGCTATTGATTAAACTCAGATAAAGCAGACAGGCATTTGATTTATTAGTCAAATGCTTTATGACAGTGCTATATCCTCAACTCCAGAATAATTTTTCAAATTTCTCACTTATAGATTGAAACTTTCTGTAATTTGACTAATAATTTATAAAGAATTTGTTTTATCTTCTTTTCAATCATCAGTACAAGGTAACTTATGAATATAACTGATATTCCATTGCTTTTATGCTGCTTTCATAGGTTCATGGTTTGGTTTGGTTTGGTTTTTGTGCTGGTGATTCAACCCAGGGGTGCTTTACCACTGAGCTGTATTCCCAACCCTTTTTATTATTATTATTTTTTTATTTTGAAATGGTGTGTCACTTAAGTTGCTAAGCCTCACACTATCTTGCCCAAATTGGCCTTGAATTTGTAATCCTCTTGCCTCAGGCTTTTAAGTCACTGGGATTACAGGCATAAGCCACCATTCCCTGCCATAGGTTCACCTTTGTCCTCTATAGAGCATTCTGAAATTAAAGTTGATTAAGAAAAATATTACTTGGGGGTGGGACAGGGAGAAAGAAAGAGGAAAGATTTTAAACAGCTAGTTCACATAAAGGTACCTGAAAATTCCAGAGTGTACATTCTCAGCACATAGAAGTTTGTGGAAAATAAACCCTATGAATTAGTTCCCAGAGTTTTTGAAACCCTAGATTCAATTCCTAGCATGGCAAAACCACCACCAAAACTCACTGTTCTTTATAGTAAAAGTATTTAACTTTTTCAGGTAAACATTATTGAGTTTTGTGGCTAGGATATAATTCAAGTCGTAAAATAAGTTAAGTGATAGATGTGGACTAAAACATCCAGATCCTGATTCTTATAGTTGTCTGCAAAAACTTATTGAATGATTCAGGTTTTCCAGTTCTTGAGTCAGTTTGATCTGTTTAGTTTTTCTAGGAATTTGTTTATTACATTTATTTTCAAATTTATTAAAGTTTATTCTCAATCTCAGAAGCATTTATATTCATGTTCTTTCTTTTCATTCCCATTAGTATTTATTTGTCTCTTTTTAAAAAATATTTGTCTATTGTTTCTGTTTCTTTTAGGTGATCTTTGCCCAGGAATTTGTTGTTTTATTAATCTTTTCAAACAATGAACTTTTTTTTTTTTGATTGATTCTCTGTGTATTATATTTTTTCTTTAATTAATTTTTTTCCTTCTTATTTCCTTCATTAGTTCTCTTGATTGTATTGGTGATTCTTTTCCTAGGTTATTAATTTTTAGACTTCATTTTTTTCTCATCTAAATAATTTTTAAGGTGTTAAATTACTTCTTAATGTATTTTTAGCTGCATTTTAAGTATCTTTAGGTGGAGTTTTTTTTCCTTCTTTTTTGGTGTGTGTGCTACTAGGGATTGAACCCAGGGCTTTGCACATGCTAAGCAGGTGTGTAACCACTGAGTTATATCCCCAGTTATTTTTACATTATTATTTTAAGACAGGGTCTTATGATTCTCTACCTTAGCCTCCCAAGTAGCTGAGATTATAGGCATGCACCTCCATGCTTAGCTCTATGTAGCATTTTTTTGTAATTGCTAAGTCCTAAATATTTTCTTATTTTCATGATGATACCTTCTTTGACCTATGAGTTATTTAGAAGTATTTATCTTCCAAACATTAGATTTTTCTAGTATGTCGTGGTGGCACATACCTGTAATCCCAGAACTCAGAAGGGCTGAGGCAGCAGATTTGCAAGTTTCAAAGCTAGCCTCAGCAATTTATGGAGACTCTAAGCAATTTAGCAAGACCCTGTCTCAAAAAAAAGAAAAAAAAAAAGGGCTGGGGATATGGCTCAGTGGTTAAATGCCACTGGGTTCAATCCCTGGTATCCCCCACTCCAAAAATTTTTTTTTTCTTTTTAGTTTTCTTTTTTCTTACAAACAGTTGCTAATGTATCATTTAAAATAAGTTCCAATTGAAGTGGAGATACTGGAGTGAAGTTGGTCATATTTATGTGGATGTTTAAATATGCCACAGTGAAACTCATTGTTCTGTAGAATTATTTTGCACCAATAAAAATTGTTTCTAAAATAAATAAAACTCATGTCCTAATATGTAATCAGTTCTCATAAATGTTCTATATGCCTGAAAAGAATGTATTGTTTAAAGATGTACAATGATTTGTAAAGTCCATTAGATGAAGCTTAAGAATTGTGGTGGTCAACTTTTCTTTATCTTACTGAATTTTTTGACTGGCTTGACCTCTTAGCGTTGTAGAGAGGAGTGAGTTAAAATCTACTTTGGGCTTGAGATGAGGCCTAGTGGAAGAGTTCTTGCTTAGAAAGTGTGAAACCCTAGATTAGATTCCCAGCATGGCAAAACCACCCCCCAAAAAACATGAACAAAACTCCTATTTGGATGGTGATTTGTGTTTTTTTATTTATAATTCTGTTAATTTTTCTTTATTTTGAAGTTATGTAATTAAGGACATATAAGTTTACAAGTTTATTATTTTACATCTTCTTGATAACTCAGTTTATATTTGTGTGTGTGTGTGTATGTGTGTGTGTGCCCGCACGTGTGTGCATGCGTGCATTGCTAGGAATTGAGTCCAGGTCCTTGTGCATTCTAGGCAAACACTCTACCACTGAGCTAAATCTCTGGCTGGCTAGCTCTATCTATGTATCTATTTTTATTTTGAGATGTCTCCCTAAATTGCCAAGGCTGACCTTGAACTTTAGATCCTTCTACCTTGGCCTCCTTAATTGCTGGGATTACAGATGTGCACCACTACACCTGATCCTATATTTCTTTTCATTTGTTAGAAATTATTTTTGCTTAAAGTGTTCTGTTTGTAGCTACTTTGAGTATGTATGCTACTTTCTATTAGAATTACACTCATATATTATCTGTTTAATATGATCTTTTAGTGCCCTTCAATTTTATATGCCTCTTGTAAATGTGGTTGGATTTTTTTTTTTAAAGAAGGAGGAGGAGAAAGAGAAAGAGGGTGTTGTCACAGTCTCTCTCTCTTTTTTTTTTTAAAGAGAGAGTGAGAGAGGGGGAGAGAGAGAGAGAATTTTAATTTTAATTTTTTAATCATCGGTGGACACAACATCTTTGTTGGTATGTGGTGCTGAGGATCGAACCTGGGCCGCACACATGCCAGGCGAGCGCGCCACCGCTTGAGCCACATCCCCAGCCCCCGTGGTTGGATTTTTAAGAAATCTTTCTTTTAACTGCAATATTTTGTTATTTTTTCTTACCTTGTCTATATTTTTCTTCATTATCCTATTTTTTTGCCTTCTTTTTTTTATGTACTTTTCCATTATAATTTAATGGGTAACCGTTGATAACAGACAGTTTAATTCATAGGACTTTTTGTTTTTTAGCTTTATTGAGTTATGTTTGATAAATAAAAATTTTATGAAGCCAGGCACAGTGGTATGTGCCTATAGTCCCAGATATTCATGAGACTGAGACACAGGGATTGCTTGAA
The DNA here is from genome assembly GCF_052094955.1 of Ictidomys tridecemlineatus. NCBI lineage: Eukaryota > Metazoa > Chordata > Mammalia > Rodentia > Sciuridae > Ictidomys > Ictidomys tridecemlineatus. Next base: position 79,158,807 of record NC_135481.1, read on the forward strand.
TCTATGAGTCCAGGGTTGGCCTGGCCAGCCCTAGCATGTATATATTTATTTATTTGGTACTGGGGATTTAACCCATTGGGACTTTACCACTTAGCTAATCCCCAACCCTTTTTATTTTTTCATTTTGAGACAAGATCTCACTAAGTTGCTTAGAGCCTTGCTTAGTTGCTGAGGCTGACCTCGAACTTATATTCCTCCTGTCTGAACCTCCCAAGTTGCTAGAATTACAAGTGTCACCATGGTCCTATCTCTTCCTAGAAAAAGAGAAATTCTGTATGTTTATGTTATATCATATGTTGTTTTGATATGAGTATAGTTTATGATTACAATAGCAAGCTAAGGAATATGTTCATTGTCTTCATAGTTAGGAGTTTTTGTGTATGTCTGTGGTGTAAACAGGATCAAATCTCTTAGCAAATTTTGAGTATAAAATAAAGTATTGTAAACTACAGTTACCATACTGTAAATAAGCTATCCAGAATTTATTCATCTTATACAACTGAGTCTTTTGTACTGTTTGACCAACATCTCCCCATTTTATCCATTGCCCAGCATCTAGTAACATTCATTCTATTCTCTGCTTTTATGAATTTGACTTTTAAAAATTCTTCAACTAAACGAGATATAGTTGTTGTCCTTTTGTGTTTAGCTTATTTTACTTAGCATAATGTCCTCAGGTTCCTCCATATTGTTGTAAATGGCAGGAGTTCCTTCTTTTTTAAAAAAAATATTTATTTTTTAGTTGTAGTTGAGCACAGTACTTTTATTTCACATATTTATTTTTATGTGGTGCTGAGGATCGAACCCAGTGACTCATGCATACCAGTCGAGCATGCTACCACTTGAGCTACATCCCCAGCCCAGGAGTTCCTTCTTTTTTAAGAGGTGGAATAATATGCCATCCTATACCACATTTTCTTTTGTACATTCAAACTTTGATGGCCATTTAGGTTGTTTCTACATCATAATAATGAGCATATAAATAAATATCAATTATTTTGAAACAGTGATTTTATTTCCTTCAGAAGTAAACACAGAAATCACATTGGTGTATTATATGATAATTCTATTTTTAAATTTTTGAGGAACTTCAATACTGTTTTTTCTGATGTTTGTACTAATTTATATTCCCACCAAGAGTGAACAAAGATTCCTTTTCCTTTTCTCTGTATCATCATCAACACTTGTGATCTTTTTTTTTAATACTCATCATTTTAATAGGTATGAGATGACTTGCATTTCTCTGACGATTAGTGATTGAGAATTTTTTCATAAACCTGTTGGCCATTTATTACCTTTTAAGAAATGTCTATTCAGATTCTTTGCCCATATTTAAAATTGTTTTTGCTGTTGTTGGAGATCCTCATCTATTTGGCCATTAATCCTTTATCAGTTATATAGTTTGCAAATATTTTCTTCCATTCCAAATGTTGCTTTTTCACTCTAATAATTGTTTCTTTTCTGATGCAGATCTTTTTAAATTTAGTATAATCCTACTTGTCTATTTTGTTGCTTGGTTTTGGTGTCATATAAATAAAATTATGGCCAAGATCAAGATCAAGAAGCTTTTTTCTTATGTAATCTTCTAATAGTTGTATAGTTTTAGTGCTTGTATTTAAGTCTTTTTAAAAATATTTTAGTTATAGGTGGACACAATATTTTATTCTTATGTGGTGCTGAGGATCGAACCCAGTGCCTCACGCATGCTAGACAAGCACTCAACCTCTGAGCCATAACCCCAGCCCTGTATTTAAGTCTTTAATGTGTTTTGAGTTGACTTTGTATGTGTTGTAAGATAATGGTCCAATGTGATTTGTCTGCCTTTTGGATGTTCAGTTTTTCTAACATCATTTGTTGAAGAGACCATCCTTTCCCCATGTGTATTTTTGGCACCCTTTTTGATAATCAGGTGACTGTAGATGTAGGGATTTGTTTCTAGGTTCTATAGTCTGTTTTAATGGTGTGTGTATCTCTGTTTTTATGCCTGTGCCATGCTGTTTTGATTACTGTACTTTGTTGTACATTTTTAAGTCAAGAAGTGCAAAATCCCTAACATTGTCCTTCCTTCCTTCATTTTCTTTTCCTTCCTCTTCTCTTCTCTTTTCTTTTTTCTTCTCCTCTTTTCTTTTCTTTTCTCCTCTCCTCTCCTCTCTTCTCCTCTCTTTTTTTCTTTTCTTTCCCTTCCCTCTCCCAGTATTGGTAATTGAACCCAAGACTTCATGCATGCTAAGTAGTCGTTCTTTCTTATTCAAGTTTACTTTGGCTATTCAGGGTTCTTTGTTACTTGCCATAGAGAAATAGGCTGCTAATATGTGGACTTGAATATCCTGGTTCTGTCACAGTTATTTCTCATTGTAAATTTATAAATTATCACTTTTATGTATTATATTTTAGCTGTGGCTAACATCAATATTTCTTTCAGATCATGTGTGTCAGTAGCATATTTTAGAATCTGCAAGGATAAATAAATATTGGGTAATGATAACCTAAAGATAAGGAATATAACCTTTTTCACTTTGGAATGTAGTTTGAATGTATCAAATCACTTGGGAATATAGTTTGATAATTTAATAAATAATAAATGGTACTGGGAAAATGAAATAATAAATAGCTTTAGAGATTGCTAATCTTTTAAATTATTATCCTTTATTTTTTGAGTTTTAGGTTCATAACAAAATTGAAAAAATAGGGAGTTTCTATAGGAATTTTAGACAATAAATTAAATTTTTAAAAATAAGTTAAATTTTCAGAATTTAGAATAGAACTTCTTTGGACTTAAACTATTTTAATTTAAATCTTTAAGCAAGGGTGAACTGTTGCTACAACTATAATATAAATAGTGATCAAAATGACTTGATAACGAATCTGCTAGAATATGAGAGTGAGAATTTAGGAATGGATTTGTTCAGTTGAGGAAAGTATTAAATATTTCTAGGAAATCAATAATATTAAAGGAGCTGGGGATGTGGCTCAAGCGGTAGCGTGCTCACGTGGCATGCGTGCTGCCCAGGTTCGATCCTCAGCACCACATACAAAGATGTTGTGTCCGCCGAAAGCTAAAAAATAAATATTAAAAAATTCTCTCTCTCTCTCTCTCTCTCTCTCTCTCTCTCTCTCTCTCAAAATAATAATAATAATATTAAAAAATTAAAGGATTGCTAAACAACATTAAATATACTATTGAAATTGCACATTAACTTTTTCATCATTATCTTGGATGTGATTTTTTTGCAGGTTTGATTGAGAGAAAATAAACTCCTCTTTACCACTTAATTATTAAATATACCTATTGGATAATTCTATTGTATAAAGTGCCAGGTTTTAGGTAAAAGGTCTTATGATTTTTAAAGTTGACATTAAATTAGTGGGTGGTGGTTCTAAAATGAAGAAGTAGAAGCAATTTTTTCTTTTTTATTATTCTAATTTGTTATATATGACAGCAGAATTCACTACAAATCATATTACACATGTAGAGCACAATTTTTCATATCTCTGGTTATATACAAAGTATATTCACACCATTTGTATCTTTATACATGTACTTAGTGTAATGATGTCCATCTCATTTCACCATCTTTTCTGTCCCCATGCCCATTCTCTTCCCTTCCCACCCCTTTGCCCTATCTAGAGTTCATCTAATTCTCCCATGCTCCCCTCCCAACCCCACTATGAATCAGCCTCCTTATATCAGAGAAAATATTCAGCATTTAGTTTTTAGGGATTGGCTAACTTCACTTAGCATTATATTCTCCAAGTCCATCCATTTACCTGAAAATGCCATGGTTTTATTCTCTTTTATTACTGAGTAATATTCCATTGCATATATATACCACAGTTTTCTTTATCCATTCATCTATTGAAGGGCATCTAAGTTGGTTCCACAGTTTAGCTACTGTGAATTGTGCTGCTATACACATTGATGTTGCTGTGTCCCCGTAGTATACTGTTTTTAAATCCTTTGAGTATAGTCTGAGGAGTGGGATAGCTGGGTCAAATGGTGGTTCCATTCCAAGTTTTCCAAGGAGACGTTATACTGCTTTCCATATTGGCTGCACCACTTTGCAGTCCCACCAGAAGTGTATGAGTGTACCTTTTCCCCATATCCTCACCAACACTTATTGTTGTGTTCTCAAAGCAGCTATTCTGACTTGCGTGAGATGAAATCTTAGAGTAGTTTTGATTTGCATTGCTCTGATTGCTAGAGATGTTGAACATTTTTTTATATATTGATTGATCGTATATCATCTTCTGAGAAGTGTCTGTTCAGTTCTTTGGCCCATTTTGATTGGGTTATTTGTTTCTTTGGTATTTAGTTTTTTGAGTTCTTTATATACCCTAGAGATTAGTGCTCTATCTAATGTACAAGTGGTAAGAAGAAGCAATTTAATTGTGTTTTCATTTGTAAATAAAATGTAAAATAGAAATGGTAACCATAACAGACATTTATAGCGAAAGGACTTTGAGAGTAAGATTGAGTATTTTTACTGTTTTATTTTGCATGTTGAGATTAATTATGTTTTACTGTAAAAATATAGTTTGCTATTTAATTAATTTATTTATTTGCAGTATTGGGTATTAAACCCAAGAATACTCTACCATTGAGCTGCATCCCTAGCCCTTTTTATTTTTTATTTTGAGACTAGAGTCTCACTGAGTTGTTGAGACTGGCCTTGAACTTGTGAACCTCCTGCCTCAGCCTCCCACGTTTGAGATTACAGGCCTGTGCAACTGTACCTGGCAAAATGTAGTATTTTTGTGACAAGGAAAATGTTTACTTTTTTTCTTTTAACATTAATGACAACCCAGAAAATATCTAAAGCAAAGAGTAACTAAGACATTCCTTTCTAAGTATTTTGCCTTATTATTTAATTATAGATCTTGATTATATGTAAAAATGAAATATAAAAGCTTTAATTCTTTTCTTTATATGCTTAGAAAAGCTAAGCTGCCTTGTTAAATGTGATTTTTTTTTTTTAAATCTCTTTTTAGTACTAGGTATTGAACCTATGGGCATTTTACCACTGAGCTACATCCCCAACCCTTTTAGAAATGTTTTTATTGAGACTTGTGTCTCACTAAATTGCTTAGGGCCCTACTAAATTGCTGAGGCTGGCCTCCAATTTGCAATCCTTCTCCCTTAGTCTCCTGAGTCTCACGGATTTCAGGCATGTGCCACCACAGTCAGCTTACATGTAGTTTTAAAAAACATTTTGTATTCTAATTTTTATTTTTAAATTAAAATCATTTTATCAAAATGTATTTTAGATATAATCTCAAAAAACAGTAATGATGTTAAGTTACAAAAATGTGGTTTGTTATGAAAAGTTGTATTTATATATTGAACCTTGTAAGAGCATACTTTTAATGAAACAAGAAATACTATGATTTTGAGATGGTATAAAGGAAGCCAATCTTTGTTCCTTTTACTTGAAATCCGTGGCTATCCACCATAAACATTTTTCTCTGGATGTATTTACAAATTATTTGGAGATAAAAGGCTTTTTGTGATAATGAATTAATGAACTTTTAAAAAATTGTTTATATCTCACATCAGATAGAAATGTGTTAGTGATTTGTGGCTAGGGAAAAGATATCATTATGTCTATATCCTTTTTTTTTCACTAGGCATTTTTATTACCAATTTGTGAAGCAGCAGCTATGAGAAAAGTGGTAAAAGTATATCAAGAATGGATCCAGCAAGAGGAAAAACCTTTGTTTATGCAAGAGCCTGAAGAAATTGCAATCCCTTCTTCAGCCATACCTTGCATTGAAAATGTGGTCGACCATGATATTTCAATGGAAGAAGGAGAAAAAAGAGAAGAGGTAAAATTACAAGATTTATGTATTTTAGTGTAAGTTTAATAGTTTCATGAAAGAGTGATATGTTAACACATATACTTAAATGCGAAGGTAAAGATATCTTAGTATATTTTGTAGTGTAGATAATGAAACAGTTGTTATCTCAAAACCCTATTGCAAAGTTCTGTGATGTCACAACCTTAAAAAGTTAATATTGAGGTTTTATTCTGATTCTTTTAAATCATTAACTAGATCAAATTTAGATGCTGTTATATTTAGAACTATGGTACTGCATAAAAATGGATGTTATAGGTCATACTTTGTGGTATGATTACCAAACTACAATTCTCCCTCCAAGGGTTGTAGTGACTAGCTTATTCTATGAATCGCTACCCAGCATAAACCAGTATGTTCTGAATTTTTCCCTAAACTCTTATGCTCTGATTAAAAAATATGAAACTTCTGACTTGATAAAATATAGTGATCTGTGATAAGAAGATGGAATTTACTCACAGAGGGAGAACTAGAGAAAGGAATGTAGAGGTGACATTTGGGTCCCTGATTCGATTTATTCTTTAAAAGCCTAAGTGAATTCTTATCATTTGGTTGTTTACCGTTGTAGTAAGTCACAATATCCAAGAAGCAGAAGCTAAGATGGAGTTAGAAAAACAAAAAGTTTATCTGTTTTGTCTGATTTTCATTTTCACCAAAAAATATCTTACTAAATCTGAATAGGAATAATTATTTATTTACTTTGGTGATTAATTAAATTTTACCTCACCAGTGAAATTTAATCAGTGTGTTATAGTATGAATAAATAGGCCAATTTTATGGGGATACATTGAATCTGTGGGTGTATACACATTTGTAGAATACTTTCTCCTACTTGTAAAAATGGAATTTTTTTTTTTTTTTTTGTACTGGGGATTGAGTCCAGGTTTGCTTCACCACTGAGCTCTATCCCAAGGCCTTTTTATTTTTATTTTGAGACAGGGTCTTGCTAAATTGCTGAGGCTGGCTTCAAATTTACAATCCTCATGCCTCAATCTCCAAGGTTACAGGCATGCACCTCTGTACCTAGCTTGGGAAAAATTTAACTAAGAAATATAATTAAGGCTGGGGGTTAGCTCAGTAGTAGAGAACATACTTAGCATGCATAAGGTTGTCTTAGGTTCAATCCCCAGCACTTCTCCCACAAAAAAGCATGAAAATTATAATTGAAGTATGTAAAATTAACAATATAAATTATGAAATGATATTCACAGTACTATTTGTTATATATCAAGGGAAAAATATAAAATGTTAGTCTAAATATTTTCCCAACTTCTGTAGTCATACTATGCCTAGATGATTCCTTCTTCAGGCATACCTTACATTGAAAATGTTGTAGACCATATTTCAATCTAAACTTGCATTCTGTACACAAGAATGAGAGTATAAAACAATCTATGTATGCAATTTAAAAAAAGTGGAAGGAATGAACAAAGAGAAGGATGGTGAGTTAACAATATAGGTGTGTTGAATAACTGTACTCTATTGGTTACTTAAATGGAACAACATTGTTATTAGAATAATGATTTTTCAAAATGCCAGCAACTCTTTGTAATGGTATGCACCTAACCCAAAAGATATTGATTTGCATTTCTGGTAAATTTTGTAACTATTAAAATCATTTCAAAATTTTGGTGTAATAATTATAATTGGAAATAGGTTATAGATTCAGCTAATTACTCAGATAAATTCTCATAGTATGTGTGAGACATTTGAAAGACATTTGGAATAAAAGATGTGTTTTTCTGTGTGTGTGTGTGGGAGGGGGCAGGTTACAGGACTATCATGGACCTTGTAGGATGTTTAGTATTCCCTGGTGCACCTCAAGGTATATATATAAAATCCCAGTGATGTATATTATTAGTTCTTGTGACAATAAAGCATCCTCATAAATTTCAAAGTGTGGTGCTGGGGATGTGGCTCAAGCTGTAGCGCGCTTGCCTGCCATGCGTGCGGCCCGGGTTCAATCCTCAGCACCACATACAAACGAAGATGTTGTGTCCGCTGAGAACTAAGGAAAAAAATAAATAAATGTTAAAATTCTCTCTCTCTCTCTGTCCCCCTCTCTCTCACTCTCTCTCTTTAAAAAAGAAAAAAAACAAAACAAAAAAAACCAAACAAACAAAAAAAATAAATTTCAAAGTGTGGTGTTGCCCACCTAGAGAACCACTTTGGTAACATAAATGTGAAAAGACATCATTTTCACTTTCACATAACTTATGGTTTAGCAAGAACAGAAATATACAAGGTATTATAAAACAGTGTTACTGATATGATCTTAGACATGAAGAAGGAAATACTTGTACTGTGCTTGGTAAAATCAAGGAATGTTTAATGGAGGAGGTAGGATAATATGGGAAAGGAGGTAGACAAATGGGAAAGGATCACGTGGTAAGAATAACATCTATAAATGTGTGAGAAACCTTGAAGATATTTTTATTTGGCTAGGTAAGAATAGGTGGAGAAAGTGATAGAAAAATATAGACAAGGATTAGATTCTGTTCACTAACTTGTATGCCCTGTTAATCGACTTTGATTATATAATGGGCTCTGGAGAACTTTGAAGGATTATAAAAAGATTGTACAGACCCAGAGTAGAGAGTAGATTGGAAAGCAGTCTAGAGGCAAGAGAGATAAGTTAGAAAGTTTTAGCAAAGTTCAGAAGCGAGATGATAAGTAGCTGCAGTAGGACAATGGCAGCTGCATGGAACTATAAGAAAGAGGGTAGATATGTTAGTTTCTTTTGTGGTCGAACCAGTTGTGCTTCGATAATTAATTGGCTTAGAGAGATGAGTAATGGGCAGGTGTTCCAAGTTTATTTGTTTTACAGCCAGGGTTGTTGCCACTGGCACATGAATAGGAATTTTTATTTTTTTACTTTTATTATGTTTTTAGATAGAAAATTTTAAAACTGCAAGTTTGTTTGTGGTTTCTAAATGGGCTGGATGGGTTATTGGGAGGCTGCTCTGATAGAGCTTAATTTCAGTTACCACTTCAAATAATGGCAGAATAGTTTGTATCAGACTAAACCTCCTGCATATTACAATATAAGCTTAATAAAAATATTTTTAAAACTATTTGAAAATATTGGTGAGTTACCAAAAGTAGGAACAAAGTAGAGGGAAACTTTAGAAAGAAAACTAACACTGAGTGAAATTTCTGTTTGTATGCTTTTTACCTGAGGGATTTCTAATCTATTAAGACTTGTAACAGCTAAAACTCAGGCAGAAAACTGCAGTCTTAGCGGTTAGAAGTATTAGTATTAGAATAATGGAAATTTACTACTCTTAAATAGGATAAATAGAAATTATTTTCTATTTTTTAAAGTTGTTTGAATTCTGGTATTTAATTTAGAACAGAATTAATCTTTTACAGAGCTTTAAATACTATAATTCCATTTTCTAATGTGTGAGAGAATGGAAGGGGTTTATACATTACATAATTTAGAAAAATGTCTCAATATCTGAAATGATATTAATTCTAGATAGTCATTATGGGTGATTTTTTTTTACTTTATATTTTTGTCATTGAGATTCTTTATAGGGAATATAGATTGCTTTCGTAATCAAGATATAAACTGTTTTGACAGAAACTTTTTTCATAGTGTGATCTAATAATTTCATTTCCTTTTTTAGCTTACCTGACCCTTTTTAGCACTCTTATGATTGAAATGTTAAAAACTTGGTATTTTGCTTCAGGAAAATGGGACCAATATTGCTGAGCATGTTCGAAATTCCAATTGGGCAAAAAATGGCTCCTACCAAGATACTCTTCATAATGCCACTGAAGAAGCCACAGAACAAAACATACAAGCTGGTACCCAGGCAGTTTTGCAGGTGGATTACTTTGTTAGCTATGTTTTTAAAACAATATAATCATTAAATAGTTCAAATATATATAGTTCATGATTTCAGTATATAGTATGACTTCTAAATTGTAATAAATCTATCCCCACATTTATCAATTTTCATTATGTCATATTTTTCCTTTTTATTTTTAATCACTTTATTTTTTAAATTGTTTATTCTAATTTGTTATATAGGACAGCAGAATGCATTTAAATTCATAGTACACATATAGAGCACAATTTTTCATGTCTGATTGTACACAAAGTAGAGTCACACCATTCTTGTTTTTATACATGTACTTAGGGTAATGTCCATCTTATTCCACTGTCTTTCCTACCCTCCTGCCCCTTTCTTCCTCTTCCCTCTCCCTCCCTGCCTTTCCTCCCCTTCTTTCCCCTCCCCCCCTTTGTTCTATCTAAAGTTTCCTCCCATGCTTCCCCCAACCCTATCCTTATTATGGACCAGCATTCTCATATTAGAGAAAACATTTGGCAAATGCCGTGATTTTTTTCTCTTTTAATGCTAAGTAATGTTTCATTGTGTATATATATACCACAGTTTCTTTATCCATTCATCTGCTGAAGGGCATCTAGGTTGGTTCCACAATTTAGCTTTTGGGAATTGTGTTGCTATCAACTTTGATATGGCTATGTCACTCTAGTATTCTGAGTTTTTTTAGAGAATCACAGATTTATTAATTTGTCAAATTATTTGCCTGTGACGACTGTATGAGCTTATAGAATTTAGCATTATTTTCCACTAATGTGAAGGGTCCATTTTCTTGCTAATTTTACAATCCAATGAGTCGCTTTGAAAATAATTTGAATTAATGTAATATAACCCAATTTGCATTTGCAACAGCAGAATTTTTTGCAATATGACTTCACTTATTGTTAATTTTTTATTTATATATGACAGCAGAATGCATTACAATTCTTATTACATATATAGAGCACAATTTTTCATATCTCTGGTTGTATACGAAGTATAGTCATACCAATTAGTGTCTTCATACTTTGGATAGTAATGACCATCACATTCCACCATCATTTCTAACCCCATGCCTCCTCCCTTCCCCTCCTACCCCTCTGCCCTATGTTCATTATCGATAGCAATTAGAGAAATGCAAATCAAAACTACTCTAAGATTTCATCTCTCACAAGTCAGAATGGCAGCTATTATGAAGACAAACAATAAGTGCTGGCGAGGATGTAGTGAAAAGGTACACTCACACACTGCTGGTGGGACTGCAAAGTGGTGCAGCCAACATGGAAAGCAGTATGGAGATTCCTTGGAAAATTGAAATGGAACCACCATTTGACCCAGCTATCCCTCTCCTCTGTCTATACCCAAAGGACTTAAAAACAGCATACTACAGGGACACAGCCACATCAATATTTATTGCAGCACAATTTACAATAGCTAAACTGTGGGACCAACCTAGATGCCCTTCAGTAGATGAATGGATAAAAAAAAGTGGCATATATACATAATGGAATATTACTCAGTAATAAAAGAGAATAAAATCATGGCATTTACAGATAAATGGATGGTGTTAGGGTAGACAATTCTAACTATTCCCAACAAACCAAATGTCGAATGTTTTCTCTGATATAAGGAAGTTGATTCATAGTGGAGTAGGGACGGGGAGCATGGGAAGAATAGTATGCTGTTTTTAAGTCCAGTTTTTTGGTTCCAGTTTTTTGTTTGTTTGTTTTGGGAGGTTTTTGGCACCAGGGATTAAACCAGGGGCTTTCAACCACTGAGCCACATCATCTTTTTATTTTTTGAGATAGGATCTCATTAAGTTGCTTAGGGCCTTGCTAAGTTGCCAAGGTTGGCTTTGAACTTGAGATCCTCTTGCCTTACCCTCTCAAAATGCTAAGGTACAAAATGTGCACCACCACATCTGGCACCATTCATTTTTTGTCAAGTCCACATGTGCGCTGTTCTTTTTTAAATCAAATATACATTTTCATTCCTTTTCCTACTTGTCAGAAGCATCTTTCAGAGTAGCTTGTACCCTCCCCACTGAGCTTCTTCACTTGTCTTTGAGAGTAGCATATTCTCCTGTTTTTCTCCTACTTCACTGGCCAAATCAGATTCCTTTTTTTTTTTTTTTTTAACTGACTTTTTCCCTGACATTTCAAGTTGAAATGCCCAGGAATCAGTTCTTGAATCTTTCACCCCCATTTTTTTTGCCCCAGTACTGGGAATTGAACCTAGAGTCTCACGGATGGTAGATAAACTCTGCCACTGAGCTACCTCCCTAGTCCATTTTTTATTTTGAGACAGGGCCTGATAAGTTGCCCGGGCTGGTCTTAAACTTGGCATCCTCTTGTCTGAGCGTCTGGAGTAACTAGTATCATAGATGTGGACCACTGTACCCAGCTCAGTTCTTCAATTTCTTTTCCATTTATTTTCTGGTTAGTCTAATCCATTCATGTGGCTTTAAATGCTATCTATATACTACCATTTCTAAATTTTATCTCTAGTCTGGATCTTTTCATATGAACTCTGTGAAATCTGAACTCAAATATTCAAAGGCTAAGTTGGCATCTTCTTGGATATCTAATAATTTCAAACTTGACTGCTCTTCTTATAGTCTTCCTTGTTTCATTTAATGATATCTCTGTTTTCCTGCTTCCTGGGGTTTCTTGTTTTACACACACACACACACACTATAAATGTCTAACAACAAATTCTCTTTCTTCAGAGTGTATACAGAATCTTGACTATTATTCAGCCTTCATTCTCCTTCATATTATGTCTCCATAATTTTTCATCTGTATTATTTCAGTTAACTCCTAGTCTCTGTGCTTCTTTCTGCTCTTGCCCACATGTCATCTTAGTCTGTTCTTAGCATAGTAGCCAGAGGAATCCTAGCCAGAGGAATTGTAAGACAGATCATGTTCTTTCTCTGCTCAAACTTTCCAATAGCTTTCCATTACCACTAAGCATTATGGCAAAAGTCTTTGTGAAGTCTATAAGACTCCTAAGAGTTAAACTAGTTGCTGGCCCACAGGATAATTGAAAAATCTAGAGTAAGAGTTTAGAAACTAAATCACTGTTCAGTCCTTTGAACTTACTTTTCTTTGTGACTGGAATGCTCTTCTTCTAGACTGCTGCATAGCTTAGCTTTGTCTTTTCCTTATCAATTTATTCATATTTATATTCCTTCTCTATTTCCCTTCCTTCCTTTTGTGCTTATCATCTCAGGACAATGAGATGATAGTGAGCATCACTATTCTTAGCTTTTTTTAAAAAGTTATTTATTTTTTTAGGTGTAGATGGACACAACACAATGCCTTTATTTTTTTTATGTGGTGCTGAGAATAGAACCCGGGTCCCGCCCGTGCTAGGCAAGTGCTCTATTGCTGAGCCACAACCCAGCCCCCTATTCTTGGCTTTTGATGGTACTCTTCTCATTTTTTTGCTGTGTATACATTTGTTACATTTTTTATAAGTGTTTTTTTGTCAGATTATTGAATTTTCCCTTTTTCATTGTTTGCTAAAGTTTTGAAAAATAAAAAGTGCTGAGTGCTTTTTCTACATACATTGTGACAATCATGCTTTTTCTATTTTAATCTATTGATAAGAAATTACTATATACATTGTGATAATCATGTTTTTTTTCTGTTTGAATCTATTGGTAAGGATATACTTACTAATAAGTACTTCTATGTTAAGACATCCTTAAATTTCTGGAATAAAATCATGGGATTACATGCCTATAATCCCAGCAATTCAGGAGGCTGAGGCAGGAGAATTGCAAGTTCAAGGACTTCTCAGCAACTTAGTGGGACCTTGTCTCAAAATAAAAAATAAAAATGGGTTGGGATACAGCTCAATGGGAAAGTGCCTCTGGGTTAAATTCCTCATACCCACCCTCTGCTAAAAAAATTCTAGAATAAACACTACTATAATTTGTCCAGTTTGAATTGTTAGTATTTTTAAAATATTCTCATGTAAATGTTCACAAAGAATATTGACATTTTATTTACTTATCTAGTCCTTGTTTGTTTTTTAATAGTAGGTTGTATTTCTATGAAATAAATTGAGTGGTTTTCCTTTTTGTTTGTCTCTGAAAGAACTCATGCAAAAGAAGAAGCTTTGCCTGTAGTATTGTCTAGGCTTATTGTTCAGGGAGACCTGGATTACCAGTTTAGTTTTTTTCATGATATTTGTATGTGCAACTTTTCTGTTTCTTCTTGAGCAAGTTTTGGCTAGTTATTGCTTATTCTGCAAATTAATTCATTAAAGTTTCATTGACATGAAATTATTTGTGAGTTGTCCTCCCCCTTTTTTAAAAAAACATATAGAATAGAGCCACAGTACACAGTGGCTCAAACAGTTTTTTTTTTTCTCAGTAGAAAATTACTGGTTAACAGGAAGTTTTTCCATATTCAGTAATTCAGGAACTTTCAGCAACTTATTATCTTTCTTATATTGGGGATTTCTATTTGTTAGACCTCATTATATATGACCAATTGGCAAAAGAGAATGAAAATATGTAGGAAACGCTCTTTTCTTAAAAGTTTCGACTAGGAAAGAAAATGCATCACTTGTATGGACATTATATCATTATTGGGACAATCATAATTACAAGAAAGGATGGAAAATGTAGTATAGCGATGTGACAAGAATTATTGGTGCATTATACATAATAGTGGAATTCTTTGAAACATATTTGTAGATATACATAATTTGATGAGTTTCATTCTCCAGTACCTTCCCTTTCCTTTCTCTATTCCCTTCCCCCTGAATCCTCTCTCTCAAGTTTACTTGTCTTCCTTCTATTTTTGTGAGGCCTTTGAAGTTTTTTTTTTCTTTTTTCTTCTCTAGCTTCCACATATTAAGAGAACATGATGACTCTTGACTTTCTGAATCTGGCTTATTTCACTTAATATGATACTCTCCAGTGCACTGAGTTGTCATTTTAAACTCTCTCCTGAATCTATAGTACTGCTCTCATTTTATTTCCAATGTTTTTTGTATTTTTTTTGTTCTTGTTTTTCTTGATCAGCATAGCTAGATTTACAGAATTAGCTCTTTTTTTTTTTTTTTTTTACTATTTTAAAAGTTTGCTTAATAGTCTCTTCTCTCATTACATTTTACAACTCCATTTTGTTATGTAGTTTTCAGGAGATTTATATCAGAATTGTGGACATAAATGATGTAAATATTCTAAATTTGCAATATATAACAATGTTCTGTTCTTCTGAAGTATCCTTGAGAGTGTCTGTACACACCTGTCACCATTATAACTTTTCCCTCTATAACAACATATAGTTAATGAGGTGGTTAGAATTAAATAAAGATACACATTGATGACCTCTCATTAGAAATATTTATAATATGTAATGTTTCCATAGTCTGTTTTCATTAAAAAGACATAGACACATAAAAATAAGAAAAAAGGGATAAAATATTTACAACTCATTCAGAAAATTTTTCCTGATTTTGGTGACCTTTTTTATCCTAAACTTTATTGTTCTTTTCATTTTTTGAGAGGAATAGGGTTATTATTATTAAAGCTATCAGTTTAAAAATGCTTTTTGTTTTGCATTTGTTTTATTTTCTTTTGAGTGCCTACTAGTAATTATATATCTGCCTAGGTAAACATAAACATAGGCAATTTTAAGGAGTTTAAATTTCAGATACTAAGCTGGTAGTAGAAGTTAGAATTAACCCACAGTACCTTTAAGTTATTTGTAGATCTCCTAGTAATCAGCATCTAAGTTTTTTTCTCTTTGAAAAGAAATTTGCCATTGAAATTCCATTGTGAATAGATAATGATTTCTTTTGTTTTAGGTGTTCATTATAAACTCATCAAACATATTTCTTCTTGAACCTGCAAATGAAATAAAAAATCTTCTGGATGAGCACACAGATATGTGTAAACGCATTCTTAACATTTATCGTTATATGGTTGTACAAGTATCAATGGACAAAAGGACTTGGTAAAAATTTTTATCCTTTATATTTATTTATTTATTTTTTACTATGTACACAAGCATAGTAATTATTGGAGGAATAGCATCTATGAACAGGGCTTGTTAAAATGCTGTCGGGCCTCCTAATGATTTTTTATTTTATTTTATTTTTTTATGGTGGTACCTGTGCATGCTAGGCAAGCACTCAACCAACTAAGCTACATCCCCAGCCCCTAGGGTATCCTATTGAATGAATGAATAAATAAATTTAAAATGTATAATAATCATGGTGATAATAGTTCACTTTATCTCAAACATCTTTGATCAAGTTTTCACAAGACCCCTTGGATTATCTTTCTGAAGTATGCATATGATGGTTTCCCCAATCCCAAGGAATGAATGTATACATATATGCATACATACATGAAGAAAGGAATTTATGCATGTATGAATGAATGAATGAAAAGATGATTCATCGAATGTGTAAATGCCTGATGCCTTAATCTAGCATTCAAAGCTTTGTATGATCAGTTTTCTGCCTACTTTTCCCTGCCTTCTTTTTTCCTCTTAAATTTTTTACCTATCCACCTTGCTTGATAGGACCCTTCTTCCCAGCATTATCAAGTTGCTTTCTTCTGAGCACATTCCAGACTTTTAGAATGATTGTCTGCCATCTTTCCCTCTTGTCACCAAAACTATTCTCTAAACTGTCTTCCTCTTTCTACATATTTTACCCACATTTTCGCTCTTACTTTCTTTCATTCTATATTTGTATCTCTGTATAGTTCTTGTCAAACTTGTCCTGATCCCTTGATTGTGTATAAACACTGAGAGGCCCTAGAAGGTATATGCAAGTTGTTTTATTTTTCTGTATCCTACGTTTATTAACATAATAATGTATTATGTATATAAATAACTTTCTTCAACAGTCCATATTAATAATAGACATGTAGTTATTTCTTTTTGTTTGAGGGGAGGAAGACAGTAAATATAATCATATGTTTCCTCCTTTGCCTCATTTCTTAAGTGGAGCACTTGGCCAAAGGATGTGCCTTTTTAAAACTTTGCCACATAGAGAAAAGTGGCTTTATTTTGCAAATGTTCTTTACTAACAGTATTAATAAAATTCCATTTAGAATTAGTTATCAGCATATTTGAAATAGATCTTTGTGCTAGGTTTCTTTATAAGCTCTTTTACATGTGTTCATTAATTTTCATAGCACTGTATAACATAGAAATATTCCTGTTTTGCATGGGATAGTGCTTAGGCACAAAGAAATTAAGTGACTTTTCTTTTTCACACACCCAGTAAGTGGTGAGCAGAGATTTGAATTACAGTCTTTCTGACTTCAGAAATTAAACTTCATTTAATCATTCTTTTTTTAGTTCTTTAATTTTTCTTTCTGTTTGCGTTGAGTCATTGATGAGCCAAGTTAAAGTATGAGTCTTGATTTGTGCAACACAATTTTAGAGATTTTTTTCTTAATTTTTTAAGATCTCCTAGTGTCATAGTACTTTGGGAAATCCATAATTTATGTTGAATTTCTAAGACTTTTCTTTATTATTTAAAATCATTCTTATTTTTACAAAGTGAAAGGTTATCTGATATATGAGTGCGTTAAGGTTTGACCATAAGTCAGATAAGATTTATTTGTAAAATATGTGCTTTATTGTATAGGTAGATGATTTCAAATAGCTTTTCATTTCATATAGGTAAACTAGAAGCCTAAGTTTATAAATGTGACACTCTTAAGGTTTTTATTTTTTGAATGATTGCATGTGTTTGCTCACTAATAAATTTAGGATATTTTTAATTGAGTGATAGTTTTCTATTTGATTCTGCCCTTACTTCCCAGAAAAACCATGACATCTAGATCTGGGACCTATTGCTGTCTCAGCCATATTTCCCACAGTGACTGTCATGTATAATGCTGTGCCTGGAATGGGCCTGCAGAATAGCTAAAAAGGAGAAGGCTGTGATAGGCACTTGGGCATTAGCCTGGTTGTGTACCCAATAGAATTCCCTTGTCAGTCTCTTTTTCATTGAGGCTGAATCAGTTTTCAAAATATCAGATGTAGTTTTATTGTTTTAATAGTAACCAGCTAGAAGAAATAGGGAAGATAAGAATAATGGTAGAGTTGGCTTGACTAATAATACACAAAAAGAACAAAAGATTTAAAAATAGCCAAAGTAAAAAGGATTGGAAGAGCCATTATTCCTACTTTTTCTTTTTCTCCTAATTGCTCATTATTAAAATCACAAACCTATCTTATTTTATCTGAGGCTATTGTGCCTGAAAATGACTTTAAAATGACTGATATAAATATATAAATGGAATTTAAAAAAATATTTTTAATTGTTGATGAACCTTTATTTATTTATTTATTTGTATGTGGTGCTGAGAATTGAACCCAGTACCCCATGCATGCTAGGCAAGCACGCCACCACTGAGCCACAACCCCAGCCCATAAATGGAATTTTAATTTCAATATTTAACAAATTCTAAAAATTTGAAGTTCTTTTATATTTAATATTTGAGTTATTCCAAAGATAATGCTATAAGAAATATTAATTTGAAAGTTAACCACTAATCAAAAGCAAGTATATGCAAGAAGGAAACATTAATTAATCTTTTTACTTTAAGGGAACAGATGCTGCTTGTGTTGCTCAGAGTCACGGAGTCTGTACTGAAGATGTCATCACAAGCTTTTCTACAGTTCCAGGGGAAAAAAAATATGACCTTGGCAGGTCGACTTGCAGGACCACTTTTCCAGGCAATAAAAATAAAATAAATAGATGAATAGATGGATAGACATGTATTTTTTAAAGGATTTATTGAACCCTGAGCTTTGTTATCTGGGAAAAAAGATTTAAATCAGAAATCAGTTCATATTAAAGGTCTTTTGTAGAGCTAAATTAAAAGATGCTCATCTAAGTAGTTTATTTGCCTTACATACAAACTTAAACCTAGTATGAGTGGAAGAGATATTATGTCTGTGAAAAAAGTGTTATCACAAAGGGTTATGATGTTAATTTTATCTCACATGGCATGTTTATGTATTGTTGCAAAAAGCTATCAGAGGACTTTAAGAGTAATAGTCTAATTGTTTGCTTTGTTAGACTTTAAAATTTTAAGTTGATTCGTGGTATGAAAAACTAGTAATCAAGATCCATTCCTACACTGTTCAAGAGACTTTTATAGTCCTTCTTCTTAATTTGAAATTTCAGTGTTAGTTTGATTACACAGAAGTTACACACTGTGGTTTTCAAAAATAGAGTCTTTGAAAAATAGAAAAATATATGTTTTTAGGATGACAGATTTAAAAGCAAATAAGGATAAAATCATTTTTAATGTCAAAAGCTGTCTCAGATCTAGTTTTTTGGTCATAAGTATAATTGTTAAAAAATTATTTCAGATATTAATCCTTTACCTAAAATTCTCTGTTGGTGGCAAATAACCCTTTAAAAACAGAAATATTTATTAACTGAACTCCCTTTTTCTTTTTAATTTTCCTATTGTAATTAATCCAAAAGTGGAAGCTACAAGATAAAATTTTAGCTTATTAAAGGGCATAATTTCTTCTGTTGTTTGCACATTTTGATATTTACTCCTGTTCTAAGCTTTGTGCATTTTCCAACTTTATATTTGCTGTGTAAATTTATATATGAATTTCTTACTAAAATTTATAGAATTAGCTATTAGTGTAATGCAGCATGAAAGATAGTTATGATTTTAGTGAGGTTTTTTTTCAGTTTGAATTACTGGTATGTTGGGATTTGGCATTTGTTGAAATGAAGTTTATGATACTAATGATTGCATGAATTACTTTCATAAGCACTACCATGAAGAAAGGGTCATGGATATTATGTGTTTTAAAATTCTTATTTTTAGGTGATTTTTAAAAGAATTGAATATCTGATTTTGAAGTCACACACTATATACATTTCATTGTTATTTCTGAATATTTGTCTTTGTAGACTCTTATAGTTGCCTGGATTAAAGCAAATCTAAATGTGTACATCTCACGTGAACTTTGGGATGACTTACTATCAGTGTTGTCATCGTTGACCTATTGGGAAGAATTGGCCACTGAGTGGTCCCTAACTATGGAGACACTAACTAAAGTTTTAGCTAGGAATTTATATAGTTTGGATCTCAGTGATTTACCATTGGATAAGCTGAGTGAACAGAAGCAAAAAAAGCACAAAGGGAAAGGTAAGAGTTGTTCAGAGGTGCTCCATATAAGTTTGTTTAAAATAATTGAGTTGGGGGAAACCAAGCCAGGGAGAAGGAGTGCAGAAAAATTCCTGCCTTCATGTACCCAGGAGATTAAATTTTCCAACAATAAAGCATGTAAATACCCTGTAATTTTTCTTAATCTTAAAATGAATAGAAAGTTTGACAATATTCTATAGATAGTTAGCTAACATTAATCTTACATATTTTATTTTGTTTTTGATATTTAACCAAAATGGAAATTTATAAAATGCCCTTTTTTTTTCTGTATTGGGAATTGAACCCTGAGTCACTTTACCACTCAGCAACATATCTATTCTCTTTTATTTTATTTTGATAAGAGGTCTCACTAAGTTGCTGAGGCCTTGAATTTGTGATCCTCCTGCCTCAGCCTCTTGAGAAGCTGAGAGTATAGGCCTGTGCCATTGTTCCTGCCTATGCCATTCCTTTTTTTTTTTTTTTTTAATATTTTTTTAGTTGTAGATGGACACACAGTGCCTTTAGTTTATTTGTTTATTTTATGTGATGCCAGGGTTTGAACCCAGTGCCTCAACCATGGTGGGCAAGCGCTCTACCAGTGAGCCACAACCTGGTCCATGCCATTCCTTTTTTAAAATAAGCAAATTTTTAGTTAGAACTAAAGGAGTGATTTTACTTTACTTTAAAAGTATATAGTTTCGGCTGGGGTTGTGGCTCAACGGTAGAGCGCTCGTCTAGCACATTATAGGCCCTGGGTTCAATCCTCAGCACCACATAAAAATAAAAATAAACAAAATAAAGATATTGTGTCTAACTACAATTAAATAATAAATATATTTTTAAAAAAGTATGTAGTAAAGAATTGTGGAAATTCGTTTTGGTGTCTGTGGTACTGGGGATTGAACCCAGGGCCTCACACATGCTAGGCAAATGATGTTGTATCACTGAGCTACCACTGATCTGCATTCCCTGCCCTGGAAAATTCTTTGAAAGTATTTTCTTTGTTTGAACTAAAAGCAAATGTTCCCTAGGTGTGAAATATGTCAGATGTTTAAAGAGATTGGGGCATAGCATAATGATTATATAATTAGTACATGTTTTGATAATCCTTGGTTTATTAGCAACTAATTATTAAAAATGCAAAATACTAACTAGAGATAACACTTAAATCACATTTCATACTAACCCCTTTTCCAGGGTATGAAGAAGCTCAAACTCCTTTTTTCTCAACTATATGTTTCGCACATAGCTTTTATTGGCAGGTCGAAATTAAGTAACCTTCACTATAGCATGGTTTTGGGTTAGCTCATTTACTATCTTTTTTCTTATCTATATGTTTTATTTCTATTACAAAGCAAGTCTGTTTCAGAGATTATAATAGTTTATTATTGATATAATTTTATAATTCTGCATAAGTTTTATAATATAATTTTTATGTAAAATGAAGCTCAAAAAGGTCTTATAGTACATAGCATTTTATATTGTTATTTTGTACTTTATTATAAGTAAGCCTAAGAATATGAGGCAACATAGCATACATAAATTTAAAGGTATTACTGATTAGGTGACAGTATTTTGAGATTGAAAATCTACGTTTCTAGGAGTTGGACATGAATTTCAGAAAGTTTCAGTTGACAAGTCATTTTCTAGAGGATGGAGTCGTGATCAGCCTGGTCAAGCCCCAATGAGACAGAGAAGTGCAACAACCACTGGCTCCCCAGGAACTGAAAAGGCGAGGAGTATAGTACGGCAAAAAACTGTTGGTATGTACTCTTCAAAGTCATGAGAATTGTATGGAACAATTAATTTATAGTCCTTAAGAACAATGTATATAAACGTACAGTTTTTTTTATCAGTTTATTTTGTTATGAAATGAAAAACTTGTATAGCAAAATCTTTTTTTTCCTAATAGTATTTAGAGTACAATAGCATGCTGTTTTACCCTCTTATGTTATAAAGATTTATCTTTCATTATTGTTTTTATGTAGTTCATTTTACTGTAGATATCCCTGATTTTAAAATGTCATTTTACAGCAATGAAATAGTAGAACTCTGATTCTGTTTACAGAACTTGAGTATTAACTAATATACTACTGTTAAATGAATGTACTCACAAACATGGAAATTTAGGATAGCTAATTTTCAGTGCTATAATTATATAGATTGGCTTCATAGACATCCGACAAGGAATTCATGCTCTCTACTGGCAGAGAACTGAGGCCAAGATGGAATCTACTGCTAGTTTCCCTGCTACTTTTAACAAATAAGGAAGAAATTTCTATAATCTGTGAAATGCCAGTGAAGGAGCACTAATATGAAAAATTTCTAGGCATAGGATCACTTGGCATGCTGTAGAGCTAGCTACCATCTTAATTCTTTTCCTCTCAGATGTTTATAACTTGGTGTGAATATAGTAGAAAGAGTATTTCAGTGAAAAGACTTTTGTCCTAACCTTTTTTCTCTTTCATCATAAATAGCTAGATAACTTTAGATAATTTATCAAACCTTTATAGGCTTTCAGTACTTCATCTGTGAGTGGGAATGATAACACTTGTTTCATGACTGAAACAAAATTACTTGAAGTTATTTCAGGATTTATAATCTTGGAATTCCAGAGAAGGAGAATTTTTCCATAGAAGTATCTGTATTGAATGGTAATCAGTAATAATCATTATTAGTTTTAAAACCATCATTATAAGGTTAAGTCTTATATAAAACAGTGAGTTCTAAATTATTGAGATTAAAGCTTAAAAGAAGATGCAGAAATAAAAAGAATTAGTAAATTAAATTTTTTTAAGAATTAAAAATTATTGTTTATTTAAAATCCTTTAAAGGGATTGCATTTTCAGAACTGTCTTATAAAATAAACATATAGTTGTATTAATTGTATATGCAGGAAGAATAAGAAACAATATAAAGAAAAAGGATATTCATGGATTAAAATTAATTTAATGCTTTAGAATTTTGGTATATAGTTACTTATTGGAATCTTAAGGCAAATATTGGTTACATTTGAAATGTATTTCTTCCAATGTCACATATACAGAAAATATCTGTGTAATAAGAAAGAATTATTTTTACATTTAAATGATTATTTAAATCTTGAAATAATTTTAAAGTACTTTTCTTTCTGATTATAGAATTTATTCTTAGTTTATAAAGTTTAAGGAAGCATAAAGTCCCATTAGCTGTCCGGTGACAAATAATCATTTTTAATAAGTTGGCATTTATCTTTCTATTAAATAGTATGTAATAAAATACTCATCTTGAAATCAGCTGACTGTGATTACTTTCTGATACTTAAGTCAGACAACCTTGCCATGAATTTTGTTTAGTGAATAAGCCTCTAAAAACAAAAAGTTAAATTATTAAAATTTTTGTTAAGAAAGGTACTTGCATAAAGTTGTAAAATCCTTCAAAGGACAACATTAAATTAGAACATTCTTTGGAGATATATTCTCCTAAAATTTTTAAATTAAATTTTTATGTTCTTAACGTACATGGTTAAAAATTCAATCTATGATAAAAAGTGTGAACAATACAGTAAGTCTTTGCTTCATCACTACTCTGCCATTCCAGTTCACCTCAGTATAGACAACCACTGTTACTAATTTCTTGAGCATCCTTCTAAAGTTATTTTATGCATATACAGGCATAAAGCATAGTGTCTACACTATTGTGAACCATGTTTTTTTACACATTTGAAAGAAAACAAAATTTTTAAATATTCAATATGGAAGCACTGTTCTAAGCACCTAGGTTTAAATTGTGAGAAAAGAAAAGTTCATTGGAGCTGAAAATTCTAGTGTTGGGGAGATGTGTAATAAGCAGATAAACCAATAAACATATCAGGTAGTAGTAAGTCATGAAGAAAACTCAGTACAAAGGACTAAAGAGAAAATTTAAAAATATTAAAAAAGGAAAACCAAAACAATTTAAATACAACAAAGGACTAGGGAATAATGGGGCTGGGGAAATAGGATTGCTTTAGGTAGGGAGGACAGGGAAGGCCTGTTTTATCATATAAGAACAGAGACCTGAAAAAAGTGTAAGAATGAACTTAGCAATGAACCTATAAGAAGCTCATTCAAGGCAGTCAGTAGAAAAAGTAAAAGAACCGGAAGCTAGGAATATGCTTGGGTTTTTGAGGAAGAGTAAGAAAGTCACTGTGGCTGAAGTGGAGTATGAAAGGAAAAGATTCTTAGGATATGAAGTCAAGCTATTAAAATAATGTATCTTTAAAATGTTATGTATCAAAAAGTGTGAAACTTCCTGTATCTTATTTCATTCCATGGAAGTCCCATAATTTAACCTATGTCCTGAAGATGGACATATATTTTATAATTTTGTGTATTTAAAATGGTATAGAATATGTATGCTGGTTACTTTATGCACATATGCGGGTTTATCTATAGGATTTGAAGTTAATTTGTCCCCCAAAGAGACCATACTAATTTATATTTCCATTCACAATAAAGAATTCCTGTTTCTTCTACATACTGAACCTTAATTATATTATCAATATTTTGCTCCATGGTAGTATGCTTTGAAAAATTCTGATTGTGCTTTTAATGTTTTTGTTGTTGTTGATGTTTTATTGGCTTTGTATGTTTGTTTTATTTTTGAGATGGGATCCCACTATGTTGCCCAGGCTAGTCTTGAACTCCTGGGCTCAAGGGATCTTCCTGCCTTTGCCTCTTGAGCTGGGACTACAGGCATGCACCTATTCATTGTTTTTGTTTTGGTTTTGTTTTTTAATGTGAATGAAAATGAGGATATTTGATTAAGTTCAAAAGTCACTTGGGAGCTTCCATATGGTCAAAGCATAAAAATGCAGTAGTCCATAATGATACCCCAAAATGTGTTCTATGTTACATATAAGGGGCGGGGGATGTGAAGTTAAAACTCTTTATCAAAAAATTTAAGCTAGTGTAAATAGAAGAACTGAAGGGATTTTTTTTTTTTTTAAAAATCTCAGTTTAAAATGCTTACAGAGTTAAGCAAGGATCATTATTTTTGATGCTAAAGCCATTAGGTACAAGTTTGCTTGAGAATAGGATGTTCACTTGTGGTCATGGATCATCCCACATATTCTTTACATTTGTAAAGGGTAATTGTACCTTTACAGTGGAGGTTATGGAAATAATCGCTTAATCTTGTATACCTGACTCCTATATTATAGTACATATAGGAAATAGAACAAGTTAAATGACTCCACGAAGGAACAAATAAAACTAG
Organism: Ictidomys tridecemlineatus; assembly: GCF_052094955.1. Classification (NCBI taxonomy): domain Eukaryota; kingdom Metazoa; phylum Chordata; class Mammalia; order Rodentia; family Sciuridae; genus Ictidomys; species Ictidomys tridecemlineatus. Next base: position 79,183,896 of record NC_135481.1, read on the forward strand.
AATGTAGTACATTTTGTGAGACAACTGTCGTAGATTCTTCAAAAAGACATTATCTTTTTAAAAGTTGGGGGTGGTGTTTGTTTTAGATTTTTAAGAAGACAATACTTGAATGTAATACATGAACACTTATGGAATCTGGTTTCAAAGAAAATAAATAAATTATTTTATAGGTAATTTAGAATATGATTGACTATTAATCGATGTTATAGAATTAAAATTTTTTCCCCAGGTGTAATAATGGTGTTAGCTATATAGGAGGATAACCTTACTCATAGATGAGTCCTGAAGTATATAGGCAATGAAGAGTCATGGTATCTGCAAACTTACTTTCAGATACTTCAAAAACACATATATACAGCAAAAATAAAGCAAATTTGGCAAAATGCTAATAGCTTTTGAATTTAGGGGGTATATATGTGTGCATTTTTATAACTTTTTAATCTTTTCTAGGTGTTTGAAAATTTTCTTAATAAAATATTGAGAAAAAGATTTTTTTAAGTCATTATATGATTTGTACTGTTGGTGTTTTGGAGATATTAGATATTTTTGCTACTTTTTTGTTATACTGTTGGATCCATAAAACGTCAGTGAAATCTCTTAAGACACTCCATCATGACCCTACTTTCCAGGCCAAACTGAAAAAGTAAAGCTATTTGCTTAAAATAGAGTAATGAGCAATTAGCATACTGGAAAAGTAGGCTGACCTTGGAGCAAACTGCTGATATTTAAATACATTTTGATATACACTTTGGGTATCCAAACTAAGACCTTGGCAAGCTTCAAGATTGGAGAATGGAATTGAAGGTTTTTCACATTAAACTGGGTATCTTGACAAAGGCAAAAGTTATTTTCTGCAAGTAATGCTTGCTGGCAATTGGTACAAGCAAATGTAAATTACCTTTAGAGGAATGCAGTCTGAATTAGGCCTCCAGAAATTCCACAAGGTAGGAACTCACAATGATAACTTGGGGCTGGAGTTGTGGCTCAGTTTTAGAGCACTCGCTCGCCTGGCACATGCAAGGCCCTGGGTTCAATCCTCAGCACCACATAAAAATAAAGATATTGTGTCCAACTACAAAAAAAAAAAAGATAACTCAGTAAATAAGGAAACAAACTGTTGGTGTGTTAACAAAATATGTGGAATGGGATAAGAAGGTCTAATATGTCTAATTGGAATTCTGGAAGGAGACAATGAAAGAAAGGCAATATTTCAAGGGTAACAAATAATTGATAAAAGATAGGAATCTTTAGAAACAGAAGCACATACTCAACTAACTAGAATGAATAGATACAAACCCATACCTAAATATGTTTCACTGACACTGAAGAATGGAAAGACGGGAGTTTAAAAGCTGCAAAGAAAAAAAAAATAGAGAATCTACAAATCCTAAAAGCAATGTTTTTAGTACCGACAATGGAAGATAAGACGGTAAAACAGTATCTTAAAGTGCTAAGGGAAAATAACTATCTTTAGAGAATTGTGTACTGAATAAAAGTTTCAAGAATAGCAATAAAATAAACACAAAAGCTTAAAAATTTCGCTACTATCTGACCTTTATGAAAGAGACTTCTAAAGAATATGTCAGGAAAGAAAAAGAAAAATTATACAAATATTGAAGGAATAAGTTATCAAAGAAATTGGTAAATGTATAGTAAAATGAAATGTTATCTGTATATAATAATCTATACTTTAGAGTTAAAGAGCAGAATTAAAATATTGGTCATTGGTATGTAATTCAGGAATTTAGTAAGAGAATAAGTATTCTTGATAGTATTACAACACTAACTTTAGACTTGAAAAATATATAGGAAAAACATGATTTATTTTTTGAAGATTCCATTCAAGATTATAACAAATGTATGCCACTATAAATACAAAAAAGTTCCAAACTCTTCCTTTAAATTGATGATAGGAAAGAAGGAACAGAAAAGGAATTATTTTTCCCCAAGGAAAAAGTTAAAAAGAAAAGAAATTCTGTTAATGTTTCTATATAAAATTTCTACATAAAATTTTAATTACACTATTATACTTCACTATAAATAAGAGATACTGATTTGATTAAGCATTCTTCTACCAGGAAAAAATACTAACCATGGGAATATGTCCTTTTGACTATGATTTTTAAAAAAAGTTTGAAGACTCTAAAACTTGATTTCATTTATTTTTTAAATAAATATATTTATTTCACATCTGTTTATACTGGGGATGGTAGTTTTCCTTTTATATAACCAGTGCTTGGTTATACCTGTGTATTTTGGTCTTTGCTCTAACAAGTTTTAATGAGTGATTATGTTAAAATCAACATAACTTTTTGTTATTCCAAATATGATTATAAAATTGTTGGTCATTTTCATAAGAACAAAAAGAATCTAGCAGGAAAACTCAAAAAAGGCCAGATTCTGAAATTTTATATATGAGTTAAATCTTAAACTACACTTATCTTTAAACCATTATACCTCAAGTCATATACTGAAGTCAGATTGTTGCCATTATCTCAATTATTCCAACCTTTTGCATCTTCCTGCACATGAATGAACCTGAAAACAGCTCTGAAGTTCTTTATTTTGCTAACATTCATAGCATTTTGAAAATTTTTGATTATTTTTTCTAGTTATAAACTAAATAATACTTTTATATTAACTAATGGTTTTGTTTTCTCTGTTTTCATAATCTTAAGGTTTTGTTTTTGAACTCCTACCCATTTATCACTATTCATTAAAAATTTATTGAGCTCATATATGCCAAGTACTAGGAATTTAAAGAGGGTATAGTTCTTGATTTTGAAAAGTTAAGGAAGCTAGCATAAAAGTATGCAGTCTACTAAAAAGCAGGAATTCTTAATTTGTTTTTATCTATTACTATATTATCGATAGTTAAATAATTGTACAGGAGAATAAAAAAATGGGAAGACATTTCAAGTATGAGTTTTTAAGATAGAAAAAGGAGACCAAGGACATTAGTAAGATATAATGCTGTTATATTGTTGTGAACGAGCATGAAACTTTTAGGGAAGAGTATAAAGTTCTCTGTTGCAGCAGCATGGAAGAATAGTGGAAGTTTCAGTAAATGGTTGATTTTAACCAAGTCAAAAAGGACTTATGTGAGGGGTTAAAGAATTTAGGCATAAGAGAACCAAATGTTTCTGATAATCAGGAAAGCCTATGATTTTTAATTGTTGTTAACAAACTGTTCCCTCCACCCCACCTGTCTATTTCACTATTAAACTGAATGTAATGCAATGTTGTTTAAGCCCTCTATTCATACATAACTATACATATAACTTTGTTTAATCAGTAGTTTCTAAACGAAAAGTTAAAATCTCTGAGAAGTTTAAATTACTAGTTTATTTCTAAGTAAAATTTGTCTTTAATTTTGTGAACACAAGACTTTTTTAAATTTATTTTTTATTCTAATTTGTCATGTGAACACAGGACTTTTAAAAAAATTTTCAAATGCAGCCATAAATGTAATTTTTAAACTGTCATAAAGTTTAAAGTTTATTTTTAAAAGCAGTATTTAAAATTTTTGTGTTTTTGATTTGAGTGAGAACTAAATTGCCCTTCTCAAGAACATGATTCTTAATGCTGATTACAAATTCTGTTAATGTTTCTACATAAAATTTTAATTACACTATTATATTTCACTATAAATAAGAGATACTGATTTGATTAAGCATTCTTCTACCAGGAAAAAATACTAACCATGCGCAGTATGTCCTCTTGACTATGATTCACACATAATTTTATAAAAAAGACATGAGAGACTTGGAGACTTTTGAGGGGAAGAGTTTGAAAATAGGAATGGTTAGTTCTTAGAATTTAACTTCATTAAGAATGAGAATTGCCCAGTGAAATGCCTAAATATGGTATCAAAATTTTCTTTAATGATACTGAGTTCCTTTCAATGTTTCTATTCAACAAATTTCTCAATTCTTGGTTTTGAGAACATTGTGCTAAAGTGTCTGTTGTTTTTAATGCTGTTCCATTGTATTTGCTAATAATAAAGAGCATTTCCTGCTTTACACCAAAAAATTTACATTCAAAATATGTGTGTTCTCTGATTTCTTTTCTTACAGCTTGCCAGTATTTGCCGTGCTGAAATGTTTTAATTTAAAATTTCCTTCCTTTGTATCTTTTAGTTTTCTCTGTTGCTGCTTTTTCTGTGACACAAGCCTTTCATTATAGTCACTCTTCTTTTTTCCTTCCCCACTTCTTTCTTTTCCTTTTTTAAAGCCATGAGAAGCCGATCCATTGGTGAATGTGCTCTGCCATCGGCCTATATACGCAGTGCTAAAAGTGCTCCTGTTCTGATCCATACTTCCAAACCCTTCTTGCCTGATATTGTTCTCACTCCCCTTTCTGATGAGCTTTCAGGTAGTGCCACCTCTGCTAATTTCTGCACCACCTTTTCACTTTTTAATCCTCTGCTTTCAAATTTTGCTTAATCAAATAAACTCTTCAAAGTTAATTTCTTTGGGGGAGGTATGGGAAACTGGAAAATGATTGAGAAATCAACATTTTGAGTTATTTGAACTCTAATTCTGTCCTTGCAGTTCATTCTGGAAGTGCTAAGTTTAGTGCTGTGCCAATGTCCAATATTTTGGGTTGTAAAAGGCTAATATTTTGATTTATGTTTGGGTTTTTTCTTAAGGTGGTTTAAAGAAGTAGTAATGCATATTTGTATCATAGGTATCTCATAAGAGGTGACTTAAGATAATCAGAGTCTTGACTTTTAATTTCCCATTGTTTGACTAACAATATGGTAAATTTTGAATAATTTTTTCGATTATCTACAGTAATGGAACTAAGTAAGGGCATGTAGTCATAGGGGAAATACATAATCTAAAAGTTGTTTTGGAATAAATTGTATTTATATTAGATATAATATTATGTAGAATTCATTTGAGTGAGATGCAAGACTCAATTTACAAGGAGCTTCAAAACCTACTCAGCATTTCCATTTTGATTTAGGTGCTTCATATCTAGTACTGGGATGTCCTACTCTTTTATTAAGATTTAATTAACACCAAATACATGTTTTTTGGATTCACTTCAATGGGGTTAGGGAATTATGCACACCCATATACATCATAACCTCAAACAAAATATAGAATGTTTACCCTAAAAGTTCTCTAGCAGTTGGAGAAGAGTTTGAAAATAGGAATGTTTCATTTTTAGAATTCAGCTTCATTAAGAAGAATGAGAATTGCCTTAGAGAAGTACCCAAATATGGTACCAAAATTTTCTTTGAACTATTGATACTGAGTTCATAACCACCAACTCTCTCCTGCTGCACTTACAACCACTTTTTAATTTCTCTCACCATAGATTAGTTTGTCTTTTGGAACAAAAATGTATAAATAAAACCATACAGTGTCTTTTGGATAGAAACACACTTGTCTTGGGTTCAGTTACTGTGCATTGTGCTAGTTAAAGAAACTTACGTTGTTAGGTAATTTCCTATCCCTTTTTTAGAGTATTTTCTTAACGTTGCCACTTTTAGTGAAGTTGCTGGTGTTTTTGCTGTTGTTAATTATTTGTTTTAAAGTCCATCTCTTCAGTTCCTAACAGACTGAAAGAACTATGAAGGAAGATTCATTTGTATTAACAATGATATTTCAGTTGAAGTTCCCCATTCCTAATCCAAATAAGATCAGAAATATCTTCCAAGTCATTGGGGCTAACATAATTAAGAATTATCAATTAGTAGGTTTAAAAACATCTACCTAGGATTACAATTGGTATTCTTTGGAAATATTATAAATGAAAAAAACATAGTACTTGAGTTCCCAAACTGAGAAAATTAAACATTCAGTTACTAGATATGATATGTTTGTTTTTAAATTCAGGATACATTCACTGGGAAACATTTACTTCAGAATATTTTAGGATGTTTTTGAGAAGTGTCCAAGTATCATTGTGAAGCCATAATGCAATTAATTAGAAACAGTTTATATTGAAATTAGAAGTCAGTTTTGCAGTTTAGTTGATGACAAAAGTAAGTAAAAGTTTGGCCTCAGACGAACCTGGATGCTCAATAAGTATTTAAGAATGAATAAATTTTACACTAGAAGAAATAGGCAACATGAATATTTTGGGCTCTCATATTTTGTTTCTTCAGTATCTTTCTGAGTTGTATAGATTTTGGTTGCTTACATTAAAATTGTAACTTAGTTACTTAAGTTGGTAAACAAAACAGTGTTTCTGTCTTAACAACTAAAGTAGATACAATTAAAAGAAACTCCCAGTTTATTGTAAACTTTGCTTAGAGTTTTTTGCTTCAAGCTTTTGAAAACATTCAATGCAAACCATTTTTCACTTGTTTAGAAAAAATGAAATGAATTTTAGTCACTGACTCTTAAGTTTGGTTGGATTGTATGTTTTCCAGTTGTTAAAAACTGTCAGAAAGATTTTTTTTCTTCAGAATTTTAATGGCTTTACAAAATATCTTTTCTGAAATGTAAAGATTTTTAAAAATCTAAAACAAAAATGAGGTCACTCCTTTTAAAATACTTTAAAGTACTACCTTAGCTAGTGCATGAGAAGTTCCTATTTCATAATTCTTGCTTTGCTATAAATACACAATTGAGAAAGATTGCCTTTTTAAAAAAATTTATGATTTAAATATTTACGAAGAGTGTTTAAAAGGAGTTTTCTGAGTGGCACTTTTATTGGTTTTATTAATTTTCCCCATTTGCAGTAAAATGTCTTCTATGATAAAATTAAGATTTAAATGATGTGGAGACACCAGTCAATTAAACAGAACAAACCTTATATCTGATCATCAAAATAATAAATGTTCATTTTTTAAAATGTTGGTTATATGTGAAGGTATATGAGAAAATATACATAAGCTCCTAAACCAATGCTTACTATTGATAACTTAAAATGCTTTTGCTGTTTATTTTATACATTTGTACATGTAAAAGTATAATTAGAGTGAGTTGTTTGAATTAGAAATCATTTTCCTCTTAGAACTCTTTGAAAGAAACCACATATAACATTTTATGATGCAGAAGAAAAAAATTATTTTCCCTGAAAACTGACTGATGAGCAAAGCTAGAATCTTTCAATCTGCTTCAGAAATTTAGAATACTTATTAGGAGATGTATAGATACAGAGAAGAAGAGATTAAATGCGCATAATGCCCATCAACATATTGAAGACTCCCAGAAGTCCTGTTAAAAAAAACCATGTAGTCCAATATTTCTTAAATTTTTTCCAGATATATACATATTGACAGCCTATAGTATTCAGGATTCAAAGAGGAAAAAATTGGAAAACATTGAACTAACCTTCTAATACGGAAAACAAACAAAAAGCATTATAGAAATTGGATGGGATTGTTCTTATTCCAGTGTATATTGAAGAAATCTGAGTTATTGAATTGATTATTGCCCCTGTGGTTCTCTAAGGCAAATTGAAGGCTTGGAGTTTGTTTCTTTAGGGATTAGCTAGTACTATATTTTTTAAAAATTACCAAAGCCTTGGATCCTCAACCAGTTCAATTGGTTGGTTGTTTCTTCCGAGATTTAAGTAAATTTTACCTTAGTTTGATTTATAAGCCATTGATATACATTCAAAAGTCAGAACTAAGAAGGAAAGTAAACAGGTGAAGAGAGTGCAGGCTTAAATGAATATATAATAAAATGTTTTCTGGGTCTATCTCTCAGATCAGGAATTTAGGTTTCTGTAGCTCCTTCGCCAAACAAAAAAGAGAAATAGCACTGAAACTACTAATAGTGTTTCTAGCTTTTGGTTAGAAATAGAATTTATCAGAAAAGTACATAACAAAGTACTCTGGAATAATTGTCGGGGTGGGGAGAGTACAAGGAAATTCTTTTGAGTTCTCTTCCAACCCTGGCTTTCTGTTTTGTTTTTAACATGTTTCTTTGAGAATGGACCATCAATTTTCAAAGTATCCTATTTGTCACTAGCCCTTATTTTTTCTCCATTATATCTTCTTATTGTCCATTCTGTCTAGATTGTTTTGTGATACTGTATGGTATAATTTTGTATATATCTGTCGACTAATTCTGTTGAATAACTGAATATACTTAAGCTCTGGGACCAGTTCAAGGAAATTGTTACTATGCCAATGTGACATGATTTCTTAACATGACTCATCTGTAACATTTGAAAAAAAAAAAAAAACAGCTGGGTGCTGTGGTGCACCCCTGTAATCCCAGTGGCTTGGGAGGCTGAGGCAGGAGGATCTTGAGTTCAAAGCCAAGCCTCAGCAATAAGCAAGGTGCTAAGCAACTCAGTGAGACCATGTCTCTAAATAAAATACAATATAGGGACAGAGGTTGTGACTCAGTAGTCAAGTACGTGGAGCTCAATCCCCAGTACCCCCACCCCCCTCCAAAAAAAGTATTTTCCCACATGCTTGTCTCAGATTTTCATATATATTGTATGTGGGCAACAGCTCAGAGTGTGGAACTGGGAGTTGCACAAACACCTAACACCTCTTTTTACAACTCAGTACTAACTCTGATGCCTGAGCAAGCATACTCTTCCTGGCCTCTCCTATTGACTATTGAAAATTACTACATTAGGTTGATTGATGATCTCAATCATCATTCTTAAGCAAATTTGCTTTTACTGCCCAAAATAATGCCTTAATGGAAAAAAATATGAAGAACTGAAGTGTGGTGGGAAGTTTATTTTGTGTATACTTCTATAACTGTTCCTTATTTAATATCAAGTCATGCTGGAATTAAGTCTGTAGATCTATTTTCTTTCATTCAGTTCTCAAGAACTGATGATTCTTGTGCCATTTTTGTTGTGATTAGACTCCAGCCTATCTAGTACAGAGCCTATAGGATGCTAACTTCAATCTGTAGAGCAAAATATTTTAATCTTTGTTCTTCTGTTTCCTTATTATAAAAAAGATGGTCTTTCTCACACTCGTTTTTCTATTCTACCTAATCAGGAGGAGAATTGTCTATTTCTAATTAGACAAGTAGCCCCTTCTTTGTACAGTTAATGAATTTTTTTCCTATCAAAAATATGCAATAGGATATTAATCTATACATCTTTTCTCTCTCTAATTTGTTGGTATAGCATAATTCCAAGTTACATTTTTTTCTGAAGTAATTGATTTTTAAAAGAAATGTTTAGGTTGACTTAAAATGGTGGTTATGTAACATTCTCATAAACAAATAAAACTATATTTTTAACCCTAAAAAATATATTAGTTATTTTTCTATGTCCAGAATTTAAAAGTCATACAAACAATATTAGAAGGATTAGAGTAGAAACAAAGGATAGTTTAGTGGGACAAATCTTAGTTGTTTAAAATTAAAATTATTTGAATTGAATTCATTAAAGTCTTTTCATATGATTTCAGTGATGTGATTACTGCTTTGAATTACCTACATTATATTAAATATCTAGTCTTGAAAAGATATAAAGTTTTTACTAGCATGGATGCTTTTTTGGTTGTTAATTACCTTGAAGATACATTGCCTTTGTTGCCCAAATAGGCAAAAATAAATAAATAAATAAATAAAATAACTTTGCCTGGTAATTAGCAGGAAAAAAAAAATGTGTTTCCAGATAGCATCAATTTCTATTTAAACTAGTGTGAATGATTTTATGAATTTAGGAGCCATAAAAGAATTATAGTGAATATTGTGCTTGGTCAAGAAAAGAAATTAACTTTGGTAAAAGGGATTAGGGTACTTGGTTCTACGGATAATTTCAGATACTATTAAACTTAACTTGAGGTCCCCTCCCCATTGAAGAACTCTTGGTTTTTGCCAATTAGCTACTAATTTTTTATATAAAAAAATGTTCTTCCTTTCTACCAGTGTTTATCTAGGCCATGTGCCCAGTACTCATTCAAGCAATGGAGATATTCTAATGAACAAGATAGAAATCCTTAAGAAACTTAAATTCTGGTGGAAAGAAGTGTTTTTTTCCCTTGGTTACTATCTAATTTTCAAACTAGCAAAGGAAACTTTTCTTTGAAACAGAAAATTTAGAAAAAAAATTTATAATACAAACATAATTACCAATACTTTAATACTATGCATTATCAAGAAAACCTAGGGAGGAGTGGGTATGATGAAGTATCAGGGAATGAAGTTTATCAAACTGTGGTGACTATGTATGAATTTCTACAGTGAATCCCGTGTGTGTGTGTGTGTGTGTGTGTGTGTGTGTGTGTGTGTGTGTGTTGTTATAGAGCACTAAATTAAAAGTAACAAAAACAATGAAAGAAGGGAGATCAACAGAGTATAGCAAGTGGATGTGGGGGAGGGAGGAGGGAAAAGAAAGAGAAGGTACGGGAGACTGAGATTGATTAAATTAGGTTATATGCATATATGATGATGGCATAATGAATCTTATTATTATGTATAAATACAATGCTCCAATAAAAATATAAAATAAAATTAGAGTTTATACTTGTAAAACTTAACCTAAAAGAAACCCAAAGATAATATATGACATTTCTGTAAATTTTAGGCTCTGCAAGAGGCATTTACTCAATGTTTTTTCTTGTTAAAAACATTTTATTTGTTTATCCATTAAATGATTTCAAATATTTTAGGTTAAAATAATTTAAAAACCTGTTTTCCAAATTAAAATATTAGCAGCATAATTAAATTGTTTGAAGGATATTTTTATTCAACTCTGATACCGTTATTGTTTTTAACAATCTAATACAAAGTTTTTCAGTTTTTTTCCTCTACAATTGACAAATATTTGTCTAGCTTTTGATTGCTAAGATTTTTTCTTTATAGAAGTAAATCACTATGCTTCAATGTAGTTTCTTAATTAATTTCACCAACTTCTTTTTTAAAAATTAATGAATTATTTCATGAATATAAAACGTGTAACATTATTTAAGAGAGAATATGAACTAATTTCTGCCTTATTTAAAATCATAGCTCTTCACTTTATAGCTGTAACCCCGGACAGATCACTTAAACAGTTTCTTGATCTTTAAAACAGGGCTAATAACACTTTCCTTATCACATCATTTTTAAAATTAACTGAGTTTAATTGGCACATGGAGCAATATAATATATATCTTTTTTTATAAATATATAATTGTGTGTGAGTGAGTGTGTGTGTGTGTGTGTGTGTGTGTGTGTGTGTGTGTGTGTGTGAATGATGATGTTTAGGCATATTTTCCCAACCAAATTTAAGGAATTGAAATCAATTATACTTGGGCTGGGGTTGTGGCTCAGTGGTAGAGCGCTTGCTTAGCACATGTGAGGCATTGGATTCCATCCTCAGCACCACATTAAAAAAAATAAATAAAATTATTTTAAAAAATCAATTATACTTGATTCAAGTGCTGACCTTGGTTTCCTGTTGCAATTATTTTTTCTTTGATTTTACACAATTAATATTGTTCCTATGTAGTAACTATATTTAAAGCTTGAGTTAAAAATATTTATATTTAAATTCTTCACCTCTACATCATTGGTAGAAAAATATCCAGTAAGATTTTTTTTAAAAACTCTTCACAAAAGTTTTAGACCATATTTGGTGACAACTTTTTGGAAAGAAAACATGGGCTAAAATAATGATTAAGTGTTCTAATATGCAGGTGAGGACTATGGGAAGAAATTCCTACAAAGTGAACTTAATACTAAACTTTCCTGGCTTCTTTAGAATGAAAAAATTGTGAAATATCAATACAGGGGAATAAAGATCAAAACTACGATTCTACTTTTTCCCTGAAGTTCATGTGTTTGCTGCTCATCCATTAACATTAGGGTTGTGTTGTTGTTTCGGGATTTGTTGTTTTTTTTTTCCCAGTATTAGGATTGAACCCAGGGGTATTCTAACACTGATCTGTATCCCTAGCCCTTTTTATTTTACATTTTGAAATACAGTCTCACTAAGTTTCCAAGGCTGGGCTTGACCTTGCCATTCTTGCCATTTAGTATCCCAAGAATATGACCATACCTGACTGTAATGTTATATTTAATGTTTTGAATTTAATGTTTTGAATTCTTAAGTTTGAACTTCCATAACATCCCAACTGTAAAATTTTAAAGAACTTTATTAGAAAATTATGTAGTATTTATTCTTTGTTGAGTTCTGTAGGATTTTGTATGGAAAGAAACATGGAGTGCATGTTAAGTATACTGTCTGTCCTCCTGGTGGAAGAGAAGTATAACAAATCCCTAATTAAACTTGCCAAGATACATAAACATTTATTAGTTATCTGCTGTAGTAACAAACATTTAATGAGCATAAATGCATGAATGTGAGGTTGGTAAGGAATTGTTCTGCTTTTCATTTAGAAAAACTTCTATTTAATGAAATGCATAAGAAAGGCAAGCCAGTGAGTATTCCTCTCAGCTTAATGAGAAAACATACAATTATTTCAACTCCAGGAGATATTATATATTTGACCTGTTTTGGGAACATACACATATATCTTCAGGAATTATTTTTTTTTGTACCAGGGATTATAGATGTGCGCCACTGTGCCCATCAGGAATCTTGATATAATACAAACTTCTATGGATTTGAATTTAACCAAAGTGGATATTTTAGAGCCTCATACAAAAGGGTAATATTAATGAAATAACATTAAGTAGCAAAACAATATATTAATAAATCATATATATAATGTATTTATTTAAATATTTATATTAAAATAGCAAAAAGACTGTCTCCTTTCGTCGATAACATGGCTCCTGAAAATAGTTTGCATGGCAATTTTCATTCAGTTTATAAATGAGGAAACTGGTCTCAGAGTCTAGTGTAAATAGACCTATGTTCAAGACCTAGCACCATCAAGAAATTACTTTGAGATCTTGGACAAGTCACTGCTTTACTTTGGGTACAAATATTTCTTTTTCTTTTTCTTTTTTTTTTTTTTTAGTTGTTGACAGATCTTTATTTTGTCTGTTTATTTATATGCGGTGCTGAGAATTGAACCCAGAGCCTCACACATGCTAGGCAAGGGCTCTACCACTGAGCCACAATTCCAGCCCCATACTTTGAGTACAAATATTTCTTATGATTGTTCAGTTATAGCTCTGCTACTTTTAATCTTTGCATTATAACCCTAATAGTAGCAACAACTAACTTTTTAAACCTTTTGTCCTTTATTGATTATATTTTGCTGGCTTCTGAAAACAGTTTAAGTTACCCATTCCTAGGCAACTTAAAGTCCTTCATGGCTTCATAAACATGATATTTAACTTATAAAATTTCTCTTTGAATATGTGTATATATCTGAACAGTTAAATACTACTTCATCTTGTTATTTCCAATTTCATAAATATTTTGAGGATTCACTATATACTTCGTGCTTAAAGCAGTGAAAAATAATGCAGTGACATAGAACACTAATCCTACTTCTCAAAGTTTATGATTATGAATTTTAAAAAGTAACTTAATCTTTCTGGACCTCAACTTCCTCATCTGTAAGAGAGTTAATAAATTGGGTAATCTCCATTTGACTCCAGAATCTGTGACCCTTATAAAGAGATGTAAGAATCTATTATAGATAGTTTTTAGAGTTGGGTGGTTGTTTAATGGAAAGGGCCAATAATAAGCTAAGATTTCGTCTTAGCAGGTTTGTCAAGAACAAAAAAGTTGAATAAGTTTTTTTTTGTATGTATTGACTTTATTTGATAGAAGTGAAAAGATGTTAATACTGTAATAAAATAAAGCAGAATATCTTAGAAGAGCAGTCAGTTTCTGAAAAAGAACTTTTAGGAAGAGGGTGGAGATTTCTACTTATAATATGTCATTAGTCAGGCAAGATTTGAAGAAAAGATGACACACAGAGGAATTTACAGGAGTCTGCAATAGGACATTTAAATCATCTTTATGTGATAAAATCTGATTTTCTTATTTTCCCCATTTGGAATTTTAAGTAGGAAAAATTAAATAATTCAAATTAAATTTGAATTGCTTGATTTATTGGCACAGCTCTATCTTTAACTGCACTTCCAAATGTTTCATTACCTCACTGTCTGTTTCTATGCATGTTAACATTTTAAAATGTATTTTGGTAGATTTCTAATTCATTGACACTACATACTATAGTGGCTTGTGCCCATCATTTTTTTTTAAACAGACTTGTATTTTTAATTGATTTTCTTTCATTGAACTTACAAAATATCTCAAGATTTATTTTAAAGCATATACTTAGGCTGTGGTTAAAATGGTTACTAATTTTTTATATTCATATAGTTCCTACTCTATATAAATTCTCTGTTTTACAGATATTGATGATGCTCAAATACTTCCTCGCTCAACTAGAGTCAGGCATTTTTCACAAAGTGAAGACACTGGAAATGAAGTTTTTGGTGCCTTGAATGAGGAACAGCCATTGCCTCGAAGTAGCAGCACTTCTGACATCTTGGAACCATTCACTGTTGAACGAGCCAAAGGTGCAGTTCCTGTCATTGACAGTTCATCCCGTCATGCACCAAGCTTGCAGAGTTCCACAGAGGCTTCTTCAATAACTAGATCCACTGAAAGCTACATCACTGATACTCATAGTAGAGAGTCTTCTCTGGAAGTTGGTGATAGCATATATGACCATCTTTGTCATTTAATAGGTCCAGTAGAACTTGCAGATTCAGCTTTCGAACAAATCCAGTACATTGACCTTGAAGGAGATGACGATCTTCTTTCTTCCCTGAAAGAATATTTTAAAGAAAGTCAGGGTAAAAATGAGATAGGTAAAGTTACAGCTTCTCCAGAAGTGATTATTGCAGTAACTAGGGATGAAAGATCATCCTTAGATAAATTAGAATACACAGATCAGGAAATTAAATCAGAAAATGTCATGTCTTTTGTTGGGACTCCTGAAAATATGCAGTTTGAAAAAGAACCAAACTCATCTGTCTTCATGAGTAATATTGCACCTAATCAGTCAGATACTTTCATGAGACCACAAACTTCTGAAAACTCTGAGCAACCAAACATTGATAAAAAGTCATCGGAGCCTAGTTTAGATAGCCCTAGTGATAAAGAAAAAAGGAAATATCTGTATAGACAATCAGCCACAGAATTAGATGCCTGTGTAGACGTAACACTAGCTGAAAAGCTTAAGGGTATGCAAATTAATGAAAAAATCACTGTCCCACATGTAATCCATGTCAAGAAGACTACATTAAAACCATCTGTTAACCGCAGAGTGCCTCATAGTTCAAACACTAGCAAACTTTCTCCAACTAAAAGGAGCTTGTCTGAAACAGTAACCCATAGGGCCAAAATCATGAAAATTGCTACTAAGAAACGAAATAGTGTTCATGTTACTTTTAGACCATCTACTGAGTCTGTTCAGTTTTATAATCCTCTGGAAAACAAAGAGGCTCCATGGAAGATGAGACTACGGAAGCTTGGTGGCTTTAGTAGTAGTAACAATAGCAGCACCAGCAATCTCCATACCAGCTCAACTAGTGGTACAGAGCTTGTAAAACCTGGTGTGTACAGACCTTTAGATACAATTAGTGCAGCATCTGTTAGTAGCAAAACAGTGAAGGAATCTACAGAGATTCCCACTACTGTATTACAAAAAGAAGAAATTGCAAGTAATCAGTTAAGTAGTCGTAGTACTCTTAGGTCATCAAGTCATGAGACAGGTCTACAGCAGGGCTCCCTGGGTGGCGTTTATAAAACTGTTGTACATGCTCTTTCGAAGCCGAAGGCAAATGTTTCCCCACAGAGGCAGAACAGAATGCCACCAGAGGCTCCACTGAGGGATCTGTACAGTCATGTAATGGGCTATTTTGGAAGGAAAGCTGCAGGTGAGCACTAACAGTGTGCAGAGCGCAAAAGGAGAAAGACAGCACCAGTTTGGCTTAATGCAACTGAAGCAAGCTATAAGCAATCAAAGAGCTTTGGGATGGTCACTGCTTTCTCTCTGTTTGGTTATGCATGCGCCTTTCCCCAGCTGTATTTTTCCCAGCATAAAATGTTTATTTAAATTACTAATTTCCCTTATAAGGCATTTAGTTAAACCTCTTTGCTGCTGAACAACAAGTTAGAAAAGAGGAAGATACAGAAAAAATTTAATGACCTTTCAAAGGCTACCTAAATCAGATATTTTCCTTAGTGTGTATCACATGAGTCTTGAAATTCAAGTTTACTAAGGAGTCATTATACTTTCTCTCTTGCCCCACTATGTTTATTTTTAACAGGGCACTAGCTGTATCTAATTGGGTTTATTTGTTTTTACTGTTGAATTATGTGGTTTTATATTTTTTCTTGGTGAAAATTACTTTGACATCTAATAACATAATAAGTATTAAGGCCTACAATCAACACCTATATATAGTTAACGGGTCATTGACGAAGAAATTATTTGTTAATTTTCAAAATGAATTTAATAATTTTTAAGTCACTTCCAAACATGCTGTAAGCTTTTAGTGTTGCATTCATTTGTATAGAATGCACGTCATGTAATTGAAACACTTATCATTACTTTCTTTTTTCGGACATTTTAAATGTGCATAAAGGTTTCATGAAGTTAATCCTAATTTAATTATGGAACCTCTGTGGACAGATTACAGGAAGAAAGCAAGATTATGATAACTGTTTTATCTTGTTTCAAAGTTAAAATAACTTAAAAGATATAGAAAATTAACTTTCAGCAGTAAGGTAGGTTTTGATTTTATTTGTTTTTAACATGGTTTTGTTAGCATGATTAACAACGCTGTATAATGCATCTTGCATTGAGCCATTAATGCCACCTGAGGGCAGTATTTGACAGCTTAGCAAAGCCTGGCCAGTAATATAAAGACAATGGTATTTCACAATGAATTCTGACCAGTACATTTTCTTATTCTGAAATGCTTTGTAGTTTCGTAGGAATATAAACAGTGCTGATTTGCTTTTCATAGTCAGAGAGATTAATTTCAAATAGCAATAGCAGTGACATAGACAACATCTTACTTTCAGTAAGTTAGTTTCCAAAGTTAAAATTTTCTTGTAATATAAATCATAATGTAGTCATTTAAAATAATTAAAATGATTTGTATAATTTTTTAAGCTTTTGTAAAGATGAACATCTTTTTTCCTGTACTAAAATTAGATTTTTTTTTAGTGGATAGAAACAACATTCTATGAAAATCATAGAATTTTTATTTATAAATATCCAAACTTAAATGTACTTGTGTCCCATTGAGATTTGCATAGATTGAAGGGATATATTTCTTGCAAATATTCTTTGGGGGAAAATAATAAATTATTAAGTCTCTAAATAGAAACACACAGGCAGGAAGATAGATAAATAAATATACCAGTTTCTTTAAAGGCAATATTAACCTGACTTCAACTAGTGCTTATCTGTAAGCTTTCTTGCTGTTTAAGGTTATACTGAAGATTGACTAACATCTGCTTAGTTGAATAAAATAAATATCAATTTACTAATTCTTAAAATTAAATCTAAAAGAAGGAAAATTATTCATAAGTGCATGTTTGGCAAAATAATTGATATGGCATAGGTACTTTGAGTTATTTAAGTTTAGAAAGTGCAGTTAAATTTTTCCTCACTATATATAGTTATTTATTTGCTTTTAGTCAATAAAGAGGACATGAGCTCCAAACTGCCTCCTCTTAATAGTGATATTGGCAGCAGCAGTGCTAATGTTCCTGATCTGATGGATGAGTTTATAGCAGAACGACTTCGAAGTGGTAATGCCTCGGTAAGTTATATTTCTATTTTATTTATTTGGTTTCAGACAGGAAACTTAAGAGAACCAGAATATATGTATCTGTGTACATATATATGCATCTAATGCATATGTGGAAATTTTCTTTTAAAACAACCTTCTCTCATATTTAACCTTTTTAAAAATTTTTTAAAAATTTTTTATTTGTTTTAGTTAATTATACATGACAGTACAATGACCTTGACATATCATACATTTGAACCAGATGGAATATAATTTCTCATTTTTCTGAGTGTACAGGTTGCAAAATCACATTGGTCATGCAGTCACTTATATACACACATCAATAATAATGTCTATTTCATTCTGTTATCCTTCCTTTCCCCTCATCCCCTCCCCTTCTTTCCCCTCCCCTCCCATCACTTCTCTCTACCCAATCTAAGGTGAGAGGAAAAAAAAAAGAATAGCTTCACCTTAACCCTTTTTTTAAGTTAAGGTTTTTAAAGTTACATTTTTTTAATACTTTTTAATCCAGAGATATAAAACAAGCAGGCTTGTAGTTTTCACCAAAAGAATATTGAAATATCTGTTTGTTCAAATAGTAGATTTAAGCCACTTCCTTCCTAGTTCCCCCTACTTGGTCCCACCTTGGTGCCAGTTGCCAATGTCAATAGGAAAGATAACATTAGAGGTCATGTGGCCCACCTCCCATGGTTTTCATAATGCAAATATTGCTTAATCATTCCAGATAACTTTGGAATAGTCTTTAAAGTTTTTTTATTTTGGAGATAATGGCAATGTCTTATTCCTAATAATGCTTAATTGTTCGGGGAGGATGAATATGTATGGGATTGGTCATACTCCATTTGAGTTTCAAATTTTTGGTGACTTATCTTTTTTTAAGTTTAATTTTTTTCTTTTTTTAATTTTTATTTTTTAGTTGTAGTTGGACACAATACCTTTATTTGTTTATTTTTATGTGGTGCCGAGGGCTGAACCCAGTTCTTCGCACACACTAGACGAGCGCTCCACCTTTGAGCCACAACCTCAGCCCCTATTTTTAAAAAATCATTGTAGGGCTGGGGATGTGGCTCAAGCGGTAGCACGCTCGCCTGTCATGCGTGCGGCCCGGGTTCGATCCTCAGCACCACATACCAACAAAGATGTTGTGTCCGCCGAGAACTAAAAAATAAATATTAAAAATTCTCTCTCTCTCTCTCTCTCTCTCTCTCTCTCTCTCTCCCTCCCTCCCCTCTCTCTTTAAAAAAAAATCATTGTAGAATCATTATAGAATGACTTTTTAGACATCATCCTTCCTTCTACCCATTCTCTCTTCTATTTACTGCTGCTTTTTCCTGTTAAATACTTCACTCTTAATTCTGTTTAATTTGAATTTACTGCATGGATCCTACTGAAGCTTTGCTTTAAGTAGATCAACATTGGTGTAGGCACCAGATCCAGCCCTTATATAAATTGCTTAATGAGTATGTTTCCCTCTCCTCTTGTAGGCCCTAAGTCTCAGAACTGAATGTGATGATTGTCTTGGAAATTAAAGGTTTCAGATGTTTAATGAGAATACCCTTTTTTTTTAATGTTTAAATGTTTCTTGAATTTTTAGACTATGACAAGAAGAGGAAGTAGTCCAGGTAGCCTTGAAATTCCCAAAGACCTCCCTGATATTCTAAACAAACAGAATCAGATGCGCCCTATTGATGACCCTGGTGTGCCTTCGGAATGGACTTCTCCTGCTAGTGCAGGGAGCAGTGATCTTATCAGCTCAGATAGTCATTCGGATTCTTTCAGTGCTTTCCAATATGATGGCCGAAAATTCGACAGCAAGTATCTTTTACCATTTGAGTAGTATGTTTTGTATTGTCTGTTCAAGACTGACTTATGAATTATATAGCAGTCGTCTTCCTTTCCAAAGTTACTCAGGCAGTTGATCCTGCATATTTTGATTTCATTTTCCAGTGAAATTCCAAAGGAAGTTTTAGGGAATCATCTTAGGTTGAGACTAAGTGCCAAACTAAGTGCATTTAAAAAACAATTCTGCCCTTTCAAAAACAAATTATAATTTTAAGACCAGATGAACTTTATATTAAAATAAAGGACGGTTATGGTTATGACTTGCTACTATTTCATGTAGTCTTATTTGGGAACCACTGATCAGTATGTGCAGTGCTACATTACCCAGAACATTTCTTGGATTATTGTTTTATGTTAAAATAACATCAGCTGGATGTGGTTGCACACGCCTGTAATCCCAGCAGCTTGGGAAGCTGAGACAGGAGGATTTCGAGTTTAAAGCCAGTCTCGGCAATGGTGAGGCACTTAGCAACTCATTGAGACCCTGTCTCTAAATAAAATACAAAATAGGGCTGGGGATGTGGCTCAGTGGTTGAGTACCCCTGAGTTCAATTCCTGGGTAAAAAAGAAAATAACATCAGTGATATAGCTTGTTATTGTATCACTACCACATAGTTATTCTGCTATTATTTTCTATTATACTTGGCACCAAAATTAAAAAGAAAAAGTAAAAACCTTGGCAATCAATTTTGTGAAGAGCTAGGAGATGCATTGGCGAATTATGTAATTCCTCCCTTCGTGGATTGATTGTATATTAATTCCAGACAAAACATGATTTAAAAGAAAGATGATTTTTTATCCTATATGTATAATTTGTATATTTCCTGTTATATATTATAAAATGTTTGAAAAACATTATGTTACTACCCAGCAGAAAACATGAATAAGAATAGTGATGACATATCATGTCTATGTAGATATAATAAATTATAAATAGATGTTTAGGGGAAATGTTAATGTTTGGTCTTTTTGGTGATTCAGCTGTCTTTTATATGAATATTTTTGTTTTATAACTGGGATTCATATATTCTTTCTTCCTTATAGACTTTGGCTTTGGAGCTGACACTGGAATTCCATCATCTGTTGATGTGGATTCATGTTCTGGCCATCATCAAAGTGCTGAAGAGCAGGAAGTAGCTAGTCTAACCACACTTCATATAGATTCTGAAACAAGCAGTCTCAATCAACAGGCTTTCTCTGCTGAAGTTGCAACAGTTACTGGTAAATTTATCACCTTTATATGTTGTAATTGAGTTTTAGATGGATCCTATGATTATCATTCATATGATTATCATGTATGATTATTCATGATTTTGATATGTGATTATATGATTATTATATGATACAAGTGATATAGCTTTGTATATACTTTTTTAGTCATTCATTGTGCTAGTTTTAAAAATTACATAATATATAGAACCACACTTTTGAAGAATTAAGATACACATCACGTGTTTAATTTACATTAGGTTTTGCTGTATAGAAAGAAATAACAAAAGGGTAAAATTTGGCTATTGTCAAATCTAAAATATTAATATTTCTCTGCTAGAAAAAGCTTAAAGTAAAAAGAAAAGATTTAATGTTTCAACTACTTGCCTAGCACTAGCAGCCCTATACAACTACCGTCAGTAGTTCTATACAGTATTAATTTATCCTAGGTACCTGAGTTTCTATAGCTGGGATAAGAATGGGAGTAGATATTCTTATTTTTACTGATGGCTCTGATTTTATGTTAGTCCTACGGTAGTATGAGATAGGGTACCTAGATGCAAAAGCTTGTACATTATAATGGTTTTGTTAACCTTGGCCAGTTCATATGCTTAATCTTTTGAAGTATTGTTATTGGGATTTTAAGTATTATATCTTAGGGAAAGGTATTGAAGAGCACTTCATGGTAATTTTATGAAATTATACTTACAGGCTCAGAAAGTGCTTCTCCAGTCCATTCAGCTGTGGGATCCAGGTCACAGACACCTTCCCCTTCTACATTGAATATAGACCACATGGAACAGAAGGATCTACAGCTTGATGAGAAACTCCACCACTCTGTTCTTCAAACACCAGATGATCTAGGCAATACCTGGAAATTAGATATTTGCCATTTTTCCTTTCAAAACATTATTGTTAAAAGATCTAAAATAAGTCATCTTAAATTTGATTATGTATGATTATTATAAATGTTCAGACATTTCTGACTCTTAGAAATTTTTACTGTATCATTTTTTCTAGCTTTTAAAGAAAGCTATCTATACTGATTTTTGCTCATTTTATCATAGTTGATTATAGTCTTAGAATTAGTGATAGTATTATTTTTATGTTATGTTATTTATTGATACAGTGCTGTTTCCTAAAATTTAAAATACATAATTGGTATCACTACTCTTAATATTATATTTGAAGATCCTACTGACTCACTGGAGTATTATTGCTTACTAATCAAGCTTTCAGTGCAACAGTTTTGATCATCAATAATTTTTTAATTGATTTTTGACTTTGTGGGTATTCAACTAAATTTTAAAAGTAAACAGTCCATTGGGCTGGGGTTGTGGCTCAGTGGTAGAGCACTTGCCTGGCATGTGTGAGGCCCTGGGTCCGATCCTCAGCACCGCATATAAATAAATGAATAAATAAAAGATCCCTTTATAACTAAAAAATATTTTTAAAAAAAAGTACACAGTCCAAATATTTTTATTTTTAAATATATATTTAAAAAGTGACTTGGGGGCGCCAGGGTTGTGGCTCAGTGGTAGAGCGTTTGCCTAGCATGTGTGAGGCACTGGGTTCAATCCCTGGCTCCACATTAAAAAAAAATGTATTGTGTCCATCTATAACTAAAAACATTTTTAAAAAAATGTTTTAAAAAGTGACTTGGGGAACCTCAGAAACTGCAAGTTAAAAAAGAAAAGTTATGTTTACTAATTCCTGCATGATGTTACAAGTATGAGATAGACATTTTGCAAATGTACCAAAAACTTTAGTCAAAGACATAGTTGATGAAATATTTGTAATAACTACTATGAAAAGTCAGTTTTTATTGTTAATGCAACACATTTATTTTCTGACCAAAGGAAGAAATTTAAACCTGTGTGTTTGTTGGTTTGTTTGTTTAATAACTTCTTTGGTTTTTTTAAGGTGCTCATTCCTTAATGTGCAGTCACATAGCTCTATTTTTCTAGTTTGTGGATTAATTTTGAACTTTTCCTTATTTTGACCTTCAAGTTTTTATTTGTTTTTATAGTACCCCCTAATTGTTTGTTAAAAATTTTAAACTTATAGGGCTGGGGCTGTAGCTCAGTGCCAAAGCGCTTGCCTAGCATGCATGAGGCACTGGGTTTGATCCTCAGCACCACATAAAAATAAACAAATAAAATAAAGGCATTATATCCATCTACAACTACAAAAAAGTTTTTTTTTAAAATTTAGACTAGTAAAGTGAAAACCCATAAGTCCTCACAAATTCTCTAGTTTTTAATAATATTTTTCCTTTATCTGTATCTACACATATGAACATATATACACCATATGTATATGTGCCTTCCTTTTCCTTTGCTGGACTACTTAAGAGGGAGTTTCAAGATAGCAGACCCTTCACATCTAAATACTTCAGTGATATGTGCTAAATGCATTTTATGTATAACTACAGTGGAATGTCCTGATTCATAATATTTAACATTGAAACTTTATTGTTTTTTTGTTCCATAGTCAAATATCCTCAGTTGTCCCTACAGTGTTCTTATAGCCACCCTACACCAACAACTCCATCCAGAATTTATTGAGGCATCATTGTTTACCTTTTTTTTTGGTACCAGGGATTGAACTCAGGGGAACACAACCACTAAATCACATTCCCAGCCCTATTTTGTATTTTATTTAGAGATAGAGTTGTTTAGCGCCTCACTTTTGCTGAGGCTAGCTTTGAGTCTTTCGATTCTTCTGCCCCATCCTCCCAAGCTGCTGAGATTACAGGCATGCCCCACT
The DNA here is from genome assembly GCF_052094955.1 of Ictidomys tridecemlineatus. Classification (NCBI taxonomy): domain Eukaryota; kingdom Metazoa; phylum Chordata; class Mammalia; order Rodentia; family Sciuridae; genus Ictidomys; species Ictidomys tridecemlineatus. The sequence continues at coordinate 79,207,349 of NC_135481.1, forward strand.
GTACTCAGCGGTTGCTTACCTTTTCATCGGTTAAAAATTTTGTTAGCTTTACTTGCGAAGGATAAGTTAGAGACAAATTAGTTGATTCACTTCTATATTATAAAGGTACTGTAAAATAGAAAGGCATTATAGCAATGGTTAGAATGTCAATGTTTTTTGTATTCTGTTTTAGTGGCTTTACACCAGAAGCCTATTTTTTTATTATGGAGAAATATTAATTATTTAGTATCTTTTTAAAAATAATTTTTAGTTGTAGATGGACACAATATCTTTATTTTTACTTATTTATTTTTATGTGGCGCTGAAGATCAAACCCAGGGCCTCACACATGTGAGGCAGGTGCTCTACCACTAAGCTACAACCCCAGCCTTAATTATTTAGTATCTTAATAATACAGTCAATTACTGTATACTTTACCTGCAGAGAGAAAATTAAAGCATTGCAAATAAAGGATATACTAAGAGTGAATTTTTAGCGTAAATTATCAACAGATTGGGATATTATCAAATACAAAAAATCATAAACTTATGATTATTTCATTCTGCAAAATTTTTAGTTCCCAAAATTCTTTAGATGCATTGGAATCTTTATTGACCTTCAATGGTGTTCTATACATTGAACAGAAGAACAGATCATATATTGAGTAATGTATTTTTTTAGAGCTAGAAGACAATAATGATAATCTAGCTAAACCATCCATTTTATAGATGAGAAAAGTATAGACTCTGTGAAGTTTTCAACTTGTTTAACACATAATCAGTGGCAGAAATGACGTGAGGACCATGTATTTATTACTTTTGATCTTGCTGGTATTAATAGGTAAAAGAAGTATGGTGGTTTTTATTAGCCTTGAATTTTAATAAAATTATCATTTTCGTGCCATTGTGATACCTCTTAATGTTAGGAATAGCTTCATTGTGAAGCACATAAATATATTTCTTTGGAAGTTTTAACTACAAGGAATAGGTTTATGAAGACTTCATTTAAGAACTACTTTTACCCTGAGATTTTCTATTAACTTGATGAAATAACAAGAAGGAGTTGTTAGATAAAAGTGAAAATTAATGTATATATCAAAGAAATTTCTCCATCTGGTATTTGCCCAGTGAGTGGTATCCATATGTATATCTAGTTAGAAGCACTATTGTAATTATTGCCATAATAGGGAATTATGAATTGGTGAGGTCTTGACCTTCTCAGGAAAAAACAAAACTTAGGTACACTCACATTTCTTTTATTCACTTCTGTAGATATTTAAGATTGTTAATTTAAGTTCTTTTTCTTTTTGCTATCAATTCTCTGGAAATTACTAACACAATTGTATTTTTTTTCTATAGAAATTAGTGAATTTCCATCTGAATGTTGTAGTGTGATGGCTGGGGGTACTCTCACTGGATGGCATGCTGATGTTGCTACTGTTATGTGGCGAAGAATGCTAGGCATTTTGGGAGATGTCAATGCCATTATGGATCCTGAAATACATGCTCAAGTTTTTGATTACCTCTGTGAACTTTGGCAGAATCTAGCCAAGGTAAAAAAGACAATAAAGGATATAAAAGAAAAAGACAAGAAAAATAAAGTATTAAGAAATAGAAAAAGCTTAGAGAACATTGTTACACGCACACCTTCCTATAGATAAACTAGTATGCAGCATGGTGAAGTCACTTAACTATAGTTAAATATGTGTTTTGAAACTGAGTTTGAACTTTAGTTTAAGGTAAAGCAAACTGAAAGAGAAAATAGTTTTCATAGTCTTGTCCCCTTTTTTTTTTTGAAAAATACAGATTAGAGATAACCTCGGTATTTCAACAGATAACCTGACTTCCCCTTCTCCACCAGTTTTGATTCCTCCGTTAAGAATTCTTACACCTTGGCTTTTTAAGGTAAGCTTAATATATAAAATATTAATTTTAAATTATCATTTAATAAGTTTGAAACAGTTTATGAAATTTGAACTATTATATGGTCTTCTAAAGCACTTAGTTTTTAGCTACTATTTTTAGGAAGTCATTGAGCATTATTTAAGAGAGGAGAGTAGGCATGCCAGAATTATAGGATACATTGTTTTTGTTTAATTAATAAAGCAAAAGTGAATATAGAAAAATATATTTGTATTGTATTTAAGTAAGAAATAGACCTTCAGTTGTGTGACAGAATATGCTGTGTATATTCAGAGTTTTAATTTTTTTAAAAGTAGTATTTGAAATTTGAGGTATTTTTCTAAGTGGAAACCTTTGTGATTTTTTTCACCCCTACATTATAACATTTTGGATAATAACAGTAGTCTCAGTAGCCCTGAGTTTTGGTTTATTAAAGAAATTAAACCAACATAGAAATAAAAGAAAACAGATATATTATTTGCTATATTCAATTAAATATCTAAGAAACAATATTTGTTTTTGAGTATTAAAACTGATCTTTTAATTTAGGCAACCATGTTGACTGATAAATATAAACAAGGTAAATTACATGCTTATAAGCTCATTTGTAATACAATGAAAAGAAGACAAGATGTATCTCCAAATAGAGATTTTCTAACACATTTCTACAATATAATGCATTGTGGGTTACTTCATATTGATCAGGTAAATATATATATGCTTTCTAAAAAATTATTTTATCTGTTTATCCTTAATTCTTAATTCTGTTTAACTTTTGATTTTTAAGATCTAGAATTAAAACTAGCTCCTGTATATAGCAGTTTATATAGAGTTTGATTCCATTTTAAGACCTTATTTGTTCTTAAATCATGGTTGAAAAAAAGCTATTTTATGGGTTAGGGGGTTGATTTGAGTGTTCCTCCAACTTTAATGTTATACCAACTAGTTACTTTTTGAAGAGGTTAAACCATTCTTTGCTTAAATTGACAATATCTTTCTGTGATGCCCCATAGTCCCTATTACTAGACATTTTATAATTGATAGTTGATACTTGAAGCATATGAATTTGTTCACCTCAGCTTATAGTAGTCAGAGCTGTTTTTTTCTACTCGTATTTTCTTATTACCACCAATTATAGTGACATGGTTACAATTATATTGACTTTGCAATTGTATCAGTTATAATCATTAAATAGTCATAAATATAACCAGAACATTATTCAGGAGTCTTGATATTGGCTGTAAAACTAAAAAGTATGGGAGATTACAAGTCACAGTAATTAAATATTTTTATCCTTATGTGATTGAAACTTGACTTGTAGGTCACTACGAGAGTACTGTTAATATTAAAAGATGGTAATTATATTTATTTCTGAAAACACTTCTAGCATTAATCTAAAGTAATAACAGTTTCGAACCCTATAAACATACCTCAAATTAAATGACACTATTAGTTACTAGAGAGAGCTTTTGTTTAAAATAAGTTAAATTGAATAATATGACCAAATCCACTGAATCCTCATACTAAATGCCAAAGACATAGTGAATGAATAACCAGGAACATTCCCTTTAAATGTACCCACTTTTAGATTTCCAAAGTTGAACATCTATCATTTAAGGACTCTATGTAAAAAAAGAGAATCTCCACAGTTGCCACATAGCAGGTCATGTGGGTTCAGAGATGAAAGTTATCAGTTGGAGATAAATAGGTAGCAGAAGATGCTACTCTGTTGTTCAGTTTTATAATGTGTAGGCATTAACCCTTGAAGTGACAAGCCTTTTCTGCTATCTAGTGTGGGGAAAAAATGTCATAGGCTTTGTCAGTTAAAACAAATTTGTTTTAAGTTTATGTATTTTTTGGAAGAATTCAATTAGTCTCCAATTAGTCATCCAATGTACAATTATTACTTTTTTATTTCACATATTATTTATGTTTAAGGATATAGATTAGCTGGTACCCAAGATTATATATCTGATATTCTTTTTCCCTTTCCTTCTTTATTCTAAGGATATTGTCAATACAATCATCAAGCACTGCTCACCTCAATTTTTTTCACTTGGTTTGCCTGGTGCCACAATGCTTATTATGGATTTTATTGTAGCAGCTGGTAGAGTGGCTTCTTCAGCTTTTCTTAATGTAAGTTTTTATTTATTTTTTCTTCATAATATAACAAGCTTTTGTTAAGCAGGATTCAACTAACAGAGCCACAAAGGAAGAACTGTTGTGGGTAAAATATAACAAGCTGATATTGAGCAAAGTTCGTAGTTTTAATTGGGTTAGATTCTTGAATGTTAAAAAATGTAAGCAAGAAATTTTGAAGTGTAAGAAATCACTAAAATTACTTGATGAATTGGCTGTAAAAATGGGTAACATCTGATAAGCAAAACAGGTAAGAATCTAAGGGAAAGAAGAAAGTGAAGAAAGGGCATTCATTGGGTGCTATCAAAAGATAAGTAAGAAACAGTAGGGAATAATCATTATACAGTGTGTATAATATCAAATCATGATGTTGATCAAATTGAATGTATTCAGTCTTTATTTGACAAATATTTAATGGGGAAAAAAATGAATGAGATAACCCAGGAAAATGCCCCCACTGTACTCTTAACACTGTGTGAGAATTTCTTTTCACACAGTTATGGAGCTGAATGAAACACAGCTCATGAGAAAATGCCAATGAAGTGGATATGACTGAAATATGTTCATATGTAAGTGGTAATGGTGAACTAGAGACGAAGGCAGTTAGCTGTGTATATAATGCTGAAAAGGTCAGATTTTATCCTAAGGAAGGATTGAATAACCATTGAAATATTTTAAGCAAGTAGTGACTTGATGAAATTAGTATTTTGGAAGAATCACCCTGGAGCAATGTATAAGTGAGAAATAACAACTGAAAATCTATTGGAAAAACTAAGTGTATATGGAAGAGAAAAATACTTGGGCAACACTTTAAAACTTGCAAAGCAATTTAACAGATTATATCTTTGAAAGCTGCAAGAGACTAAGAGTGAATGAAAGAAGTTCTATTTGTGGCGTGGCAAGGTACTGTGTATTAGATATTCATGAGGAGGTGTCAGGAGAAATACTGCATATCCAAGTCAAGAGCTCAAGGGAGGTGTTGGGACTAAAATTTATAAAGCTGGTAGATAGGAGTTTAAAGCTATGAAACTACATGCAATCACCTAGAGGAAATGTCCAAATATTGAAGAGAAAAACCAGTATTTATGACTAGGTTTTGTTGTTGTTTGGTTTTTTTTTTTGGTAGTATGGATTGAACCTAAGGGCACTTAACCACTGAGCCACATCCCCAACCCTTTTCTGTTTTTATTTTGAAACAGAGTCTCACAAAGTTGCTTAGGGTCTCTCTAAGTTGCTGAGGCTAGCTTTGAAATTGCAGTCCTCCTGCCTCAGGCTCTCAAGCTTCTGGGATTATAGGTGTGTGCCACCCCACCAGCTATAATTAGTTTTATAATCTTTTTTGAGTTCCTTAAGAACAATAATTTTGTCTTCATTGTGGTATTTCCAGGGCCTTGCCCCTATTAGTGGGTACTGATTGATTGATTGAAAGTTAACATATAAAGAAACATATAACATATAAAGAAAAAACGTTTATGCAGCTCACAGTTTTGGATATTGAAAGACCAAAATAGCAAAGCTCTGGCTCCTTGACTGGATCACTTCATACTGGATGGCATCATTGTGGGAGTATGTGCAAAAGGGAAATGACATAGCAAAGGGAGGGGCCAGACTGGTACTTTATTTGTTTGTTTGTTTATTGGTACTGGGGATTGAACCCAAAGGCGTTTTACCATTGAGCTACATCCTCAGACTTTTTAATTTTTTATGTTGAGACAGGGTTTTGCTCAGTTGTTGAGTTCCTTGGTAAGTTGCTGAGATTGGCCTCAAACTTTTAATCCTCCTGCCCCAGCCTCCCAAGTTACTGGAATTGCAGATATGGCACCCATGCTTACACTTTATAATCACTCCCTCTTGTGACAATGAATTCAGGGTCCCATGAGAGTTACATTAATTCCTTTTGATGGCACAACCCAGTGACCTAACTACCTACCACTGCGTCCTACCTCATAAAGGTTCCATCATCTTTCAGCATCACCATGCTAGGGACCAAGATAAACCTTGGGGGTGAGGGGAACCACATCCAAAGAATAGCAATTCCTTTGTCTGGAATATAGAGGGATATGAATAAATTAGATATACTGTGTGCTCAAGGGATATAGTCTGCAGCTGGGGTGATAAGAAAGCTTTTTAACAACTATGAAATATAGTGTAGGTTCTAAGAGGAGGACCATAGCATAATGATGAAAAGCATGGAGTCTAGAGCCAATCTGCCTGGTTCATATCCCAGCTGTATTGCTTACTAGCGATGTGACCTAGGGTGAGTTATTTGATTTCTCTGTGTCTTAGTTTCTTTGTCTATAACAGAAATAGCTTGACTAGTGGGATTATTTTATAAGGATTTAGCCACATGGTTAGAGAATTATATGACACATTTTATACATCATATAAAAGAATTTGTTAAATGAAATCATTGGGAACTTTATTAGTTTATGCAGTTTTAATGAAAAAGCATATGAATAAGTCCCTGAAAGATGAATAGTATTTGTATAATGGAGGTAAGGGAATGTATGCCAGGCAGAGGTAAACAGACATAATAAATGTGTTCAAAGAAGGGTGACAGTACATTTTGTTTAAAGGCTAATATGCAAGATTGTAGTAGACAGAACAGAAAAGTGCTAAAGATCCTTGCTACTGGAAGTGCAGTCTGCACATTAGAAACATTAGACACGATCTATGTACTTAGTAGCAGTGCAGATTTTCGGACCTTAGCCCAGACCTACTCAATCAGAATCTGCATTTTGCGGGATAGAAAATACTGGGGAGCCACACATGATAGGCAAGCTGTCTACCACTGAGCTGCAACCCAATCCTTTTTATCTCATTTTGTTGTTGATGGACCTTTATTTTATTTGCTTATTTATATGTGGTGCTGGGAATTGAACACAGTGCCTCACACGTACGAGGCAAGTGCTCTACTGCTGAGCTACAACTCCAGCCCATTTTTTATCTCATTTTTGAGATGAAGTCTTAGTAAGTTGCACACACTGGCCTCAAACTTGTAATCTTCTTGCTTCATCCTCCTGGTAGTTGGGATAATGTATGTACCACATTCCCGCAAAATATGCATTTTAATTAGATCACAAATGATTGTTAGAATCATTGGTTAAAGATTGAGAAGCACTGCTTTAGATTATATCTTGGAAAGTTGTGAATGCTGCAGATCAGGTTATGATGCTATGTTAGCTTAAGAGTTAAATATTTTAAAGTGCAAAGAGAAATGATGAGCCTGTCCCTTGCAAATATTAAATGAATATATTAATCTAAAAGATTAAATGGAAGACAAACTACAGACAGTAAACAAGTTATAAGTTTATTGTAGTATTATCAGTGTACACAGATTATTAGTCTTGGATGAAAGTGATAGAACTCAGAAGAGACATATTTATAAACCAGTGCCAGTTTTTACTAACTTTTTGTGAAAACTATTACTCTTCAGTGGGCCAGTTGTACCAGCACATTTCCTTTAGCTTTTCTCACAGTTCTTCAATAGAATTAAGCCCCAGTGTCAAAGGTATTTTGTTGTTGTTGTTGTTGTTCTAATTAGTTATACATGACAACAGAGTGCATTTCAACTCATTGTGCACAAATGGAGCACAACTTCTCATTTCTCTGGCTATACACAATGAAGAGTCACACCATTTGTGTAATCATTCATGTAATATGGTAATGATATACATCTCATTCCACCATCTTTTCTACCCCAGGTCCCCTCCCCACTCCCTTTTGCCCCATCCAAAATTCCTCCACACATCCCATGACCACCCCCATTATGGATTAACATCCACTTATCAGAGAAAACATTCAGCCTTTGGTTTTTATTGGCTTACTTCACTACCACTGAGCCACAACCTCCAGCCCCTGTTGTTTCTTGATAACTGCCATTCAGACTGGAGTGAGATGAAATCTTAGAGTAGTTTTGATTTGTATTCCTCTAATTACTAGAGATGTTGAAGTTTTTTGTATTTCTCTTGACTGATTGTATATCTTCTGAGAAGTACCTGTTCAGCTTCTTAGCCCATTTATTGACTGGGTTGTTTGTTTGTTTGTTTGTTTGGTGTTAAGTTTTTTTGAGTTCTTTATATATCCTGAAGATTAGTGCTGTATCTGACATGCATGTGGCAAAAATTTGCTCCCAAAATGTAGGCTTTTTATACCTCATTGTTTGTTTCCTTTGCTAAGTAGAAGCTTTTTAACTTGAATTCATCTCATTTATTGATTCTTGATTTCATTTTCTGCACTTTAGAAATCTTGTTAAGGAAGTTGGGGCCTCATTCGACATGATGAAGATTTGGGCCTACTTTTTCTTCTATTAGGCTCCGGGTCTCTGGTCTAATTCCTAGGTCCTTGATCCACTTTGAGTTTTGTGCAGGGTATGAAAGAGGGGGTCTAATTTCATTTTGTTACGTGTGGATTTCCAATTTTCCTAGCAACACCATTTGTTGAAGAGGCTATCTTTTCTCCAGTGTCTGTTTTGGGTACCTTTGTCTAATAGAAGATACCTATATTTATTTATGTGGGTTTGTAGAGACAATGTCTTATATTCTGTATGCTTGGTCTTCATGTCTATTTTGGTGCCAATACAATGTATCATTTAAGGTCTGGTATTATGATGCCTCCTGCTTCACTCTTCTGGCTAAGGATTGCTTTAGCTATTCTGGGTCTCTTATTTTTCCAGATGAATTTCATGATTGCTTCTAAATATAGAATCATGTTTTTGGCAAATAATGATTGTTTGAGTTCTTCTTTTCCTGTTTGTATTGTTTAATTTCTTTCTTCTGTCTAAATGCTCTGGCTAGAGTTTCAAGAACTATGTTGAATACAAGTGGTGAAAGAAGTCATCCCTGTCTTGTTCCAGTTTTTAGAGGGAATGCTTTCAGTTTTTCTCCATTTAGAATGTTGTTGCCCTTGGGCTTAGTTAGATAGCTTTTGTAATGTTGAGATATGTTCCTACTATCCTTGTTTTTCTAGTTTTTTGAACATGAAGTTTTGCCGTATTTTGTTGAATGCTTTTTCTGTATCAAGATAACAGTATGATTCTTACCTTTAAGTCTATTTATGTGATGAATTATGTTTATTGATTTCTGTATGTAGACCCAACCTTGCATCCCTGGGATGAATCTTACTCGAATATGGTGCACTATCTTTTTAATATGTTTTTGTATACAATTTGCCAGAGAATTTTTGCATATGTGTTCATCAGGGATATTGGTCACAAGTTTTCTTTCCTTGATGTATCTTTGTCTGGTTTTGGTATCAGGTTGATACTAGCCTCATAGAATGAGTTTGGAAGAATTTATTCCTTTTCTATTTCATGGAATAATTTGAGGAGTATAGGTGTTAGTTCTTCTTTGAAGGTCTTGTAGAACTCGGCTGAGAATCCATCTGGTTCTGGCCTTTTCTTTGTTGGTTGGTTTTGATAGCATCTTCTATTTCATTGCTTGAAACTGATGTGTTTACATTGTGTATGTCCTCCTGATTCAGTTTGGGTAGATCATACTTCTCTTGAAAATTGTTGATATATTTGAGATTTTCTATTTGATTGGAGTATAAATTTTTAAAATAGGTTTCTCATTATCTTTTGTATTTTAGTAGTGTCTGTTGTAATATTTCTCTTCCCATCACGAATTTTAGTAATTTGAGTTTTCTGTCTCCTCATTAGCATGGCTAAGGGTTTATCAGTTTTATTTACTTTTTCAAAGAACCAACTTTGTGCTTTGTCAGGTTTTTGAGTTGTTTCTTTTGTTTCAATTTCATTGATTTCAGCTCTGGTTTTAATTATTTCTTGTCTTCTGCTATTTTTGATGTTGACTTGTTCTTTTTCTAGAGCTTTGTGATGTAATGTTAAGTCATTTATTCGATGGCTTTTTATTCTTTTAATGAATGAGCTCAATGCAATGAATTTTCCTCTTAGCACTGCCTTCATAGTATCCCAGAGATTTTGATATCTTGTATTGGTGTTCTCGTTTACCTCTAAGATTTTTTTTTATTTCCTCCGTTATTTATTCTGCTATCCATTCATCATTCAATAACATATTATTTAGTCTCCAGGTGTTAGAGTAGCTTCTATTTTTTATTTTATTGTTGATTTTTAATTTCATTAGATTGTGATCAGATAGAATGCAGTGTGGTATCTAATTTTTTTTATTTGCTAAGGGTTGCTTTGTGGCATAATATATGGTTTATTTTAGAGGAGGATCCATGTGCTGCTGAGAAGAAAGAGTATTCACTCATTGATGGATGAAATATTCTATATGTGTCAAGTCTAAATTATTGATTGTATTATTTAGTTCTATAGTTACTTTGTTTAGTTTTTGTTTGGAATATCTATCCAGTGATGAGAGAGGTATGCTAAAGTCACCCATTGTTATTGTGTTGTGGTCTATTTGATTCTTGAGTTTGAAAGATTTATGGGTGTTGATTTTATATCCTGTTACTTGCTGAATTCATTTATTAGCTCTAGAAGTTCTCTGGTGGAATTTTTTTGATCTTCTAAATATAGAATCATGTATTATTCTATCAGCACGTATTCTTTGTATCATGTATTATTTAGAAGCGTTTGTTTGATGTACGTAAATGCTCATTGTTTGGGACATAAATATTTATGATTGTTATGTCTTGCTGATATATGATTCCCTTAAGCAGTATGAAATGTCCTTCTTTATCCCTCCTAACTAACCTTGGCTTGAAGTCCATTGTATCTGAAATGAGGATGGAAATCCCTGCTTGTTTACGAAGTACATGTGAGTGGTATGTTTTTTTCCATCCTTTCACCTTCTGTCTGTGGGTGTTTTTTCTTATGAGTCTCTTGAAGACAGCATATTATTAGGTCTTTTTTTAAATCCAGTCTGCCAATCTTTATCTTTTGAGTGATTAGTTTAGGCCATTAACATGCAGGATTATTGAAATTTGATTCGATATATATTCCTAGTCATTTGGGTTTATTTTTTGTTTTTAACTTGACTTGTTTTCTCCTTTGATTGACTTTTCATTTAATGTAGTTAGTTCTTCCTTTTACTGATTTTCATTGTTTTGTTTTTTTAAATTTCCTCCTCATATAATATTTTGCTAAAAATGTTCTGTAGTGCAGGCTTTCTAGTTGTAAATTCTTTTAACTTTTGTTCATCATGGAAGGTTTTTATTTCGTCATCAAATCTGAAGCTTAATTTTGCTGAACATAAGATTCTTTGTTGGCATCCATCTTCTTTTAGAACTTTGTATATGTTGTTCTAGGACCTCTTAGCTTTAAGGGTCTGGGCTGAGAAATCTGCTGCAATCTGAATTGGTTTTCTCCTATATGTAATCTGGTACTTTTCTCTTGTGGCCTTTAAAATTCTATCCTTGTTCTGTATGCTAGGCATTTTCATTGTAGTGTGCCTGGGTATGGATCTATTGTAATTTTGTACATTTGGGTCCTGTGAGCCTGTTATTTGATTTTCCATTTCTTTCTTTAGGTTTGAGAAATTTTCTGATATTATTTCATTGAAAAGATTGGGCATTCCTTTGGTGTATATCTCTGTGCCTTCCTCAATTCTGATAAATCTTAAATTTGGTCTTTTCACGTTATCCCATAATTCTTGGATGTTCTTTCATGGTTTCTTATTTTATTCACTTTGTGTTCAGCTTTATTTTCAAGATTATATATTTTGTTTTCATTGCCTGAGGTTCTGTCTTCCAAGTGATCTAGTCTGTTGGTGATACTTTCTATTGAATTTTTAATTTGATTTATTGTTTCCTTCATTTCAAGGATTTGTGTGGATTTATGTGGGTTTTTCCCCCCAGAAGTTTTGTTTTGTTTTTTAGCTCTTTATTGAAGTGGTTTTTTGCTAACTATATTTGTTCTCTGACACCATCCTTTACTTCACAGATCAGTTTAATTATGTACATTCTGAATTCCTTCTCTGATATTTTTTCTACTGTGTTGTCAGTGGATTCTAACCATTTTGGTTTGTTCAGGGTGCTTTCTTCCCTTGTTTTTTCATGTTGGTGTGTCTTCTAGCAGTGTGGATTCAAGGTATTATGGTTTCTGCCCTATAGATTTATAGTGCCCCTATAGGTTTCCATTACTTTGCCTTTAAAGGGAAGATCAATATTAACAGTTACCAGTGCAAACAGTATGCAGCCTTAAACCAAATAGTTGCTATTAAGACATTTACAGTTTTGTCGAAATAAACAGAAATGATGTATTCAGTTATTGTCTATAATATATACAATAGGTTTGCCAAAGGGTCTACAATTTCTAATGGTAGACAGAGAGAGAACAGGGTAGTGTAAGATATGATGTTTATGAGGTGGATGGGGGAGAAGATAGAAGTATTAGATCATTGGAAGAGTGAAAGAGGAATCAGTAGAAGTTGGCTGTGAGCAGGAGAAAAGAGAGTAAGACAATCCAGGGAATGAAATAAGTGAGAGGAAAATGTAGAGAAGGAATAAATAATAAGAAAATAAGAAAAAAATTATAAAGATTCAAAAATGTAAAACTAAAGTGATATACAATAAAACTGTAATATACTACTCAGACATCCCAGTCCTCAGTAGCTTGATGTATGAAAATTACTTGGTTTCAAAAATGGTGGGGATGTGAAAACAGAAAAGAACAAAAATCTCAAAAGAAAATTGAACAATTATTTCTGTTGGAGTTCAGTAGTTTCTCTGCTTCCCTTCTCATCCAATAGGTGGAGTTATGTGGAGTTTGCTGGTATCTCTACCCTCAGGAAGGTGAGGGTTTCTAGGGTGGTAGGGTGAGTCTTGGAGGCAGAACTCCTCAAGGTGCAATATGGCAATTTCCAGTCTCCATTGGAAGACTGAACCCAGGAATCTCTTTGGGGGTCCATTTGTGTGATATGGGAACCTGATTTTAGCCCCCTATGTTGCTTGCAGACCTCACAATTCCTGGTCTCTAATTTAGTCTCTAAACTGTATCTCTCCCACCTTTTCAACTTCCCAATCAGGCACCTCTCTCTCCAGAGGTCCTGAGGGCTGAGTGCTGGGTTCTACGTGCCTGTTGTGGAGAACTGTTCTGTATCAGGCAGATCAGGACTAGGTGTTGAGAGCTGCAGGCTGGCTACATAGCTGCAAGCTCTAGGCTGGGTTGGTGGCCCTGGATACCCAGTGGATGCCAGACTGGTTGGCTGGGCAAGCCAAGAGCAAGATGCCCTCACACCCTCTTCCAGTTTATGGACCCCATGCAAGGCGCTCTCCTGCCTCTCCAGCAAGGTGGTGTCTATTAGCACATCTAGCAGGGAGACCTCAGATGTTACCAAGCCTGCAGGTGCCTTGATGATGGTATTCCAGGCCCTGGCTGGCATCCCTATATAGAAGCGGCCATGTCCCTCCCTAGATGATGGCAGCAACAGCGGCAAATCTGTAGGTACCTTGATGTTGGGCTTTCAGGCCCTGGAGAGTGTCCCATGATGTAGGCTGCCCCAACTCAAGATGGCAATGTTAGTAGCAGAGGTAACCCAATATGGCGGCATAGGTGTCCCAAGATAGAGGCAACTGCTTTCAGGAATGGGTCAGTGAGGGTGGCCATGTTGTGACAGTGGGTGGCCTTGGTGCTGCGGGGAAGTAGGGGTTTGCAGAGGTGTTTTCTCCCAGCCCTACATGGTGTCCTAAGGTGGAGGATACCACATCAAGATGGCTATGATGGTGGCTGCAGTGTCTCAAGTTGGAGACAGCCACCTTGGGAGATGAACCCGCAGCCGCAGGCGGCTCAGTGATAGTTGCGGCCATGTTGGTAGATGGGGAGCCTGCAGCGCAGTTGGGTGGGCCTGCACTGAGCAGTCGGTGTGTCTGCATTTCATGTAATTAACTTCTCTATACATTGGTTGTGTGACATCTTTGGGAAAATAGAGAAATTAGTCATTTTCTGTATTCTCTGTTTTATATGATGAATATTTCTTAAAGAAGGCTATATAGGAAATTGATTCTTTTTTGAAATCAAACCTAACACATCTCCACTGGAGGTTTAAGATAGTCTTTCCCCCTGCATGGTGTTGGAACTATTTAGTCCAAATCTCATTCCCATTTTAGATCTCATTCATATCATCTTCCTTTGTTAATATTTCTCTTCTTCCTTAGGCAGATTACAAGATAACTGATTCAGTTTTGTTTAATTACAATCACATTCTAGGTCTGTTCTCTTATATCCACGGGCCCAAACATTCCCATTTGCCTCAGCACCTTTACAGAAAAACTCTTAGTTAATCAATTTCATTATATATTTATTTTTTAAATGAGTTTCATTTTTATAGGATAACTTCTAAATTGGGAATGTGAGCTCATCCTGCTCCTTCAGATTTCTGCCTTGTATCTTTAAATCTAGAAAGGAGTCATTTTGTTTTGAAAAATAACATAGTAGAGTACTACTACATTGCCTCTATTACAAATTATTAAGACAGATAAATCTTTTGGAAACTGGTTTTTGATTAATATGAATAGAAGTATTATATTTCTAGTTGTTCAGTGTTTCACATTTTATTAAGTATTGTTAAGCATATAAATCTATTTGCAGATATTTTAATATTAAGCATTGGTAGGTAGGTGTTGTTGTTTGGTGGACATGCAAGAGGCAGAGAGGAAAAATAATGCTTAGTGTTGATAATTGAGAAATGACTTAATAACAGCTAAGGAAAAAAGATGAAGAGTTACTTCAATCTGCACGCCAGGCATACATTCTAATGTTTATTTTAGTAAGTATCATAAGCAATGGTTTTTTCATATGTGTTATGTAAAACTTTTTTAGACTGGTGTTCGTTTCTTAAAGATATAGTTGACATTTTCATCCACATTTATTCATCTGTAGGTAGTAACAAATACAGTCTAGTGGCATTGAATCATCTGCTTATTAGAACAATATGTCACATTGTGTGTTACCTTTAAAAAATAAAGTAAAATATGAAGTATTTATAGTTCTTCTTCAGGGTAAATGTGTGCTGTAGATAGGTTATATTCCTACTTATAATCTCATTAACTATGGCTTATTTCTGCCTATTAGATACTTTTGAGGAAATTTCTGTTATTTGTCCTTTACCTCTATTGAGAATAACAATACTTTGTGTAGAAAGTATACATAGAAACTTAATCTTTCTGTGTGTCCCCTTTTTGAATTTTGTTTTATACTCCTACTTCCCTTTAAAATATAGTTGAGTAATAAAGTAATTTTAGGTTAATGTAATAACAAATATATTTTAAAGATTTTTTAAAATCTGATACATAGGCACCAAGAGTAGAAGCACAAGTTCTTCTGGGATCTTTGGTTTGCTTTCCCAACTTGTACTGTGAACTGCCTGCTCTCCATCCCAATATTCCAGATATTGCTGTGTCTCAGTTTACAGATGTGAAGGTAAGAAATCAGATAGTTTGTGGCATTTAACTGATTTTATAACATAAAATATATGCAATAAAATTTGTCTCTTTTTGAAATCTACTGAGTTGTTGAACAACATTAACCAGCTATATCTCCCAGAACAAAAACTGGAATGTTAATTAGGATTATTGCCTTTTTATTTTTATTTTTCTGGATGTGTTTAAATTACTTTGGTATCTTTATCTCATTTTTGAACCCATTCATGTTTGTTTCTTAGGATTCATTCATTCACTCACTGAGCATTTATCAAAACATCCTATGAACCAGATATGGTGTTGCTAATGTAAGGTTTCTTGAGTTGAGATGGCAAACTATACCTACATATTTGACTCCCTCTCTCGATTTCTCAGCATGTAGTATCAAACAAAGTAATGGAAAATTCTGTACTGCTATATGAAACTTTGGAATTGAGGTAGTAATCCTATGTACCTAAAGTGTTACAGGACCTGGATAGTAGTTGGTACAATATTTTTTTTTCTTTGTACTAGTAAGTGAGCCCATATGTACTCCACCATTGAGTTATATCCCCAGGCCTTTTTATTGTTTATTTTGAGAAAGGGTCTCTCAGTGTTGCCCAGGGTGATCTGGAACTTGCAACCCTCCTGCCTCAGCCTCCCCAGTAGCCATGATTACAGGCATGTGTCACCATAACCCTTCAGCCTGTGTAATATTAGCAGTGATTATATAGTTGCAAAGAGAACCTCTCCAGATCCCAGATAGTAATCATTTAAAAAACAGTGTGCCCAGGCAGGAGCAGTGTATTAAATACACATGTTAAAAATTTCAGATAGGAAACTCTCAAAAGGTTATTCTGTGCCTCTGCAGAGTTCAGCCTCTATTGAAAGGGAAAAGTGTGTGACATGATCAACATCCTTAGACCTCTGAATTTAGTACTTCTTGTATGTGTGTGTTGGGGGGCGGGTACTGGCAGTTTTACCCTGGGTTTTCCTACCACTGAGCTATATCTCAGCCTCCCTACCCTTTTTTAAATTTTGAAACAGGGTCTCACTAAGTTCCTGAAGCTGGTCTCAAACTTGTGATCTTCCTGTGTTAGCCTCCCAAGTTGCTGGAATTACAGGCATGCACCACTACACATGGCTAGACTCAGTGATTGTTAAACCTAAGTAGAGGGGAGTGCTGTGAAAAGCTCTTTTAGTAAGGATAAAGAAAATCAGTGCTCTGAACCCACAGTATGCTGTTTAGTGAATAATTCAATCACTGTCAAGACCTATCTCTATCTGAATGCATACATATAAACTCTAAAGGGCTTAACAATCCTGTGCCTGTCTCAGTTATTCCCAGGTAGTCTCTATGATTGACCTTAATTTGTTCTCAGAATTAGAAAGGTTGAGAAAAAGACACTTTAGCTCCTCAGGGGTCATGCAGATGATTTTTATGTGTTGCTTATACTTTCCTTAGAATCCATATTTCTCTTCATAACATTTATCATACTTGTAATTTCTTACTCAGTGCCTAACTTCTGTTTTAGACAAATACCATGAAATCTTTTTTTAAAATAATGTTATTGTATTTTTTGTACATTTACGTTATTTTTATGTGGTGCTGAGGATTGAACCCAGGGCCTCACACATGCTAGGCAAGCGCTCTGCCACTGAACTACAACCGCAGCCCCCATGTGATCTTATATACTATTATATCCTCATGACCTAACACTTTTTGATATATAGCATATACTCATTAATGTAAACAAATGAATTTGACTTACACATACAATCAAGTGGCTCAGTGCAAATTTACAATGACACTTAACAGAAACTACATGAATTTACCTTAGCTTTTCAAGGTTTAATAGTTTGTTTTATTTTCAGAAGATCCTGAAGGTCAAGGATCAATAATTGTTTTAATTTTCTCTACCTATTGAGATGATTATATGATTTTTATCCTTCATTCTGTTAAAGTGGTATATTATGTTTATTGATTTACATGTGTTGAACAATTCTTGTAGCCATAGAATATATCCTACTTGGTAATGGTGTATGATTCTTTTATTGTGCTGTTCAATTTGGTTTATTGTTATTGTTTTGAGGATTTTTGCATTTGTATTAATCAGAGATAGTGGCCTATAATTTTTTTTTCTCTTGTTAATACCCTTGTCTGATGTTGGCATCAGGGTAAATGTGACCTTATAAATTGACTTTGGAAGTATCCTACCTGTTTAGTTTTCTTGGAAGAATTTGAGAAGGGTTAGTATTAATTTTTTAAATGTTTGGTATAATTCATCAGTGAAATAATCTGTTGGTGGCTTTTAAATGCTATTTCTCAAAGCTTAAAAAAGATGTTCATGACTTTAAGATATTAATTCTTCTTTAATTATCTTTCTTATAGTGAGCCTTTATGACTTTTCCAATCAGGAAAAAAGGTTATTTTTTTAACATATTCTTTTGGTACAAATTTCATAAATTGTTTTATTAGCTACTTGTATAAATAACATTGGATTCTTTATTAAAAGTATTTACATGAGAATAAATTGTTCTCTTAACTATTGTATCTCTAATACCTGGTACAGGGCCTAGCCCAGATTGGCCACCTAATAAATATCTGTTGACTAAGTGAATGAAAATCTTACTAATTGCTATTAACTATTTTCCTTTATTTTAGGAACTCATAATCAAAACTGTATTAAGCTCAGCAAGGGATGAGCCCTCTGGTCCTGCACGGTAGGTCAGGTATTCTTAGATTAACGTTTACTACAACTATTCTGTGTTTGAAATCTCATTTTAGAAGAGATTGATTGAATTTTTATAGCAGTTTAGGTTGTTTCAGACACACAAAAGCCATTCTGAACTACAAGTTTAAATTATTTGAGTGATTAAATACTCTCACTTTTTTTTTCATGATTACATTCTAATCTTCCTTCTTTAAAAAATAAAAATGAAAACCTGTTCATCTTTTTCAGTTATTTAACCCTGTGTCTGGTATATGTAAAATCAGTTATTTTGATTTATTTAAGTACATTTTGTGTTCTCTTCAGATTATATTTATCATTGTGTTCTTATGTAATACCTTGAAATACAACATAGGCTCACTGAGTATTTGCTGAATTGAATTAAAACAAAATATTTTTATGGTAGACTGTAATATATCAAAAAATAGTATGTTTTAATATTCATATGTATTGATCATGATTTGGGGGGGATTGATGCTGGGAATTGAACCCAGGAGTGCTCTACAGCTGAGCTATATCCCCTACACTTTTAATTTTTTTATTTTATTATTTTGAGATAGGATCTTACCAAGTTACTGAATGTCTTGCTAATTTGTGAAGGCTGGCCTTGAAATGCAATCCTCCTGTCTCAGCTTCCCAAGTTGCTGGGATTATTGGCATTTCCCACTGTACACAGCTGATCATGATTTCTAATAGAATATAAGTAACAAGATTTTTAATTTTTCCTTTTTATGTCTTAATCATATAAAACTGACATTTTCTGTCTCGCTGAATAAACCTTTCCTCAAAAAGAAGAGACTTAAATTAGGAAGTTGCCAGAATACACTATGTTCCCTTGCTTCCTTAAAATTTCAAGTTATATTTTATATTTCTTGATGCTAATTTTAATGTGTGTCATTAGTTTCAACATTAGTCCTTCTCCTCTGACTTTACCTCTATGAAGCTTCCTTTTCTAATCATGTCTGTATTTGTTGATCCAAGATTCAAAAGGTATAGATCATGGCTTTGACCATTCAGATTCTAATTTATTTTTATTTTTTGAACATATATTTTTTGGTTGTAGGTGAACACAATCTCTTTATTTTATTTTTATGTGGTGCTGAGGATTGAACCCAGTGCCTCATGCATGCTAGGCGAGCGCTTTACAGCCTCAGCCTTCTAATTCTAATTTAAATTTCTTTTTCTAGCAATTAAAAATGATGTAACATGAACAGTTTGGTTACATGAAACTACTCCACTACAAGTTTTTCTCACTTGGTAGCCAAGTTAACTAAAAAAAAACCTCTTTGAGCAAATTCTTTTACCCTGATCTCATTCAAGTTTACAAGAATTTCCCCCAATATTTGTTTCATTTAATTCTCATCAAATTAGGAGAGATTGATACATCACCTTCTCCCACTTTTGTTATTTAGTAACTGATGCTTAATAAACTAATACTTATTAAACCTAAAGTTAACATTTATTAAGCCCTTTCTGTGTGCTAGGTGTGTTCTAGACACTTTGTATTTATAATGGCAGTGCATTTCATAATAACTCTGAGAAATATACAGTTTTTACCTTTTGATTTATAAATACAGAAACTGGAGCCCAGAAAATTTAGATAATCTGCTCTATCAGATAAGGCAGAGCCATAATTATTATCCTCACAGTTTGTCTTAAAGAATAATTATTAGATGCATAATTTTGTTGGTTCTTTTTAGTTATACATGACAGTAGAATCCATTTGGACATAATTATTAAAGCATGGAATATATCTTGTTCTAATTCAGTCTCCAGTACTTCCCCATCCCCTCCATCCCAGCCATATCCTTCTCTCTTCCCTCTACTGATCTCTTTGCCATTTACCCACTTTTTTTTAGTTCATAATGATATCATTTATCTATTTATTTATTTATTTTTATTACATTGTACACAAATGAAGCACAGCTTCTTCTTCTGACTGAACATGATGCAAAGTCATATAGTAGTGTGATCATACATGTATATAGGGTAATAATGTCCATCTCTTCCACCATCTTTTTTACCCCCTCACTCCCTCCCCACTCCTCCCTCCCCTCTTGCACAATCCAAAGTTCCTTCATTCTCTCCCCACTACCTCCCATTATGGATTAGCATCTGCTTATCAGAGAAAACATCCAACCTTTGGTTTTTGGTTTTGGCTTATTTTGCTTAGCATGATATTTCGCCACATTACCTGCAAATCCCATAATTTCATTCTTTTTTAAGGCTGATAATATATATATATATATATGTATGTATATATACACACACACACATTATATATATTTCTTTTTTAAGGCTGATATATATATTATAGATATAGATATAAATTATATCACATTTTCTTTATCCATTCATCTGTTGAAGGGCACCTAGCTTGGCTTCAGAGCTTAACTATTGTGAATTGTGCTGCTGTAAAATTGATGTGGCTATGTCATTGTAGTGTGCTGAATTTAAATCCTTTGAATATATATCAAGGAGTGAATAACTGGGTCAAAAGGTGGTTCCACTCCTGTTTTTTTGAGGAATCTCCATACTTTTTTTAGAGTGCTTGTACCAATTTGCAGTCCCACCAACAATGCATGAGTAAATGTATTATTTTTTTAAATAAATTTTTAATTTTTTTATTTGTTCTTTTTAGATATACATGACGGTAGAGTGTATTTTGACATTTATATATACATGGAGTGTAATTTATTCTAATTAGGATTCCATTCTTGTGGTTGTACATGATTTGGAGTTTTACTGGTAGTGTATTCATATATGAACATATGAAAGTTATGTCCAATTCATTCTACTCTCTTTCCATTGATGCATAATTAGTAAGTGGCAGAACCAGGATTGAACATAGGGCTTAGGATCCTAAATCTCTTTTTTCTTTTAAACTATGTTGATTCTTAAGTGAAAGAATGTGGAAAACTAAAACAGCTGCTCAGATGTAGATCAAGGAATGATTAACATAACAGTTTGTTTGAGTGTTGAACAACCTCAGAAATTGAACTTGTTTTTCTATACCTTTGTGTAATGGGCCTCTTTTTAGAAGCTTATACTCCAAAATCTGAGCAGGAGTAATGTGAATAATCTTGATTATCTTGACAATTTGGAAAAGGGAGAAAATTCTGTACATACAAAAGCAAAAACACAAACAAAAAATAGAAACATCCCATTCTTACCTCTTGTTACAACAAAAATTGTTCAGCATTTGTACTCCAGCCTCTGCCTTTAGTTAGTTGAATCCATGGAGAGCTTTGCTGTACTTCAGAGTTTATTGTTGTTTTAGAACTATAGGTATTTCCATTGCTAAACTTGAAACTGATTATGAATATTACCTAGAATTTATGGGTAGACAACAGTAGGGAAGAAATAAAGCAGTTGACTTTACTATGAAGACTTTTTGGCAGTTTTAATAGTAAAAAGTTTAGTAGTACTCTAGCACTTTACACTGTGAGAAGAGACTGATCTGCTGTGTTCGAGTAGAAAAATATTTTTTTGTACTTAGAACCATTATATACTTTATCAGAATCCTAAACTTGAACATGCTGATAGAATTCTTCCTGATTCAGATTATCAGATTTAACTCCCTCAAGTTGAAACTCAGCTGAAGTTGTTGCCAGACATTAGAGAACAGAACAAAAATTCTACAAGTCCTGTTTTTGTTGGAATTACTTTGTAAATTATATGAATTTTGTGTTTTCAAATAGTTTTTAAAAGAATTTGTGGCCAGTTGTGTTCAATTTAAAAGGTACAACAATAGTATTTTACTTACTCCATCAACTTCATGTTTTTACTTAAATTCATTTTACTGTTGCCAGTCAATAAAATTATACTCTTTCCTTTTGAAAGCAGGTTAAATATTTGTTTGGAAAACCTTACAGTTTTGTCATTTTATTAACATGGATTTGTTAGAAAGATGCTATGTGTTATCTGACCCTATGACCTTGGTAGTAGATTATAATAGAAAATTCATTTTAGGATTTAAGGGTTAGGCTCCCCCCTTCTTTTCCTTAATCACCAATAGAATAACAAATTTATTAAATCACTTACACAGTGCGTGTTCATTCTGTGTCACTTGATTGGTGTGGTGGTGATTTCATTTTACTGAAAGACTCCTTCACTTTTATTTGTATCATTGTTTGTTGCCTTTTTTGCAGATGTGTAGCACTTTGCAGTTTAGGTATTTGGATTTGTGAAGAATTAGTCCATGAGTCTCATCATCCTCAAATTAAAGAAGCTCTGAATGTAATTTGTGTTTCCTTAAAGGTAAAGACAACTTTTTAGTGACATTTATTAAGAATGCATAGTTATTTTTTTCTCTAAATGTTAATTTTATCTTGTGCTCTTGAATAATTTATAATAAATGTCTTCATTATTACATTTTTTCCTTGATCCTGAAACTTTAAGAATGATTTAAGAATGGTCCCAGCCTGGAGATATCACTAAGTAGGAGACCTACCATACAACTTCTTTTGTATTTGAATTTTTCCTTAAAATACATATGGATGACTCCTAAGAAGGAAACCAGTCCTTTAAGACATAAAGGAATTTTTTTGTTTGTTTTTTTAACTAGTATTTTTGTAACTTACTCTTGATTTTTAACATTTATGAAATTCTTGAGCTATTCAACTCTTGGCTTATCATTCAAATGCCCTCTTTTGTAACCAGAATAAGATTTTTTTCCACATTTTTTATTGGTGCATAAGAGTTGTACATATTGACGGAATTTATGGTTACATATTTATACACGCACACAATATAACAATGTAATTTGGCCAATATCACTCCCCAGCATTTCTTCCCACCCTCCCCAGAATAAGATGTTTTTCAGAAGTAGTAATGATTTAGAGAACCTTAATTGATAAATGGATATTTTTTTAATCAGAGGATGCTTGATATTATTTTTATCTTAAAAATTTTAATACAGTATGTGTTTAAACATAAAATTTACCTAATAAATATTTTTTAATAATAATAGTATTTATCTGACAGGTATTTCTGAATATGTACCGTATTCAGGCACTTTGCTAGGCAAAGTAAAGGATAATGTAATGAAAAAAAATACTAGCTTCAAGATATAGATAGACAGATGTAGATATAACTGAAAAGATTAAAATAAGTGTTAACAAAGTAGGTAAAGCTAAGAATACTAGATGAATGGTGCATTTGAACTGCAGTTTGGAGGAAGCAGAAATTTTTGTCTTAGAGAAATTTTTGGAAAAGAGGAGGAATTTGGAACTTGAGAGAGTGAAATTTGGACATAGATAAGCATAAAAAGCTTGACTTTATGTCATTTATGTTAGTCAGCTTTTCATCATTGTGATCCAAATATCTGTCAAGAACTTCTTAGAGAAGGAAAGTTTATTTTTAGCTAATGTTCTCAGAGATTTAGTCCTTGGTTGACCAACACCATTGCTCTGGGCCCATAGTGAGGCAAAACATGGTGAAAGGGAGAGGCAGAGGGAATCTGTTCTGCTCATGGAGGCCAGAAGTAGTGGGGTGATGTGAGGGAGAGTCACAGGGAATAACTCTTCTAGGATATGCCCTCAATGACCTGTCTCTTTCAGCCATGTCCCACCTCCTTTCTACAGTTACCACCCAGTTATTCCATTCAAATTAGAATGGACTAATTAGGTTAGGGCTTCCATAATCTAATCATTTTAACCTCTGAATATTCCTGCATTACACATGTGCATTTGGGGGACACCTTATATCCAAACTATAATGCTATTGGAGAGTCATCTGAGAGTTTTAAGTATAAAGAATGCTAGGATCAAACAATACTTTAGAAATTTAATTTGGAAATATTGTAAAGAGTACATTCAAACAAACAGTAGAAAAATTGATAACAAGATTAGTAATTAGAGACCAGTGCAGAAATTCAGGTAAGAAAACACTTAATAAAAATTTAATGAGGACAGTCAAACATTACAAAGAAAAAGTAAAAGTGTATATGTTTTTGGAATCTATTGTGACTTTTTTTTTAAATTTTGCAATTGAAGGCTTATCTTCCTAAGATTTTAATAAATGCTTATAAATGTATGATGACCAAAAAAATATGTATGAAATTTAAAATTTTTTAGTCAGCTAATGCACTGATGATTAATAGTTCATGAAGAAATTTCTTAATAAAAGGCCAAAGATTTATAGAATCTGAAAAGAAACCAGAGTATCATGAAGAAACTTTATATTAAACAATGATTTATTCTTGTTGCAGTTTACGAATAAAACAGTAGCCCAAGTGGCTTGCAGCATGCTTCACATGCTGGTTCATTATGTACCTAGACTTCAAATTTACCAACCTGATTCTCCTTTGAAAATTATTCAAGTAAGTAGTTTCTCATTTCTTTTTTAGAAATATTCTTCGATGTAGATATAAAATTATTCAATAAGTTTAAAAAATTTTTGCATGCTTTTTGGTAATATCAAAGATCCTGTCTCATTGTGTTTATGTTAGAAACTTGTGTTCCTGGTTTTCAAAGTAAAATCATTAAAAAAGAATTTATTATAAATTTCACTTATTAATAGTATTGAAAATGAAATACTACATGTAAACTTTTTATGCCATTGTCTTTGCAAATGTATATTCTGCTTCCTTTACTCTCTCAGGTGAGGAAAACATGCCATCCTTCCATTACCTAAATCAAAGCATTATTCTTTTTTCTTTTTCTGTCAATCATTTATGAGATTGTCATTTTTTCATCCTAATTATTTTTTCACTGTCTCTCGTATTTTCTACAACACCTAACATATTTCAGCTCTTTATTATTTTTTTCTGTGAGATATTACAGTAGCCTTCTCTCCTGTACAGTCTTTTCCTACAAGTCATAATTCATATTCATATGACTTTTTAAAATTTATTTTATTTTTTGTAGTTGTAGATGGACACAACACATTTATTTTATTTATTTGTTTTTGTGTGGCACTAAGGATTGAACCCAATGCTTCACACATGCTCAGCAAGCGCTGTGCCACTGAGCTACAGCCCTAGCCCCGCATTCATATGACTTTTATCATATCACTTACCTGAAAAAAATAGGAACAAAATCTCTGGGGTTTTTTTTACTATAAAATAGATCCCAGTTTTTAGGTGTGAATTCAAAACCTCCAGACAAGGACCCAACCTGCCTTTCCAGAATCGTGCAGATTTCTTTGAAGTTCCATGTTGTCCAGGCAACTGAATATGCTTATCATTGCTTAAACATACTCTTTCTTCCTTTTATCTGAAATGGTTTACTTCTCTCTATCCCCTTATCTTTCAGTAATTTGCTTAAATACCATCTCCTCAAAAAAATAGAATTTCCTGTCTGATCTTCCTAATCAGAATTTATCTTTTTTATCTTTGTATTCTTATAACATTTCTAGGAAAGGTGAACACAATATTTATTGATCACCTTACCAACTGCCAGTCACCTTGTCGGTATGTTTTCATAAATATTTTATTTAATTCTTACATATTTTTTGAGGTAGAAGATTATTCCCTTCCTACCTCACTTTTTTAAAATAAGGGAATTAAAGGCTTAGTAACTACATAAAGTCACAAAGTAACAGGACAGAAACAGAATTCTAACGAAGTCTGAGAATCTGAAGTATAAGCTTTCCTCACTCATGCGTGTCACTCATTAGTCTCTATAACAGAAATAGTGAATAAAGCCTTTTCCTATATAAAGTATATTTAGAACAATTTTTTTACTTAATGCATCAAAGTAATAACTTATAAAAATATAACTTATAATGAAAATATAATAAACTTATAACTACATTTTTAATATGCACATTAAAAATTTGAATGAGACCAAATGATCATGTATAAAATTTTAGGGTCCTTAACATATTTTTTATCTTTACTATCTTATGTCTAGGGTGACTTTTGTGTAGAAAATATTTAGTATCTATTGACTTGAAATAGTTTATGGTTAAGAGACTTGGTTTGGGAATAGACACACCTGGATTTAATTAACCACTTACTCTGCTTGTACTGACTTTTAAACTGTTGACAAGTTACTAAGCCCACTGAAAACTGAACACTTCATATCTAGGATGAAAATTTACCTCACAGGTTGCTTTAAAGACTAAAGCCAACAGGAGCCTGAGGAAGGAGGATTATAAATTGAGGTCAGACTCAGCAACTTTGTGAGACCATGTGTGAAATTTTTTTTAAAAGTCCTGGGGATTTAGCTCAGTGGTAGGAAAAAAGCTAAATGAAAAAATTACCTGTAAAGCACTTAGCACTTTTTTGACTTATAAGTGATGAAATATAAATGTTAATAAATGCAGCTGTTATTATGTTATGTGGGACACAGTGACTGAATGTGAATGGACATTTGTGTGTCTAATAATAAAACGTTTGAAATTTTGAAACCTTTGGAAAATTTAACCACTAAAGATTGATATTCTGTGTAAAAATTAAGGTGGTTCTTTAAACACTTTTTTTTTCAATATGAAAGCCTCCATATGCTTTTCTTTATTTTCTTCATCAACCTATATATTACAAACATTTAATAATATATCTGTGCAAATTGTTCTACTATATTTTATAGTGGCCAGGGCCTATAATAGTTATTACTCCCCACCTGTAGTTGAAGAAATAAAATCACAGAATACTGAAGCATTTCACTAATGGTTATCTATCCACAGAATTATGGGTAAAAGCCTAGTTTTCTTACCAGTGTGAAGCAAGTGCACCCAAAATACTAGATTCAACTGGGGAGAAAAGACTTGTTCTGTAAAAAGCATATTCAATTGTTTAAATTTTACATTTGAGTTGAGGAAATTAAATGCACATAATTATGGGTTATAGTATGGTTTTTCAATATATGTATACATTGTATAATGATCAAATTAAGGTTGTCAGCATATCCATCACCTTAAACATTTATCATTTTTTATGGTGAGAACATTGAACATCCTCACTTTTAGCTTTTGAAAAACTGCATTATTGTTAGCTATTGTTACCCTCCTGTGCAATAAAATACCAGAATTTATTTTCCTGTCTAATCTTAACACTGTACATGTTAATCAAGCTCTGTCTGTCCTTCCCACACCCCTACTCTCCCCTTCCAATAGTAACTACTGTTTTATTCTCGACTTCTACAAGATCATCTTTTTTAGATTCTACATAGAAGTGAAATCATGAGATATTTGTCTCTATGCTTGACTTATTTCTCTTAACAATGTCCTCCAGGTTCATCCATATTGTTAAAATGATAGGATTTTATCTTTTTATGGTTGAATAGTATTCCATTGTGTATACATACAGCACATTTTCTTTATCCATTCTTCTGTTGATGGACACTCAGGTTGATTCCATAGCTTAGTGCTGCAGTGAAGATGGGAGTGCAGGTGTTGTCTCTTCCACATTCCAATTTTGTTTCCTTTGGAGTTAACACCCAATAGAGAGAGATGGCTAGATCATATGGTAGTTCAGTTTTTAATTTCTTAAAAAATATTTTTTAGTTGTCAATTGCCGCAGTCCGGCTGCAGCAAAATAACCGTGTACATTGATACAGCAGGAGTAGGAGCCATTTATTGTAGGACAGGAGGGGTATTTATACATTCCACACAGCTTATCTTAATTAACATAAACTAGATACATCAGTCAACCAATAAGAAATCTCCACACTTAATGCCTCACTGGTGTTACTTCATAAACCACTCCCTCTGGCAAAATGCCAGGCGCCATCCAGACTTGTTTACAGACTCTAACATTTGCCAGGCGCCATCCTGACTTGTTTACAGACTCTAACAGTCAATGGACCCCCATTTTGTTTATTTATTTGTGATGCCAAGAATTGAACCCAGTACCTCACACATGCTAGGCAAGTACTCTGCCACTGAGCCACAACTCTAGCCCCATCAATTTTTAATTTTTAATGCTAGTTTTCTATTTAAAAAAATATTTTTAGTTGTAGATGAACACAATACCTTTATTTTTATGTGGTGCTGAAGATCAAACCCAATGCCTCCCATGTGCTAGGCAATCACTCTCCCACTGAGCTACAGCCCCAACCCTGGTTTTCTATTTTTATTACTGTTTTTCACAGTAGTTGTACTAATTTACATTCCCATCAGTGTATAAAAATTCCCCGTTTCCACCTCCTCACCAACTTCATTATCTCTGCCTTTTTATAATAGCCATTCTGACTGGAGTGTGGTGATATCCCATTATGGATTTTTTGTTTGTTTAGTACTAGAGATTTAACTCAGAGCCTCGTGAATGCTATGCACACATTTTTCCACTGAGCTATACCCCAGCCCTCATTCTGGTTTTGATTTGCAATTCTCTGATAAGTAGTGATGTTCAGCATTTTTTCATATACTTGACCTTTCATAGGCCTTCTTTTGAGGAATGTCTATTCAGGTGTTTTGCTTATTTTGTAATTTGAGTTATTTGTTTTCTTGCTATTGAGCTTTTTGAGTTCTTAATATATATTTAGAAAAAGTTTTCTATTTAATTCATGAAACAGTAAATTTTAAAAATATAATATGCAATAAAAGTATAATAAAAATTTATTCTAATACTTTTATTTTTTGGTACTGGGGATTGAACTCAGGGTTACTCGACCATAAGCCACATCCTCAGCCCCTGATACATTTTTTTAATAATCTTTTTTGCCTCATTTTAATAATATCTTTCTTTTTTATTACTTCATGTTCCCTATTTTAGATTCATGTGTATAATATACATAAATTGAAAAAGATACAAATTTTTTTTAAGCCTGTATTTGTTTCTGACCCCAAGTGTTTCAGATTCAGAGTTCTTTTGAACTTGGAATATTTGCATAGAGTTTGCCATCCCTAATCCAAAAATTTGAAATGCTTCAAAACACATAGTTTCTTGAGTGCATGTTAGTACTCCAGTGGGTTTGGATTTTGAAGCATTTTTAGATTTTAAAATTAAAAGTGCTCAACCTGTATAGGAACATCTGGAAAGACAGTAATTTCTTGATCTGATTGATTGCAATGATTTTTGTAAATCTTTTTGTTTATCTGTATCTTCTGATTTTTTTGAACATAATTGTGTACTTATATGCATTGATCCACTTTCATAATTGAATAGAATGAAATTATGTGTAGTTGGCAAAATATATATGTAACTTCTATACATGAAGATTATAAATAATTGATAAGTAAGTGTACTTGAAAAGATTATTTATTAAATAAATTACCCTTAAAAAGCAATGTATATATTAGGGTAATATATTTAAATAATGCATTTAGGAAAAATTTGCAGCAGTAGCTTTTACATCACTTTAGCATATAACAATTTTTAAAATGTATCATTAACATATTTTGAACTTACTTATTTTCACATACAGATCCTAATAGCTACTATCACCCACCTTTTGCCAAGTACAGAAGCTTCATCATATGAAATGGACAAAAGGGTAATTTAAATTTTGATATTTAATATGTTGTCTTCTAGTTTAAAATACTTGTATTTTGTTAATTTTGCAAAGGCATAATGTAAAGCCACGATATGAATTTATTCACCTTGTGTTCACAGTAAATTATAGTGTGAAATATGTCTTCCCATTATTTAAGTTTAGCTAAATTATGTTTTAGTTTAAATTTCAGGCCATTTGATAAAATCTTTGAATCGCAGGGTTGTAAGGAACCCTGGAGAACATTCTGTCCACTTATAATTATTTTACTATATCCTGCCAAATTATACCTGAAGATTAATTCTTAAGAATTCATTACCCCTGAAGAGAGCCACTTGATTTTGTAAAATTGTTTCTGGTGGAAAATAAAGATATTTCTAGTAAGCAAAGTATGTAAAATACATAGAGATAGGTACAGAGGAGAAGACATTTCCTCTGTTCACCAAAGAGTTCTACAAGATGGGATTTACTTTCATAAATTCATTATGAGGTCCTTTAATTACTTCAGATATTGTATTTATCAGTTCTAGAGTTTCTCTGTGGTGTCTTTTAATGTTTTCATGCTTTTATTAAATTCCACATTTCTTTATCAGTAACTTGCATCTTTTTTTGAAGACTCAACATACTTATCATAATTATTTTAAAGTCTTTACTAAATCTTATATCTGGGTCATCACAGAGTCTCTTCCTATTGAATGTTTTTCCTCTTGCCTGGGTTCCATTTTCCTGTTGTTCAGTTATATACTAGATGTTATATATAATATATGGAGACTAGATTTATGCTGCCTGTTGTGGTAGGTATTAAACACATGTGGCTTTACATTAGAATTGAACTAAATTAAGAATTTACATTGAAAATTTAATCCCACATTTACATATTTCAAATACTCAACAACTCCATCATTGCACAAAGTTGTGTTAGACAGGCTACTTTTGGATTCTGTTAATTTTTTCTCTACTCTGGGCTTAGTGGTGCACACCTGTAATCTCTGCAGTTTGGGAGGCTGAGGCAGGAGGATCTCAAGTTCAAAGCCAGCCTCAGCAATTTAGCAAGGACCTAAGCAATTTAATGAGACTGTGTCTCAAAATAAAAAAATAAAAGGGAATGGGTATGTGGATCCGAGGTTAAACAACACTGGGTTCAATCCCCATTACAAAAAAAAAAAAAAAAAAAACTCTGAAAATTATTATGTTTCTTTTCCTTGTGACATCCCAATCCTGAATTCTGTTCTGCAATTATTAGTGTTACTACCTCTTCTTAGTCATCTTGTATTGCATGAAATCTCAAGTATGCTTTATTTACTTCTATGGTCTTCCCATTAATTTGTACAATTTGAAAGATTTCATGTTTCTGTACCTAGTCCCAATTTCTTTGTTGTGTGGACTACATATCTTTTACACTTTTATTTTTGCCATGTTATTTCTACTGTCTTTCAAATCACTGATTTCATTAGATTACCTTAAAATTTTTAATTTGTTCCCTTCATATCCAGTTAAAACTCCACTTAGACAGATTGTACAGTTCTTGGTAAACACAGTCTTCATTTTTAAAAGAGTCATATAGAGATTGAGTTTTCCTTATCTGAAATGCTTAGGAACCGAAGTGGGTTTTCTTTATTGTTGTTTTAGGAGGGTTGTTTGTTTTGTTGTTTGTGGTACTGGCTATTGAACCCAGAGGTGGTTTACCACTGAGTTACATCCGATTTTTTATTCTGAGCAGGGTCTTGCTAAGTTGCCCAAGCTGTCCTTGAACTTGTGATTCTCCTGCCTCAGCCTTTGGAGTTGCTTGTATTACAGGCATGTGCCACCACACTCAGCTCAGGAGTGTTTTTAATTTTGGATATTTTTTGATTTTAACATATTTGCATATACATTGTTAGATATCTTGGGAATGAGATGCCAGCCAAAACAAGAAATTCATTTACATTTTTTATATTTTTGTATTTTATTTTTTTTTCCTAATCTACTTGAAGTTTCTTGATTTCCTTGTGTGGCTTATAGTTTTAATTTGTAAGGTGTTGATACATAGATAGTGACAAATACTTTATCTTCATTTTGAATTATAGCTTTTAGCATTTTAATTTTTTGTTTTAATTGCTTGGTATACCTTTGTTCAATCCCTTTAATTTTAGCATTTCTGAATCTTTTTGTTTAACTGTATCCTTGAATATAATATACTTGGGTCTTGATTTGTAAGCCAAACTGAAAGTCTTTGTCTCTCTTAAGCAAATTAAACCCATTTTGATACGACTTACATTTTTGGTCTCACCTCTGTTATTTTGTCTTCATCATTATTTTGCATATTATCTTATATTTTCTGTGTTTCTCTGCATGATGCATTTTCTTTTTTCTGATTTGTTTTTAAGTTCTTGATATTTAGGAAACTGCACTTTTGTTCTAGAGGTTATTTATATAAACACACACCTTGCTTTTTACTTAACCTTATTCTATCTGGTTTGTGATTATTTAATGTTTTTTTTAATTATTTAATTAAAAAGTTAACTCCTATCTATCTTTTACCATATACATTAATAAATGGGTTCATCTCTTTTTTCATCTGCCTCAAATTTTGACTATTTTATTTCTACGTATAACTTATAGAAATAAATCATAACAAATTTTTATTTTTTCATACTTATCTCCACATTTTTTTGTTTTTTTAATTCTTACAACTATAACTGAGATTTATAACTTGTTTTTTGTTTTGTTTTGTTTTTTGCTGAAGTTTACTCAGTCAGCTTCTTGGTTAGATAAAATTCGTCTTTATTCTTCAAGATAGACTCATGAGAACAGAATTCTCTAAGCTCTTAAATACATAAAACTTTTTCTGTCAACCTTTTTGATACTTGAAAAGCAGTTTGGCTAGATATGGAATCCTTAGCTCATACTTGCTTTCCTTGAAATTTTGTTTTGTCTTTTAAATGCTGCCTTACTTTGTATATTGTTTATGAAAAATCTGATGCCAGTCTTATTCTCTTACCCTTGTAAGTTATTTTTCTTTTTTGCCTGGAGGCTCGGAGGGTTTTTTGTTTTTTGGTGGTTTTTTTTTTTGTGTGTGTGTGTGTGTGTGTGTGTGTGTTTTAAGATGGGGGTTTATTATGTTGCCCAGGTTGGCATTTGCTCTTAACATTCTCCTCTCCTTAAAGCATTACCTTTCTTGTGTGCACTATTAAGTCTCTTCTTTCTACTCAATACTTGGATGTACCTGTATACTTTTTCATTGTTCTCATACTTAGGATGGACTTTTTCTTTCTAGCTTGGTTATAGATCAGTCTTAGGTTTGCAGCTGCTTCCCATCTTTTCTTACAGTTTTTACCAAACTTCCCTGTTCCTCTTCATGAAAGCCTGCAATAGGAAAAAAATTCCTGGGATTTGCTATATATTTTTCTACTTAACAGAGAATTTGAAGTGTAGGTATTCTGTGTCTTCTGGTTATATGGAAAGAATGAGTTTTGTGATGTTTTATATTTCTTATTGTTCCTTTGGAGTATATGTTGGGCAACTTAGGCCAGAATTACTTCTTGAATTTTAGTTGATCTTTAACCCTAGATATCAGCAGATCTCTTATTGCCACTTGATTGTCACATTCGATTGTCAATTTATTTCTTGACGGTTTATTTATTTCTTACTATTATTTGTGATTCTTTATCAAATAAAATGGATACCGCTAGTTTGCTCCACGTTTTGGATGAAAGTGTTGTTTATAGTATCCAATAGTTTACAAGTATCCAGTGAAAAGATTAATTTAGTGAATCATTTAGTGAGTAAGATTAAAAGTTGTATAAAGTAGTCTTTCTGGCAGGCTTAGAAGAAGAAAGTGGAAGTGATTATAAAATGTATGGACCAAATCCTTTAACTGGTATTTGTATAATTAGGTAAGTGTAGTTAATTGATTTGTCTTGTCTGTCTTTCTTTTGTTTTTTTTTTTC
The DNA here is from genome assembly GCF_052094955.1 of Ictidomys tridecemlineatus. NCBI lineage: Eukaryota > Metazoa > Chordata > Mammalia > Rodentia > Sciuridae > Ictidomys > Ictidomys tridecemlineatus. Next base: position 79,240,726 of record NC_135481.1, read on the forward strand.
TCCTAGGGCTCAGGATTGAACCCTGGGCGTCACATATGCCGGATAAGCATTCTCTGAGCCATTCTGAATATCTATAGTCTTTGAAACTTAAGGTTTTTGGATCCATCAATTTTAACATTATTGTTCTTATTATGCTTAAGATTTTGTTGTGCTTTCCTTGAAATATGAAAGAAAAACCCACAATAATGTCCATAGGCAATATTTTAAAAATCAGGTCAGGTAACATTAATAGGATTGATGGTTCCTAAAATAAATTTTGGAAACCCAAAAATAAGAAGGTGAATTATTGAGGAGCTCCTGTAAGTTTGAAATTATAATGATTTTGTTGTTATTGTTGTTATAGTTGGTAGTATCCTTACTTCTCTGCCTTCTGGATTGGATCATGGCCTTACCTCTAAAAACACTACTCCAGCCAGTACATACTACAGGAACAGAAAATGATAAAACAGAAAAATCAGTCCTCAATTGCATTTATAAGGTAAACTTTTTTACTTGCTATATTATTTATCTGTTAAGGATTTTTAAAAACTACAGACACAACATTTTAGTATAACATTTTATTGTTTCAGATCTAGATATTTTCTTACAGATTTAGTCTACAGCAAGATAATTTAAAAGTTCTTCCTTCTAAGACACCATTGTTTTCATACAGAATTTTTAAAAAATATTTATTTATTTATCTTTAGTTTTAGGTGGACACATTATTTTGTTTTTATGTGGTGCTGAGGATCGAACCCAGTGCCTCATGCATGCCAGGCGAGCCCTCTACCACTGAGCCACATACAGAATTTTTTAAGGGAGTTAGATCTGTGTTGACTATAAGAATCACTATTTAAATTTCACTTGTTCTTTTGGCTCTAAAAAAGATATTAAACTTTACCATGATCGAAGCCCTGACTTTTAGAATCCTTAAGAATTTTGCCAAACTCTTGGGTTATCATTTGACAGTTTTTCTCTTTTATCTTTCTTTATTTTCATTTAAAGGTAAACCTTGGTATATTCTTTTCCCTTGTTTTTTAGGTTTTACATGGGTGTGTTTATGGAGCACAGTGTTTTACCAATCCAAAGTACTTTCCAATAAGCCTTTCTGATTTGGCATCTGTAGATTATGATCCTTTTATGCATTTGGAAAGTCTGAAAGAGCCTGAACCTCTACATTCCCCTGATTCAGAACGATCTTCTAAACTCCAACCAGTAACAGAAGGTAAATTGAATTTTCATATCAATATTATTACTTGGGTTCTTACAAAATATGATTTGAAGCCATGGGAGGAAATTATGGCAAAGGAGAATATCCCTCACTGTGTGGTTGTTTTACCTAAACAACTTGTTTATTAAGAAATAAGTTCATATACACAATTACTAATATGTAATAGTTTTTCCATTATGCTTCTGACAAGTTATTCTTAGTTTTTATTTTATACAGGATTTATATAGAATAAGAGAACTTTGGAGTCAGACTTGGTATTGAATTTTGACTCTAACTTAATTGCTAAGTGACTATTACCTTATTTGTAAAATGCAGATAATATTATTTTCCTTATAGAATTGATGCAAATACTGAGAAGGTTATTGCTGTATAGCCCATTACCCAGTCCTTGGTACATGTGAACTCAGTAAGCAAAAACATTTTTTAAGCACATTATTTCTACAGAGTTTATTTTGTAGAACAGCAGTGTTGAGTAATAACAGAGATCATATGGCTCACAAAACTGAAAGTATTTGCTCTCTGACCCTTTACAGAAAAAGATTGCTGATGCCTGGTATATTAGATTGATTGGGTAGTTAATACAGAAGCAGAGAGACCATCTACTCATGAGACCATTGCAATGGCCAAGCAATAGTTGCTGAAGGCTAACTATATTTCTACTACCTTACTAACGAATGGTAGTAGAAATATACAGGAAAAGTAGATCTGAGGAATACTTAAGGAGGTAAAGTCAAAAGGCTTTTGTGAAAAGCTAGAGAAAAGGAGGAATCTATATTAGGTTTCTGACTGGTTAGATTCTGACTTGGAGATTGGTTAGATTTTTCCAAACTAGAGCAAGAATATAAGAGAAAGTACAGGTTTGGGAGAGAATATGAGAACAGTTTTGGTGGTTTAGTTCGTAATATCTTTTGGATATCTGTGTGAAGATTAATGGAAATAACTTGTGTATGCATATCTGAGTCTTAACAGATATAGATATGTTTTTGTGTGTGGATTCTGAGGAAAAAAACATTGTAAAGGAAGGAAAACTATGAGAATAATTTCTTAGAAACTAATAGAGGAGATAGCTTTTTTAAAAAGAAGAAAAAAGGCTGGTCATAGCGTTAAATGTACTTTTGTCGAAATCAGAAGGACTGGCATATATATCTGCTTTAGTTTCAACAGAGATGTAGGAAGAAAAGGGGAAGACTGTGGATTGAAGCAGAAGATAAGGAAGTTGGAGCCATTCCATGAAAAGTGTTCTTTAAAGAAGCTTGACTTAAAAAAAAAAAAAAAAAGAAAGAAAAGAAAAGAAAAAGAAAAAAGTGCTGGGTACGGTGATGCACCCTGTAATCCCAGCAGCTTGGGAGGCTGAGGCACAAGGATCGCAAGTTGAAAGCCAGTCCCTGTAACTTAAGACCTAAGCAACTCAGTGAGACCATTAAGCAACTCAGTGTATTGTCTCTAAATAAAATACAAAAAAGGGCTGGGAAATGGCTCAGTGGTTAAGTGCCCCTGGTACAAAAAGAAAAAAAAAAAAACAAAAAATGAATTAAGCTAAAGGATAATTTGGGTTAAGGAAATTTTAAGAATGAAGAGAGTTGAATTTATTTAAGCTGAGAAGGAATTAAGTGGGAAGGGTATCATTAATGGTGAAGTCCCCAAGGAGATGACCTGAAAAGTATTGATATATAGGATTAGCCATTCCTCTGGGAATAGAAAGAAAAAGAAGATGGAAGTAAATTAGGAATTTCACAGGATTTATTGAGAGCCCAATAGAAAATGGAAACCAAGAATTTTTGGTTGCACCAGTCAACAATTAGTGAGGTGGATGTAACCAAAATGCAAGGAAATTATGCATTTTAGAATATTGGTATATGGTTTAGCTATGGAATCCAGTCTTGGTAAAGAATGAGCTGCTTCCAGTAAGTGACTAATAAATTGGGAAAAATCAAGAGTGATCTGGGAAATCAGAAAGTAGATGTAGTTGGTATTAAGTAGAATATTGATGCTTCCAACCCATCCATAGAGATTTTGACTTATTAATCTAGGATTGCTGAGTTTTTTTAAAGCTCTGCATATGACTAATAAAACATGGACCACAAAAGGACCACAAAACACAGTTGAGAAATCACTAGCTGGGAGATTGTAGTCAGGTAGGCAATAAAGGAAGAGTTTGATTTTCAAAGGTAGAACAGTTATAAATGATTAAAATATCTAGGATGTGAATATGATAAGTGATTGATGACATACAATGAAAGTGAAGATACAAAGTTAGAAGTCAAAGAGTTCAGGCTGTAGTTTGGGGTTTGACCATAAGTTGCTACTGGCTTGTCTAGAACAAAAATAAACATGTGTAATAGGAATACAAGATTTAAATTATTATTCAGATATAAAAGAGATATACTGGGAAGTATAATATAGCAAAAAAATGTAGACAGTAATTGATATAAGCAACTTAAAATTTTTATCTCTTTAGATTTGACGTTGTAAATTAGGGCATTTATTTTAATGTTTTGTGAAAAGTTTAGTGCTCTTTGCATTTTTTTCAGATGTAAAATTATAAAGTTTTGATTTAATACAGGATAGCATATTTATTAAACAGTACAGTAAATGGAGTTTACTTATATAAAAGGAAGTTTTTAATGTGTTTCATACAAATTTTACTGTACAATATCAGTCACTGTGCAAGAAGCAGAGAAAAAGATGTAAATAGATGGGCTTAATATTGATACCAAATACTCCATAAAATATTATTCTCTAAATGTATTAAATTGTTCCCTTTAGAGTTCCTCAAAGGTATTGAGGACCAGATAAATGAATAATCTTTTAGGAACAGCCATGAGCTAACAGCAGGTGATTCTGTGGTCTGTAGTGACTACATGCTGTGGTGGGGGGTGGAGGTAATGTGTTGAAAATGACTGATCATTGTGCCCTTGTCTAAGGCATGCTTCATCATCTTCAAGTACTTTTTCGGCCAATGAATTATAAACACAGAGTGTCCCTAATCAGCTCAGTATTGGATTGAACAAGTCTGATTTGAGAACTATTGGCAGGAGTAGCTGTAATTATTAAATTTACTAAAGAATAAGGAAAGGTAGTGAAGTTGGCTTTTTGTCAAATGGCAGTAGTCTTATTAGCAAAAAGTCATCATTTGCAGGGTCAGAGTGAAAGGAGGCTCCAAAGGATTCATTCTGTCCTAATTATAGTTTCACCTATACATATTATGAAAAGCTAATATTTAAAGCTTTTGCCAAAATTAACTTCCTCTGCGTGTTCTATTACAGTGCAGTGAATTGCAGCAGCTTTTTATATCTTGCTGCTTTTGTATGCCATAATAATCTGTAATTATGGGTTTGCTGCAAATGCTGTAGGGTTTGTTTAATCTGACAATCTGAAAAGACAACCCTGAATAGACTTATTTAAATGAATGCTAGTTACATAAAGTCTTAGAAGCATCGATATCTTCATTTTGCATATTCTCACAAAGTTGGTTATTTTAAAATTTCATTTTGAATTTCTAAATTAGAGAATTTCATGTCTTCTTTATATCTTAGTAAGATAAGTATAAAAGATGTCTGTTCTATATTTTATAGCTCAAAAATAAGTCTAAATAAATATAATTTCCAAATCAACAAATAGATTTTTAACCTTCCATCTATATGCATATATCCTGAATTTAGAGTGCAACTTAGGGGAAACAATTATTTTACCTACATCTGGAATCTTAAGTTAATCCTTTTAGTGTTTTCAGTGTTAATAATTATGACAGATTTGTGAACAAGCTCTGACACTGCATTTCCACTGTCTCTTCCTTTGGAAAGAAGATGTGTAGGATGGACTGGCACCTGGGTTTTGGGGTTTGTTTTAGAGAAAAGGCTGGCTCATTCTTGGCATTTATAAGCAAGTTTGAAAAAGGAACTCAGAAAAATTGCATTTTACTTATAATGTGCTCAAAATTATTGTGTCTGTTATGTTCGGCTTTGTACATGAGTTTTTAATTCACTTTTACAAATGAGTCTGGGAGTTTTTGATTTATTCATGATCACAGCAAACCAAAATCAGGAATTGTGAATCCATTTCTGTGATCATTTCTATTAAATTTTGTTCTTTCCTTTGTTAAGAATATAAACTTTTTTGTTTTGAAGAGAAGATTCACTATTTAAAATGAGTCATCCATTTATGTATATCACTCAATAGGAAAAAAGGGAGAATAAAGTATAGAAAAAAATTTCTACATCAAAAAATTTTAAATTATTAATTCTAATTTTTATTACCATTTAAACACAATTTAGATTTATTTAGGTGAACTTTTTTAGTTGATCCTAGAAATGTATTTGGTGTTTATGCCAAGGAATACTTTATATGAAGTTTCTATACACAGGAAAAAATACATTTTAAATTCATTGTTCTATATCTTACAAAGAAAAAGTTATTTTAACAAAAGGGGAAAGTAGTATAGAAATTAGAGTTGGAAGGCAAAAGACCAGCCCTGATGTGAAACTAAGGCAGGTAAATCACTTACCTTTATAAACCATGTGAAAAATGAGGAACACTAGCTAGATTAGACACTGATGCTGTGGAGAATAATTATATTCTAAGTTGCAATTAGAGAAGGGAAAGCAGTACCCCTGTTCTCATTATCCAGTGACAGTCTTGAAAATGGAGGATTAAATTAAGGTTAATCATTTAGTGTTGTCTTCTAGTATTGAATGGCTAATTTTCAGAGCTAGTATAAATTTAAAAATAGATCATATACTAAGAAACAAATTTTCATACTTACATGTATATAGATATAAAAAATTGACCAATAATGGAAGATTAAATATTTGATAGTAACATTTTAAAATTTTAAAAAGACTTAAAAAAACTTTTCTTTTTCAGAGTTGGGAAAGATCATGTTAGTATTAATGGCATAGCAGTGGTTTAGTTGTGGACTCTCTTCCTAAAACCAGTATTAGTTCTGAATCATAAGGCCTATAACCTTAAAAATGTGACACTATTCTTTATTGAGTATTCTTTTTGAGAAATACTAGCAATGGGAAACCTAGTAGATCTTTTTTTTTAAGCTTATTGAGGTATAGTTTACATAAAATTTATTCTTTTTTGATGATGTAATTTTTCTATGTATTGATTATGTTGGTGGTAATACAATTACTGAAAGTCATCAAATTAAATATTTAAAATTAGAGATTTTGTTTTATATAAATCAGAACATTCTTGTTCGTTTGTTTGTTTTACAGTATTAGGAATTGAATCTAGGAGTACTTTGCCACTGTGTGATTTTTAACTTTTAAAAAAATTGGGGGGGCTCGGATAGTGGTTCAGTAGTAGATTGCTCGTCTAGCACATGTGAGCACTTGTCAGCACCACATAAAAATAAATAAATAGAATAAGTTATGTCCATCTATAGCTAAATTTTTTTCGATATATGGGACAGTAGAGTGTATTTTGACATTATATATACATGGAGTACACTTTATTCTAATTAGGATCCCATTTTTGCAGTTGTACATGATGATAAGTTTCACTGGTTGTATATTCATATATGTACATAGGAAAGTTATATCTGATTCATTCTACTGTCTTTCCTATTCCCACCCCCTCTTCCATTCATTCCCCTTTGTCTAATCTAGTGAACTTCTATTTTTCCCCCAAACCCCACATATGCTGATGTGTGTCAGCATCCAAATATCAGGGAGAACATTTGGGTTTTGGGGATTGGATTTTTTCAGTTAGCATGATAGCCTCCAGTTCTATCCATTTACCAGTAAATGCCATAATTTCATTCTTCCTTAAGGCTGAGTAGTATTCCATTGTGTATATATACCACATTTTCTCTTATCCACTCATCTACTGAAGGGTACCTAGGTTGGTTCCATAACTTAACTATTGTGAATTGACCTGCTATAAAGTTTGATGTGGCTACATCACTATAGTATGCTGATTTTAAGTCCTTTGGGTATATGCTGAGAAGTGGAATAACTGGGTCAAATGGTGGTTCCATTCTACGTTTTCTGCAGAATCTCCGTACTGCTTTCCAGAGTGGTTGTACCTGTTTGCAGTCCCACCAGCAATGTACTAGTGAACCTTTTCCCCCACATCCTCACCAATATTTATTGTTACTTGTATTCTTGATAGTTGCCATTCTGACTGGAGCGAAATGACATCTCAGTTTAGTTTTAATTTGCATTTCTCTAATTGCTAGAGATGTTATAGGTTTTTAAATTTTGAGATATGGTCTCACTAAGATTCTGAGGCCAGCCTCAAACTTGAAATCTTCCTACCTTAGCCTTCTAGTAGCAGGGATTACAAGGTGTGTGCCACTGTGCCTGTTCAGAATATTTTTAAATAATATTTATTCTGGCAGCTCAGCTCTAGTGTTCCTAACTGGTTAACTTTCAGAGAATAGAAAATATTATCAGGCAAGATTACTCTGACTGTGGTAGAATATTAAACATAATCACTCCATAATTATGTCTAAAACTAAATAGAGGCAAGAACACTAACCATACCCACAGAAATATTACAAAACTAAGCATCTCTTCTAACATGAATTAAAAATACATCTTTAGCAGTAACAACTCTACTCTTACTTCTTCAATGGGAAAGTATCAAGATAACTGTCAAATCAGTTCTTCTGACACCACTCAATCCAGATCTAGCTTTTGCATCAGCCCTCCTTTGATCACAGAATCACACTAGCAGTGTTTAACTAGTTGGCTTTGACAAGTTATTATCTATTTTGTGTCCTCTGTGTGTCCTTTGTCATCCTTGTTAACTCTCTTCTTTAAATCCTCACATAAAGTTTCTTGCCTGTGTAGGCCTCTCAAACTACTATATTATTTCTCTTATTTTATTCTTTCATTCAACTTTTTAAAGTTACTCAAAAGTGCATTGTTTGCTTTCCTTAATGTACTTAGGAAAGAAAAAAATGATTTTGCATACAACTAACTGCTAGACTAGACAACACTGACCCAGAAGATTCCTTAGAAAAATATAATACATAAGCAGGCTCATTAAATATTTTTGCCTTTTTTTTAATTTTTGTTTTTAGTTGTAGTTGGACACAATACTTTTATTTTATTTATTTATTTTTATGTGGTGCTGAGGATCGAACCCAGGGCCTCGTACGTGCTAGGCAAATGCTCTACCACTGAGCCCTTATTTTTGCCTTTAAAATAATATTTCCTTGGCATATACTAGCTATACTGACTTGCTGTTTAAATTCATTCTGACTCCTAAAGTTTAATTGGAATATCACTTTTCTCAGAAACACTTTTACATCATGAGTAAAAGCCAGAATTAAATGACATTTAAAGTGTGCTGTAAACTATGTCTCTGAATCTGGAATCTATTCATGAGATAAGAAACTTATCAGTAAGATAGATTTTATTGGCTTTTTAATTTGTGTTTAGAGTATTTCAAGGGATTGATTTTTAATACTTTGATCCTTCAAAAGTGATAGACATATAAAAGCTTTGGTTTAAATTATGAATTCATTAGCAAAAATTTCAAAAAGGGCTTCCTTGGGGCTGGGTTGTGGCTCAGTGGTAGAGCACTCACCTAGAATGTGCGAGGCCCTGGGTTCGATCCTCAGCACCACATAAAAATTTTAAAAAATAAATAAGTAAAATGTATTGTACCCAACTATAACTAAAAAATAAATATTTTTTTAAAAAGGGCTTTCTTGTAAAATAACTGGGGTTTTTTTGAAGTTTTATTTTTCTTCTGTCTTTACCATAATTCCTAAACACAGAATCTAAGTTATGAATATTAATATTTATTCAAATATTTGATAGTGATTTTAAGAATGTAATGAAGTACATATTTGTTGTGACATTTTATTATTTTTATGACTTCTAGGAAACAGCAGTATTCCCACTCATTTATATTTTTTATTTCTAGTGAAAACCCAAATGCAACAAGGATTAATCTCTATTGCAGCTCGAACTGTTATTACACATCTGGTAAATCACTTGGGTCATTATCCAATGAGTGGTGGTCCTGCTATGTTAACAAGTCAGGTTTGTGAAAATCATGACAATCATTACAGTGAAAGTACTGAACTTTCTCCTGAACTCTTTGAGAGTCCAAATATCCAGTTCTTTGTATTAAACAATACAACTTTAGTATCTTGTATCCAGATCAGATCAGAGGAGAGTATGCCTGGAGGAGGTTTATCAGCTGGCCTTGCTTCGGCCAATTCAAATGTCAGAATCATAGTACGCGATCTCTCTGGAAAATATTCATGGGATTCTGCCATACTATATGGACCACCTCCTGTAAGTGGCTTATCAGAACCTACATCTTTCATACTTTCATTGTCTCACCAAGAGAAGCCAGAAGAACCTCCTACATCTAATGAATGCTTAGAAGATATAACAGTGAAAGATGAACTTGCCCTCCAGTTTAAAAGATTTAGAGAAACCGTACCAACTTGGGATACAATAAGAGATGAAGAAGATGTTCTTGATGAACTCTTACAGTATTTGGGTATTACTAGTCCTGAGTGCTTACAGAGAACTGGAATCTCACTTAATATTCCTGCTCCACAACCTGTGTGCATTTCTGAAAAACAGGAGAATGATGTTATAAATGCTATCCTTAAGCAACATACTGAGGAAAAAGAATTTGTTGAGAAGCACTTTAATGACTTAAACATGAAAGCCGTGGAACAAGATGAACCAACACCTCAAAAACCTCAGTCAGCATTTTATTATTGCAGATTGCTTCTTAGTATATTGGGAATGAATTCCTGGGACAAACGGTAAGAATGAAGTAGAAATTTTTCCTTTTTTAATTTTTTTTAATGTTAGTCTTATTAACTTTCTGATTGAGAATTTTAGTCTCCGTTCTTTTCCTCACTAAATTTTATCTACTAATTACATCTTTGACCAGTAGGCATATTTTTTGGAGACCATTTAATTATTATCAGGATTCAGGAAGATAAAAAGTTAATTGAGTAAACCATCAACAGTTTCAGAATGATTACTAAAACTGTCTAACTTAGAAATTATAGCTCATATGATTAAAAATAAATATTTTTTCAACCTTCATGTTATTATGTTAGCCTAACAATTTCTTTTTCTTTCTTCTGTTTTTTTGTTTTGTTTTGTTTTGTTTTTGTATGTTTGTGTATTGTTTTGGGGGTGGTAGTGCTGGTGATACTGGGGATCAAACCCAGGGTACTTTACCACTAAGTTACATCTCCAGTTCTTTTTATTGAGACAGGGTCTTACTAAATTGCCAAGACTGACCTTGAACTTGTGATCTTCCTACTTTTTTGGGAGTACAGGCCTGTGCCACTACACCCAGTCCAACAATTTTTTTTAGACCAACTGTGGTTTGATCATTTTTGGTTCAAATTAGGGAAATTATCCCAGATTTGGGATTAAATCAAGAAAGGAATTGGATTTTGTTGTTGTTGTTGTTCTCTTAGTGTTTTGTGTTCTTATGCATGTTACAAGATCTTATTTAAAAAGGCATGGCTAGAAATAAAGTTCAATATTAAAGTGCATGCTTAGCACCCATGAGGTTGTTAGTTCAATTCCCAGCACCAAAAACAAAAAAAAAAAAAGAAAGGAAAAACAGCTTACTGTAAACACACGTATTCAAGCGTTAAGGTAAGAGTTAAATGAAAAGAAGCATTGGACTTAGATGACCTAAGTTAGAGTCTACAAATTAAGAATAATTCTCACCTCATGTAGTGGAAAGAATTAAAACACAAAAACACCAAGATTTTATGTCACTATAAAGCATTATTAATATACATTTAGGTTTTGTTGGAGTCGGCTTTTATTTGGTTTTGGTTTTTTATTTTTTCTTTTTCTTTCTTTTTTTTTTTGGTGCTGGGGATTGAATCCAAAGTTTGTACATACTAAAAGCACTCTCATATGAGCTATATCTCCTACCCCTAGTCTTAAATTTTTATGCTATAAAAATCTGTAGGAGGGCTGGAGTTGTGGCTTAGCTGTAGAGCACTTGCCTAGCATGTGTGAGGCACTGAGTTCAATCCTCAGCACCACAAATAAATAAATAAATAAATGTCTATTGATAACTAAAAAATTATTTTTAAAAAATTGTAGGAAACTGGAAAGAAGCAGCACTATTTAATGTATCATTTCTTTTCCACTTATTGCAAGAGGAAGAAGCTTAGATATCACTGGACATTGAATAAATCTTAAAGTAATCCAAATGTATATAAAACATTGAAATGGAGTGTTTACAGTCTTACTTGATTTAAATTTCTCCATTTATTAGAAAGCAGTATTCTCTGCCTAGGCCACATTTTTATCAGAAACACAATTTGTCTTATATGTCCACATACGGATAATTATCATTTAGTTATTGTATAAATGCATTCTATTCTCTTGCTATGGAATAACCTATATCTTGTCTCCTGAGAAAAGTTTAAGATGGGAACCTGTATTTATCACAGCAAGCATTGATTTTTGTGTACATATTTAATAACTGTAGAACAGATTTGGCAAAAAATTATAGGTTTTCATAGTGTAAAAGAATATACATATATTTTACATGTATTTGCACTATATATTCACATATATATTAATATATATATATAAGCATATATATATATATATAAAGTAAGGAGGAAAGCAAATTCCTACAAGTACTTTTATTCATTTTTCTAGATATGAGTTTGGGAAGCATCTGCAAGGAAGGATTGAAGTGGTCAATAGATATGATCCACTAACAGAAATGTATGAAGACCTGGTAGAAATAATGACATATATTCTTTACATTTTTTTTAGGGTCTGTTCTCCTTTGTGTTAGAAGTATGAAAAGGCAAGAAAAGTGTAAAAGTTGCATGAGTAGAGTGGAAAGTATTTCCGGGACTGTCATGTCATTCACTGCAAAGGTGATGAAAATGTTTATAAATCTCTCTATTTAGGAGGAGCTTTCATCTCCTGAAGAAAAATGAAAAGCTACTTAGAGAACTTAGGAACTTGGATTCAAGGCAGTGGTAAGTTGTTGAAAAATCTTCACATTTATAATTAGCCACTCTCATTCTCTATTTAGAATAATACTTTGAATAATATTGTAAACAGGGAGTTTATACTTTATTGTTGAGTTATAACTTTCTGAGTTATATGTATTGTACTTTCTGAGAAAGTATTTCATTATACCTTAGAAATATATATTAATTTTAAGGAAAATTTAGAATTGCATTAAAATTTTGGGTATCTTGTAATTGGTTATACTTTATTTGCATTTCAAAATCATCTTTTAAATCATAGAAATCTAATTGAACCTGGAAAGTGCCCTTAGATTTTTTCTCATGCTTTGATAAAATTAGTCATATCTCTCATTAATTAAATCTAGTGATTCTGATAGGTTGAAAATCTAGCTTGAAGTTAGCCACCCACTGTGACATCACAATTGTACAGGAACACATAAATGGACAGGAACATATGAATCAGCTCTACATGTTCCTCTCTTCTTTAAAATTTCTATATTGAACCATCTTCCTCACATTTATTTCAGAAAAATCATCTTGTTTTCTTCTTCTACATATATTTCTCTACTTTGCATCTTTTGTCTGTTTTAAGATCTTCTTTAAAAGGTAATCTTAGCCAGGTGTGTGGTACACACCTATAATCCTACCTACTCTGGAGGCTGACGCAGGAGGATCACAAGTTTAAAACCAGCCTGGGCAATTAAGCAAGGCTCTATCTCAAAATAAAAAGTAAAAAGGTATAGGGACATCGCTCAGTGGTAGAGTGCTTCTGGATTCAATCCCCAGTACTGCAAAAATAAAAATTAAAGATGTAACCTCCTTTTTCACTTGTATTTCTGCTTAACTCCTCTTACCATAAACATGTTTCTTATCTGTCTTTAAACAAATCAAAAATGAAAACTTTCCTCCATCATTATCTTTTCAAACTCTGTTTTATTCTTCTCATGCTCTTTTACTACCAAATTTATGGAAATATGCAATCAGTATAATCATATTCTCATAATTTCTAACCAGCTTTTGTTGTGAAGTTTTTAGCTTTTCTCAAAATGACCTATTTAAAATAATTTTAATTGTTTTTTAGTTATTACAGAAAATATAAAACAAAAAATATCCATATATTTGTAATACTATTGTTAACAACAAAAAAAATTTTTCACTCTTTTTTCAAACAACTTTTTCTTTTACTTTTTTTTTAACCAAACTGGAATCATAGGGTTATATATTAATTTCTTTTTAAAAAATATTTAATTTTTAGTTGTAGTTGGACACAATAGCTTTATTTTATTTATTTTAATGTGGTGCTGAGGATCAAACCCAGGGCCTCGAATGTTGCTAGGTGAATGCTTTAACACTGAGCCACAACCGCAGCCCTTAATTCCTTTTTTTTAACTTTATTATATTGTGAGCATTTTCCTCCTTTAGATATTCTTTAGCAATAATCTCTTATGACACCAAGTTCTGTGATTTCTGGAAATTTACAGTCTCTTGCTCCAAGATAGATACATAGAAATACAATTATTAAGTCATAGCACAACAGCTTACTTCCAGCCATATATGTTACAAAATTACTTCCCATTAAGTAATAATTTGTAACTCTACTGTCACTTAAAAACACCTGTAGAACTTCAACCTAGCCAGCACAAGATATTAGTTATATTTTTTCAATCTATAGCTTGAGTGGCAGATGATAGTGTTTTGTAATTTTTATTTGTTTATTACTAGTGAATTTTTTTTATATATTTAGGTGAAATTTGAACCTGTTTTTAAATTCTCTCTTAGCATCCCTTTTCTGTTTCTACTTAAGAATATTTCTTAATGGCAATACTTTGCATGTGTATGTGTTTTAAGGATTAAGTTTTGTACTCATAGTGGAAGTTTTACAGTTTACAGTTTTCAACTTGAGATAAACATAAAGGTTTTTCCTTTTTATGTAGTCATATCTCTCAATATTTTTCTTTAGATTTTCTCAAATGTTTGTTGTGCTTATAGAATTCTGTTTTGAAATCAGTCAAACAGTCTGTTAGATTTCCTTGTAGATCTTCAATTGGTTGCGGTGGTAATTATTTTACATTAATAATTCTTTATTTCTCCTGGATTACATTTTGAATTATTGAATGGCAACTGAAACTAGCTTGAATGTTGTCTATTGATATAATTTGTTGAATGATCCATACCTTTGCCATTAATTTGATATTTCTTTTATTAAATATTAAGCTGTCAGCTTCAAAGCTCTTCATTTCTATTGATTTTTCTGTTGTTTTGTACAAGTGTTACACTGTGATTTATTATAGCTTGGTAATGTATCTTAATATCTGATAGGTATAGTCATCTTCCTCACCTGCCCCCCCTTTACTCACAGTATTATTATTCTCTTCAATATTCTAGCCTTTTTAGTCATCTAAAGACATTAAAATTATGCTGTTACTTTTCAAGAAAAAAATCTTAGTATATGATTGGATTTTCAATAAACATCTCATATGGAAAAACATCACTATTATAATCTTTTCTGTTCATAATCATGCTATGTCTCTTTATTTATTCGAAGGCCCAGATATTACTTTTGGTATTTCTTAGGTGTTTTTATTATTCCTTTCCTATTCTTTTTTTTAAACATATATATTTTAGTTGTAGTTGGACACAATGCCTTTATTTTATTTATCTTTATGTGGTGCTGAGGATCAAACCCAGCACCTCACACATGCTCTATACTGCTGAACCAAACCCAGCCCCTCTGTTGCTATTAATAGAACATCTCCCCCATTATATCTTCTAAGTTTTCTTGTTTTTAATATTCATTCATCTTTTATCTGAAATTTTTAGTGAATTTTCTTATTTATTTTAAACAATTTATAGTTTTCTCTCTTTAAATTTTGTTTAGGTATACAATCAATTTCTACAGATAATCTCTTTTCTAATAGTTAGGGCTGTACAGATAATCTCTTTTCTAATAGTTAGGGCTGTTTCTGCTTATATCTTATTCCTCTGCCCAGAACTTTCAGGATAGTGTTGAATAATATAGTAAACAGTGAGCATGCTTGTCTTTCCTGATGTAATGGGAAAAATTATTTCTGATTTGAAAAAGATAATTTTTATCATGCTGAGAAAGTAGTCTGTCTTATGGGGTTCTTATAAGGAAAAGGTGTTAAATATTATTGAAATACTTTTCAGGCCCTATGCAGGTATTCATATCATTTTGATTTCTTAACTAATTGACATTAAGTTTTAATATCAGTAGATGGCTAATAATAAAAATATTTATCATTTTTTTGAGTAAACCCTGCCTAGTCTCTTGACTTCCTATTGTGTTAGATATCCTAAAAGTTTTTTGTTATTGTTGTTGTTGTTGTTTTTGTTTTTGAGTAAGGGTATAGTCCATTAATTTCACAGGTTTTATAGTTATTTTTTTATCCTGTTCTTTGTATGTTTTTTTAGAATTAAGGTTATATCCAGCTTTATAAAGTAAACTTAAATGTTGCTTAATAGATGGTAATTCATAATGGAAGGAGGCGTAGGATGAGTGGAGGAACTTTGGATTGGCCAGAGGGAAGGGAAGGAATGGGAGTGGGCATGGGGATGGCAAAGATGGTAGAATGAGACAGACGTTATTACCCTAGGTGCATATATGGGTTGCATGAATGATGTGACCCTACTACGTGTACAACCAGAAAAGTGAAAAATTGTGTTCCATTTGTGTACAATGAATTGAAGAGCATTCTGATGTTGTGTATAATGATTAGAAAAATAAATTTAAAAAAAATTTTTTAAAGTTCAGAAGAATTGGGCTGGGGTTATGGCTTAGTGGTAGAGCACTTGCCTAGCATGTGTGAGACACTGGGTTTGATTCTCAGTACCACATATAAATAAATAAAATAAAAATCCATCAACAACTGAAAAAAAAATTTTAAAGTTCACGAGAATTAAAATTGCTAATTTTTCTTTCAGTTTGTTTCATCCTTATTTGTCTTTTAACTCTTTTGGTGGTGCTGGGGATTGAACCTAGAGCCTTGTGAATGTTAGGCAAGCACTCTACCAACTGAGTTATATCCCCAACCCCTGTCTTTTAACTCTTGGATCAACTTTCTTGTTTGTTTTCCAAAATACAAAATATGTATTATTGAGATTTTTCCTAATAGATATTTATACTTGACATCATAATTTTTATTATATTCCTGTTTTATTGTAGTTTTGTGGGATTTTTTGTTTGTTTTTCTTGATGTAGATAATCATCTTTCCTAAACTCTTTCTACTTACTTTCCCAAACTATCTACTTCCATGTGCCACAGAACCCTGTAGCACTTATCTATAACAGCACACATCACACTGAATATTAGTATTACTCTTATTAGTTATTCTTTTTACTTTTTTCAAAAAAAGAGCTATGTACAAAAACTCTATGTAGTTTATAAGTTCCCAATTCTGATTCCTCTTTCAAAATAATTTGTCTTTGTTACTAGATGATCAAGTCCTTGGGGAAGGAATCATCTCTTCTTGCCATCTTGCTCAGCTCAGGTCTAGCTTTTACAAACTACGGTTCTGCTGAAATTATCTTTCTATAAGTTTGTATCCTTACCATCAGGTCTAAAATTCTTTCAGTCTACACCATCTCTTTAACTTACTTAATTAATTAAACTTAATTTAACTTAAGCATGTTTTAAAATTAGAATAGTTTTAGGTTTACACAAATACCATTTAGAAAGTACAAAGTTCCCACTTACCTCTTCTCCCCTGCTCAGTTTTGCCTATTATTTGTATCTTGTCTTAGTGGGGTACATTTGTTAAAATTTATGAACCAATATTGAAATATAATTATTAACCAACATATTATCAGTGAATTCACAAAGCTGCACAACTATCATTATATTCTAATTTTAGAATATTTCAGTCCCTCTGAAAGGAAACCTGGTGTCCATTACCAAGTTACTTTCTATTTCCTCCTTAACTCCATTCCTTGTCCCTTGACCTTAAACAATAATAATCTATTTTCTGTCTTTATGGATTTGCTTATTCTGGATATTTCATATAAATGGAATCAAACAAAACATGGTCTTTTGTGGAAGCTGCTTTCACTTACCATGATGATTTAAAAGCTTATCCACATTATAGCACATCTAAGTACTTCATTTCTTTGTATTATCAAATAATATTCCATTTTGTGGATAATCCTACATTTTGTTTTTTCATTCATTGATTGATGGACATTTAGTTCATTTGACTTTTTTTTAAAAAAAATTTTAGTTGTAGATAGACAGGCAAATGCCTTTGTTTATTTATTTTTATTTTTATATGGTGCTGAGAATCGAACCCAGTGCCTCATACATACTAGGTAAACACTCTTCCACTGAGCTGCAGCCCCAGCCCCATTGGTTTGACTTTTTAAATGTTATAAATAATACTGCTGTGAACATTTCCTGTACAGTTTTTGGCTTGAACATATTTCACTTCCCTGAGTATATACCTAGGAGCATAATTGATGGATTCTATAGTAACTCTTTTAACATTTTGAGGAACTGCCAATGGTACAGTAGCTGCACTATTTTACATACCTGTCAAAAAGGTATGCGTGTTCTACATTCTTCATATCCTAGAGCACTTGTTGTCTATGTTTTAATATTAATCTTAGTGGATATGAAGCTGTATCTTTTTGTGATTTTGATTTACATATCTGTTATAACTTATAATGTCATTTTTCAGTGCTTATTGGCCATTTATATATTTTATTTGGGAAAGTGTCTGTTCAAATCTGCACTGAGTTGCATAGTGTCTCCTTACAATTTCATGTCTATCCAGAGCCTCACTGTAATTTGAAGAGAGGGTTGCAGATGTAATTAGTTAAGATGAGGTCATACTAGATTAGATTTGTCCTTTAATCTGATGACTGGTGTCTATAAGAAGGCCATTTGAAGACACACAGACATATGCACATATAGGACAGATGTCCATGTGAAGGTAGAGGCAGAAATTGCAATGATATAACTACAAGCTAAGGAATGCTGAGGATTGTTAACAACCATTAGAGGCTAAGAAGTGGCAAGGAAAAATTCTCTACTGGAACCTTTGGAGGAACATGGCACTGTCAACACTTTGGTTTAACTAATAGCCTTCAGAACAATGAAAGAATAAATATTGTTTAAATCCACCTAATTTGTGTAATTTGTTTTAGAAGTCTTAGGAAACTAATACAAAATTACCTTTTTACTATTTAACTGTAAGAATTCTGTATACATTTTGGATACAAGTTCCATATAAGATATGATTTACAAATATTTTCTGTCATTCTGTAGATTGTCATTTCAGTTACTTGATAGTATCATCCATAATACAAAAATGTTTAATTTTGATTAATTTTTATTTTCTCTTTTGTGTTGTATTTAAGAAGACCATGCCTCTGTGTCCTCTATTCTGTCTACATGCTAAGTGAAAGAAGCCAATCCCTAAAAAACAAAGGCCAAATGTTTTCTCTGATATGTGGACACTGATCCATAATGGGGGTTAGGGGAGAGCGTGGGAGGAATGAAGGAACTTTGGATTGGGCAAAGGGGAGGGAGGGGAAGGGAAGGAGCATGGGGTTAGGAAAGATGGTGGAAATGAGATGGACATCATTACCCTGAGGGACATGTATGAAGACACGAATGGTTTGACTCTACTTTGTGTACAATCAGAGAAATGAAAAAATGTACTCTATGTGTGTACTATGAATTGAAATGCATTCTTCTGTCATTATAACATATTAGAATAAATAAATAAATTTTTAAAAAGAAGACCTTGCCTAATGAAAGCTCATATTTTCTTCTAAGGCTTTTGTGGGTTTAGACCT
The DNA here is from genome assembly GCF_052094955.1 of Ictidomys tridecemlineatus. Lineage (NCBI taxonomy): Eukaryota > Metazoa > Chordata > Mammalia > Rodentia > Sciuridae > Ictidomys > Ictidomys tridecemlineatus. The sequence continues at coordinate 79,259,710 of NC_135481.1, forward strand.
GCTATTCCAGCATCATTTGTTAAAAAGTTTTCCCCCCCTTTGGTATCATTATCAAAAAGCAATTGACCATAAACAAGAGTTTATTTTTGGATATGTGGCTCTTATTATATGTCAGTACACATTGCTTTGATTTCTTCAGCAGCAAGTTTTGAAATCATGAAGTATGAGTGCTCTAGCTCTGTTCATTTTCAAGATTGTCCATTCTGGGTTTGTTGCATTTTCCTATGAATTTTTATTATTAGCCTGTCAGTTCCTACAAGGTAGATAACTCAGATCTTATTAGGGATTGCATTGAATCTATAGATCAATTTAGAAAATACTGTCATCCGTATTAAGTTTTTTAATCCATGAATTTTTTAAAATTTAGATCTTTATTTCAACAATGCTTTGTAGTTTTCAGAATATGTTTTGTGCTTTTTAAATTTATACCTAAGTATTTTATTCTTTTTGATGATGTTATAAGGATTTTTTTTCCTTTTCTTGGCTTGTTTACTGTTAGTATATAGAAATGTAGTAGATTTTTGTATCCTGCAATCTTGGTGAACTCATTATTAGCTTAGACATCTTTCTAGTAAATTCTTTAGAATTTCCTATATATAAAATCATGTTATTTGCAAATGGGGATATTTTTACTTCTTCCTTTCCAATCAAATGTTTAAATCAAAGTCTTGCTACATGTATTCATATATTCAGTCTCTTATTCAAGTCAGTTTTAGTAATTTGTGTTTTTCTAGGAAATTGTCCACTTAATCTCACATTTGATTTGTTCACATACAGTTGTTCATAGTATCCCTTTATCCGTTTATTTCTGTATGTATATAGTGATGTCCCTTCTTTCATTCTTGATTTTAGTAAAGTCTTTTTTTCTTATCTAGCTAAAAATTGTTAATTTATTGTTGATATTAAAGAAACAATTTTGGTTTCACTGATTTTTCTCTCTTGTTTTGATATTCATGCATTAGTCTGATATTAGTAGAGCCAGCATTTCCATTGTTTGTTCCACCTTCACCCACAGACTAATAGTGTGAAGGTTCACTAATTATTCCAAAAGGAATATAGCCTTGGGCCCTGCACACAGACTTCCAGACTACCAGGAATGACCAGATGTTATTTTTAAGTCTTCACTTCCTAGGCTTCTACCCTGAGAGTATTACTCAGTGCCATTGAGGCTTTTCCTAGGTTGATAGGTCTCTGTCACTTTGGAAATGTTGTATACCTTACTCTTAATTGCTCCTGATTGGACACAGTATGGTACCTATGCACAAGATTTTGACCTGCAGAATTAATCCCAGAAAGGCTCTTCTTTGCTGTGTCTTTTCTTCTTCCTCTTTATTAAACTTCTGGCTGCTTTGCTGTTTTGTTCTTGTCATCAAGCTGCTAGCTTCTCTTAATTGCTTTATTCCAAGTTGTGTCAACTTAGCAGTAGTTCTGCCTGAAAGTCATTCCTTTCAGGCAGAACTACTGCTAAGTTCTTTGCCTTTATGACCTGCCTTTTATCCTAGATACCTATCTTCTATCACACCTGAGCCAGAGTCAGCAACTGGCTTTTCCCAGAGTGACACCTTTGCTCTATAATTGGGATCTTGGGAGAGTTTGGCAGTCACTGTTCTTCTTAACTTATTTCTCCTAGCAAAATCTATACATGCACCTAGCAAGCTAGAATGGAGAATGTTAGGAAATTCAACCTGGAGCACCCGAAGTTTCTGTTCTAAGAAAGGGAACTGATTGAGTAAAGGGTAGTCTATGTGGTCCACTCATCCACCCCTGAAGAACTTCTGTAACACAGAGCTAGGCAAACATGAGAAATGCCACTAGGAACCTACATTTTCCATAATAAAACTATAGCCTCAGACTGGGATCTGGAGGAGAAGAGGATATCTTTGTCTTCTAGACATGAGTAAAATGCTTAGGGCAAAACTTCTAATATGGAGCCAAGGGGGTGGGGTAAGGGAACAAGTTGTAGCTCATGTGTCAAAAACTGTTCTTCCCAAGATTTAGTATATTTTCTTTTTTTAAAAAGAGAGAGAGAGAATTTTTAATATTTATTTTTTAGTTTTTGGCAGACACAACATCTTTGTTTGTATGTGGTGCTGAGGATCGAACCCGGGCTGCACACGTGCCAGGCGAGCATGCTACCACTTGAGCCACATTCCCAGCCCCTTAATATATTTTCTTTAATGAATATTTCCCCATTTTCTATATGCCTTTAGGATATATCCAAAGACTTTGAATGATTTTTTTAAGAATCATTTTCAGTAGTTAAATTATATTTTACTTGGGAAAGTGACCACACAGATCTATACTCTGTGGTTTTGGGAGGTCCTTTGCCTTGCCAAATTATACTTTACTGCTTATACTAATTATCCTAATGATGCATCTAAAAGTTTGCGTTTGTATTTACCAGCCTAAGCAAAATACTGCTATTATTGAAAGCACTGAAACCTCTTTGTTGCTGATATTGAAACCCATAATCATGATTGGCATCTTCCTCAAGATGCATGGCAGAATTTGGTTGTCAGACTAAACTGTTACCAGTACTAGGGATTGAACCCAGGACCTTATGTATGCTAGGCAAGCACTGTACCCCACTGGTCTGCCTTCCTAGCCCTTTGTATTTTTTTATATTGAAACTGAATCTCACTGGCTTCAAAGTTTTGATCTTCCTGTCTCAGCCTCCCTAGTAGCTGGGATTTCAGACATGATACAATGCACCCACCTTGACTTCAGTTCTCATTTACTTATTGGTTATAGTTTTTTTCTGTTTATTGTGGGGTGTTTTTTTGTTGGTGGTGGTTTTGAGTTTTGGTAATTCCTTCATGGTATGGTAACTTTACCTTCTGGGAATAAAGGTTGTCAACCCATGCTTTGATAAATCAACATTGCCAAGCATAGTGTACCCTACTTAGCTTGGAAAAACAAATTGCTGATAAGAAATTTGCTTTTATGAATACCTTGAAATTTTTATAGAGATCTAAAAATGCGTAAGGACTTGAAAATTAATCCACACAGTTTTATAGTTATATATGTTTCCTTTGTATTATAAGTACTCTGAAAGAATTAATCACTTCTCATTCATCTCTATATTCCTACTAATTCTAAAACAAAATATTTTTAGCCCTGGGATTCAGCATATTGTACAACATACAACTCTTCACATGCTTATGCATTCACATTTATCAGTCCTTCCTTATACTCTTTTTCTTCATTTGTCAATCTTCTAACCTTCCCCTAACTCAGTATTACCTTTCTCCCTTAGAAGTTGCTGTTTCTCCAGTCAGAAGTAGTCATGCCTTTTTTCTATTCCCAAGGCAATTTTGTCACTTTTATGATGTCTTACTTATGTTGTAATTACTTGTCCTGTTGTAGACTATAAGATCAAAGTCTTTTTTCGTTTTCTTATTGCCATATATTTTGTACATAGAACTTAACTATTGGATGAATGAATGGAAAAATGAATTATTGAATGATGTAATCTTTTTTTTTTTTTACAGCAGAGAGACACATAAGATTGCAGTATTTTATGTTGCTGAAGGACAAGAAGATAAACACTCCATTCTCACCAATACTGGAGGAAGTCAAGCATATGAAGATTTTGTGGCTGGTCTTGGTTGGGAGGTACTTTTTTAAATTATACCAAATATTTTATAGTCATCCCTTGTTATCCTTGGGAGATTGGTCCCTCATCCCCTGTGGATACCAAAATCCAAAAATGCTCAAGTCCTTTATATCAAACATTGAAGTATGTGTTTATGCACATATCCTCCTGTATTAATTCATCTTTAGATTACTCGTAATGCCTAATAAAATATAAATTCTGTATAAATAGTTATTATGATGTATTAAGAAATTAAAAAAATATGTTTGTAGTTATAGATGGACAGACACAATACCTTTATTTATTTTTATGTGTTGCTGAGGAGTGAACCCAGTGCCTTACATGTGCTGGGCAAGCACTCTACCACTGAGCCACAACCCCAACTCTGATGTATTAAGAAATTTTGACAAGGAAAAAAGTCTGTATTATAGTGTTCAGCACAAATACAATTTTTAAAAAAATATTTTCCATCTGTTGTTTGAAATCACAAATGTAGCCCATGGCTATTTGGAAGCAGAGGGTTATTTTTCTTTTTCTTTTCAGCCTATTTTAGAGTCATTATTTTAGGAGATACAATAACTTAATGATGGTTTATTATTGTTTCTGTCTTACATCTCATCTGTGAATATAGTAGCAATTGGGACTTTGAAAGTCAGAGTGGTGACTGGTTTTTTTGAGACAATATTTTGTCAGAGTACTGAACTCATAGGTTTAGAAGATCTAGAGTTTCCTTGCAACAATGACCAATAGATTGGTGATCTTCAAACTAAGACTTTAGACTGTACAGAGCTTTCTGTGGGCACATGTGCATGTTTAATTTCAAGGAAATTAATTTTCAGATCCTCAATTTACTAATAACTAATGCTAGAGGGCTTATCTGTACTTTCTTGCCTCTCTTTTTCTGTTCTTTTACTTTGTAAAAGAAGGCACACTACTCACTCACCCCAAATCCTACTTTGCCCCAGAGAGGTTTGGCACCAGTTCAAGAAGGTGTTCTCCTAAATGAGAGTCTCTGACAGCAAGTCAAGAAATATTGAAAGGTGTAGCACTTATGGTGTCCTGGCAACCAACTCAAGGTTGCCTGCCTTGCCTTATCTGACAGAAATAATGGCTGAAAACTTCCCAAATTTTATAAGAAACCTAAAAGTACTAGGCGAAACCCAAACAGGATAAACCAAAAGAAATTCATACTAAGACTCATCATTATAAAAACTAAAGACAAAAACAAAAGTCTTGAGCAGAGAAAAAAGTAGACCTGTTTTAAGAGGGTAAACAAAAACAACTAGAATGATAGCAAATTTCTCATCAGAATCAGAACACTAGGAAGTGACATAGTATTTTTTCAAGTGCTGAAAGAAAAATGTCAGCTCAGAATATAACTAGCAAAAATATCCTTTGAGGGAAAAAACACTCTCAGATGAAAGAGAACTTGTTACCATTAAGTTTTACCCTGAAACAATCACAGAAACAAGTTCTGTTAACAGAAAGGGAGTGTGGTAAAGGAAGGAAGAGAGCATGAAAAGAAAAATTAAGGGTAAATATTATACTTTCCTTCTTCTCTGGAGTTTTCCTAATTATGTTTGACAGTAGAAGCAAAAACTTATAACACAATCTGATGTATTTCTAAATATATAGAGAGGAAATATTTATGACAGTTATATTACAAACAGTGGGGAGGGTAAAGGGAAATACATTAAGTTAGGGTTACTATACTCAAGTAGGTATATTGATAGACTGTGATGACACACACACACACACACAATGATTCACATTCTTTTCAAGTGCCCACAGGACATATTTTATACACACACACACACACACACACACACACACACACACACACACACACACACATGACCTAGGGCAACCAACCATTAAATAGTATTCAAAAAAGAATACTCCAATAAAGTGATAGATAAATAAAAATAGAATTCTAGAAAATGTTTAAGTAACCCATAGGAGTCAGAAAAAATAAAATAAGACCTAGAAAACAAAAAAATAATAACATTAGGCACAAGCCCTACTCTATTAATAATTATGTGAAATATAAATGCTCTAAAAAACAAATTAAAAGATGGAGATTGGCAGAATGGATTAAAAAGTATGACTCACCCATGTGTTATCTAAAAGAAATTTTAAATGTAATAGTGGAATCTGGCAGAAAGTAAGAGGATGGGAAAAGTTATGCAATCAAAGGGAAGTTAGATTTGCTATATTAATACTGGAAAAGGTAGATTGTAGAGCAAAGAAAATGACCAGAGACACAGGGACATTATATAATTTATGCAAGGATCAGTCCACGAAAAAGACAAAGCAATCCTAAATGTATATGCATCAAACAACAGAACTATAAAAGATGTGAAGCAGAAGCTGAAGAATAGTCAGATCCACAATTATATTCCCCCTCTCAGCAATTGAGAGAACTTGATGGAAAATCAGCAAGTGTATGGAAGAATTCAATACCATCAGCCATCAGGATCTACTCTACAATTTTAAAGTCCTTCACCCAACAACACAATGATTCACATTCTTTTCAAGTGCCCATAGGACATATCAAGATAGACAATTTCCTAGGCCATAAAACAAACCTGAACAAATTTAAGAGCATTGAAATCATGGAATATGTTCTCCCTCCATAATGGCTCTGTGGAGCACTCACCTAGTATCTAGCTCAACCATCTAACTCATTCTCATGAAAATGGCCTTTTATTGTCCTCACACAAAATTTTATGGCCTTGGGGTACTACAATGATTTGTTTACAGGTGTCCTACCCTGTGTTTTCCTTTAATGCCAGGAAAAAAAAAAGAAGGAAAATAAAGATTCTTTTTAAAAAAAAACGGTAATGGGAAAATCTTCAACACTTAGGTTACACACAACATGATTCCTTTTATAAGACATTATTGAAATGACAGTTATAGAAATGGAAAACAAATGAGTGATTTCCTGGAGTTAAGGAAGAGCTGGGGTGAAAGGGATAGTAGATGCAGCTCACATAACAGGGCAACATGGGGGATCCTGGTGGTATTGAAAATGTTTATCTCTTAATCATATCAGTGTTAGTATCTGCAGTTATCTCCAAGTATTTAACTTAAAAACAGACTAGCAAAATGTTACAAAGGTGTTTACAGCAAAGGAACACTAAATTGAGACTTTCTTTTATCTTCTGTATATAATCAGATAATTGACATGAAAATAGATCACTTTCTCACTTAAAAAAAAAACTATACCGAGCTACCATTTTTCACCCATCAGATTAGCAAAGATCAAAGTTTGATATATTACTGTATTTGAGAGGATACAAGGGAAACAGGCATTCACATATATTGTTGGTGCCCTTTAAAGAAGGCAGTTTGGTAGTGTGTTTCAAAATTAGAAATGTCCATGCCCTTGACTTGAAGTTTAACTTCTAACTTCTGTCTGTCTGTCCACAGATCTGTTTTTCACAAATAAGACATGATAGATACTCAGTGTTCCTATTTACTGAAGCATTGACTTAAGCAAGATTGGAAACAACCTAAATATCCTTAAAGTAGGAAACTAGTTATATTATTATACATTAATATAATGAGCTTCCATGAAGCCATGAAAACAAAAAAAATGATGAAGCTCTTTGTAGAAGGGATATTTTTCAAGATATTTTAAATACAAAAAGCAAGGTACAGAACATTGTATTTCCATATTTCATGTGTATATACACACCACCTTACACAACATTTAATTATATATGCAAAGAATGCTATTGGAAGAATACTTAAGTTGTTTTCTAAGAGGGGAACTGAGTAGTGATAGATGAGAGATACAGAAAATATTTTGGTATACCTTTTTATACTTTTGAGTTTTTAATAATATATTAATTAGCCAAAACTAAATTTTAAAAACAATTTTAAGAAATTGAGGTGATCTGATAGTAATGGCATAAAAACAAATCTTTCTTTCATATGTTCAGCAATTAGTAATTAATAATGAAACATGTTTAATTCATATAAAATAGGAATTTATTTTTGTAATTCTCCATTGTATCATGTAATCAGATTTTATTGTTTAAAACTATATGCATAAGGGCTGGAAAAAGTATATGTACAAGGGCTGGAGTTGTGGCTCTGTGGTAGAGCACTTGCCTAGCATGTGTGAGGCACTGGGTTCATTTCTCAGCACTGCATATAAATAAATAAAATAAAGGCCCATTGACAACCAAAAAATATTTTTTGAAAAAAAGTATATGTATAAGTGCTTTTCTCTAGTAAAAAGACATTATTTTTAGGCTTTCTTTTTTCTTTGTTGTATTTCCCTAATTTTCTCCAGTGACCATAATTTCTTTGTTTCTTTGTATCACACAAGTCAATACAATCTAATGCAATGACCTGATATTAATGTGTATAGTCAGGAGATAAAATTTTTAAAGTCCTCCTTGTAGTTTTTTTTAATGTAATTGAAGTATAGTTCTGCATTGTTGAATTTTTGATCTGGACTATGATTGGTTTTTAAAAACTAGGAAGCCAGTTTTATGAGTAAATATGACACACCTAATTAATCATTCTGTCAAATTGACATTACTGTTTTAACTCTTCCCCAAATCATTTCCAGATTTGATTTTTACTCTCTGAACTTTTTTTTCACCCTCAGTCTTTATAATTTACTATTAACACCTAATTCCCTAACAAAAGATGCATAGTGCACAGCAGTTAATTTCTTTCCTAATTAACTCCTACTCATTAGGAATCCTCATACTTAAGAAAAAATATAGGCTAGTCTTGAACAGATTAGCTCTTCCTCATACAGGGGTACCTCAGTATTCTTGGCAGATTGGTTTCAGGACCCCTTTTGGATACCAAAATCTGTGAATGCTCAAGACCCTTATATAAAATAGCATAGTGTTTGCATAATGTACATCCTCTTGTATACTTTAAAAAATCTCTAGATAATTATAATACCTAATAGAATGTAAATGTTACATAAATAGTTGTTATGCTGTATTGTTTAGGGAATAATGACAAGCTGTTTGTACCTGTTCAGTACAGACACAGTTTTTTCTGAATATTTTCAGTGCATAGTCGGTTAAATCTGTATAAATGGAAGATGCAGATACAGAGGACCAACTACAGTTCTAGATTTAGTATTTATTGATAACATGTAAAAGACTTTGTTCCCATTGTTTGTGTAAAGTGAATGAATCATTTTCAATGGTATTTTTGAATTGTATTTAGTTGACTCATTTTATGTGTCTTATTGCTTCTAGGTAAATCTTACGAATCATTGTGGTTTTATGGGTGGACTACAAAAAAACAAAAGCACTGGACTGACCACTCCATATTTTGCTACCTCTACGGTCGAAGTAATATTTCATGTATCAACAAGAATGCCTTCTGATTCTGATGACTCTTTGACCAAAAAAGTAAGTGCTGAGAAAAAAGTATGTTAAAGTTAAAATCTAATAATAAAGAAAAAAATATAAAATATGTAACTAATCCAAGTGATCAAGCACTATTTCTCAGTGTAGTATCTCTATACCCAGTGTGGTCTTCAAAAACAGGATTATTTTAGAGTAAAGTGTAATTTCCTCAAAGAACAATGGTTCTTTAAGGATTTTGTGATTAAAAAATACAATTCTCTTTTTAAAATTTTTATTAAGTATATTTGAAATTTACAACATGTTGTGAGATACGTATAGATAGTAAAATGATTACTACAGAGAAGCAAATTAACATTCATCATTTCACTTAGTTACTTCTATATGATAGAAAAATACAGCTAAAAATCTGTTGTTAAACTAAAATCTCAAATACTATACAGTTTTATTAAACTACAGTCCTCCTGTTAATTAGCTCTCTAGACTTGTTCATCCTGCATATCCACTGTTTTATGTTTTAACCTATATCTTTTCATTTTCTCCCCTCAGTTGCTTTAGATATGGTATTATTCTTAGTACACTCTCTCTCTCTCTCTCTCTCTCACACACACACACACACACACACACACACACACATATATATTCCACATATAAATGAGAATATGAAGTGTTTTTCTTTTGCTTATTTCACTTAGCATAATGTTCTCAAGATCCTTCCATATTGCAGCAAAATGCAGAATCTTCTTTTATCGTAAGACTGAATAATTTCCATTATATATACATACATACAAAAACATACATTTTCTTTATTCATTCATGAATATAGATGCTTAGGTGACTTCCAAATCTTTGGAGTGCAGATATCTTAATGAGGTAGTTATTTTTATCACAGAGGAGGGATTACTGAGTCATGTAGTAGTTTCTAACTTATTTAGGAACCTCCATGGTATTTCCCACAATGGCTGTACCAATCTGTATTCCCCCCAACAGTGTGCAAGGGTTCCCTTTCCTCTGTTTTCTCACCAACATTTATCAACTCTTTTTTATGGTAGCCATTTTAACAAATCTGGTAGTGGTTTTGTGTTTCCTGATAATTAGTGATGTTGACCACCTTTTCATGTACCCGTAGGCTATTCTCCAGAAAAAAATATATGTTTGGGTCCTTTGTCTATTTTTTAAGGGAGTTATTTACTTTAGCATTATTGAGTTTTAAGAGTTCTTTATAGGGCTGGGGATGTGGCTCAAGCGGTAGCGCGCTCGCCTGGCATGCGTGCGGCCCAGGTTCGATCCTCAGCACCGCATACCAACAAAGATGTTGTGTCCTCCGAGAACTAAAAAATAAATATTAAAAATTCTCTCTCTCTCTCTCTCTCCTCTCTCACTGTCTCTTTAAAAAAAAAAGAGTTCTTTATAAGTTTTGGATATTAATCCCTTATCAGATATGTGGTTTGCAAAGTTTTTTTCCTAGTCTATACATTGCCTTTTTAGTTTGTCAATTGTTTCTTTTACTATGCAGAAGTCTTATAGTTTGATGTAGTCCCATTTATTTATTTTTGCTTTTGTAGCCCAGACTTTTAGTGTGATATCCAGAAAATCATTGTCCTATGATTTCTTCTAGTTGGTTTCAGGTCTTACACTTAAGGGTGTTTTTTGTCTATTTTGAGCTGATTTTTAGTGTATGGCATAAAATAAAGATCTGATTTCATTCTTTTGCATGTGGAAATCTATTTTTTCCAGCACCATTTTTTGGAAGATTCTCCTTTCCCCTATGTATTCTTGGCACCCTTGTCGAAATTAATTGACCATAATGTTTGTAGTTATTTCTGGACTCTATTCTGTTCCATTGGCCTGTGTTTCTGTTTTTATGTCAGTACCATCCTGTTTTGGTTGCAGTGATATTATTTAATATTTTTGGCTAGCTCCCATAGCACTTCATTATTTCCTAAATGGTTAAAACAACAAGTATGTCTTTTATAACGTTGAACTACTTTAGACCTCAGAAGCAGGTCTCAGAAAGGTAAATCAACCCCCATCCCACCCCACGCATACCCCTACCTACCTTCTGACGTCCTTTCACCTTCCTTTTTCTCCCCAAGGCAGGCTGTGGACACTAGAATTTCTGTTTATCTAGGAAGGTCAAAGGAACTATCTTCCCTGGCTTTTCTGTCTAGGAGTCTGCCATAAGGAAATGTTTTAACATACTGTGTCTAAGAGTAGATCATAAGACCTCCATTTCAGAAGGAATTTTGCCATGTACCCACAAGGAAGGAACGATGCAAAAGAAGCCAAGAAGAATCCAGACAGACAGGCCTTGCTGGATTTTCCCACTTAGTCCATTAGCATTAGTTCAGACTCTGTCCAATCACATTTGTACAATGCTTCAATCATGCCTATGCAATGAAATTTCCATAAATATCCAACAGGACAGGGTTTGAAGAATTTCTAGATAGCTGAACACATGGGAGCTTCCTGGAGGGTGGCATGCCCAGAGATGCCATGGAAACTCTGCACCCCTTTGTAGTTTTCCATGTAGTAAACCAGCAAACACGTTTCTCTGAGTTCTATGAGCTAATCAAGCAAATTTATCAAACCAAGGAGGGAGGTTTGGGAACCCCAGTTTATAGCCAGTCAGAAGCACAGGTAGAATACCCTGGGACTTGTGATTGGCATCTGAAGAGGAGGTGGCACATTGGAGACTGAACTCTGTGGGATCTGATGTTATTCCCAGGTAGAACTGGACTAGATGACACCCAACAGGTGTCTGCTTTTGTAAAATTGCTTTCTTGGTTCCCTTACACAACTGGTGTCAGAAGCCATTATCATCCTTTTTTGAATGAGCATATGGGAAAAGCGGATTTCAAGTTTGGGTTTTCAATGTGTCATCAGAATTACTGTAGGTTATTAATATAATTTTATAGCACTCAATGTTCCCAATGTGCAGCCATATATCAGTTAGCTTCTATTTTTACATTTACCATTTTGTCACTATAATCAGAAATAATGAGTTATCTTCTACCATATAGTCAATAGGTTTACATAATGGTTTACAGTTTCTAATGGTAGAAGGGAGGACTGGGGAGTTGGCTGAGATATTGATGAGGTAGAATATAAGGATAAGGAAGTATTTGATTATATGACTAGTGAGAGGGTAATCATAAGAAGTTGGCTGTTAGTAGGAGAAACAAGAGAAAGGCAACCCCATGCAAGACTCCCTGTTACAGTAGGATGACTGTTAGTACCCCTAGTATAGAGAAACCTCTGGTGTTGCCAGGCCCACAGGAACCTTGGTGACTTCTTACCAGGTCCTTATTGTTGTCCCTTGATAGAAGTGGCGATATCCCAGTTTCGTGGCAGTGGCAGCCTCAAGCCTATTTGTATCCTGATGTTGAGCTGTGGAGCCACGCTTTGGTGAATAAGGAACCCCAGAACGGGATAGCTCCCTGTGTGGGTGCAGGGTGGGCCTCTGTCAGGATCTCTGGCCGCGGTATGCTATTAATATAATTTTAAATCACAGAGTACAATACCTCCAACTTTCTTTTTCTTTCCCATTACTGCTTGGGTTATTTGGGGTTTCTTGTGATTCCATACAAATTTAAGGATTGATTTTCTATTTCTGTGAAGAATACCATTGGAATTTGGTTAGGGATAGTGTTAAATCTGTATATTGCTTTGGGTAGAATTGACAATTTAACAATAGTCTTTCAGTCCATGAACACAGGATATCTTTCTATTTATTTGTGTCTTCAATTTCTTTCATCAATGTTTTATGGTTCTCGATTTTCACATTGTTTACCTCTTTGGTTAAATTTATTTCTAAGTATTTGTGGGTTTGGGGGGGTTGTTTTTTGTCTTTCATAAATGGGATTCTTTTCTTAATTTCTTAGGTCATCGTTACATATAAAATGCTGCTGATTTTGTTTCTTGATTTTGTGTCCTGCAAGTTTACTGAATTCATTTTTTATTGCTAACTTTTTTGTGGAATCTTTGGGGTTTTCTACATATATCATTATGCCATCTGCAAATAAAGATAATTTTACTTTTTCCTTTTCAGTTTGAATTCCTTTGATTTCTTTTTCTTGTCTGATTGCTCTTGGCTAGTTCTTTGACTTTTTTAGATTTCAAAAATAAGTAAGATCACATTGAATTTGTCTTTCTATGCCTAGCTTAATGTCCCTCAGGTTTATTCATGTTGTCACAAATAACAGGATTTCCTTAATTTTTAAGGTGAATAGTATTCCACTGTGTATATATACCATATTTTCTTTATTCATTCATCTATACATAGACACTTAGATTGATTCTATATCTTGGTTATTGTGAATAATGGTTCAGTAAACAGGGATGCATATATCTCTTTGACATAATGATTTCACTTCCTTTGAATCAGCCTTCCTCAGCCTCCCAAGTAATTAGACTTCAGATGTGCAAACACCATGCCCAGTTTATTCTAAACTTTTTGTTTGTCTGTTTTTTCGTTCATTCATTCATTTGTAAAACTGGGGATTTAAGCCAGTCACTTTAACCCACTGAACTATATCTCAGTCCTTTTTACTTTATTTCTTTTAATTTTAACACAGAGTCTTGCTGAGTTTGCAAGTCTGGCCTCAAATTTGAAATCCTCCTGCCTTAGCCTCCTGAGTCACTAGGATTATAAGTGTATGCCACTGCACCTGCTCATTTTAAACCAATTTTTAAAAACATTTTAAACTAGTTTATTGGCTCCAAGTAAACTCATAATGCTTTGCAATCACCATCACAGCCTCTTTCCATAACTTTGTCATTTTCATTTGGTTCAAAATATTTTTTTAATTTTCCCAGTAGTGGTATTATTGGTTTATATGGTTTACTATTTTTAGTTTTTAGAGGAACTTTCATACTATTTTCCATAATGGTTATACTAGTTTACATTCTCACCAGCTATTTACCAAGGTTCTCTTTTGTCCACATCCTTACCAATTAATTGTACACTAGATTATAAACCTAACAGCATGATGTTTTCAAGGTTTTATCCATGTTATATCATGTGTAAGAATTTCATTCCTGAAATGGCAAAACAATAATTCATTGTATTTACCTACTATACTGTTGTTTATCTATTTGTTAATGGACCTGAGTTGGTTCCACCTTTTAGCTCTTGTGAGTAATATTGCAGTGAACATTAGCATACAATTATTTGTTTGAATCCTTATTTTCAATTCTTTTGGCTATACATCTAGGAATAGAATTGCTCAGTCATATATAAATATATGTTTACCTTTCTGAATAACTGTGAAACTAGCTCATAGCAGCTACACCATTTTAAATCCCTGCTAACAATTCAGCCATACACAAGTATTCCAGTTTTTTCACATTTTTGCCAACTCTTCTTATTTTCCACTTTTTAAAAAAAATTGCTCTGGTTATTTCATTGTGGTTTTGATTTGCATTTTCCCAATAACTAATAAAGTTTAACATCTTTTCATTTGCTTATGACCATTTGTATACCTTCCTTGGTGAAATGTCTAGTCCTGTACGCATTTTTAGTAGGTTATTTGTATTTTGTTGTTGTTGCATTGAAGGAGTTCTTTATTCTAGTTATTAATCCCTTGTCAGTTATATGATTTACCAATATTTCCTCACATTTTGTGGGTTGTCTTTTCACTTAGTTGGTAGTATCCTTGATGCACAAAAGTTTTAATTTTGATGGATTTTAGTTTTTCTTTTGTTGCCCCTGCTTTGGGCTTCACCAAGAAATAATTGCCAAATTCAGTCTCATGAAGATTTTTCCCTCAGTTTTCTTCAAAGTTTTATAGTTTTAGCTTTTAACATTTAGTTCTTGGACTCATTTTGAACTAATTTTTGTAGATGGTGTGACATATAAATCCAGCTTTATTTTTTTGCATATGGATACCCAGTTTTCTTATCACCATTTGTTGAAAAGCTCTTGTAATCAAATCTGTTGGTCTAAATATCTGTCCTATGCCAGTCCCCATACTGTTTCAATTCTGTAGCATTGTAGTTCATTTTAAAATCAGAAAATATGAGACCTTCAAATTTATTCTATTTTCAAGACTGTGTTGGCCTTCAAGGTCTCTTGAGATTCTATATAAAAATTTTAGGATGAGTTTCTCCCTTTCAAAACACTGTTGAGATTTTGATGGGGATTACATTGAATCTGTGGTATCACTTTAGGTAGTATTAAGTCTTCCAATTCATGAACACATGGAATAAATACCTTTTATTTATGTCACATTAAATTCTTTCTGCAATGCTTTACATTTTTCAGTGTAAGTCTTTTGCCTACTTGGTTAAATTTATCCCTAAGAATTCTATGCTTCTTCATACTATGAAAATAGAGTTTTCATAATTTCTTTTGCAGGTTGTTATCATTAGCATATACAAATCCAACTGATTTTTATGTGTTGATTTGTATCTTGCATCTTTGCTGAATTTATGTATTAGGTCTAATAAATTTTTGTGGACTCAGGTTTTTCTACAAATGAAATCATATTTCTTTGATGTTTCTGTAAAGGAACAAGAGCTTGGAGCTTCCTAGCTTGCCATTTTGCTGACATTGTACCCTAGAAAAAGTTTTAATTTTAAATTTAAAATTATTTAATAATATACCAGATGAAAGACTGGAGTTTTGGCTCAGTGGTAGAGTGCTTGCCTAGCTCATGTGAGGCACTGGATTCGATCCTGAGCACCACATGACAATAAATAAAGTAAAGGCATTGTGTCCATTTACAACTAAAAAATATTTATATATATATAAAATATTTATATATATATATAAATATTTTATATATATATAAATACATATATGGGGGGGCTCGGGATGTGGCTCAAGTGGTAGTGTGCTTGCCTGGCATGCGTGAGGTCCTGGGTTTGATCCTCAGCACCACATAAAAAATAAAGATATTGTGTCCATCTAAAAAACTAAAAAATAAACATTAAAAAATATGTGTGTGTACATATATATTACATATATACATATATATATCAGATGAAAAAGTTCATATTTTCCCAATTATTTAGTAAAGAGAACAACTCAGATTATAACATGGAATAATATTTCCTGCATTTAAGAAGCCAGAAGCGGAGCGGGGATAGTAGAGGATAGGAAAGGTAGCAGAATACAACAGTTACTATTATGGCATTATGTAAAAATGTGGATGTGTAACCGATGTGATTCTGCAATCTGTATTCGGGGTAAAAATGGGAGTTCATAACCCACTTGAATCTAATGTATGAAATATGATATATCAAGAGCTTTGTAATGTTTTGAACAACCAATAAAAAAAGAGGCCAGAAGCATTCTAACTTTTTATAATGCAACCATGTATATATTTTAGCTGTTAAAATAATAATTATACCTGTTATTGAAGAAAATTACCCAGACTGGATAAGCTCTTTTGCTTAAATAAAGCAATTTAAAAGGTTTGTCCAATAGAGAATTATACTTTCTCTGTATACTGATTTTTTTCATTTCTCTGTGATTCCTACTTTTAATCTGCTCCTCAGAGTTCTAGTAAGATTTTTCTCCATAATAGGCTTGTATTTTAGTTCTCTTATACTATCACTTCCTTTTTAATAGGTTAAACAGTAAAACTTAATCATAGAATCCAGTTATCTTATACCAGTTCTTCTTAATAAAAAATCACTTTCTGTATTGGTATTTTTTCTCCTGAATTTAATAAATTCTACATTAGTGGTAATAAGTTGGGGCCTAGAACATGTGTCCTATTATAAATGAACAATTGAGTATCATTAGGTTGTCCCCCCTATCCTTTGTACATACATCTTCAGGTGTGTTAATCCATTCAGTAGACACATTAATGAGCACTGGTTGAAGTGTAATATTGGAGGAAGTAAGGCTTGTTGACCTCAGCATGGAGTTTAATACCTCCTAATTAAATTAGATAGTCGAGAGTCGGTATAAAGAAATTGCCATGCCTCTGGCAACCTAGAATTATTTATGACTCTGGTTCTTTGTTTTAAACTTGGGTAGGAGAAAATCATTTATATCCATTTTGTAGGAACCACTTTTAGTTCAGACTTTTTATTTAAAATATTATGCGGTGTTTTGTAAAATATTTTAGCATTTTATTTTCTCAGAATGAGAAATAAATTTCCTTAGACCTATTTAAGTGTAGCATTTTTATTTTTTGTGAAGAAAAGGTGTTTCAAGGCTCAAGCCAGTAGCAGCAGAATGTTTATAACGTATACTATACTTTTGAACAAATTAACCATTCATTCTAGTAGTCTCTCTTAGAAATATACCACCATATCAACAATCCTGATATAACCCCAGTCCAAGCCATCTGTCCTATAAATTATCTCTACCTGAGGAAGATTGATGGAAAATGGTTAAAAATAATTTCCACTTAACTGAGTGTTATTCACCCCTAAAAATCAGAAGTGCTGCAAGCATTGGTATAAAGTGTTCACAGGAGCCTCTCTCATTTCCTCTATCTCCTTGTTCTAGCCACTTGCTGATACTCTGCTTCCAAGGTAGCTGAATCATCCTTTTAGAAGTTTGATGAAGATCAAGTTGAGATAATTGTAGCATACTTAGTTGGACACTCTAGTCTAGCTTTCATTTCCTGGACCCCCCAAAAGAGGGGAAAGAAGCACTTTATTTAAGTCAGATCCCTCTGAAATACTATTAGTGTAATGGACAACATTTCATTTTCTGTCTTGAAATTTGGTCACAATAGTTGCATAAATAAATGAGCCCTGGAGACCTGATTGATTTAAATTTTAATTTTAAATCTGTTTTTAAATTTTATGTAAAAGCAAAATATAAGATACTTTCCAAAGAATTGTGTGTTAAACATAATTCTAGAGAGTGAATTTTTTAAAAGCAAGTTTAAGAACTAGAAAATTTTTTAATTATTTTAGTCTAAGTGAGTTTAATAGTATAATTAATAATAGCTATGAAATTATACTCATAGTTTCAGTCCCAATGTAGCAATTAACCTTACATAATTCCATTTTAATATAAGACCCTAAACATAACCCTAATTTCCTCAAATGTCCTCCTCTTGACAAAGATAAATGATAGAAAAATACAGTGATTCAGTGCAAATTTGTCTCCCCAGTGTGAATGGCATAATTTGAATATGATAGCAGTTGCTTCTCATTTCATGTAGAAAAAAATTATAATTTCTCACTATGTCCTTTGGTGTTCTTCATGATTTGACCACTTGTCTAACTCTGTGATCTCCTTTCCTGTCACCTTCTTATTCAATCTGGCCTCACTGACTTTCATTCTAGCCTTTCAACATATCAAACTCCTTTATGTATCAGAGGCTATATATACTCAACTGTTCTCAGTTTGAAATGTTTTTTCCTGCAAATTTCCACCATTCTTGCTGTTCTTCTGTCAAACTTACATGACAGTTTCTTAGAAAGACCTTCCCAGACCATTCTGGCTAAAGAAGCCCCATTCTATTGAGACACACTGCCACATTACCTTATATTATTTTATTTCTAACAGTTACCATCTTGTAAAATTATCCTGTTTGTGTTTTTTTTTTTTTTGTGTGTGTGTGTGTGTATTTATTGGACTCTTTCCACTTCAGTATCAAAGTCATGAGAACACGGATTTTGTTTCTTTACTGCTGTATTACCAGCACCTAAAATCAGGCCTGTTGATGCTTAATTAATATTTCAAATCAAAAGAACTACCTATAGACACCTTTATTGTCATTCAGGCCTCACATTAAAATAAATGCCATTATTGCAGATAATTCTATTTTTATACTCTCTACCACATAGTTATAGAAAAAAATTTCCAAGGTAAATATTGTTATCTATCTGTTTAATATCCAGCAACATTTATTGGATGCCCAACCCCTTATTAAGGCGTAGTACTAGATGTGCCTGTTGATTTAAAAAAAAAAAAAAAAGCTTTTCTTAGTTCTTAAAAATGGATGATTCAGATAGCAAATGAATATACGAAAATAAGTGTGACTACGAAAATGTACATGAAAGGATGTTCTTTAAAATAATTGAAGGTATAGGATAGTTATGTTTTGTTAAATGTGTCTGGAAGGTAGTTGAAATGATGGAGAGGTGGGACAGTGAGAATGCTATTTCATTTTCTACATACATAGTAATTGTTCTGAAGTAACTGCCTAACCTAATTAGCTTCTATGTGTTCTTCAGCTTTTTGTTCAAGTGCCATTATAGATAGTAGAAAAGTATATGTAGAGTATTATGTGTATTTTAAATTATTTATTTTTTAATATTTGATTATTTTGCTCCATTTCCTCCATTGAGCCCTAAAGCTTTGAGAGCAGAGACCATATCTCTTTTTCCTCATTGCATTTGCAAAAAGCTAGCACAGCATAGTCAACTCTCAGTTAATATTTGCTAGTGAACGAAAGGTGATAGATTGGAAGGAGTGAGGGAGGGTAGAGAGAAGACCTTTTAAGAACTCATGAACTAGTCCAGATATACAGGATGATTAGCAACTGCTCTGGGACAACAGTGGAAAGTGCAAAGAAAATACATTTTTAAAAAATGAAGAACTTGTTAGACTAGTGAAGAAGCCAGTAGAATCAAGAAAACACTCTCAGATATTGCTCCTGAATCATTATAATTAGTTGATAGTTACCTTTAACAAAATGGGGGCTTTAGGAGCTTTTCAGTAAACTGATTTTATGAGAGATAATATATTTACCTTACATGAATTTCTAGTCTATAGCCCCAGTTGAGTGATATGGCACTGAGGAAATCTAGGAATAACTCCAGAGTCCCTGTTGATAATCATGGAGAACTAGAGTACTGCCTTAAGATGGATGTCTTTGTTCATTAGGCAGCAACAGCAAAAGTACCGTAAACTAAATTTCTTATAAACCACAGAAATGTATTTCTCACTTGTATGGAGGCTGGCAATATCAAGGCTGGCAGATTCAGTGTCTGGTAAAAGGCTACTTCCTGGTTCACAAGCATCTGTCTTACTGTAACTTCATATCATAGAAACAGCAAGCAGGTTCTCTAGGCCTCTTTTATAAAGGGATTAATTATTTGTAAAAGAGCCCTCATGATCTAATCACCTCTCAAAGTACCTGCCTTCTAATACTATCACATTGGGGTTAGAACTTCAACCCCAGTTTGTTTAAGGTGATATAAACACTGAATCTGTAGCAATGGCAAGCATCTGATTTTCACAAAAGGATACAGACCAGACCACAGAGTGCAGAAATGACAACATTCATGAGCTCCATGTCAGTACCTAGCAAAATAGGATTATTAAACAGATGGTTCCTGAGCACTTAGTTAATGAAATAGTGATCACTTGGAGCCACCATAAGTTCACCATAACAAATCACATCAAAATAACTTAATTTGTTTTAATAGGATTACTAGATCAGGAACAACCATAGTCTGTATAAAGCATTTAACTAAGTTCTTTGTTGTGGACAAGTTGAAGAAATGTGGTCTTAATAGTAGTTAGGTAAGTATGTTCATGACTGACAGTATAATTATGTTCAGAACATAAATTCTTTAGCAAGTGGCAATATAGGGATGTAGTTAAAGTATGGGTTCTGGGACTAGCCTTCCTGGGTTCAAATCCAGATTCTCCCACTTTCTAGTAGTTTAACCTTAGGCAAGCTCCATCATCTTTTAAGTTTTAATTCCCCACCTATAAAAATAGATATGATACTAATTATACTTACCTGTAGACATTGTAGTGAAATTAAATGAATTATCACAAATCACACACAGAACGGTGAACACTTAACAAATAGTAACCACATGATAAATACCCTTAATAAATGTAGGAATTTTTTTTAACCAGGAAGAAAATCTGTAATGACTCACTGTTAAGACTTTTAGCCAAACCTGTCCCATTTGACATTTTTCTTCAAAACCCAAATGAAGACATAAGATTTGAATTTAAACATAACCTAAATATGGAAAAGAGAGAGCCAACACACACTGAATAGCAAAATTGGTTAACAGTAGACCTTGCTTAAAAATAAATTTGAATTTGGCAAGATAAAATTTAATAAAGGATAAATATGAAATCCTTCCTAGTTTTGGCATTCATTTATACTTGCTTAAAAAAACTTTGTAAGAAAAAAAGATTTATGGATTTGACTTGACTAGAATTTGATTTAAGCAATGTTATTAAGATATAAAAAAATTAATCATTTAGTGACCAGAACAAAAAACAGTTCCAATATTGTTTTGCTATATTAGATATTATATTCTGTTACAGATGATACAGTTTAATAGAAACATCAATAAATTGAGGCAATACATACAATGGTAAATATTTTATAAATTATAAGAAGAGGAATGAAGGGCACTTAATAACCTGGAAAAGGAAAGTGAGATATTAATCTTCAAATATCTTAAAAGATAATATATAAAATACAAATTGGATTTGTTTTGTAAGGCTCATTCAGAAGAACTAGCTTCAGGAGTGCGGATTTGACTTTGGTATAAATATTCGAGCAGAGGCAAGGTATGTACTTCTCAGAGGTATTGCAGTGAATTCCTGCATTGGGTGGGAAATGATACCTTTAAGATCTCTTCCAGTGTTAACATTCCATAATGTGTCCAGAACTTTAATTTTATACATGTTGAACTTTATTTTGCTACTTTATCATCATAAATTAATAATGATAATCTGTAGGCTATGTTATATACCATTGTTTCAGTCAGCTTTTTCATTTCTGTAACTAAAGGACCTGACAAGAACAATTAGAGGAGGAAAAGTTTATTGAGGGCTCCTGGTTTCAGAGGTCTTAGTCATAGAAGGCCAGCTCTCCATTCCTTGGGGGCTCAGAGTGAGGCAGAACATCATAGCAGAAGAGTGGTGGAGGAAAGTGGCTCAGGACATTGCACCAAGAAGCAGAGAGAAAGAGAGAGAGTGTGCTCTGCTCAACAAGAACCAAATATATACCTTAAAGGCACAGCCACAGGGACCCACCTCTTCCAGTCACATTCTACCTTGCCTAGAGTTACCAACCAGTTAATCCCTGTCAGTGGATTAATGCACTGATTAGATTTAGGCTCTGATAACCCAATCATTTCACTTCTATAAACTTCTTGCATTGTCTCACACATGAGCTTTTGGGGGACACCCCCTATCTAAACCATAGCAACCATGAATTCCAAAACAGCTTCGATGGCAGTAGAAGTCAATCTGGAAGAATAATTTGTTTGCCAGTCTTGTTAACAGACCTTTCCAATATATGGAATTTTTATACTGTATTTCAGAAATAAATTGGCATCTGAGTCCAAAAACATGTAGATAGGAACTTCTTTCAGAATTTTGAGAATGTGCCTGCTGACTATACATAGGGAACACAGTCTTTTAGGTCCATAAGAGATAAGAAATAAATGTAGAATCATATGCAAAGTATGTCAAATGCACATACATCTGAAGTTTCTGTTAACTTTTTAAAAAATATATTTTAACGCATTTTTAACCTTTATTTATTCATTTATTTTATGTGGTGCTGAGGATCAAACCCACACATGCTAGGCAAGTGTTCTACTACTGTGCTACAACCCCAGCCTCCTGTTAACTTTTAATCACTAAAAATCCATTCATTTAGTAGTCTTTCAAAAATTCCCAAGATACTTAGTAGTGATTGGCAATTCCTTAGTTTGTTTAATTATTGTACAACATATTTTAAAGACATGAAAAAGTGAAAACATTTTTTATGTTTTCCTCATGACAGCCCAAAATAATTGCTTTTTTTAGCATTTGAATGTAAACAATAAGGATTTTTATGAACCTTTTCCCTTAAAATGTTTGAACATGTTTTGAATGACTTTGTTACACACATGGTTCTATGCCAAAAATCTTTATTACAACATCTTGGCAAAATTATGTGTTCTTTTCCATTGAACTTCTTCTATAACAGACTTAATATTATGTGGAAGATATTTGAAGACAAACTATAGCTAGTACAGTTGCCCCTTTCTCTTGGTTCTTTAGATAAGTGGGCACTAGAAATTATAGGTAGTTTTGGCAAGAGTTCAAAGGTTAATGTAGCAGATAAATAAAAGGAATTTTCTGTAAATTGAGACCTGCATTATTTCAGTTGTCTTGTCTTTCCTAACCTAACTCATTTAATTTTAAAAAGTAAATACTTAAATTCTTCCTGACAGTGTGCTCAGCTTTTACTATCGTTTATTACTTCAATTATACTTGATATCACTTAGAACAATCTGCCATTTAGAAATCTCAGTATAGCCTGGAGCTTAGTATTAGATCTGGCTGCTATTGTAACATGTACAGCATATGACATTAATGTATCAAAATTAGATTGGATCATCCCTCCTGGTTAAATTTATTTCACATTTCTTTTGTATTCAGTTAACATAAACCTATTAGGGAAGCTGACACATGGGAATGGCTGTATAGGAAGGATATTTTTAAAGTATTTTGATTAAAAAATGAAATTATAGAGCCATGGCTTTTCTGAGTTGTGTAATCCTTTTTTTATTTTAAAAAAATGTCACAAAGTCCACATCCCATATTTATATCATTCCAGTTATGTTATATACAGGCATAAAGGGGTTAACTACAAGATTAAGGAGTTAACTCCAAGGTTAAGGAGTGACAGAAGAGAGCCTTTCAATAATTGAACTTAACTCCTGTCTTTAAGTCACATATTGTTTTTTTGCTTACCCTATGCCCTTACTCAAAAATAATTAAACATTTTTAAAATAGAAATTTCTTATACATTAACATAAAAACTATCCCTAGTTTTGTCTTCAAACTTTCCCACCTTTAATGTGACTAGAATATTGCAAAGTAAACTGAAAGTGGACTCAAATGTATTAAGTGGCAGAATCAATAAATGTACTAGAATAATAAAATTTATGTTTTACAGTAATCACCAAGAATAAAATTCAAGAATCATAGGCATTAAGTTAATTTTTTTAATAATTTACAAGAAATCCAGCTTTGGATGCTTTATTTTGATGCAGTTTTAATTATAACATTAACTCAGATTGCCAGAAACACCTTTGTAACCATTACATGTATCTAAATAACATTTTAAAGGTCTAATAACTCAAGATAGTTTCATAGACAAAGAAAACCTGGAAATTTGTTAAACCACACTTTGTGTTACTCAATAAGTGATCATCCAATTCATGAATTATCTATTTCTTTTATTTCTCTTCCTGTTGCTTCCTTCAGGCCACTTTACCACTCATTAGCACTTCCAGAGAGTGGTCAGAAAAAGAAGAATCTCAAATTAGTCACTCTTGTAAACAATCTTTAAAAGTTTGGTAGTGAAGAATTGGTGCAGTTGCTAGTTAAGAAAAATGAACTATATGTGAATCTTTTTAAGTTCTCTCTGCTTCTCATTAACTATGTGCAGTTAAGATTGTCTTCTGCAGTGTCTCACACTGTCTTTAAATGTGTTTCATGTGTTGTGAAAATGACCAAATGAAATTTAATCATTTTTTATTTATTTACATTTTCTCCTTTTTATAGTATGTTGTTGTTACTAACTATATGACTATACTCACAGAGCTTTTTATAAGGCACTAAAATTATTTTCTTGGTTTTCCAGTTGAGACATTTAGGAAATGATGAAGTACACATTGTTTGGTCAGAGCATACCAGAGACTACAGGAGAGGAATTATTCCTACAGAATTTGGCGATGTTCTTATTATAATATATCCAATGAAAAATCACATGTTCAGTATCCAAATAATGAAAAAGCCAGAGGTAAGAACTCCTTTGCTCCCATTTTTAATACTAGATTTTGAGTTCTGTTGGGTTTGTGAATTCTTTCCATCTTATAGAAGAAAAATTAGACCAGGCATCAAGTTGTGAAAATGGGGGGAAATGCAACCCAGTCTCTGATAGCAGAGTAGATTATCTTAAACCTGGTACAGCAGGAAATAAAACAGGATAAATAACAAGAAACTGCTCAAATGGGAGATGGCTCAATAGTGTCAGGGTGAAAGTTTCTGAATACTAATCTCATTAAAGGACCTATCTTTTATTAAAAGAACGATCATTGGGAGGTCAAGGCAGGAGGATAGTGAATTCAAAGTCAGCCTCAGCAATTTAGCAAAACCCTAAGATTCAGAAGTAAACCCTCCCTTTAGAACAAGAATATGTGATTCCTATATTTTTATTTTATATGCTTATTAAAATTTTGTGATTTTTAGTCATGTTGCTTAATAAATGAGGACACTATAAATTTAAAAATAATAAAATAAAAATAAAAAGCCTACTTCTGTATCCTTTCCTACAGTTGAATGTCTTTTGTATTACAGCATAGGGTTAAAATGGCTATTACAAAAGTATTTCAAGATCAGAGAAGTTTGCTATTATTTTGTTGCATTACTTTCTTTCTTTTTTTTTAAGCTTAACTTTTTTAGTAGAAAACTTATTTTTGACAATTGATCAAGAATCTTCAGAATTTCTTGGATTGGGTTAAGCTTTTCATGTGTGAATTTTGCTGATGGCCAGTTTTTTTTAAAGTTTATATAAACCAGAGGTCACATGCCATGGCCCACAGCCTGACTTTGTACAACCCACAAACTAAGAATGATTTTTTTACATTTTTCTTTTAAAAATTTTTTTGACAAATAAGACAGTTTGTGGCCACAAAGCCTAAAATACTCACTATGCCTTCCACAGCTTCTTTCCGTGCCTTCAGCTACCATTTGTGCCAATGATATTCATATAAAATAATGTGTGTTGGTAGAGGAGCAGTGCTGGGGATTGAACCCAGCTAGGCAGACACTCAAGCTATACCCCCAGGCCTAAATAGAATAACTTTTGAAATTGTCATTCCCCTGTTGAAAATGGCATTTAATTTCAAAACACAGATTTTTTTTTTCCTAATATACCAAGGTAAAGTATTTTAGGTTCTGTAGTAAAGGTAGTCTCTCACAAAAGTATGAAAGACTTCCTGACTATAAAGATATATATCTTTCCTGTGTTTGCTCCGTGAGGAATAGGAATTTACTTCTAGCATTAGGTTTCTATATATAATTGAAACTACAAAACTTTGAAAATTGGCAGGATATATAAATTATTTAGTTGGTTACATGAAGCACATGGCTGTTTTGCATAGACACCCTGTAGAACATTGGCATTTTTTGTTTATGGTCTAGGATAAGTGATCCAGCATGGAAAATAATTTAATTATTGAACAGATTTTTTTTACTCAAGGAAGAACTAAAGAAGCAGAAACACTTTTGAATGCAAAATGTTCTTGATTGCTCTTGTTTATAGTCTTTCTACAATTTAAATATAAAATTGTTTTCATTTCTTTATTAGGTTCCCTTCTTTGGTCCACTTTTTGATGGTGCTATTGTGAATGGGAAGGTTCTACCCATTATGGTTCGAGCAACAGCTATAAATGCAAGCCGTGCTCTGAAATCACTGATTCCATTGTATCAAAACTTGTATCCTTTTTAAACAATATGGTTTCAACTCTAATGTATGTCTGCTTTTCCAAGGTAAATATTTCTGTTTGAAGACCATTGGGTTAGTTTCTGTTTATTGATAAACCAATGGTGGAGTTCCTCCCCATTGATTTGAGTAGTTACGATATATGAGTGATGTATTTTCTTTTATATAATTTTAATCAGTACTAATCTTTTGGTTAATTAATGAGAGTTGCATTATTTGTGGACATTCTACTGCTCTGAAGATGAGAAATAATCAAAAGTCATTGCAAAGAACTCAAGTCTTATTGGGGAAACATACTGTTTTCAACATACATGCAATATGTATACTAACAAGGGGCCCCCACTCAGCTGGAGGGGATAGTGTTATCAGGAAACACTTCTGACGAATGTGAGGATTAAACCAATCTTGAGGGACAAATAAGAGTTAATCAGATTGATGAGATTAAGAGCTTTCCTAATAGAACAATATAAACAGAGACATGGAAGTATGAGAGGACATGCAGTAATTAAGACTGTAGTTTCTGGAGCCAGGTTATACTCAAATTCTGGCTTTTCTTAAACTGTGTTTTCTATAACATCTCTGAGCCTCAATTACTTATCTGTAAAATAAGAATAATTGTAATAGCTAGCACCTGTTGTTACAAGAACTAATAATGACTCATACGTAAAGCTCTTAAGATAGTGCCAAGTATACAGCACATAGAAAGTTTTCAACTATTTTCTGATGGTCTTTTATAAAATGAATTTGTGTTTTTCATATACTTTTTTCAATATGATTAACACTATTTCATTATTACTGTTCTTTAACACAATAAGCTATAAATATTAGGATTTAAAAGGAAGGCTTTCAAAAATATGTTTTATTCCACATGACATAGATATAACTTGGTAATCTGCCACAAATATTTTTTCTTTTGATGAAAATCTACTTAAGAACTCTGATTCCTACTTAATTTCTCATATATTCTGACACTGAAATAAAATTACAAATGGATTATTATATGTTAAATTGATAAAGCTTAATGATGTTTTGGGGCTGGGGTTGTGGCTTAGCAGTATAGCACTTGCTTAGCACATGTGAGGCACTGGATTCGATCCTCAGCACCTCATGAAAATAAATAAATAAAATAAAGGTATTGTGTCTATCTACAACTAAAAATTTTTTTAAAAGCTTAATGATATTTATATAACATTTTTTATTTGTAACATTTATATCTTCACTTACTTTAAATTAAAAATATGTTAAGTTTTTGAGTGAGTCATTTTAGTGAAATGATAATTCAGGAGATTTACATTATTAAAAATATAATTTGGAGTGTGTGCCTGTAGTCCCAGATGCTTGGAAGGTTGTGTGAGCCCACAAGTTTGAGACCAGCCTGGGCCACATAGCATGATCCCGTCTCAAAAAATGACACTAGGAGGAGTCTACTAAATGGAGATGTATAAATTGGAAAGAACTTTTTTTTATTTTTTACATAGTATTTTTAAATTAGTGCTTTATAAATATACATAAAGGTGAAATTTACTGTGGTGTATTCATATATGTACATGAGATAGTTTGGTCAATTTCATTCCAGTTTCTTCCATTTCCCATCCCTCTCCTTTCTCCTCAAACCTCCCCACACACACACACTTTCTGTACTCCAATGATCTCCCTTCTATTTTCATGGAATTCCCTTCCCTTCCCCTCCCCCCTTCTTCTTCTTATTTTGGTCTTTGGTCTAGGTTTTGGATATGAGAGCAAGCATTCAACCCTTGACTTTCTGAGTCTGGCTTATTCCACTTAGCATAATGTTCTCTAGTTATATCCATTTGCCAGCAAATGCTAGAATTTCATTCTTTTTTATGGCTGAGTAAAACTCAACATTGTGTATATATACCACATTTTCTTTATCCATTCATCTGTTCACAGGCATTTTGGCTGGTTACATAACTTGGCTATTGTGAATTGTACTACTATGAACACTGATGTGGCTATAAAACTAAAGTATGCTGATTTTGGTTCCTTTGGGTAAATACCAAGGAATGGGATAGCTGGGTCATAGAGTGGTTCCATTACTTATTTTTTGAGGAATCTCCATACTTGAGGTCCCACCAACAATTTGAGTGTACCTTTTTCCCCACATTCCTTGCCAGCCAGCATTTTTCTTGATAATTGGCATTTATGATTGGGGTGAAATGAAATTGATTTGCATTTTTGTCCATCATTTGTATTTCCTCTTTTGAAAAATGTCTGTTTAGTTCTTCTGCCCATGTATTAATTGGGTTATTTGGTCTTTTTATGTTAAGTTTTTGAGTTCTTTATATATTCTGGATTTTAATCCCCTGGGGAGTGGGTAGCAGTGATATTCTCCCATTCTGTAGTCTCTCTCTTCATACTCTTTGTTTCCTTTGCTGTGCAAAAGCTTTTTAATTTGATGCCATCCCACTTACTGATCCTTCGTTTTAGTTTTTACGCTTTAGGAGTCTTGTTAAGGAAGATAGTGCCTGTGCCAGTATGTTGGAATGTTGAGCCTATATTTTCTTCTAGCACTTGCTAATTTCTGGTTCAGTTCTTAGGTCTTTGATCCACTTGGAATTGACTTGTGCAGGGTAAGAAGAGGATTTGGTATCATTTTATATTTTTTCACACACATACACACACACACACATACATATATGTGTGTGTGTATGTGTGTATGTATATATATAAGTTGTTGTTGGACACAATACGTTTATTTATTTATTTTTATTTTTACGTCGTGCTGAGGATTGGACTCAGTGCCTTGCATATGCTAGGTGAGTGCTCTACCACTGAGCCACAACCCCAGCCCATTAGTGTCAATATTCTACATATGAATATATAATTTGAAAAGAAATTTCAGTGGGCAAGTTCAGTAAGTGATTAGTGTAAACATGGAGAAAGTATTTATTAATGTATTCATTCATTTATTTATTTATTTTTGTGCCAGGGATTGAGGGGCACTCAACCACTGAGCCACATCCTCCAGCTCTGTTTTTGTATTTTATTTAGAGACAGGGTCTCATGGAGTTGCTTAGCACCTCACTATTGCTGAGGCAACCCTCCTGTCTCAGCTTCCTGAGCTGCTGGGATTACAGGTGTACGCCACAGCACCCTTAGTTTCTAAATCTCTTCTCTTTGTACAGTGTGTTGGTTGTTCTTGTGAATTGTTTTGAAAAGTATGCAAGCTGCTTATTGTTTTGAAGCAATTAGGAGAATCTATTCAAGAAGACCATTCAGAGTTTTTGTAAAGCCAGCTGAGTGTACCCAGTAATCAGGGTTATTTGCATTACCTTCGGAGCCTGGAATCTTGAAAGTCATTTCATCAGATGTGATTAATTCATCAAACTCATAGTTTCCCATTTTTAAAGTCTACATACCATATGACTTCTTAGGAAAATCAGGGGCCAAGGTAACTCAGTGGTAGAGCACTTACCTGGCAAATATGAGTTCCTCAGTTCAATCCCCGACACCTTAAAAAAAAGTGGGGTGGGGCAGCTCCACTCCCAAGATAGAGTATCTTATTATTTTGTACAAAACAAGATACTTAAGTGACCAATTCTCCCCTTCCTCATCTACCTTTTCTAAATTTCTATTCTGATTTTCATCTCATTGTAATTCTTTCATAAAAGCTTTGAAGTCTTAAATCTGTTTCTTGGAGCATATTTTTCAGTTTATTATCTTCTGTATATCTCTAGAAAAGTAGTTAATCTTACATGAAATATACAGTTACCCATAAAATAATTTTATCCACATAGCTTCACCAAAGATGTCTTTGTAACCTTTACCTCTTTCACAGTTCACCTAATCCTGTTGTTCACCCTGAGGTTTAGTGTCCTCCACAATTTCACTTTCTCAGTTGAAAGTAGAGCACAGAGGTGGATGTGAAAGAGTTTGCATTTTCCTTTACACACACACACACCCACACACACACACACACACACGCCTTAAAATTTTTTTGGAAAGTAGCAAAATTAGATTAGATTGAAATGCAGAACTCTATTTATCTCTTGTGTCATAAAACAAGAAATCCATTTATTGAGCAAACAAATTTTTGACCTGAAGTACAAACAACATTTAAGATGCACACTTCTCCAAGACGTTAAAAAATACAAAATCAACAATGTTGGGAATATAACTTAATTTTTTTTAAAAAATCAACACACGTTCTTCTGTTCAGATTTTCATGTAATAATAGAGGTGCAAAAGTTGGATTTGCAGGTGTAAATAATGATTTTTAACTTGACCTGTCTTGCGGTCTTGTTCATGTTACAGAATCTTTTATTGTTTTTTGCATTGCTGGGGGTAGAACCCATGGCCTGACCATGCTAGGTAAGCTCTCTACCACTGACCCACTCTGCTAGCCCAAGTTATAGAATCTTTGAATCTCACTTTCTTCATCTGTAAAAATATACTAATGCCCGTCTAAGAATTGTGAAGATTACATAAGATAAATGACTTTGGATGTGCTTAGTAAATATAGTAAGTTGCATTAGTTTGACCAATGATGAATTCTGTTATGTGTAAAAATTACAGTCAATATAACATAATCCACCCAATACCAAGGTTACCTGATTATGTTTCTATGTTTGGTTGGTTAGTAGATTGATTTGTTGGATTATCAGACCTACTTCATGACATGCTTAATAGTTAATCATGTTGAGACATTAATAGATACCATGTTGGAGAAAATTCTAGGATGAAGAGAGACAACTGCAAATGAAAATAGAAAACATAAACAATGTATTTTAGCAGCAAATCTGAATAGTTTCTACCAGAAAAATTGTGTGTGGAACACTTTAGAGCGAAAACATTAAACCAGATTAAACAAATTTTTCTTTACATAGAAGCTTGAATTTAGAAGCTATAGGAAATTGTTTTCCAATACTGTTTTTTTTAAATATTTTTAATTGTAGATGGACACAATATCTTTATTCTATTTATTTATTTTTATGTGTTGCTGAGGATTGAACCCAGTGCCTCACATGTGCTAGGCAAGTGCTCTACCATTGAGCCACAACCCCAGCCCTCCAGTGCTGTTTTGCATGAAGTTAACCATCGTATCCATCGGTTCCATGTTCTAAAATTCAACTAACTAGAAACTATTTGAAAGAAAATTAAGACTTTTGCTTGTCATTATTCCCTAAATAATATAGTTATGATAGCTATTTATATAGCATTTACATTTGTAGAGGTATTATTATAAGTAGTGTAGAGATCATTTGAAGGATACACAGGAAAATTGCCGTGGTTATATGAATATACTACACCATTTTATATTAGACTTGCACATCTATAGATTTTTGGTATTCATGGGGGTACTGAAACAAACCCCCCATAGATAATCAAGGGACAACTATATATAGTTAGAAATACTCTTATCCTTTGTTAATTGGAAGAACATAACAATTCTCTCATAGAGATGCACAAAATTCTGTATTAATTCTAAATGTTGGGAACAATGACTTCCTTACAGATATATTTCTTATTTTATAAATGAAAGTATATGTAATAACTTACAACCATATACGTGTACTTTAAGATGTTAAAATGTAGGAATATCTTTTAAATAATAAATACTAATTTCCAAAATATAATATGTGGAGTTTAAAAATGTATGTTTTTGACAAATTCAAATTTGCTTTTATTGAAAACAAAATTATGCATTCTAAAACAGATCAATGCATTTAACATGAATTACAATAGTAATTGATATAGTAGTAGGCTTTGAAAATCACTACAGTTAATACTTTAATTCCCATAAAAGAAATGAAGGGGTAAAAAAATGTAATAAACAATTATATTTGGATAATTGTACTACTGGGTCAGTTATTTTATGCCCAATAAAAATACCCACTAAGATTCCATAGCATAAATTGTGCTATTTATAATCATTAAATATAGTTTAAATTTTACCCTAGGAACATCTTCTGTAACTATGAATCTAATGTTGTTCGCTAAATGAGGACAATATTGATTGTCATATGCTGCCCAAATCGATCATGCTGGCAGCCAGAATTACAGTAATCTGTCAGTATTGATGACTGTCTTTCAAGCTTTGAAACCTCTCCTTACTTCACTTGTCATTTCTTGCCGTACTTGTACTTGAAAAGCATTTTCATGCAACCTCTGATTTTGTCAGGTACTTTTTTTTTTTTAAGCTCAATTTATTGGTTTACTCATGCAATTAGAATTGAACTGAAACCCTAGGGAGGAAGACCAGGCAGATTCTAGGTAACCATTGGACTAGAGGGATATTTCAGGTTTGATCTTAGCCACCATTTCTTAGTTACCTAGAAAGAATGTTGGGGCAGGGAAGTGGGGGTTATTGTTGATTTATTTTTGCAGTGAGAACAACTCTAAAGCATTAATTTCATGGCCTTTGCCATTGTAACTCTATTCTATTCCTTAAATAAAAATTTTAAAGCAGTTATTTGTTTTGATCCTGAAGACATTTTGACTGACTTCTAAATGTACATATGTTAAATATGATAACATTGTTTACATACTGTTTCTTTTTTAAAGTGAGATTTACATGTAAAAATTTTCAGAATTTACAGTATATAATTCCATTGTATTAGTATTTAGCATTCTTAGAGAAATAGAATCAATCGCTCCCCTGATGATACTGAAATCTGCCGATAGTCAAGTACCTTATATTTAATGGTATAATATTTGCGTAGAAATACATACATCCTCCTGCATGCTTTAAATCATCTCTAGATTACTTATAATATCCAGTATGTAAATGCTATGTAAATAGTTGTTATTTTGTATTGTTTAGGGAGTAATGACAAGAAAAAATTCTGTACATGTTGAGTAGAGACATAATTTTTTTTTATCCAAGGTTGCTTGAATATACAGATTTTTAAAAAATCTACAGATCCAGGTAGTAGAGATAATGAGAAAGAAAGAAGGAACTGGCTTTCACATTTGCAGGGCTTATCAAGTCTGAAAACTGTAGAGACCCAGGGAAGAGCTGATGTTGCTGTCTCAGTCTGAAAGTATCTGGAAATAGGATTTCTTCCTTTCTCAAGTGACCTCTGTCTCTTAAAAGCCTTTGACCAGATGAGGCCTACCTGCTTTATGGAAGGTAATCAGCTTTACTCAAAGTCTAATGATTTAAATAGTAATCACACCAAAAAAAAAAAAAAAACAGTCACAGTTACAGTAACATCCGGAGTGGTGTTTAACCAAAAACTAGTTTCTATTTGGAAATGGAAACCCAGCCACATTGGCTGATAAAATTAACCAATATGTCCTGTTTCTTTTCTTCTTTCTTATTGCAGAATTCAATTTGAGAAAAGTACATAAATCATAAATGTACTACGATGAATAATTACAGTTAACTACCACCACTTCAAGAAATATAACTGTACTGTTTTTCTTCTTTCAAAAATATCTATTGATCATTTACACAGTAGTAGTAAAGATTTTGAGGTTAATGCAGAAACCAATCAGATGGTCCTCTTGTTTTTATAAAGGAATAGAGAATAATGTGTATGTTAGTAATTATTATGCAAGATAAAATGAAAGTATTATAGTAGAATAATAGATGATATGAGAGTTCCAAGGAAGAATAAATTAGTTTGGAATAAGAAGATCAGGAAAGAATATACAGAAAAATTGGGTCTCAAAGAATGGGGTTTGGGCAGATAGAATACAACATATCTATTATGTTCTTATAATTTACAACTTAGAGCTTTGTGTGGGTATCTATACATATAATATTCTGAATTATACAGTATGAGGGATATTACCCAATTAAATGATATGTTTAAAGAAATACTTTATACCTCGATTTAATATTCTTTCCTCCCATAGTCAGTATTATTTGATTTCTTCTAATCTATTTAGATTGACTTTTTCTTAAATGCCAGAATTGGGTTTCTGCTTAACTTTATCAGACAAATTACAAGAAGTCAATGATCATTCTTCAATTAGTCATAGTTTGTTATCCCTGCAGTTCTACTACTCAAATGTAAAGAACCTGTTGCAGAAGTATGAGAGCCAAAACTAAATGAAATGCAATTGATTGGCTCCGCTAATGTGGTTGCCTTTCATTATGATAGGACATTATAAAACTCTTAAGGGGGCCCATCAATATTGCTGTCATTTTATGTTAGCAGAAAATCAGTTTCTTAAGAAGCTACATAATTTTATGTATCTACTGTCTTTTATAGATCATTTTCTCAGAAGATTACATCAATAAGTATGAACTATCCTTAATTTAATCAGTAAAGAGAGGATAATAATAGTACCAAACTCAGGATTTGTGTAAGGATTAAGCAAAATTATCTACATGAAGCACTAAGCAGCCTGTTCAACATGTGTAGCAGCAGCTTAGCAAATAGCAGCTACATGGTGGTTGATATTATTAACCTTTATATTGACACTGGAAATATACTAAAACATAAACCTAAGTATACTGAAAGATTAACGATGGTTGTTGAACATTTATTGAAATAGGTCTACATTTGTTGACTACCTGCAAGTAATTCTTTTTATCTTACCCACCACAAACCTCATTTCTGTCAGTATAGTTTTGTCAAATATACTGGCACTCCTCCCTAACTTCACCCCTCTTTGCAATCATCCCCGTCACACTGACACCCAGGATACTCTATAATGTGTCTAACTAAACCATGTTTATTTTCTAAGAATACCCTTCTTTTTCAAGCCCATATTTTTACTCTAAGAGTGCCCCACCTCTACCTAATTATACTCATTCTTAATGACCTAATCCCTTACTTATTGCTCACATTACCTCATACATTTTTGTTATAGTAATTACCATGTATGTGCACATATTAACATTTGTCTTACCCCCCTTGTTTCACTGACTTCCAGCACAGTCCCTGCCCTAAGAGTAAATGGATTCTTAACTCTTCATTTTTTTTCTCTTAAACAGAAAATTTGCTACCCATTTACCAGTATATATTAAAAGTTCACTTGTATTTTTATGTTCTATGTTTTTTTAATATTTTTATATGTTGATGAACCTTTATTGTATTAATTTACTTATGTGTGGTGCTGAGAATAGACCCTAGTGCTTCACACATACTAGGCAAGCACTCTACCACTGAGCCACAACCCTAGCCCCATGTTCTATGTTTTTGAAGCTTATGATTAGTATAGATTCTGTTAAGAACAAAAAAGTCCCTTTTTTTTTTTTTGTATTAACTTATAATTTTGGTTCAAATTAAACTACACTGCAACTCTTAAGAGCTCATGAGTAGTAAGAAGAGAGAACCTAGGACAAGAAGAAATTACCTCTGACATAGGAATAAGCCAGAATGGTACACACCCAAGGATTTTATATTTTGACTGGTTTATCATTATATTTTTATTAGAGGATATTATTGTTTAATGAGGATAATTTTCAGAGACCAGTAGTCAGGGGAGGTAAGGGGACAAAGCTATCTGTTTGGGAGAAAACAGAACTAAAACACCTCTGACTTGATAGTGAAAGAAGTTGTCTCAGGTATCCCATCCAAGAAGGAGGCTGTGTATAGCAGTAGCCCTAAAGGTTCACACTACCTTTCTGTATGTCAGGGAAAGTGGTAGCCACAGAAGAGCAGTAGGGGACAGATATGAGAGTCTAGATGCTAGTGAGGTTAGTGATTCCCATTAAGAGTCTTGTGTTGTTTGTCCTTTATACATTTTAATTGGAAGTCTGAAACCTCACAGACAAATTGGTTAATTGTTAATACTCCAATACGTATAATTATGGTTATTCATGCTTTAAAAGAAGGGAAGGTAATTCTTCATACAAAAGGTCTCTCCAGCTGAATTATCCAAGTTTTGAGATCTTTGAAATTTTTTATGGTCTTTGAAATGCTTGCAGTCATTTTGCCATTAATATTAACTCATTGTAGTGGGACCTCTTCAGAGTAGACAACATTCTTTAAAAAAAAAAAAAAAGGAGTAGACAACATTCTTACTTACCTAATTGGAACATCTGAGTCCACTGTGTTAAAGACATGGGTATTACTTGCAATGAATTGTTTGCTGTGTTTAAACATCCTGTTGGCCTGGATTTTGCTGCCAAGCCTTATAGTCTGCATATACAGAGAAATTATTTAAACAAGAGCCCTGGATATGTGCAGCAGTTCTGTGGTGACTAATGTATTCTTTACTATCAGTTTTCATTTGTTCAGCTGTTCTTTCAATAAATGGCAGTTATGTGTCTATTGGGGTTTTGAGGGGCTTCCATAAAATCATTGTGGGAATATTTTTATTGCATGCCTTTCAAGGTGTTAGTTTTGGCCTAGCAAATCTAGACGATATCTTCAAAAAGATGCAGAAACAATTAGTGTAAATCTATCTGGCATGTCTAAAACTAACATTGTCTCTCAGTGTTCTCTAGACACAGTCTTTTCTAAGGTGTAACTAATATGGACTAGTAATAATTACTTCTATTTAAATTGTGTGAGCTCACAAAAAAAATAACTTCAGTGCATGGACAGATTCTATGAACATTTTTCTAATTCTAGAGATATTTTAAGTTTTTACCCTCTATCTATAATGCACTAATAATAACATTAATAACATTACCAAACAATTTTGGATCATTGATCTATTACCAGATATTGTCTACTTCCTGCATGGGAGGCACTGAGAAAAAAAGCTAGGAAAAGAAAGGAAGTCACTGCTTTCAAGAAGCTTACGGTCTGCTGTGGAAAAAGAATCCTATGGATGGGTAAATGAAGTGCACACTGATGAGAGTCCAGCAATAGTAGTATATACAGAGTAGGGTGGCAAAATAATTCATTTTAAGTGGGAGAAGATGGGCAGGACAGGGAATTAGGAATGGCTTTATCAAAGAAGACTGCTCAACTAATTACTCCAAAGAGAAAAGGGACTTTTCAAGATAGGAAAAGTTAGGGAAGAGTTTTTCCACGGGTGGGAAATGGCCTGGAGGCATACAAGTATGACGGGACTAAAAAAAGAAAAAAGTTTGTAGTGCTGGGTGACATAAAGCAAAAGAAAGAGTGGTGGCACATGAAGATCAAGAAGTAGGTCAGAACTATATTATGTAGTTAAACAAAGAAAAGCAATGTAAACGTGATTTGGTTTTTGTTTATTTTTTGTACCCAGGAATGCTTAATCACTGAGCCACATCTCCAATCCTTTTTTTTTTTTTTCCTCATTTTGAGACAGGGTCTCACTAAGATGCTCAGGTCCTCATTGAGGCTGGCTTTGAACTTGCAATCCTCCTTCCTCAGCCTCCCAAGCTGCTGGGATTATGGGCACACTTCACTGCATCTGCTGGAAATTTAAGGTTTTCTAATGCTACCAACAGTAATATGGCAGCCTGTGTCTAAGGTGACAGTTCCTTCTGCTTTTATGTACTTGTCACATATTTAGTAGTAAAACAGTTATAGTTTGAACTTATCAGTTTTCATTTTTTACAGAAGACTTTCCAAACTGTTTGTTTATTCATTATTTTCAAAGTCTCTATTTTTTCTAATAATTATTTAAGCCATAAATGCCAGGCTAGGGAACATCAGTATTACTTTTTTCTTATTGAGGCTAAGAAGGTCTCTCGCTATTTACAAATAATTATCATCTTTAAAACAGCATTTGAGATTTTAAATTTCTTATGATAGACTCATGATACTCTTCTCATAGAACAGTCTTTTATGCTTTCCCTATAAAATGCTTTTCTACATGATTGTGTTTTTACACATTATTATACTTTAACACATTATTGATAAGTTGAATGCTTTTGTTCTTATAGTATTTTGACTTCATGGCAAAAAAAAAATAGCAAAGAAAAATCACTACCATCATCTTATCTGTTTTGTCAAATCCAGTGTGACAGTATGGTCTACATATGCCAATCCAGACAGTTGGGTGATATCACAGCGTGCCAGAAGGAAGATAGAGAACTCCATCCGAGCCTGGGCAAACTATTCCCTAAAAGCAACCAAACTTGATATTTCTGCACTTCCGTTTTTAACTTCTCACCTATACTATACTAGGGATTTTTTTCCCCATTCATTAAAACCCTGTATTGTTCTATTAGTGATAAAGGTGCTGTGGTATGCTCACATTATTATTTACCATACCTACAATATAATATGCAAGTTTTATTCTAGTGTTTGTCTAAATTCAAAAACAGCTGCAGATTCAGATGCTGTTAAGGGATTTCAGAGAGCAAAGAATAAAGGATGTAAAGCTCAAATTAGTCTTTCAACTTATTTTACATAGGAATTGAAGTGCTTTTAATTCATCCTTTTCATTTTACTATATATAAGGGCTTTTGATACTGAATTTTTAATAACTAAATAATGGAATTAAAACAAAATGATGGGTCACAAATCTCTCCATTTTCTTCTGCTTTTCCTCTCAAACACTAGAATACAGCCTATTTAAATCTTAACTTTTGCTTGCCAAACCACTGTTACCGTCCATCTGTTCATGCCAATTGTAAAGAAGGTTCAGTTTTTAGTGAAGCTTTGCATTTCACATAAGGTATGTGAAGTGAAATTTCACAAGGGACATGATGGATCCTGATTCTTAGCGATAAACCTTTGGGGCCATCAGGGTTGGCATATGGTCCAGTATGATATGAAGGCTTGGGTTCCCTGGCTTCACTTCTTTGGCGTGAAGCTGATAAAACCTGGCTCTTGAGTATTATTTCACTGGACACCAATCATGGGCAGCAGGAACTGCCCATTTAACTCTCTGTGGGAAGGAAGCCCAGAGAGCATTCACAATAGTACCATTGTCAAGTTGCAAACTGCTCTGAACAGCTTGACAGCTAGGGAGGAGGGGAAGGGGTTGCTTTACTAATTGCTGTTCAGAAAAGAGAAGGAACAAAAACAGTAGTTGTAGAACTGATGTTTCTACATTTACTTTCTTGATAGGAGTGTTGACTTTTATTTAGCACATAGCTACCATCAAAAAGAAAGCAAATGAGTATATTTAAACAACCACCTGTAGTAATCACTTGTTAACATGCCATTACCTATTTTTAGCCCACAAGATTATAGCAGAGCAAATGTCAGTTTTGCTTTTTTTATATTTTGATTAAAAATAGTGTATTTTTTATATTCATAAAAATTTTAAAGAGGAGGAAGTAGATTAAAACCACCACAGTTCACAGAGCAAATAAGGTTATAAATTTGATTTAATTTCCTTTACACTTTGCTTTTTAGAATTCCAAATAGCATCTGAATACATATAAGCTATGTTAGTATAGAAATGTAAATTAGCTTTCTGTGTAACAGTTGCAAGTGCAAAAATAATCTACTAAAGATAAATTAGTTATCACATCTTAAGGTTAAATACTGTATTTATCATTTACATGAGTAGCTGATAATGATTTTAGTTTTGTATGGTTAGTTCATTGAATTGTTTCTAGTTCAAGTATTTTTATAAATGTGAGAATTATTTCCTTTTCATGAAGTATTATGTAGCCTGATATTTGTATACACACTCTTAAATTCTCTCTCCTGTCCTTTCCATTTTCTTCTGGTCAGTGGTAGATTGGTCATTCTGGTTAAAAAAAAAAAAAAGAAAAGAAAGAAACAACGATCATAAATATATATAGTAGATATTTTAGATATTGTATATAATACATTTTTTATTAAAACTTATTTTCAATATCCAAGGATTCTGAGTCCATAGTGTATTTCCACAGATGATTTTTTTTCTGCTGATATTGGAATATCAGGGAGAGAGATTTTAAATCTGTAAATTTTTTTTTTTTATAAATGGGATGCTCTTGCCAAATTTGAAGAAAGTCAAATGCATGTTTTGTGAAATTAGTAAATCTATAAAATTTACTAGTATTCCATCTTCTCATATCTCCTTAAGTGATTTTAGCAAATGGGCAGCAGTGCAGTATTTCAAAAACAGTAATTCATTGAATGCCCATTCTTCCTTTTACTGCAGAATAGATTATATTTAAGTCAAGATTAATGGATAGATTTTGATGTTAAAGTCCAGTGTCTAAGCCTATCATTCCCTGGGGGCATATAGTGCATTAGTTTAAGCCAATATAATGCTTATCATAGATTCTACGACACTGTCTTAAATGACAGTTTGCTGTACTTTATTACTACTTACTATGATAATAAAATCATTTTTGTATTCCCAATAATTATAGCATTTAAACAAAATCTTAATTAAATTAGTGCACATTTAGGTCGAGATATCACATAAGTAATTGTACACTGTAAAATTTCACTTGTTTTTTTTTTCCCTTTTTGCAGTCTTCTTCCAGTATTCAAGTTTAGTATTTAGTTCAAATATATACATTCATTTCCTCAACTTTAATCTACTGAATTTTTGCTCCCAAAAGAAACAAGTCCATATATCAGATAAGGTTATAAATTTGGTTTAATTTCCTTTTCTAGTATCTGCAATGTTTTTGAAACTCTTACTCATAACTAGTGATTTTGAAGTAGTTCTGCCTCTACTGTGAAGGCCTCATTATACTAAACTAATAATGATATATTAAGTAGATATTATCAATAATAAGAATACACATTTTAGGAGCTGGGGCTATGGCTCAGCTGTAGCGCACTTGCTTAGCATGTGTGAGGCACTGGGTTCAATTCTTAACACCACATATAAATAAATAAAACAAAGGTCTATCAACAACTAAAAAAAGGAGCACAAAGTTTTAATTTCATTAAATTTAAATACAGACAAGTTAATTTTTCTTTTAGATATTTTGCTTTGTACAACTTTCATGAAGGTGGAATCATGTTAGTACGTTTTGGAAACCACTGATGATTATTAGATTATTAAATGAGAAAAGATTTTCAGATCCTTTGGGGTAGTTTTAAAAATTTAAGCCTATTTAAGGTTAATCTTTTTAAATGTATTTACATGAACTTTAGTAGAAATGGGCTTATCAACTTTTTACTTAATGTTTTCATTTAGTAATTGATTTATGAGCAATTATATATGGTACAAATTTTATTCAACTCCAGTTTTCAATAATAGGGCTATCCTCACACTGCCTTAGCACCTGTTATGGATTTTGAGTCATCTGGCAGCCCATGGGACTTAGATAAAGAAGTACCAGGTGTCCTGCCTGTCTCCTAATTGAGACGCAGTGAAAACAATATAGTCTTGGCAATATGGTTAAAAGGATGGATTAAAGCCCAGCTTTGTCTGCTCTGACAAATCACAGCTTTTCCTTCATGATGTAGATAGTATCAGCTACTAAAGAATTTCATTAATATAAGGCATCATAAAAATAGACAATTTGTCATAACCTGTTGCAGACTTTCAGAAGAATTTTTGTTAACATGGTATAAGTAAATAATACTACTACTCAGGTTCATACTGTTTAGGGAAATTTTAGTTTTATTGCATATGAACTAAACTATATGTTTTATGAAGAAATTAGCTCCAATAGGAAAAAAATGGAACATCCTTCCCCCTGCCAGATTATTAATTTACCAGAAGGTTTTGTTTTGTGTAAGGAAAGCAATATAGTTTGCTTTCATCTTATAAATAAACAGTGCCTATTAGGTCATTGAACACTTAATTTCCCTGTATATTTCAGGGAAGTACACTGCTTCGCCACTGATAATAGCATGAGATTCTTGAAGTGTACTTGCAAAAGATATCTACTCATATATCTCAATAAAATCTTATTTTTCATCATTTAAGACTGAGCAACGATATTGATTTACAATGCTTAAAGATATTTCAAAGTCTTTTAAAAGTAAAATGTTATGTGTGACTTTTTCACTTTATGACAAGGATTTTTTACTATAATAATGAAATATAGTATAATGAAATATAGCATAACAAAATAAAGACATTTTTCAAAACTTGCTCACCTTAGAATTTAAACTAATTTTCATTGTTTTGGTCATCATAATTAACATGCCTAATCTACTTCTATTTCTATACACACACCTAGATCATTGAGATTGGATGTAGAAAGAGTGCTGGGCATTAATTAAAAGTCTAAGGTTCTAGTCCCAACTCTAGTCAGCAGCTTTGTTTTTCCAAGCAAATTTTTTTTAATATTTATTTTTTAGTTGTAGTTGGACACAATACATTTATTTCACATATTTATTTTTATGTGGTGCTGAGGATGGAACCCAGGGTTTTGCACGTGCGGGGCGAACGCTCTACCGCTGAGCCACAACCCCCAAGCAAATTTTTGTACTCTTCCCCAAAGCAAGGCTTATTGCTAAATAATCGTTTTGGTGATTTGACTGTTTCCAGAAGGTAATGTTGGTGGATGTATCCTTACTCTAGTTCTGTCCTAAATATCCTCAATAAATGATGCTACATTTTGCTATAATACCTCACAAGATGGCCCTTTTATAAACCTAAACACAAATGATCCCCACTTTACAGTGGTTCAACTTAAGATATTTCAACTTTATTTGATGCAAAGCAATACATGTTTTAGTAAAAACCATACTTTGAATTTTAATAGTTTCCTGGGCTAGCAAAATGCCATAGATTGCTCGCTCATGATTTTGGGCAGCTCCCAGACAGCCACCAAATAAGGGGGTAAGCAGCCCTATGTTGTATAATGTACTGTGGTGCTAAGCTATGATATTCAGTAGTTTAAGTGTATTAAATGAATTTTTTACTTAGAATTTTTCAATTTACAATAGTTGCAACTCACAGTGGATTTATTGGGAGATAACACCATAAAATGTTGAGCATCTGTATTTAAACTTTTATTTTTCAGTTGTCTTTATTCTTAATGTACAGAGCATTTCCAGAAATTTGCCAAAAGTGAGCTAGAATTAACCTTCATTTGATTTTATCTATATATTTTTTCTCCTCCCTCATTGTCTCATACCATTGTAGAATTTATAAAAAGTTTTAAAATTTCTTTTATAAAATGATCACAACTAGTGAGGGAAAATATTTGTTTCCATGCTGACTTATATAATGAGTTTTAATTACTTTTGACATTTATGGATTTTTGTCTTTAGCCAATTATTATAATATGTCTAAAGAAGTAATTAATAGTATACATTACATATTTACTCCTTGTATTTTATTTTCTTTTTTATTATTAGTTATAAAAGGGTCAACAAGATCAAAGGGTAAGGTGAAACCAAACTCAAAAATAAGATAGCTTGAGGGGTTGAGGTTGTGTCCTAGTGTTAGAGCACTCGCTTAGCAGGTTCAAGGCCCTGGGTTCAATCCTCAGCACCACATAAAAATAAAATAAAAGTATTTGTGTCCAGCTACAACTAAAAAAAAAAAAAAATTTTTTTTTTTAAAGAAGATAGCTTGAAATTGGCTCTGGAGTTTTCCTAGCCCCAGCACTAAAGAGCCTCTTTGCTGGTTCTCCTAGTAAACTACACTTTCTTAACCCACTGAGTCCCAGGTTTTCAATTCTACTATTTTAATTCTACTAATATTTTAACTAAATTGATAAAGGTGCATTAAAATAGGTTGGAAATCATAATCTACAGCATATATATTTTATGTATTTTTATATAATAGGAAACATGGAACTCTAATCATTCACCTGTTTTCTCAAAAGACCACTAAAAACAATTATTTCAAAGTTACCATAATTGGTACATTTACTTCTCAATTTACATTCATAAAGGTGTTCTTCATCTGGGACAATAGGACAAAGGGATTAAGAAATAGTTTCCAGCCAGGAGTGTGGCACATGCCTGTAACACAGCAGCTTGGGAGGATGAAGCAGGAAGTTCGCAATTTCAAAGCCAGCCTCAGCAACTTGACAAGGCTCTGTCTCAAAATAAAAAGGGCTGGGAATGTGGCTTACTGGTTAAGCACCCCTAGGTTCAATTCCCAGTGCAAAAGAAACGTTTCTATTCCTAAATTTGGGGGGCAAATTTCAGTGGTCTCTTAGTGTCACTATTGTAATTTAGAGACTAATTATCCAGTAATTCTGTTTGGCAAATTTTGTCTATTTTGTGGTTAGACTTGGGGAGACTAAATCATGTATTTTGATCTTTATATCTTCAGTACCTAACACAAACATAACTTAGAAATTTTGTGAATATTGAACAGTTGACTATCCAGTTTAAGTAGTCCTCTCCAATTTTTTTTAAGTCAATAGACAAAATTTCTAAGCAGTTTTTACTTTTGGAATTGTCTCTTTTCCTATGGCTATTATTCTTGGAATCTTCTACATAGAGAGGGAGATGAAATTCCTAAGTATTAAAACTTCGAAGAAGGCACTGAAATATGCAATTCTAAGGTAAATGTT
The DNA here is from genome assembly GCF_052094955.1 of Ictidomys tridecemlineatus. Taxonomy (NCBI): domain Eukaryota; kingdom Metazoa; phylum Chordata; class Mammalia; order Rodentia; family Sciuridae; genus Ictidomys; species Ictidomys tridecemlineatus. The sequence continues at coordinate 79,304,248 of NC_135481.1, forward strand.
CACTAATTTAGTAAATTCAGAGTGGACCTTTAATCCCTGAGACTGTATACCATTGAGTACAGGAATAAACACTGCATACTGGCCTTTGTTTAAAAGTGAGCCAGTGCTTTTGCTGGGTTAGGAAATAAAACATTAAACATGAACTTAAGAGGAAAATAATTAAGTGATAATATAGATCTTTGTTATTTGCCTACAGCTGTTAACTTTCATAATTTCTCTTTGTGAAAATTATATTTTATATTTATTCTTTTGTGTAATATGTATGTATATACACACATAAAAATTTCCATTTCTTTTAAGCTAGTCATAAATTAATAATAATGTGATAATAATTTGAGCTATATGTACAACCCACTGGGGTCTGCCAGTTTTTCAAAAAACTGAAAAGTGTTCCCATTTTTAACAGTAAAAGCAAGAAATTTGTAGAGAATGAGGGTTGTTACTTCTAGTGGGATTGAATTCGATGGCACTCAACCACTGAGCCATATCCCCAGTCCTATTTTGTATTGTATTTTAGAGACAGGGTCTCATTGTGCTCGGTGATCCTTCTGTCTCAGCCTCCCAAGCCCTTTGGATTATGGGCATGTGCCCCCACACCTGGCTGGGTTGGGTTGTTGCTTCTTTAAAAGCAAATCTAACCAGGCACAGCAGCACATGGCTGTAATTCCAGTGACTCTGGAGGCTGAGACAGAAAGATTGCAAGCAAGCTCAAGGCCAGCATGGGCGACTTAGCCAGACATTATCTTTAAAAAAAAAAAAAATATATATATATATATATATACATATATATATATATATAAATCTACCTTTATTCTCCCTATATATATAATAATAAAAGTTAAATACTTGATATTACTTAACCTTTGACATCTTTTCTTCATATTGTTTTTTACCATGAGAAATCAATTTCCTTACATCAAAATAAATCAAAAGTCCCTATTTACATATTACAAATAAATATTACAAATATTATCAAAGAGTTCTTGCATATGAATATAGGAACATTTCTTAAACCAACTTGAAAAGTTGTCCTCCAAGAAATAGCACTTGCTGTTTATAAAGACATGAGCCAAACATCAAAATAAACTATTTTGACCTCAGATGTAGGGGCACTTTTAGTTTACCCTGTATTTATATACTTTTATACCCCAATAAAGTAAATAGGAGCAGGTGGTAATATTCTCATTAACATACAGATAAACTATTTTTAAGAGAATTCATATACCTATTTTTCCAGGTCCAAGCTGAAATTGAACCCCTGTTTTATAACAGCTGGTCTTGAAGTTTAAAATTAAAAGTAATTACTTAAATGTGTAATGATGTTACTATTACTGAAATGCAGATTAAATTTAAACTATTTCTTTGTTAAAGAGAATGTTTGGTTCCCTTTATTATTTTTAGAACAGTAATATTCCTTTCCTTTTCTGCTTTTGTAGAAAGAAGGAAGGAGGATTAGTGGATAATTATATTGCTATGATTGCAGCACCTGTGTGTTATTTCTTTTGATTGGCTAGTTCCATATTAAAGATTCCTACCAGCTAAGAGTCTCCTTATCAAATGTATTTTTAGCTAACTTTGGCTTGAGTTGTTTTAAATCTACAACAAAACCCTCTCAATTCAACTTAGATCTGTACTTTAAACTTTTGTTTAAATCTTTATCATCAATCATTTTAATATAACGTTATGGATTTTAATAAAACAATATGGATTTTTGTTAGTTTACCTTCACCTTTTTATCTTGCCCATTTCAATTTTTTTTTTTTATTTTAATGCTATTTGCAACACTTACAGTAAGAATATAGCCAGAACTGTCCTCTTGTTGCTAGCCATCGAGTTTGTGTATGCCACTCAACTTACAGGTACTAATAACTCTTGCCTAGAGAGCTGCCTTTTGTAAGAAAGAAGTGCCCAACTTATTATAAGGAGATACAGGGATTAACTGCTTTAGATTCTGCTTTAATTTCAGATGTTAACAGCACTGTTAGGAAGTTTATAATCATTACAATCACAAAAGTCCCTTGTTGTGGATCCAGGACTATGGTTTAAGTTTATTATATGTCTTTAATATATGTTTTCTGAAGTAAAAAGGGCAAAGGCAAATGTACTATAGATTGGGTTGATCTGTTTTGATATTATTTGTCTACATCAAAACTGAAAAAATTTAGCTTTTAGAAGGTGAGTTATCTTAAACTATATTTATCAAGCTAACAGTGTTTTCACAGGTAACTTTAGATGTTAGCCTGTGTGATGACTACTGTCGTTTCCTATTTAAAATTAACTACTAATGGTTATTTTCTTTCATTCTGCCACCTAGACTCAAAAAAAATCATTTTAGAAAACATTGTATTCCCTATCAAAGATTTATTGTAATTTTATTAAAATTGTGTTTTCATATAAAATGAAAATGTTATATCAGAATAATTTAGTTTTGTGCCCTGTGTGTTAGTTTCTTCTGTTTTATAAACCTCCTTTTGTATAGCAAAGTAGAATTACTTTTCAAAATGTGTTTTATTTAGATAATAATTTTTTTCCTCTGATAAATTTACATTAGAAATATCTTGTTTTAGAAATATTAACATTTGCTTTCTTTCTGCCTAATTTTTTGTATAAACTCTAAATATAATAAGATAAAGTAAAATATTTCATTTATAGGCCCTCTGAAAGTAGAGCATTTTCAAAGCAGGTAGGTGTCTCCACCCTACTTTTCATGAAGCGTTTTACCCATTCAAGCAGACTTTTAAAAACAGCTTGTTTTGATAGCAGACTGTTCTCCTGTGGGCCTTCAGCCTTTGCTTCCTGGCAGCACCTTTGGTGCGAAAAGAGAGTGATCAATTGGGAGACTATCAGTGCCAGCATGCATAGAGTGATAAGTTAACACACCACTGGGAATTTCTAGGGCCCACCAAGATACTTCACTTCTAATGTGCTAACAAGCTCATTTTTCTACCTCTTGCCTCTTCAGTTATTTTTTTTTCTCAGAAGAGCTTAGAAGTTGAGTGCATCAGGCATAATGAAAAGCTCTGTAGGAGGGAGAAGCAATAACCCCATTTTTCCCTTTTCAGCCAAATAGAAAATTAGTTTCTGGTAATACACAAAGGCCAGTATTTTTTGTACAAGGGGCACTGCTGTGAATCAAAGGACTCTATTAACTGCAGAAAATTCGGCAGCTGTGAATCTCCCCCAATGAAAAAAGTACTTTCCAACAAGTTGTGAGATATGTAGTATTATTTAGATTGAACCATCAGTTTCATCCTCTCCCGTTTATAACCATATACTCCCTTTAAAAGTGTGCTGTGTTACTTTTCCCTGTTAAATTGGACTAAAAAATATCTGTTGTTATTCCACAAAATCCTTATCATCAATCATTTTAATATAACATCTAATCGCTACCCATTTCAGAAGTAAGATTCTTCTGAAGTTCAACCCCAGTGTATATAATTGAAAATAATAGATTGTAAGGAATTGGAATTCAGGTTATTTCAGTATGGGATGCATAAAATAAATAGTAATGCAAGAGAATACAAAGCCATTTAAGGGACAAAAGATATCATAATCAAAGTCAAATGCATAATAATTATACTATAGTCTTTAACTCCTAGTCTTTTTACCTTAATGAACTTTTACAAACTAACTGGCTGTGGTATCTCCCATTGAATTATCACTTTAAATTGCTTCGTCTCAAATTAATTTCCTTGGTCTGTGTATAGACTTAGTCTACAATTTCTAGAATTGTGGAACTATAATTGAAGAATAAGGAATTTTAAGGAAGAAATATTAAAGTTGGTTTTAGAAAAAAAATCAGTAAAAAAAGAAGAATCAATAGGCAAATCTTTATTATTATTTAAATGTCTTGTGTACATTTTTTATTATCCTTATTTAAATGTCAACATAGCACACTGAGTACAGCAGGAAAACTTTTAAAAGTTGTAGAAGAAAGGTTAACTGATTTCTCAGTTCAAGAACTATACGACATGAAGTCAGCATGTGAGTTTTTCCTGATAATTGTATGTTGCTGCCTGCTGCTCTACATTTTGACAGCCATTTCCATAGTTGCTTTCGTGAACAACAGAAATATTCTCTCTTTTTCTCGCCCTTTCTGTGCTAACAGCACAATCAGACCTGCTGAAACAGGAAGCCTGGAGTGGGTTGTTCAAAAGCAACAACACTTCAAGGTACTGGTTGCTTGTCAATAATATCAGAGAAGAAAATGTGGTGAAAGAGAAGTACAGTATTTTTCTGTCAGTGTCAGTGCCCTGTAGATGCTTTGTTAGACAGTATTTAGGAGTCCTGTGGACTCTTTGCAAATATTCCTGCTTGTTTCAGTGTTATAATTGACTAGGTATTTTTTACTGACACACAGATTCAGCTATGTATTTATCTTAACCGCATGGAGTTATTCCAGGATTATAGCAACAGAAGTCTTCCATTTAAAATGAGAACAATTGTTGAGAAAATGCAGTGATTTTAGAAAATGAAGAAGATATGCAGGAATTTTTACATTAAGTCTTTTCCGATGAAAAATATAGGATTTTGGACAAAGTATCTTAAAGGCAGCATTATAATATTTATTGCATGGCTTTTGAGAGTACATCTGCCGATGGAAGCTGATTAGCAAAAGGAGCCTAGACTGACCTGAGAGTAATTGAATCCTTTCTCAAGTAAACTATTCGCTCTTCGAGTATGTTGGTATTATAATTATTTTCTAATAAATGTCTCCCTGTTAAGCTGTCATTTAGTGGTATCATGAGGAGTAAACTTAAGAAGTACATTTTATGCTTTAAAATGGCATATTTTTAATCATATGCAAGAATAATCAGTGACTAATTTACTAAGAAGCAGTGAAGTTTAACAATCATATTGGTCTTTTTTGATGAGAGCTGTTCCTTTCCCGTGTAAGCTGCATTTAAGTTCATCCTTAACAGAAGGAAATCAGCTATGAGGAGAGAGCACGATATCTGCAAACAATTGTCCAGCACCATTTAGAACCAACAACATTTGAAGATTTTGCAGCACAAGTTTTTTCTCCAGCTCCCTACCATCATTTACCATCTGATGCCGGTAAGATTAAAAGCAAGTATTAGTTACTTATTGTCACCGGAACTTGAAATGCAATACCCTTTTGTTCTAAAAACTTGCTTGAATAAAATTCTAATCATTGAAATATACACATTTTTTTATCACTATTCAAATTTGGCCTGTAAATTTGATTTGTTTCGCTTTATCTAACTGCAGTTCCTCCAGAAGTCAACAATCTTCATACAAGTACATGCACCACATTTTATCTGAGTTAATAATAGTCCGTGACCCTTGAATCTCATGGGATCATTACTGAACTATCTGCAAAAGAAACACAAGTTAAGCATGTACTCTCAACTTTAGAGGATCAAATTTTATGGCCAAGAATATTGCCTCGTCATCTCTAATTTTACAAATAAAGCTAAACTGGTCTAGATTTAGAAGTATCTAATATGACAAATTGTTATATTTTAGGATTGTTCAGAGGGTACTGCATTAATATAATTAACTAATTTTGAAGAAATCAGTAAGAAAATAAATGACTCATGGCCTTCCTATTCTGTAATATCTTGCACTCCTTATGATTGTTTCATTTATTTTATTTTCCCTCTTTAGATCATTAAATATCAGTTCTGTTTATCTGAAGGTAAGATAAAGTGTCAACCAAAACACCCTCTGTTCTTCTCCCATTTTCTTTTTTCAAAATTAGCAAGCTCTAAGCTTGTAACTCAGACAGTAAACAAACTTAACAATACTTTGGTTCATACTAAACACTTCAGAAATTGTCACTAAATTTTTTCCAGAATTATACTAACTAACCCAGGTCTGCATGAAACACTAACATGGTTTGGGGATTAAAATAACTAATAATAGAACCCCATGGCTGAAATTAGTTACACCTTGTTATACTGATGCTTTTTATTTTGTTTGTTTGTTTGTTTTTCAGCATGAAAAAAAATAGTACTATTGAACTAAAGGTGGTGTGTCTTTGTATTTGTAATGTGTTGCATTGTTATTGGATATCTTAAGTCTTCTTGGTTACTCTCTGTGTGCCTTGCACTGTACTAGGCACCTGAAATAGAAACTGACTTTTGTAATGGGATGCAAGAAAGGAGAATATGATATGAAGTTAAAGTTCTCTTTATGTTAACTATGTTTTCTTTATAAGTTTAAAAGGCAGCACTCTTTCTTTAACCTAATCTATTTGAAAAATAAATTACTATAATTTTCAATTGAGGTTTAGTTAATGGAATTAAAGCTTCCATTCCTGTCATCATTAATTTGCCATTAGAAAAATAATTTTACCAAAAATCTTAAATCTATTTCAGTTAATATAAAAAACATAGCAAAGAGAAAATCACATTAAACTGGGTTGAATCTTGAAAATAAATAAATTATAAGATTTGCTTTAATGGATTGACACTATCTAAAATTACAGTTTGGCATTTAGAAAGAAGGTAAAAGATACTAAAAGTAGACTAATGAACAGCAAAAATGAAAACTTAAGTATACTTGGTTGGCATTGTGATTGTTTAATAATAAAGAATATCTGATGAATTACCAGACTGTGTTAAAATTGATATGAGTAACACTTTTGTGTATCTCATAGTCAAGCCATAAACCTCACAACTGAGAAATACTGAAAATCAGGTCACATTTGGACTAATTTTTTCCCCTTATATTTATAAGGTCGGTTCAGTTTTAATGTTATTGTTTCCCAGCTATAATCTTTCATATATGTCATCTTGCTGGTGTTTTCATATTTTGCATAGTATCTTACACTTTTAGCTAGGTATGCAATATAGGAAGTCATATTCTCACTTTCTGAAATGCTCATCAAAGAATGCTATAGCAGCCAAGTCAAGGCTGTTGGCTTCATTTTTAATGTATTAGTATTCTTAATTTACTTAAGACCCAATTATCTAAGTAGTAATAAAAATGTGAATTTGAACATCAACCTAATATTGTGGCTATAGTTTTTTTCAGTTAGTTTTTTTTTTAATTGTCTTTGCCTTTAGGAAACAATAAAATGTGGACTCTAATTTGTGAAAGGGTATTTTTGCCTGTAAACAACTTATGACAGTATTACTGAATACATTTTTATGTGCTTTTTGCAAACTTTAATAATCATGACAAATTTTTTATTAGCATGGTTTTTCAGTTCAATACAATAAATAAAATATATGTATTCCTCTAGTAGCAAAAACAGTATCTGAATAATAATTTTTTCTCCCATTTATTTCAATTTTCCTTCATATTCCACCTCACACATATTAAGCTCTCTTTAAAGTTTTAACTCAGAGTGGGAGAGAAGATATGAAAGAACCACAGAATAGCAATAGCAATGTGGAAATGACTTCTTGTTTGCAAAAATGACAAAATTTGAAGTTCATTTGGTTCATTTTTTCAACATAGTAAAATTTGCCACATGAGGAAAAGGATTCATAATTACAGTTCAGAATCAACTTTAGATATCCTATGCATAGCCTATGTATATGAAATAATACTGCCAAAATATACAATACTAATCAAATACTAATGCAGTAATTTGAAATTACATTTTGAAGAAATGCACAGTGATGATTATAATCATATGTTCATATTTCATAACATTTCTACTCAGTGAAATAGTATAGAAAAATATTATTTTGGGGGACTTACAGTATAGCTCAGTGGTATATACATGTATGTTTAGCATGTTTGAAGCCCTAGATTCAATCCCTAACTCCAAAAAATTTTAAAAAACAAATAATTTTTTACATTTATTTGGTTCAATATGATGTAAAACTTATTTCCTCTTAACAGTAATATACCAACTGTGGTGACATTTAAATTCAAAAAAAAATTTTAAAGAGAGAGAGAGAGAGAATAAGTCTTTTTTGTAGATGGACACAACACAATGCCTTTATTTTTATGTGGTGCTGAGAATCGAACTTGGGTTGTGCCCGTGCTAGGCGAGCACTCTACTGCTGAGCCACAATCCCAGCCCTAAAATATTTTTTAAATAAATAACTTCCAGTATTAAAGAGATATGAAAGATTTGGGTTACCATAATCAACCCATAAGTTGTAACTTTATTTTCTCTAAGTGTACTGTCTGTGTCAGTAGACTAATACTTAGGGGAAATTATTTTTATCCCTAAGGTCATTGAGGGAAATATTGTGATGTCACACTTTGTTGATCTTCCATAACTACATTAAAATATTATTAGATTTTTCTTGTCTTTTATTTAAAAAAAAATTACAGGAAAAAATCCCTTTATCTCTGTCAGGCACGTATGTGGAAAATATCAAAAGTTTTATAGCGACCTTCTTTTTTAAACTTGTTTTGTATTTATAACATTTCTCTTCCAACTGTGAACTTCAAAATGAAATCACTCTTCTTAGCTAAATTACAGTGGTAATTCAAAAATGTTCACATTTTCCTCTAATATATGTTACCTTTCAAATCATCTTTCTATTGTTATAATAAAAAAATTCAAAAATGCCAACAAAAATAGGATACAAAAGTATACAGTAAATATTCTAATTGAGCCAGGAGATTTCTTCCTTTGGGTTATTTTTCAGCAGATTATGCTAGAAATTTTGGAAGTACTCACATATATACATACACACAGAAACATGAATATATATGTACATGCATATCCAAATATACAGACCGTTTTTTATAATTACCTTACAAACATCAATTTGCAATCAAAGAAGTCTTATGAAATTAATAAGATTATGAAATTAATAAGATAACTTATATGCCATCAAAGTAAGAGATAATCTAGAGTGACTATGAAGACTCAGAGTAGCATCTAGTCTACCTTTATTGTAACCTCAGTCTCACAAAATTTGTATCGCTGTATATAGATAGATCTGATAACCATTAATTCTAACCTGTCTTTCTGAATCTTTTGAGTAGGACAGATCATTAAATTTTAGCCATTGCTTTAGGCAATTATTTTTTTTAAGCTTGGTGATCTTCTTTAAAACTAACTTTAAATTTCTCCTCTTCCCAGGCTTTGAAAAGATCTGAAAGAAAGTTGGGTGGTGGGAGTTTGCTACTTTTGTTTCTTTTTGTATTTGGTAATGGGAATTGAACCTAGGAGTGCTCTACCACTGAACTACAGCCCTAGCCCTTTTATTTTCATTTTGAGTTAGGGTCTTGCTGTTAGCTTAGGGCCTTGCTAAATTGCTGAGTCTGGCCTCAAACTTGAGATTCTCTTGCCTCAGCCTCCCAAGTCCCTGGAATTACAAGATTGAAAGAAAAGATTTTAGCCCTTCAAAGATATTATATAAACATCCTAAATATTATTTGCAAATGCCAATAGAAAAGTCAGTTTCCTTCAATATATGACATAAGGTATGAAATTATAAGCAGCCAAATACGTCCTATCCTCTTCAGTACTTTGAACTTAAAAATTTGTCTTATATGTTTTTGACTAAGAGGCAAATAATACTAATCTTAAATAATATCTGTTAACCTTTTGTAACAATAATTACTAGGTTCAGTTTCCACAAAGAACACTCACTTGGATGTGGGATTTTTGTTATGAAAATAATAACATAATAATTGAGTGGTTTACTGAGTGCCAGACACTCTGCTGAAACTAAAACTACATATGCTCTTGTTCTTGTTGTTTTTGCAATACTGAGTTTTCAAAACAGGTTCTCATGCATGTTAAGCAAGTATTCTATCACTGAGCTACATACACCCCCCAGCACTTTTTATAAATTTTATTTTGAAACAGGGTCTCACTAAGTAGCCCAACCTGGCCTCAAACTCATCATCTTCCTGCCTTAACCCTCTGAGTGCTGGGATTACAAAATGTACATCACCTCACATAAGCTGCATTCTCTCAATCTTCAGAGTAGTTCAATGAAGTTTTCCTAAATAAAAGCTTATCCAGGAGCATCTAGGACTCAAGGAAGCCAGGATTCCAATCTAGATATATCTGATCTCAGAGTACATGATCCTAATTATTACAGTTATACAATCCTATTTTCATCCTCTTCTTGCTGTTGGTACAGGTGAGAGAGAGATGGCCCAAAATTTTGTCATAATTACAAATTAGAAATTATTGGAAATTTTTATTTTGAGGGCTCTACTTTTCCTAGCCATTGAAAAATCTTAAATATTTTTTTAATATTTATTTTTTAGTTTTAGGTGGACACAATATCTTTATTTTTATGTGGTGTTGAGGATCGAACCCAGCGCTCTGCGCATGCCAGGCGAGTGCTCTACTGCTTGAGCCACATCCCCGGCCCATCTTAAATAATTTTTAAGGTTTCCAGCTAAAAAAATATGGGCTTTGAAATCAGACTGATCTGGATTTAAATCATTATCCTGCCATTTATTATCCACACAAACTCAAATTAATCTCTCCTACACCCAGTTTTCTCATTTGTAAGAAGGAAGTAAACTGTTACAAGTTTAACCTGGTTTTAAGTCTGAGCAATAGTAGTTCTTAAATATCTTAAAATGAAAATACTTGTTTGCCTGTATTTCTTCACTATTTTATTTTAAATGATGTGTTATGTTTCCCTCTTGACATTCAGTGCTATATTCATGCTACTCTTAAGCACTTATCAACTCCTTTAACAATATTAAAGCAGTAAGGTTATTTGGGTAATCTGACCTTTAACATAAGGTTGTATTTCATAGGATTATCAGCATAAGAGAGGATAAATTCTTTGATTTCCCTAAACGAAGGGTATTACCTTAAGGAAGGGTATGTTGTGTTCTCCACATTTGAACAATTATATTTCATAAGTAATTATTTTTTTCAAAACTGTTTCTAGTTTCTGATCCTTTGTAATCCTCATCTGTTTTTTTTCAGTCTGCTCTTTATTTAATAGCTTTATCAAATAGCTACATTTACAGTGTACATACTACATGCCAGTATCTTTGCATATATAGTCATTAATTCCCACAACTTTGTAAAATAACTATTATTTTCTCCATTTTACAAATAACAAAATGTCTGAAGTCAGTTTGCTCATGATTAAACAACTAGTAAAGTGACAAACTTGGTATTTAATCTAATCCATGCCCATGTTCTTTCTAACACATTCATATTGTTTTTTAGTTCAGTGTTAATTCAAGCTACTTTCAAAGTTACAGTATTTTAAAAGGCTCTATTTTCCCAATAACTTTGATGACAAACATGACCAGTTTAGAACTACTAAACAGTATAAATAAAATGATAATAAATAACTATCCATTGAGTTCCCTTTATAATATATAAATCCCCAAAGTTATATTCATGATGTTATTTATAATAGTTTATTATAATCAATGTATAGTATATGAACCAGTTTATTATACTATCAAGACATAGATTCAGGGCTGGGGATATAGCTCAGTTGGTAGAGGGCTTGCCTCGCATACACAAGGCCCCAGGTTCAGTCCCTGGCAGCACCAAAAAAAAAAAAAGACATAGGCACAGTCTCTATGAGCACTGTAAGAGTGTTAATAACAGATACATTATGCACTTAGGAGCCCATAGATACTTTAAAACGTCCTTGAAGATATATTAATAAGTAATTATATAAATCAGCATTCTTTATGACTCAGTATAAATCAACAGTTAGGCAGAATAGGATGTGAAATAAAATGCAGGTATCACTATATTCTTTACTTCTAAAATTGAGGTCTACCTATCGTAAATTATATAGAGTTTGGGTGTATCCAGTATATACCACAATTATCATTTGCTAAAATATGAGTAGGTATAGATAACTATATACCACATGTGCCAGAAATCCTTATTTGACACTCAGTTGACCAAAGAGGGATTTCATTTTGGAGGCAATAAGGGAGACATGAAGGATTTGCTGTTTTTGAAGGAAAAAAAAAACAACATTTTTTTAAGTGATAAAGCTGGGATATGCACACAGGCAGCTGAAGATTAGCTTTATTTATATTATTATTAAAAGTAGTGAAAGAAAAAGATTTTAGGAATGGGAATAGTTAAGAAGAAAAATTTGTAATAGAAATGGATAAAACAGCTATGGAGTAAATTTGCATGGAGCTCTGTGTGGTTTTTGTTTTTTGGTTTTTTGTTTGTTTGTTTTTTGTTTTTTGAAGAATTGAGTGAGGAAAATAAAGTTTGACAAAGTAGTATTCTCCAGTAAAACTTTCTGTGATGATGGAACTGTTTTGTATCTCTCTAGTATGGTAGCAACTAACCAAAGGTGACTGTGAACACTTGGAATGTGGCTAGTACATCTAGGAACTGAAATTTTATTTAATTTTAATTGCATTTAAATTTAATGTGGCTATAGGTACCATATTAGACAGTACATCTCTAGATATTTTATGACTGAGTGGTTAGGATAACGTCCACTAGTATAATGAACATTTTTAAATATACACATTTGTAAAAACTCTCATAGACTTTTTTCCCTTTTTTCTTTTTTTCCTATTTGAACTTGTTTTGTTAGTTGGTAAGTATAACACTGGAATTTACAAAATGCTGACCATTGTGAAACATCATCACCCTCACTCATTGCATGCCCAATTATATTTCATAAAAAGAACTGATTACTCTCTCTTCTCCACCCCTCAGTTAACACCTGTAAAATTCTGCACCATGTCTCTCATATCTGTTATCTATCTTCTCTTTTGTTTTCTTGCTTCTGCTTGCTACTCCATTTCTTCATTCACAACAAAGAAAGAAATGCAGTGATAGTTCTCTTCCTCCCAAAACCTCCGCTAGAAAACATTGGCCATCTCAAGGTAACAGCCAGGGAAGGCCTCTCATGATGGCTGGAAATAATATGCACTACCAGAAAAGCATGAGATACTGCTCTTCACCTTCCTTCTGCTGTCCATCTGCAGTGCTTCCCTAACTGGGCCATGAATTCATATTCTTCTCTAAATTTTCCAATATGGGTCAACTATGGGTCAATTCAGATCTTCAGGAGGAGTAAATTTGAACAAAAATGTATTTCCTTCTTGTATTTTGAAGTCTGCAGAGATGCATTCTTAATTATTTAAGATATCTCAATAGAATATTCACTCCTTATTGAACATTTTTGTTTTTTTCTTATAAATATTTATAACTTCAATTTAAGTACAAATGTTTCATTATATGGAAGTACTAGCATTTTTTCCAAGTTCGAAGTATCAGTGGGATGTCTCATTGGCTAACAAATATGCCAAAAGTCTCCCCACATAGTAAGAAGTATTAAGTTTAAGCCTGCAATCTGTGTGGTGGTTTAATGTCTTATTTGTTGGGAAAATATTTGATGAAATTTGCCTACAACATGCAAGGGTCTGTGGCATTGCTGTATGTTGGAGAATCATAATTCAAAGACATAAAAAAAAAACAAAGGTGAAGAATTGCTTTGTAATTTACAGAGTTCTCTTATTTGAATTTGTTTTGTTTTAAAATTTTACATCTACTAATTCCACTGGCTATCTATATGCTATTACTGAATATTAGTATAACTGCAAAAGTTCAAGTTAGTGAAACAAAAGCATTACTTATTTCTTCTAAATTAAGATGTTTTTGAGGCTAGTTTGTCTCTTTAACCGACTTTCAGATGAGAATTCTTATCCTCTTCCCTCCCCCTGGAATCTGTCTTGCTCCTTTTAAAACCCTACTTAAACACCTTAGCATGTATGATGGTCTCATAGGTGCCAAGTCCTCTTTGGAACTTAACTGTTACAATTGTTCAGTGCTATTTTCCTCTAGTTTGAGTAGTGAAGTGTCTGCCCACCCACCACCCAGCTTTTTGTTTTTGTTTTGTTTTTCTTGTTGTTATTCCCTGAACCCTAGAAGTAGAATTGGTCTTTCTCACCTGCTTCTTGTGCCCTTCCTTGCATGCCACTGGTGCTTTGAATTCCTCATCTTTCTGCCCAGAGATTTTGCTTCCCATTGCTTTGTCCAGGGTTCTGGCTCTGGACATGATGATTGGCGCTATATGGCTAATATGATGACCTGAGCCACCAAATCACTGGGTTTTAACTACATTAGCAGGCTGTGGTAACAAGCAAATCTGGGGCTTGCTTTTTTTTTCAAAAGACCTCATTAAGGGGTGGGATCCTTACTCCAGATCAGTAGCAGAAAGGTTATGTCTTATGAGATGAGAGGCCAGATGACTATATATTTATGTTCTTGCTGTTTCCTACAGGCTCCTACCCAGAGATTCTACCCAGTGAAGCTCCCACAGCAACGCAGGTAGATGGGGCTGACCTGGCCTCTCCAATGTCTCCTCGAACTAGCAAAAGCCGCATGTCCATGAAACTGCGTCGTTCCTCTGGCTCAGCCAATAAATCCTAAGGAGACAAGCAGCCCAACAGTGATCAGCAGTAACCACCTTAGCACGAACAAAGTGTTAATCCTTGCAGGCCTTCATTCCTGCCATAACGTGCATGTTCTTTCCTGTATATTTGAGAAAACACTGGACTCAAATAATTTGTAACCTAATATTTTAGATTTGGACTATTTATTCAATTTGTTTTTTCCTCACACTCCAAGCTGCCATATTTTGAGGGTGTGGAGTTTTATTTTACACTCTTTACCTTCCTAGATAATTATGTCTAAATAGTTTTACCTTTAATTTCATGATTAATGTTGAGCCAAAATATAATTGGACAAATAGTCTCATTTTATTTATTGTGCCTCATTGCAGCTTTATGGCTCAATAAATGTATAATTTTTTTACAAATGTAAAATTAAGTTTAAGCATTTGTAAAGTAAGAGCAAAAAGTTACAAATCTGTTAATACAGATGTGTGTAGAGTATTTGTTACAAAAATAAAACACTCAAAATGCTCACTTAGCATCTCAAATTCTTAAGTAAAATAATTTTAGCATTAACTTTTTCTTCCCAAGACAATGTCTCATTTCTTGGCTGTGCAGGTGATACCATGACATATCCAATAACTAGAAAAATCATTGCCGAATTTTGATTTCTATTTAGCTTCCAAATAATTTTCTAATGTTTTGCTTTTAAGTGGTATTGCTGTTAAATTGCTATTTCTGTTTTGAGATTGTGGCCCTTGATTATTGGCTGATAGATCCTGGCTTATCTGTGTTCTTTCTTAAGTAGCAAAAAGAAGATGATCCATAGGAGGAAAAAACATAATTTTCTGACATAAATATGTTGCTTAAATTATGTGTATTATTAAAAAGAAAAGGGAACATGACCCAGGAGTCTAAGTTAAATCTAATATTATTAATACTGAACTTTCCAGTGCAAGTTGGTAGACATTCCATCCTCCAGAAGTATTTTCCTATGGTAGATAAGCTGCTCACATTTTGTTTTGAATGGGCATCTCTTAAGGAAATATGTAGCATGACATTGGTACCAACTGCATGTGTAAATAAATATATCATACTGGCAAACCATAGAATATAAATTATGTATCATTCATATAGTGTCTACAAATTTGTAACTGTGGGGGGTTAAAAAATGACATGGTATTTAATAACACAATAAAAATATTCTTATCATGTCCTGTCCATGATTTGTCTTAAATATTTCATGTATTTTCAGATTTAATAAGCAGGGCTGTATGATTAATGGGGAGATGTAAAACATAAACTGAGATTATCTTAGGTAATCACGAAAACTGAATTTCCTATTGAGGATATACTCCAAATTATTTCTCAGAGATCCCTCCACAGTCATTAAGAACACAGGAAATTTACACCTTCTTAAGACTGGCCAGAAACTTCACCCAGTGCAGTTGGTTAAAGGATCAATTTATTACAGACCTTATGCTTCTTTAATTTCTTAAATGTCACATTGTTTTATAATATGCTCTTAGGACTAAAACTTTCCAGAAAAATTTTCTAAAATAGCTTTTCAGAGTTACTGAGTTCCCATGCATTTCATTTTTTGTTTTCTTGTAAATACAAACTAAAAATTTCTATGAATGCTTATTTTAAAAAATGAACAAATGGATAAAGAGTCCTTGGGAACAAACTTAACAATATAGACAATTTCCCATAGTCAAGGTGAAGGATTATAAAAAGGAGAATCAAACATTACTGTTCACATGTTTCTAAGGTGCTTTCAGTTTGTTTTAAATAAACATCTACTGGATTGATAGTAATGTATAATAAAATGGACTGAAAATACCAACTTGAGATAGTGAAATTAGCTTAGTGATATCACTTTAAAATTATAACAGACAGTTATAACTTTTGTAATTTTCAGGTGACACTATTCTGAACCTTTTTTAAGAAAATACTTTAACAAATAGCAATAGAAAATACATTGAAATATCAGTACATATTTTTGGCCTTTGGGCAGGTCGGTCTGTGCAGCTATACTTCAAATGGATAGCATTTCTACACCATGCGTTCATTTGCAAAATACATCTCCTGTCTTTGTATTCTGTCCAAATGGGCCACTAAAATTCTAAAGTAGAATACTGGCAATGGGGAGATAATAAATGTGACTTTGAAAATATGCTGTGTTCAGCCATTATTTAGACAAACAACAAAACAAAGCACAGTCTATGTACATTTATTTGGTGATAAGCATCTTACAAATCTGAGCTGTCAAGCAATGCTCAGCCAATATCCCAAACTCTAGCTATTAGGGGATGAGTACAGAATGTACACTGAATATGCTTTACAAAAAGAAATTGAAAAGTTGCTGCTGAAAAGAAAATATTAAATATTGAGTGAATTGCCATTCAGTTTCATAATGTATTACAGGTATTAACATCTTCCTTAAGCTGAACAAATTTCATATATACAGTATGAGATACACAGCAGAAGCATTAAATAATTTGGGTGAAATCTTACTAAAACAGTCAAATGTCAGGAAACAAGTTCTACATTTCTGAAAAGCTATGTAAAGAAAGGTTTAAAGCAACTCTTCCTGAACACTGCACACAAAATAGCTAAAGGTAAGAATTTGGAGAGTGTCTCAACTCCTTCCAGTAAAGTACCACCTCCAAAAACTAAAAATAGACTAGTACATATACTTGTCAAAAGGTTACAAGGGAGATTTTCATATCCCCCCAAAGCAGCAAACATCCTCTTATGTTTCCTGGCCTGGACACAGTGCTTGAATCTTTGCCCCCCTGTAAGTTTGGCACCAATCACATAACTTTTTAATTCACAGAATATACAATGCAAGATATCTGACCCTATTGAGACAGAAACTATATAGGTGCCTGTGATGGCAAGAGGAAAAACAAAAACTGGTGACCACCACGTTTGGTAGCCAGAACCCTTTGTAGACATTGAGACATGCATGCATTCACTGCAAATTTCCATAGGAATTACAAATCATATAGGATTTGTTAGGGTCTCCAGAGTTTTGAGGGGGGAAATCCTATTTTAGTGAGGAAGATTTAAAGCTGACAGTCTGACTATGAATATTTATACCTTATACATACCTGCTCTAGAGGAGGATTTTACATTTTTCTGTCTGCTCCCCTGGCAGAACATTGACTACTGGGAGAGTTTTAGGAGGGAAAGCCTGGAAAAGAAAGTAAACTTGCAAGTTGAAGAAAGTCCCCACAGCGATTCCTATGATCTGTTTTCCCCAAGGCCAGCCTTGAAATCTTCCTGGTCTCTTGGGCCCTCAGCAGCCCGGCCTCAGTGGCATCTGCAGCAGCAATACTTGCCGGCTTTCTGAGGGGTGGCACTTATTGATATGCCGGGTCAGCCCTGGAGAGCTAAAAAAAGTGGACGGGCAGTGCTTGCATGAAAAAATTTGCTGAGCACTTCCATCAGATGCACCTCCGGGGCCTGGTGCTTCACCAGGAGCCCCCGCCAGAGCGGGCAGGAGCAGCTCCTCGCGGACAGCGTGCCACAGCCGGTGCTTCTCTCTGATATCTGCGGATGGGAAGTGAGCCCCACACAACGGGCAAGCGAAGGAGAGTGGTGCCCTGCGTTCGGGGCCAAAGCTGGGAGCTAGCGCACGAGCTGAGCCTGCCTCGTGAGTTCCCAGGTGCTTGCGTAAATAAGCTTGGCGACGAAACTTTTTGTAGCAATATGGGCATATGAAGATCTCAGATCCCCCACCACTACTGGCACTGCCCGGCCCAGACACCTGGTGCCCCAACACCCCCTCTCGGTAGGAGACCTGTGGCAATGGTGACTCCCGGTGCGGAAGCACCTGAAGGCCTTGGTGCGAAGCACTGTCCTGGTGCTGATCCTCCCCGGAGCTGTCCCTGACCTGCGGGTGCTGATCCGCAGTCCGCTCTGCCCTGCTATTCTCTTTCCCTTCGGACGGAAAAGATGCAAGGGACCCGGAGTCCGGACAAGATGAAGACAATGAAGGAGGTGGTTTCCCGTCGGCGGAGGAGACTGTGGCAGCGCTTGCTGCTGCAGGACGTGGCTTGTGCCAGCGGCGATGAGAGGCGAGGTTCGCAGGGCAACTGAAGACCTTATCGCACTCGGGGCAGCGGTACTCAACACGCACTATGCGGGAGCAACGATGCTGAGCCAGCGCGAAGGGGTCTGCGTACTGCTCCTTGCACAACTGGCAGATGAACTCTCCTAAAGGTGTGCGGCTGCCACCCAAGCCCCTGGAAGGTGGTCCCGGTTCCTCCTCCTTGATCTTCAGGCCCAGAACAGGGGACGTGGTCACCTCATCGGCAAAGCTTAACTTCCTCATGGCCTTTGGCTTCTTGATTCCCGCAGCCGTGACTCCAGGCGCACAGCCTAGAGATACCTTGACACGGCGCTCGCTGCCAGAGGCTCGCTTCAGGCCCTGCAAGGTGGCAGAGAGGGGCGCAGGGTCCGGCTGGAGCGCGGGCTCGGGAAATGGTGCCCGGAGAGGCAACAAAAACTGTTCCCCCGAGGTCGGTGCGGTTGCTGGAGCCACCGAGCAGGAGAAAGTAGCCACAGCGGCGGCACCACCGGGGAAAGACTCAGCGGAGACAGGAGAGCTGAGGCAGCGTTCCAAGAACGCCCGGCGGAGTTCGGTGCCCGCCGGCTTTGCGGGGCTGGGGCTGGGTCTGGGACCCTCCCTGTCATCAGCCCTCCATTCTGTGCCTTCCTGCCCGCCTATTCCCAGGCTCACCCCAGCCGCCCGACAGGGTGACCCGGACAGTTTCTGGGCCGCCTCCGCCGTCAGCCCCTTTCCGGGCTCCTCCTGGGTGGGGGGCGCCGCCTGCTCCGCACCGGGAAGGGAGACACTGGGAACCTCCAGGGAGAAGGGCGGCGCCACCTGGGGTCTCAGCAAGGGGAAGACCCGCTCAGCTAGGCGCACTCGGTATGAGCCACCTGTCCGTTTAGTTCGCTTCACCAGGAAGCCCCTCGGCATGGTGGATTCGGGAACGCTCAGGCTCCAGGAGCAATGAGGGACCACAGGGCTGAGAGCGGGCGAGCGACAAGAGCTACACAAGCTTCGCCACGGCAGTCATGCCCAGGCTGGCTTTATAGCTGGGACGCGGGCCGAGGGCCTGTTGGGCCACCTCCTGGCTGATCCAGCCAATCAGGAGTGGGAGCGGGTGCCGGGGGCGGGGTTTTGTCTGCCAGGCCCAGCCTTGAAGCCTCAGCTGGGTGGCGGCGCACCTCACTGCCCCTCCTAGCAGTGCCTCTGAGCGGCTTGAGGTCTGCAGAGGGGCAGCCTTCCCCTGCTGCTCGCCTCAACCCCCGCCCCAGGTGAAGACGCAGGAAGGTAAGGTCTAGAGTGTGAGGGAGTGCGGCCCTCCCCACCTCAGCCGCCTCCTGGGATGGGACCATCCATCGGAGAGCCCCGCACAGCAGCGACCCTGCGCCCCCCCCCCCGGCCTGACTGGAAAGCTCTGACGATCAGGGAGGACTGTGGAGGGAAACCGCAGCGGGAAGTGGAGACCACAGGGTGGGTGTCCACCGGGGAACTGGTTACATCCTCTGCAGGTATTGAACTGATGAGATGCTGCGATCGAGAGGCAGGGTGGCTAAATCCACCGCCCTGTGCCTACACTTGACGGTGGGAGCACGTCTGCCATCCAGTATCGATCGAGACTGCGATACTATGAGAATTCATCTGGGAAGAAGGGCTCTCAGTGCGGGAGATCGTGCGTGCTGACAAGCCTCTGGAGCTCAGGACGCCAGCACGTTTCTGGGTCCTGGTCCTCCAGACTGATAAGTGCCCCCTCCCAGATGGGAATAGGAATGGGGAGGGGAAGGGATCTAATTTTCAACTGCCCTCGCACAAAGTGGTTTTTCTGTTCACACTTTCCACTTGTGCTATCCAGAGACATGACTTAATGCCTAACTGGCCTGTTTAGCATGGAGTAGATTGAGTGAGAAATGCTGGTGGAATCAGCATTACATCTGCTTCCCCGTACATAACAAGCGATACTTTGCAAAAAAAAAAAAAAATGTGCTGTAGTCCAAACTCAACAAATTTTCATCTGGCCCCCTGCCATGTGCCCAGCTCTGTCTTAAGAACTAGAAGAGATCTGAAAGTCCATTATACTAGCTAAACAATGAAATGATTAGACAATATTCAACAGGTGAAATGCCAAATTTTATAATAAAGTACAATGTGAGAACAGGAAAAGACGGGAAAGAACTGTGTTCAACTCTCCTTACTAAACCAAATTTGAGAAAAGACTGAGGGAGGTATTTTTAAAACAGAATATAGCAAGTTCACTAAAACATTGTCTTCCCTCTCATGAATATTTCTACAAGGAGAACATTATTGGGGGAAAGATTTGGAAGTAATTACATATTTATTAATCACTGCACACTAAGAAATTTCTACACTTGTGCACACCCTGGGAAGGAGCCAGAGAGAAGGTAGTAACTGGCAAGTCATGCATATGCACAGACCAGATCCAAACTGAGGTCTAACTAATTCCAAAGCCCAGACTCTTTCCACTCTCCCATGACTTCAAATTATTTTTCTTTCATAAAATCCCACGATAAAAAATATGTTCTGTAATACACCCACAACTGAAAACAATTTTCACAAAATAATATTTCCCTTAATTAAGTGCAATGCTTTCCCGTTTTTCATTTAATTTACAATATTTTTGGTTTCGTTTTTCAGTACTGGGGATTGAACCCAGGGATACTCCACCACAGAGCTACATCCCCAGCCCTTTTTTGAAACAAGGTCTCACTAAATTGCCCAAGCTGGCCATAAATTTGTTATCCTCCTGCCTCAGCCTCCTGAGTAGCTGGGATCACAGGTGAGTGCTGCCACATTTGACTGAATTTGCTCTTAAAAGTATTTAAAAGTATTGGTCATAGCAAATAAACTGATTTCACAACTGAGTAATGGACTAAAACCCAGTTACATTGTTTCCCTTTAAACAACATGAAATCATACAAAATAAGTAAATAAACCTGACATGTTATAACCAAATAATATTCTGAATTAGTATTTAAAATATCTAGGTCTTTTCATAGTGTTGGTATCCTTAGTTTCTCATGTTGATCATGTCTAATATATTAGTTTAAGTACCTCAAATTCTTATCAGTTCTTCCCCTTACTTCTCCCCATGACCCAGATATGTTATGTGGTATAGAAAATGTAATATTAAGAATTTTCATACTTTAAGACAGACACTTTTCCAAAGGGGCTTTTCCCCAAAGGCACAATGCTTTGTAAGAACTACTGACATATATTTTCTGCCAGATTAAATAATTTTAATAGCTTTCCATTGCCCTCAAGTATAATTTAATAACAACCTTTCTGTAAATCAGTGTAACAATGTATCAGAAACATTTTTTTAAAAGGGTATACCCTTAATCTACCATTTACTGTTTCAGTAAGTCACCCAAAATAAGAGCAAAAATTTACTGCTCACAGCAGTTTACCACAGTGTTACTTATAATCATAAATAATCAAAAAAGTAAATCATGGGATAGCTGTAATAGATAATTAGGTAACCATAAAAATGCGACAGCAGGATGTAAAGTTGCTTGTACAATAAGGAGTTCAATTATGAAAGAACAAAAGGCACAAGGTACTGGGAGTAGATATGCCAAAATGCTGTTATAATGTTCCCATAGTTAGTAGGAATTTTAAGTCTTTTTTGTTTGGAGTTTTAAAACTTTTTTTTAAATGCTCTGCATGAAATTATCTTACTCTGACAATCAGAAAAAATACATAATATAAAAATTGCCTTTAATCTCTCTAGTGTTCAATGCAGTAACTTCCCTTTAGGATATCTCAACATCAAATGGAGTAATTGTACAGAGAAGTAGCATTCTCCACAGCAATCAGCTTGAAATCTGGCCCTCACAGAGGTGACAAGCCTCTATCATGCCAGAGGTCTTCTAGTTGAAGAGCACTTTTGGGAGAAGAATAAGAATTAAACTGTGGGGAAGAGAAAGAATTTAGATGCCTGCTTCCCACTCATACATAAACCTAGATGATCATTTGAGATACGAATATTTCTTTCTCTATTTTCTCACTTAGATATTATGATAAATGTCTACCTGAATAATGAGCATGCTCAGCAAGATTGTGAAATCTTTGTTTTATCTACATGTTTTCTCTTATCATAGGCAATCTTTGCCTCCTTTTGAAACATGCAGGACCTTCATCTGCTCTGTTACACCTTAATAAAAACTCATATACACTGGATTATCTCTCAAGCTATTGATGCTTTAAATTACCTGACTATTGTCTAGGTCTAACTAGGGAATAAATTACTGTGATTTAAATTCACAAATTGAGACAGTAGAAATTAGGGAAAAAAATTTGAAGACAGACTTCTTCTTGCCTTAAAATCATATTATCTATAAAACAGGCTCAGATGACTGACCTACTTTTTAATCACTTGAATATGTAGGGAATTACTCAGGAAGAACTTTATTTCTTCTGTTTCTCTGCTTCCTCACCTCCACCTAGACATACTCCTGTAAAAGATTAACACCAGTTGCAGTTACTATAGATCTATTGTCCCCCAAAACCTAGAAGTCAACCATCTCTCCCAAATCTAAAACTGAATTTCTGTCCTGAAATGAATCCCCATCTCAGTTTCCTCACGTCAGTAATAATACCTTCATTCAGTTACCTGTCTAGACCAAAACCCCAAAACTTTTGGTTCAAGCTAAACACCCCTTAATCAACCCATTAGCAATTCTATCTTCAAAGCTTTGCCTGAATCTGAACACCTTTCAGATTCTCTATCACCACATTCTGTTTCATCTTTTACATCCACTATTGCCTTCTCTATAGTGTAGCAGCAAGATGGATCCTGATAAAATATAAATCTGATCATTTCCCTCTTTTACTCAAAACCTTCAAATGAATTGATTTCTTTTTTGTCCTTTCTCCCCCTTCCTTCCTTCCTTCCTTCCTTCCTTCCTTCCTTCCTTCCTTCCTTCCTTCCTTCCTTTCTTCCTTTCTTTCTTTCTTCTTCCAGTACTAGAGATTTAACTCAGGGGCTCTTGACCACCGAGCCTTTTCCTCAACCCTATTTTGTATTTTTATTTAGCAATAAAGTCTCACTGACCTTGCTTAGCACCTCACTTTTGCTGAGGCTAGCTTTGAACTTGTGATCCTCCTGTTTCAGCCTCCTGAGCCACTAGGATTACAAGTGTGTGCTGCCTCTCCCAGCTAAATGAATTGATTTCTAAAATACTGAGCCATCAGATTAAAAAAAAAAAGCATCACAATTTCTTACAGCTGCAACCGACCATGTATAAATCCAAAACACTGATTAATCCCTGGCTATTCCTAAATCACATCCTTCCACCACTCTTTGCCTTGTTCAATCTGTTCTTATCCACATTAGTCTCCTTTATTTCTCATACATGAGAAGCACACTTAACTCTCAAGGCTGTTGTCTTCCACTAGAATGTTTCTCTCTCCCCCCACCCTTTCTTCCTTTCTCTCTTTCTTTCTTTCTTGTGTTCCTTAACTTTGAGTCTTTAGAAGCCACCTCAGACTGGGCACTATTGTGCACATCTATAATCCCAACGTCTCTGGAGGCTGAGGCAGAAGGATAGAAAGTCCAAAGCCAGCCTCAGCACCTTAGCAAGGCTAAGGCTAAGCAACTTAGCAAGACTCAGTCTCAATAATGAAAAATAAAAAGGGATGGGGGGTGTGGCTCAGTGGTTGAGTATTGAGTGCCTCTGGGTTCAATCCCGAGTAACAAAACAAAACAAACAAACCAGCTCTGAAAGCTCTTCCCTGACCATCCTAATATCAGCCACCCTTCATCATTTTCTAGTCAGCTTTCTTTTTCCTTTGTTTTTGTAATTGTGTGTTCATGTGTGCATGCACATGCTGGGGACCAAACTCAGGGCCTCGTGTGTGCTGAACATACACTCTGTCACTGTGCTACAATCCCTCAACTTTCTTTTTCTTCATAGCATTTATCATTTCCTATCACCATAGTATTTACTCATTAATTGTTTCCTGGCAAGCTATAAGGTCTATGAAGGCAGGTTCATCCTGCTGTACATTTGTCTCTAGAACAATACTAGGCAGGCATATAAATGAATTGATTTCTAAAACAGTGAACTACCAGAATTTTTTTTTTAAGACAGCATCACAATTTCTTACAGCTGCAACCCACAGGCCTGAAGCCCATCTGAGTTTAGAGGAGGGAAAAACAGAATTTTGAAGATTCTAGATCCTAGGTATTGGGGAATCTTGATGCAGAGAAATGAAAGGAATGGAAAGGTCTTCCTTTCACTGTATGCCCTTGGAAGTGTTTTCTTCCCCACCTCAGCTACTCAAGCCATGGCTTAGGCATTCCAATTCCACCTTTTTTGGCAGGGCAAGAGGGTACTGGGAGTCGAACTCTGGCACTTGGCCACTAAGCCACATCCCCAGCCCTATTTTGTATTTTATTTGGAGACAGGGTCTCACTGAGTTGCTTAGTGCCTCACTTTTACTGAGGCTGGCTTTGAACTCCCGTTGTTCCCCTTTTGAAGTCATTCTGTACAGGGAAAATAAACCCCAACTTATAGCTAGAGTTGCTACTATTTTCAGCTTTTGTTTGCTTGCTTGCTTTTGTGTTTGTTTTGGTACAGGAAATTGAACCCAAGGGTGCTTAACCACTGAGCCACATCCCCAGTCATTTTTATTTTTATTTATTTATTTATTTATTTTTTGAGACAGGGTATTGCTAAGTTGCTTAGGACCTCACTAAATTGCTGAGGCTGGCCTCAAACTTGCAATCATCCTGCCTCAGCCTTCGGAGCCACTGGGATTACAGGTATATGTCACCACGCCCAGCTATTTTATGCTTTTAAGTAGTCTCCATACTAAGAAAATGGGAGCAAAAATAAACCAGTCAGCTACTTAGATAGATAGAAACACAAGATAGACGGGAGAAGTCTGCATATGTGAAAAACAAGGAATTTCAGGCATAGGACATGGAAAGTAAGAACCAGGTTACTGGGAAATTCAACTAGGAGCTTCAACAGGAAGTGGTACAGACTTTAAAATGAAGATAGTCATCATCTCCACCACTTTTTAATCTTTTTTTTTTTAAAGAGAGAGTGAGAGAGAATTTTAATATTTATTTATCTAGTTAGTTAGTTATCGGCGGATACAACATCTTTGTTTTGTATGTGGTGCTGAGGATCGAACCTGGGCCGCACGCATGCCAGGCGAGCATGCTACCGCTTGAGCAACGTCCCCAGCCCCACTTTTTAATCTTAAGCAACAGTTTCCTCATCATAAAATGGAAATAGCAATAATTATCTCACAGGGTGCTTTGGGCATTACATATTATTATGCACGTGAAATTCCAAAATGCATGCACCCTAAATGAATAGAAGTTATAAATTATGTGTTTGAGATGAAGGAAAACAATTGACAGTAATGGCAACCATAAATCTGCTCAAATAACAATAACTTATTATGTGACTGGCCTCTATTTTATGCCCAATTATGATACAAGGCAGTAATGATTTCTATATAGGATTTGATATGCTCAAAATTAATTTTGCTTCATATGGTTAACAAAAAAAAAATTCACCAAACACATAAAAGATGGAAGAAGGCAATGTGGTTTACTGGGTTAGCCTGAGTTGGAGTCAGTGAGGCCTGACTTTGGATTTTGACTGCCATTTACTTATTGTGTGGTTCCAGTTTCTTATCAGAGAGGCTTAAGAGTGTAGTATTTCCTATAAATGAAATCCGATGATGTTTTTTAAAAAGCATTAAGTTATATAATCAGATCTTTATTTTGGAAAAATATCTAAGGCTATATTGAAGCAAAACCATGGTGTTGAGGGGAACATATGGAGAAGTTAAGAGAGTGGGATGAGACTTGACACAAGGGGTGCAGCCAGAAAATATTAAAATAGTTGACAGAAGATAATGTGGGCTCATTTATTCAAATGTTGAATATATTTAAACAGTGTATTGATAAACTATTTAATTATACTTATCTATATGCATGTTCTCCCTGCCCCCTGCATTGAACAGTAAAATAAATAATACATTCTACAAACTTGAAAGTAGAGGGAATTTACAACTTGACTTTCAACTTGACTTTCACTAGGTCATGAAAGACTGTTAAAATTGGAATTTATGTCAGGGACTAGAAGCAATGAGAAGGTAGCAAACTTAAACTAGCAAAAAAAAGAATTTTTGAAGGTATGAGACGTAACACCTTAATTGTTGTGCTGGGTCTTTTCCCTCAGGCATTCTCACACTCCAAATCCCTCGCTCTACCTCTATCTTCTAAGATAGCTCTTTCATCAAATGATTTTAGCCACTTTGGCTCACTGTTTAACTTTCCTATATTACAGGCACTTAAAACTTTGTCAATATTGCATGAAGACATTTTCCAAATATTAGAGATTCTTCTATAAGAATTTTTACCTCCTTCTTTCTAGTCTCAAAGGAATTCGTGTTTTCTGGAATGGTTCATTACACAAAAATAGTAGATTTGAATCCTTGCTTTGTTATTTACTAAAGAGGTTATCTTAGAAAACTTGTTTAATCTGAATTTTATTTCTTTATCTCTAAATTATGTATTACCATGACAATACATACATAATAGCATGAGAATTAAATAAGATAAACTTGTATCCTCTATAGCAGTGGCTCATACTAGTGCTGCATATGAATATACCTACTTGGTGTTGCTTGTAAACTCATTAAGGTAGAGGTTGACTATCTAATCTGCTTTTCATTATGCAAAAAAAAAAGAGTGTATATGTATTCCAAATAAGCATTTTGGAATACTTACGAAAGATGTCTAGCTGGCACAGGGCAGGCAGGGAGATCCTGTCAATCTTTATATATTTAGATTTAATATTTAATTCATATGCTTGGAAAGAATATGTAGTTTGCAATTGTACATGCCAAGTTTAGGTGTGTGTGTGCACACTTTCCTCCTCATACACATCCATACTAATTTATGTTTTTTCTCTTTGTAACTGTCAACTTTTGCTCTAGACAATCTTGAGAGTTTATCATAATCTCAAGATTCATATGAACTAATTCAGCATCTGCTTGGTTAACTGAACCTCTTGTAAGTATAAAGTCTCCCTCTTCATCTTTAATAACACTTTTTGCCTTAAATAGTTTTCTTCTGATGTTTTTCTTCAAATCGGCTTTCTTTTGATTGATATTTGCAAGGTATATGTTTTCCTTTTAAGTTCAACCTTTCTTTATCATTATGTTTTCAATGTCTCCTATTAATAACAGTTGGATTTGTTTAACCAGACAGTATTTAACTTGTAACTGGAGCATTAAGTCCTTTTACATTCATGTAATTGCTGCTATATTTGGAATTTCAATCTTCTGTCTTTAAAAATGTGCTTTATTTGCCTAATGTTACATTTCTTTTTCTCTTTTGTTCCTTGGGTTGGTATCTTATTTTTATATATCGAATCTCCTCTTTACCAGTTTAAAATCTTTCTTGTATTCCTGTATTGATTATTTTTTAAATTACATCATAATTTTTAGTTTAGAAAAAATTGTCTCTGATAGTAAAATGACATTAGAATACTTGAATTCCATGTACTCTCTCCTAATTTATATGCTACAGTTTGGAGAGGGGTCTTATTTTTTTTCTTTGTTTTTTAGTACTAACATTGAACATACTAGACACTAGACAAGCACTGTACCACTAAGCTGTAACCCTGGCCCCTTTAAAAATTTTTATTTCAAGGCAGAGTAAATTGCCCAAGCTGGACTCCAACTTTCAATCCAGGTGCTGCTTCAGTCTCCTGAGTCGCTGGAATTACTGGCATACACCACCATGCCTGACTTATTGCTTTGTATTTTAATGTAGTATTTTTTTAAAGTTCACAATATTATTGTTTTACACATCATTAGATTTGCTCACAAGTTTTCCTCTTAATTCCTTGTATCTCAGAGTTTCCATAAGGGATTATTTCTCTCCTGCCTGGAATACATGCTTTAAAATTTCCTTCACTGTAAATTTGCCAGTGGCAAAATATGTCAGCTCTGAGGTGTCTGAAATGCCTTTATTTTATCTACTGTAGAGTTTTAGGTTGGTAACTATTTTCTTTCAAAATAACATTCTGCTCTTGTTTCCCATTTTCACTAGTGAAAAGAAAGGCGGCTATTGGTAGATGTTGCTCTTTTGAAAGTAATGTGTCCCTTTCTCTGGCTGCTTTTCACGTTTGTTTGGATTTTTTGTTTTTGTGGTGTTTGTTGTTGTTATTGTTTTGTTTTGTTTTGTTAGGGGTACCAGGAATTGAACCCAGCAGCACTCAACCACTGAGCCCCAGCCCCAGCCCTATATATTCTTTATTTTGAGACAGGGTCTCACTAGGTTGCTTATAGCCTCACTAAATTGCTGAAGCTGGTTTCAAACCTGTGATCCTCCTGCCTCAGTGGGATTACTGGGGTGCACCACCACACCAGACTAAACACATTCTTCTTAAATTTTTAAAAATATATTTTAAGTTGTAGATGGACACAATATCTTTATTTATTATTTATTTATTTTAATGTGGTGCTGAGGATAGAACCCAGTGCCTCAGCCATGCCACAACCCCAGCCCTTCTTAAATGTTTTTTATAGTCTTAGAGTCTGAGCCTGGCAAATCCAATAAAGTCTTTTTGAGTCTGTTTCTGTTGTCTGTTATCTCTGTTTATTCTTCTTTATTTAATCTAGTTTCATTGTTTACCTGATTTCTTTGATTATGTGCTCAACATTGTAGTTGAAGGATTATTTCTAGAATGATTTTATACCTATGATGTAGGTGTCTTACTTCAGGGAGGATTTATATTTATTTCTGCCCTGCACTTCCAGTTTAGAATTGCTTTAACCTAAGTTCAAGACTTGCAATTCACTGACCTAGGCAATTTGAATAAAGCACTAAATTCTCAATGGCTTTGGTGTCCCAGCATCCTATGGGGGAAGACCTTCTCCTAGACTTCCTCTCTTATCCAAGTCCTGGATTTTGCTTTTTGCTTCCCCAGTCCTGCAAATCTAGACGATAAAAAATTTTCAGTTGTTTCAAGTCAGAAATTTCAAGCAGGGCAGATAGTATCCATATTCAACATTCCATTTCTTCTTCACCTGTAATCTGATACTTCCCTACTATCTTTTCATAATCTCTTACATTTTAAAAATATTTTAAAAATCTAGCTCTTTCAGTTATTTTCCCTGGGAGGGTTCATCTAATTGACCCTAACAACAACAGAGCCATTAAGTCAAACCAACATTCAAATTTTTTTGATAAATATTGCAAAACTGGCCTTCTGAATGATAGTGTCTATTTATACTTATATCCACAAGCAGAAGAATGCCACGTTCCCTTTTCTCTCCTCTATGTTCTGTTACTTATAAGGAAATGTATTCACCAATTAGATAAGTTAAAAGAATTGTTTTGTTACAATAAATGTGTATTTATTTTATTATTCATGAGATTTAACATTTTATAATCTGTTTATTGAATTTTTATTTCACTTTTTATACCTTAATGTACTCAAATTCTCTATTATTTATTTTTCCTAGAGACCTTTGGCTGTCACATAGCTGGAACCAACCAGAAAGGCTGTATCCGTTTTTCAAATATTAAAATAATTTCATATCAGCAGATAGGCATCACCTTTCTGAATGCTCTCTCCCCAGCCTCCCACCCCAAATCCTCACCATTATCCATCAACTAAACAGTTCATATCCAATATATCACTGGATCTTCAGGGCCAGAGTCCAGTTTTATGGCCCTTCCACAATTCTCATAGGTTAGTAGGCAGTCATAGATATCGTTCTATATTTCACTATAGCCCCTGTGAATATATATTGAAAGTATTTTTCCCATTTGGAAAGAGGACTGTAAAATGCATCAAACTGTATCCTATTTTTCCATTCCATAGTCTCCTTCCTTAAATTTTATTTATAATTAGTTGTTGTTTCTCCCAAAATTGCTATTAATACTATGACTGTTTTATTATAAATTATCTCTTAGCTCTTAAAAAGCTAAAAAGGAATTTATTCACAAACCTACATAAGATTTTCATTGAATTTTACTATGTTTTGGAAACCTTTTAAACTTATGGTTATCTGTTTTGATGCTTTTGGCAGACACCACACATTTTAAATCTTGTAAATATCAGTAGAGGCCAAAATAAGTAATAGTTCATGTTGGAGAATTTGTAAAGCAGTTGAAACAAATTTTTGTTTATAATATGTGTGCCTCCTAAAGAAAGAATTAACTAATTTTTTATGGACTAAACCATTTTCATATTTGCTTACAATACTGATCTATAAATATGCAAGTCCCTTTATGGCCTTCTGCCAAATATGTTAGTTCGGTATCATGATCTATTTTTATGACTTTCTGTTTTGAATCTGATAACCACACCACTGCATTGTTATTATCTAGGCAACATCTTCCCAGCATTTCAATTATCTTAATCTCATGCAGACCCACATCAAAGGCTTTTACAAACATTTAGATATATTGTTTGTCCAGGGAGTTTCCTTTATCCACAAACTTGTTGAGTAATTTTATAAGACCAAATAAATCAGATTTGCCTGGCATGATCTGTCTTCATAAACAAATGCTGTCCATTGCCCATCACATTGTTATCTAAATGATTTCAGATCAATTTGGTTCACTCTAACTTGGGCAATTGCATTCTGCCATCCCCAAACTCCCTCTGTTTTTCAATTGGAGACATTATTCTTCCTTTCACTTAACAAAGTGTTCTGTGAAACAAGCAGGCAAGTATCTGAACCAATAAAGCCTGGTTCCTGAAGATTTTCGTCTGATAGGCTGAAACTATGTATCATATCCATGTTGTAGCTTTAACTAGTGACATTCTTACCTAAATCATGGTTCTAGATGTCATAAGTAGATTTGTTACATCAATGGGAAGTACAGGCAAAACAAAGAATATCTTCTTTTCATATGTATTTTTAGTATATACTAAGTTTCTTGCTTCATAATTAGATTTAGTTGAAATTGAGTTTTATACCAGGTAAATAATTAGATATACTTGATGTAAAATGATTTCATTAAAAACTTGCTATATATTATACTGAAGCAGAATGATCATCCAATAAAATGCTTCATCCAAGAAAAATGATCATTGCTTTATATTTCAAGATAAATGAATAAGTTCTATTCATTACTTGCTGTATCATTACATAAAATGGATAAATTTGTTGATGCTCTTTCTCTTACACTTGTATGATGGCCTGTGACTTATCTCCAAAAGTGACATTTGCCTAAAACTATATGTAAATTGTGGGACAATCAAAATAGGTACTGGTCTAGCTGAAAATTTAATGTACTGACAAAGCATATGTCCAGAAGGAGAGATGAGCAACCTTCTAATCCCTTTTGTTTTCCTGTATCTCAATTTTAACCAGGCTCAGCTTGAACTAATGTGTACAGTGTCCCTGATGCTCTAGTTTTATTGTTAGAAATGTTTAAAACAAAACAAACCCAGGTTTAAAAATTTAGTTATAACTCCCAGGGAATGAATGGTTCACACACTGGGAGCCATTTTAATGAGCTGTTGTAGCACCAAACCCACATAATTCAAGAAACAATATGGGAAAAGAAACTACAAAAGACACCCTAGATAGAAAAGAAAAATTGCCATTATTTATTCACTGCAAGTATCTGCATTACTAATAGAATGTAGTTAGAGTTTCTCTATCCAATAATGAATTAATCAAACCCCCAAAATATATGCAAAGACTAGAGGAAATATTCACAACATTAAATCACAGTAGCATCTTTTTAAAAATTATATATCTCCCACATATTCATTGCTCTAATTGGTAAATAATCATCTTTTTTAAATTAAGAACAATAGCTTATGGTACCAATTTTAATAACATCTTTCTTGATTTTTAGATTTATATTGCTTAAATATTAACCATGCTTATTAGTGGAAGACATTAAATACTGCATGTGTGTGTGTCTGCATTGGAAATGATTATTAAAGAGGACAGTATTATTGTGAGACAAAAAGAAAGTCTCAGTCTTTGCTGTATTTCCTTTACTTCCTTTATATACTTCCTTTATATATTTTCTTTACTTCCTCGAGACCTTACATAAGGATAATTAGAATATTGGTCTGGCTTCCATTGTATATCAGAGCTATCTGTCATTGATAAAACCTTTACCTGCCTTGGTACATTGTAACTACAGTGTCAATACATAAAAAATGTCATGCTTTTCTACAAAGCAGATTTCCCTAAAGGTATATTGTTAATGTTTAATGAAGTAGGAGAGGTTAAGGGAGGATAGAAGTACAAATAAGACTAACCAAGAAAACATTCTCATCGAGCTACTTCACCTGAACTCTACTACATTATACACAGAAGATTGCTTGACTATTCTCTCAACCTCCCAAGGAAGGTTTGCAATCATTCTAGGATAAGAGAAATTAACTTGTAACATACAATGAATTACTTAGGTTACTAGGGCTCAGTTCTCCTCCAAACCAGTCAAGACTTGTAACTATATTCAAATATAATTCCTTAAATTATACATTGTAACTTCAAAATATGGTTGAAATTCAGATGAAAGCAATTTTGATAGTATCTATCATTATCACAGCATCTAGTATAAATAAAGAAATTGCTTTACTCCCCAAAAAGGTTAAATGCAATTAACTTTTAAAACTTGTTTAATGGCCCACACCTGTAATCCCAGTGTCTCAGGAGGCTGAGACAGGAGGATCACAAATTCAAAGCCAGCCTCAGCAACTTAGAAAGGCCATAAACAACCTGTCTAAAAATTTTAAAAACATTAAAAGAAAAAAAAAAAAGTCTGGGGATGTGGTTCAGTGGTTGAGTGCTCCTGAGCTTAATCCCTGATTAAAACAAACAAACAAACAAACAAACAAAAACTAAAAATAACACTTGTTTAACAATGAAAGTAACATTGTTACTTCAAATCTTTTGTGGAATAAGAATTAGGGTGCTAATTAAAACAAGAACTATATAATATTCATTAGTATTCAATTGACTTTCACACCTTAAAAAGCCCCAATTTCATTTCCAGATCAGTAGGTTTTATTCTTACTTTTGTCAACAACTTATTGATAGACAACGTAACTTGCTGTTTCAACTTCAAATACTTGATTAAAAAAATATCAAGGGCTGGGTTTATGGCTCAGTGCCAGCGCACTCACCTCACAAGTTCGAGGCCCTGGGTCCGATTCTCAGCACCACATAAAAATAAATAAATAAAATAAAGATATTGTGTCCATCTACAACTAAAAAATAAAATAAATTTAAAAAAAATATATAAAAATATCCAGGCATCATGTTCCTGTAGATTCAACTACTCTGGAAGCTTAGCCCTCTTTTTAAAAATTATATCTCACACACACACACACACAAAAAAAATTATAGGGGCCACCTCTCGCTGGGTGTGTTGGAACTTAGAGCCTTCAAAGGAAATTAATATCTATTTATGTTTTATGAATTTTATTATAAATAAGAAAGTAGACCACAATACTTATTTTTATTAAGCTTTTGCATCTATCTTCTCTGGGCAGGACCCCTTAAAGAAAGTTCCAAAATGAACGGGATCAGGGAAAAGCAGCATACAAAAAGATAAGTAGGTGGTGAAAAAGAAATAAGTAAATAAATAACACAGTGGAACCAAAACACAGTAGATACCCATTAGTGTATTCAAGAGCCTACACAATGCCCTATAAATATTTAATATTTCAACTGAGAAAGTGTGTGTGTGTGTGTGTGTGTGTGTGTGTGTGTATTGGGTACAAACGTGAACATATTTTGGACAATTATGTGCGAAATCCTCATCATGACCATTTTCACTGAACAACTTGCCTATAAGTGGAGGATTTTCTGAAACTGAAATTGCTATTTGCACGATGTGGTGCATTGAAGCAATTCAAGGCTTTCATTCCACTTCACTGGAAATGAAGATTCACTATATTAACGTCCTCTAGACACTTATGTGGTGTGAAATTATTCCCCTCAATTACAAATTCTTCCAGCTTTCTCTGTCCTTGCTTCCCTATTTTCAAGTCTCATTTCAAATACTCCACAAAATATTTGGCTTCACTTGGCATAAAAGAAGCAAACCTCTGTTCCTTCTTTCCCCACCTGTATATGGAGATAATAACACTTGCCTGTCTCATAAAGAGGCTGTAAAGCATAATATTTTATAAAGTACTTTAGATTCCTTAGATGTGAGGGCTAATGGAAACAAAATCTCTATCTATTCTTCCAGTTCCTCTCAAGTTGCCATTTTCTTTTTTGCTTATTTATTTATTTTGTTTGGATGTTAAGAAGAAATATTTTGCTATTGAATGCTGAAGCTTGGTTTTATTTCCTTCAGCTTCTTCCCACTTTTATTTCCTGGTGACCCCTTCTGGTTTCACTACCATGGAATCACAGATTACAAGAATTGAGTCAAGTAGGATCTGTCTTCTAACTAAAGCATTCAGACATGATCTAATATTATAACCAAGGAACCTCCCAAATACTAGTTCCTCACTTGAAGTTTCAGGAGGACAAACTGGATACAATTTCCACTCCTTGCCACCACATGACCATGTACTTATGCTCTCTACAGGCTGGGGTGCAGCTCAGTGGCAGAGCGCTTGAAATGCATGTGCAAGGCCCTGGGGTTCAATCCCCAGCAGTGCCAAAAAAGAAAGAAAAAAAGAAATCTTGAGCGCTCTACCCACCTGGTCTATATTTATTCTGATTGAACGTATTTATCTCTCTCATTAAATTAAAGAAGTGACTTGGTCTAGCCACAAAGTACCTAGAAGGACATTTTATTCATTGTCTTAAATAAATGATTCATGATAATCATAAGTAAAGACAAATTTTATACCTCCTAAGATAGTTGCATTGCAAAAACATCTTTGAGCCAAACTGGACTGAGCCTCAAGATGCTGCTGCCCATTATTTTTACACACAAAGTAGTCCCAGTGTTGAGACCTGCTCGATGAGATCCCTTGGAGTTAACTGGATCATTTTTATGTATCTCCAAGTCAAATTCTGACTGAACTCTTCTCTCTGGCGCCACGAATAAGAGTTTACACTGAGATCTAAAGATATGAGCCCCTTCACTACATACCATACAACCATTTCTTCAGAATGGTACTTGAAGAATCCATCAAGTACCTAATAGAAGAACACAAAGGGAAGTGAGAAGAGGAGTACACGAAGTATACAATGACAGGATGATGTTGAACAAATAAATTAACTAAATAGTCCTCAAAGCTGGACAGATCCAAATTCCTGAACCTGGCACCAACAGTGGTGTTCGCCTGTAATCCCAGTGACTCAGGAGGCTGAGACAAGAGGATCACATGTTCAAGATCAGCCTCAGCAAGTTTGTGAGGCCCAAAGCAACTTAGTGAGACCTTGTCTCAAAAACTAAAAAGGGCTGAAGATGTGATTCAGTGTTTAAGCACCCCTTGGTTTAATACCTATACCAAAAGCACCCTTGGTTCAATACCTATATCAAAAGCTCAGGCGTGTGTGCTTGTGTATACACACACACACACACACACACACACACACACCATAAATAAAACAGATTCAAATTCTTATACTGGCTGGGCAATTTGTTATCTTTGTTACATTGAGTGACTTAATTAACCTCTTGTTGAATTCCTATTTCCTCATTGTTTTTTTAAAAAAAAATCTATGAAAGTTGTGAAGTAGTTTACTAGCTTATGTCTGATCCAATGTAGAAGCTCAAAAAAAAAGGTATTAAAATTATTATTAGGAAACACACCATGGAAATTTATGAAATTAAACAAATGAAGAATTACCTTAACCAAAATACAAATGAAACGCTGCTGAAAACAGCCTTAGGGAAAACCTAAGAGATTGAATCACAGGAGTCTCTTCATTGAGGAGCCAGGAAATAACTTTCTCCCTGTCCAATCTCACTCACTCCTGAGTTCAGACGGTGAGACTTTTGGTAGAATAATTACAGATCAAGAATAATAAAACCACAGTCTGAATAAGATGACTTCCAATTTTCTCCTAGGGTTGCTGTCTGGGCAAGAGGTTCTCTGGCTCTCACGAGCCCTTTGATTATCTAGCCAGGTTGAACAAGACAAGAAAGAAAAAGGGCAATGAGGCAAATACTTGATCCATTTATACAATTCTACATCTTATTCCTGTAGGTTCTCTGTAGGAGGACTGAGAAAGATACTCTATACTGAAATAATCTTTTCTTCCAGAATTCTGGGTAAAGGAGCAGTTCCCAGACACAGATAAAAGAATGCATAGTGACTTGGAAAGCTGAGGCAGGAGGATCTCAAGTTCAAAAGTAGTCTCAGAAACTTAGCAAGGCCCTAAGCAACTTAGTGAGACCCTATTTCTAGATAAAATATAAAAAAGGTTCACACACACACACACACACACACACAGAATGCATAGGGGCTGGGGTCATAGTGCAGTGGTAGAGTGCTTGTCTAACATGCATGAGGCCCTGGTTTGATCCCCAGCACCACAAAATACAAAAAAACTTAAAAATCACAGTAGCTCTGCCTCTTCCTCCTGTGGTTAAGAAAATAAATTGAAAGAATATCAAAGACTATATTTTATATGTAAACAGTTTTTTGGACATCTCAGGAAAGTCACAGAAGACACCTTAAAAAAATAAAAGCTGGAGACCAATAGGTAGTGAATACATAGGTGGACTAATAGACTGACAGGAATTATTATTAGTGGAATCTCATTATAGTAGGGTTCTCCAGTGTGAACGATGTCAGACTTAATCCTTCAAAAAAGATTAAAAACATATTTGAAGTGAGAGTTCATGCATCATCAAAGAAATGGTAAAGATTTGTCAGTGGGGGAAAATATAAAGACTTTTAGTTTGTCTGGACCTACCTGAGCTAATTCAAACACTTATTACATTTCCAACCAACTTGAAATTCTAAGATTTATAAGAATCTGCGAGTGCATAGCCCATTATAAGAAATTGGATAAATAAATGGGAAGATGGTTCAGAAAAGCCATTTTTTACCATAAAGAAGTGAAGTAACTGGTAATATGGGCAGGTTTAAGTAACTGATTTACATGCTTTAGGAAGGCTTAGTAAGTAGCATAATCTGAGGTTTTCCTTTTGATTATATTCTTAATATGTTCCTAGGGTTCAAGAAATAGAATAGAAAAAGAATTAATTGGTGTGCAGATATAAACAAAGGTTGTATTCTAGTCCAGCAAGGGTTTCTTGTTGTTGTTGTTTTGCCAGGATACTAGGGATTGAACCAAGAGGTACTCTCCCACTGAGCTACATCCCCAGCCCTCATTATTTTTTATTTTGAGACAGTGTCTCAGTAAGCTCCCCAGGCTAGCCTCAAATTTGCAATCCTCCAGTCTCTGCCTCCTGAGTCACTGCGATTACAGGCATGCACCCCATATTCCTACCAGTTCAGCTAGTTTTTTCCCTTTTTGTGAATGCTTGTAATTGAGGAAAATTAAGCTGAGAGAGACTTTCTAGTCTGCTGTAGAATCAACCAACTAAAACTGGGTTGTGCAATTTTATATTTGAAAAATAATTGTAGATGTACTTAGGTTTAAGTCTCTGTAGGAAAAAAAATAGTACTTACAAATATTTTTATTATGCTTTGCTTGGTCTGAATGTGTGTGTCCCTCACCCCACAGATCTATACACTGAAATCCTGTCTCCACCGGGCATGGTGGTACACACCTGTAATCGCTGGCAATTCAGGAGGCTGAGGCAGGAGGATTGCAAGTTCAAGATCTCAGCAACTTAGTAAGAGCCTGTCTCAAAAAATAAAAAAGAACGGAGGATGTAGCTCAGTAGTAAAGCACCCCAGGGTTTAATTCCCAATAAAAAGGAAAGTGGGAGGAAGGAAAAAAGAAAAAAAAAACAAACAACAACAACAACAAAAACCCTTCTATCCCCTAAGGTGCTAGTATTAAGAGGTGGGGATTTTGGAAGTTGAAGAGGTCCTGAGGGTGGGCCCCTCATGAAAGAGATCAGTGCCCTAATAAAACAGGTCTCAGGGAACTCCTTCCTCCTTTTTACCATGTGAAGTTATAACCAGAAAGCACCATGTAGGAACGAGACGGTGAGCTCTCACCAGATACTGGACCTTGTACATGTATTTGTACTTGGTCTTGTACTTCCCAGCCTCTAGACCTGTGCAAAATAAATTTCTGCTTTTTAGGATACTCAATTTATGGTATTTTGTTATAGTAGCCCAAACACTGACTAGGATATGCTTAATTTTAGAATAATGAAAATTTAATTATCTTAAATCATAACTCTTATCAAATGAATTAAGCAACTCGAGTATAAATTTTCCCATTATTTTAGCTCTTTTTTTATTTAAAAAATGTAAAAATCAGTACCTTATCTTCTACTGCTTGAAAATATTCTGGATTGAGTTGTTTTCTTGTTTGTTATTGCTGTTGCTTTGATTTTTCTTTGTTTTTTTCCAGTGGATGGAATATTATAAACTCCTTGGATTATAACCCATTTCTTTCACTTCTTGATGCCACCTATAGCATCTAAAACAACAGAGGACTTGCTACATATTCATTGGCTTGAATCAAAGAAAATGTCTAAAAAGGACTTGCAAGGTTCTATGCCCATTTCTGTTTTTAGAATCACACTAACATCAGCCTAGAAAGATAAAAATTAGTCCTCCTGTTAAACCCCAGAAAAAAGTGGTTGCCACAACTTCTAAAAGTAGTCCTGTCCAATGTTAAAAGTGCTTACAGACCCTGTATCTCAGCACCAAACAAACGAAAACATCAACAAAAATGTTTACAGAGAGCTAGGGCTGTAGCTCAGAGGTAGAGCGCTTGCCTACTAATTTTACTGTTTATAAAATTAATTAAAATATATTTTAAAAAATAGAAAGGGATTATGTATATTTTACTTTTCTTTCTACTCCACTAATGGCATTTGTTTTATCATATTATAAAAGGTTTAGTACCATTAATATTATGTAGGAACTTTCTAAGATTTCTGTAGAATGTTGGGAGGAAATCAATAAGATAATTAAGAAGGTGGAAAATATTCATGAATCTTGATTTCATTCAGAAACAACTGTTATTATGCAGGAACAACTATTAAGAATAGAATTTTAATTCCTGCCATGAGATTTTAAAGCCTAATAAACAGAGTTAATTCCTCTTTCAGTATAATGTTTTTAATATTGCCATACCTTTTCACTCACAAACTATATACCTCAAAGTAAATAAAACTGGCGTTCAAAGAGATTTTGAGTCATTAAAAACATGAAGTTGTTCGGTGACTATAATTACTAAACTTCTAGCAATTACTCTCTTTTCCTGACATCAGATTAAAAGTTTTATCATATATTAATTATTGCTTTGGGCATGGACTCTGAATTTCACTGAGTTCACCAGCTCTAGACGCCTACAAATATGTTTTGCTATAAATTACTGGCACTGTTTCTGTTGATATTCAGCATAATCAAACATTTGTAAGCATGCTGTCTTTTCAATCTGTTCAGCTGATGCACTTTACCTGATCTTTCATTAAAGTAATCAAAACACTTGCTGTGTCGCATCTAATGAATGTTGCATGTATGATTAAGTGCTTTCATTCATATTGCAAGTTTGATTTAATGTAATCTGCCTTTCAGACAGCCATTAGCCTAGCTCCTACGTGAATTCGATTAATTGGCTGAATTCTTCCAGATGTCCATTAAGCATTACAGGAATTTCTATGTAGAAACAGCAGGAACTGTCTAGCACAGAACCAAACAATGAAATGTTATATTGCTGCCATGACTTACAAAAAGCTGGATTCATTTTCATTAATAAAACATCTGTACTCCTGCACAGCTATGCATTGAGATGCATTTATTTTATATGTTTATTTCTCTTATGACTGTAAAAAGATAGTTAAACAGAAGCACATTTACTGATATGTACACCCAGAGTTTAGCAGATACTGATTGATAAAACAGTTCTTTTTTTTTTTTAAGTTTACAGTAGGTCCTAAGCAGAAGAAATATACTAACAGACACCTGTTTGAAACTGTATTTTAAAATACCCTGAATTACCACAATAGAAGTTTTAAAGTGACATTAGATATTTATTTTGAAAATGACTTGATGGCTCTGCCCTCACCCAAGC
The DNA here is from genome assembly GCF_052094955.1 of Ictidomys tridecemlineatus. Lineage (NCBI taxonomy): Eukaryota > Metazoa > Chordata > Mammalia > Rodentia > Sciuridae > Ictidomys > Ictidomys tridecemlineatus. Next base: position 79,344,683 of record NC_135481.1, read on the forward strand.
TATCAAGTCTTCAGAAGAGAAACGGGTAAATGTGGCTGTCTGCTGGGATGACTTGCTATTGTTCTGAACAGCTCTGGGTGTCTTTCTACTCAGTATGTTTTGTTTTGTTTTCAGTGTTAATAGTTCTTAAAGAACAGGTAGAGATTCAGCCTTGTGTACATCTAGCTCAGTACATTTTACCACTTATAAATGCTTGTTACCCAATCATTTGGGGAATTTATGATTAATAATGGAACTAAAAGGTAAATTTGAAAGGAAGCTAGTATTAGACAAGGACAATTACATACTCTAACACCAATAATCATCTTGAAATTAAGAGAGTACCACAAAAGTAACTTTGTGTCTCTTATACAAGGATCTACAAATTGGTCTTACCCATTAAAGTTGAAAATTTTTTCTTATGCCCATAACTTTATGAAATGAAGTTTGTAATGTATGTAATCCCTGCTATAAAGATATATATTATTGAACTTTAAGATTAAAATGCTTTTCATCCTTTTGTATCCTTACACAATTAGAGAAAATAGATAAACTTGGAGAGGAGAAAAAGTAATTTCATAGCATACATTCAAATCATTCATCATAACCTTAAATTTTTCTAAAATAATTGAACATTGAAATTTTAAGTTTTACCTGAAATGACTTCTCTATTAGTAGCTTCTACTTCACTGGGGCTGTTTTAAAAAGTGATTGTTTATTACCTACTAGTCTAGTCTAATTATGAGTATGTGAAGTTATACTAACTGGAAGAGGGCACCTTTCAGGATCAGATCATTAGTCATACATGCCATGTGAATAACATGATGTCTCTGGAGTTCCATCATGGGGCTTAAATAGGCAATATCTGCCTTGACGGCAAGTTTGACAATGTTTAGAGAACAGAAAATTCTAAAAAGGAAGATAGTTGACCGTCTCCTTGTTGGTCTTGTTACTAAAACAAAGATTTAAAAATTTCTGAGTTTGCCCAACATTTTCAGAGTCACTCAGCAAAGATTCACTGCTAGGGAAATATAGAGACATATAAGCCACAGTCTCTGCTGCACTCGTAGGAGAAAGCAAGCCTGTCCATTACATGACAAGCACCATTCTAAAAGTCATTTGAAGCCCTGTGACAGCATAAAGGTGGGAATGCTGCTCTCAATTCCCTAGGGCTTCACAGAGTGAACATGGCAGCTGTGTCTTGGAAGATAAGTAGAAGTGAGGAAGGGGAAATACAAGGAGGACATGGGAAGTAACAGGGTGTCTCAAGGACCAAGAGTAAGGCATGCTGGGAGCAGGGGGCATTGACTCCTCTTCCTGATTTGTCCTTTCATGCCTAGGGATATCCATTTAGAGGATGGTCCTGATCCCTACCATGCCCTCACTCATTCATTTCTCCTGTCAGAATGACTTGTTCTGACTGGTGAGAACTTGGTGTTCTCATGTATGCTATGAAATTACTTTATCTCCTCTCCAAGAACTTGGTGAGCTCAGCTCAACCATTTCCTTCCTTGCTCCTCTTTCTCACTGACCTGGTCTGCTCTTGGCCTTAAGTTTAGAAGTAATTGGTTGCCCTGGGAGAAGAGGCCAGTAGTTATCCAATCCTTCCTGGGACAGGATGGGTATGTATGTCTAATTCTGAAGTTTGGAATTAAGAAAACCCTTATTTTCTACAAATAAATCACATCCTCCAACCTAGTGATCCACAATAATAAAATTCAGATTCTGCTCTCAAACTGCCTCCTGTAATAGATTGAGAACTTGGACAAGGCATGGGAATGTAGTTTATCCTACCCCTATACCACCACCACCATCACCACCAAAAAAGAAAACCCTCAAGACCCTCAAGAAATGTAAATTCAGAGGGTTAAAGCACCAAGACATGAGACTGGAGAAGTAAGGAGGCCAGACTGTGAAAGCCACCAAATCTCAACAGAATTCACTGAAACACTTTGCTGCAATTCTACGATGGAGTCGTTATCTAGAAAACTGACTTGTCACCGAAACAGAGCTTCCCTAGATGTGACTCCTTGCTTCTTAGGCAGTGACTCTCAAGCTTTACTGTACATTATAATTAATTGATAAATACAGATCTCAAGCTCAATCCTCAAATATTCTGATTCGGTTTGAGTACAGTATGAGTCCAGGAAGGCAGTATGTTTAAAAGATTCCATAGGTGATTCTCATGCCAGAATCTTTTTTTTTTTTTTTTTGTACCAGTGGTTGAACCCAGGGTGTTTAACCATTGAGCCACATCCCCAGACCTTTTTATTTTTTATTTTGAGAGAGGGTCTTGCTAAGTTGCTTAGGCCTCACTAAATTGTTGAGGCTGGCTTTGAACTTGTGATTCTCCTGCCTCAGCTTCTAAGCAACAGGGATTAGAAATGTGCACCACTATGCCCTGCTTGTGCCAAAATTTTCAAAGCTACCCCTGAAGAAAGACTATTGGAGGTCTGAGCTAAAGCTTTATAGTTCTAGAAATTCAATATTGTCAGAGATGCTCAGATTCATGCCAACCAAATTCCAAAGACACCTAAATACAAACTAGACTATGGATTGATTTACAGTAAAAACTATAACTTTAAAAGACTAGAGTTCTTGGAACTATTGAGGGCACACTCTTTCTATAGGAAAATCTATATGGGAAGCCATATTACAGCTAAAGACTGCTCAGTCACCTCAGAATCAGCAGTGGGCCTCAGTTGGATTACCTGAACTAACAGCATCAGGATCTCCACTATTGGGGGTAGACTTGCCAGGGGTCTGGGAGTTGTTCCCTCTGCCCAAGGCCATCCTGACAAATTCTTATCCTTGACCTCTTGTTATCTTCTACTTCTAACACATTCTACAGGATTTTGTTTGTTTGTTTTGTTTGGGGCAGTACTCAGGATTGAACCCAGGGAGGGCCTCCTTCATAAAAGATAAGCATTCTATCCCTGAGCTACATCCCCAGCCCCAAACTTTAAGTAAGATTAAATATAACTGATAAAGTTACTGATTTAGATATAATCCCCAGCCCCAAACTTTAAGTAAGATTAAATATAACTGATAAAGTTACTGATTTAGATATACTAACGTAGTTGCATTTATTTATTTATTTATTTATTTATTTATTTATTTATTTATTTATTTATTTATTTTAAAGAGAGAGTGAGAGAGGAGAGAGAGAGAAAGAATTTTTAATATTTATTTTTTAGTTCTCGGCGGACACAACATCTTTGTTTGTATGTGGTGCTGAGGATCCAACCCCGGGCCGCATGCATGCCAGGTGAGCACGCTACCACTGGAGCCACATCCCCAGCCTGTAGTTGCATTTATTTTTAACATATACTCTCACTACCTTAAATAGAATTCTGGTGCCCTCAGAACTCACATTCATATTTACAGAGTATTGTTCAGAGCTAAATATTTCTACAAGTGAATATAAACTTCATGATGTTAGGCACTTCTTATTTAACACTTTAACCCAAGTGCCTAACATAAACAAATAATCAGGGCTAGGGCTTGCCTAGCATGTGTAAGGCCCTGAGTTTGAGCCTCAGCACCACATATAAATAAAAAAAAATAAAGTGATTGTGTCCACCTACAACTAAAAAAAATTTTTTTAAAAAAGAATAGTCAATTATACATATATACATATTTTTTTGAATGAATGAGCAGTTAGCCTTATGTAATACATGACCTTTTTTTTTTTCATTTTTATTCTCAGAGGAAACCCTTAATTCCAAAGTCTGGGATGGCTACATTGCTACATTGCTGTTGCCTCCTATGGATTTACCACACACCTCAACAAAATGCCTAAAGTAAAATCAGCTTTTATATATATATATATATATGTATATATATATATATATATATATATATACACTCACACACACACACACACACACACACACACATGTGTGTGTGTGTGTGTGTGTGTGTGTGTGTGTGTGTGTGTGTGAGAGAGAGAGATCTTTTTAGTATCAATCTTTGATGAGTATGTTTTGAGTTCCCTACTGGTTAAAAAGAACAGGAAGTGTCTTCTCACACCAGAATAAAATGGAAGAGAAATGAAGATGACTAAACACCATTTCTTAGTATTTGTGATGGACAACTCAATCTAAGAACTTTTTCCTTGGTGTGTCAGGGAATGTCATCAAATACACCCTGTACCCTCTTCACGAAAAATGCAAGGAAGAGGTTCTTTAGCTTCTGAGCTGAAGAAATGTTCATAAATATTGGGAAAACCTCAACTAATTAAAAATGAAACGCAGCCAGCTAAGCTCCAGTCATTTTTAATTTACAATATGGCTTTGCTTCCGAGGCAAATGTGGACAAGTCACAACTTCTTTTGATGCCGGAGGGATTGAAAAAATTAAATCAGCAGGATTGGCTATTGATGTTTTCTAGCAAATGTTTTGAAATCTCTGCCTTTCATCCATCTTGTAGGAAAATAGGATTGCTTTGTGAACCTTCAAAGATATTAATTCCTTTAATAAATCCCGACTTGTATGTTGAAAACTTCTAACAGTTAAGTTTCTGTAGCAATCTCTACATCAGGGGTAAATGTTGCCCGCAGGCAGACTCCCAATTTTTTTTCCAACTATCATCATTCTTGGTCTGAAACTGGGGCTAACCAACATTACAACAGATTAAACATACCTTCTGTTCAGCCTCTTTTCATAAGATTTCTTTATTATATTCTTTGCAAGGCAAATTTCATGACAGGCTGTTTGCCTTCCTGGTGATCAGCACTTAATGAGATAAAGCACAAACATAAGCAGTGGCTGTCCCAGTTCTATACTCTGATCCCTGCCCCTCTAGTCAATGTGAAAAAAACAGGGAGAGCTTGAGGTTCTTAAAGTATAGTGAATATTTGTCATTTAATAAACCAATCAGAGCTTCATTCGATAAAATGAATAAAAATCAAGTAGAGGAAGTTAAAACACAAATGCACAGAGATGGTACCATGTGTGCAGGCTTAAAAGGTGAGCTCCACAGGGGAGGGACGCTGAGCCTATTGTGAAGATTCAGTGCACAGCATCTACTTCTTTAACACCTTTCACCATGATGGTTAGACAAAGACAGTAGAAACGAGAAGATATCACCAAAACTACCCGATGGCCCTCTTGAGGACAGCATTATGTCAGAGTTTATTAAAAGGAAGCATTTATAACATTGGTTTTAAATATTGTTCTGAGGCATTCTCCTTGAAATTCCTGCTTAAGGGAGTAAATATTAATGTACCTCTGCTGAAAAAAGCATGAGGTTTTCTGTTTTGGGCAAGGCATTAAGAAAGAGAGTGATCAATAGACTGGCTTTTGTGGGAAAGAAGCTTGATGTTAAATAAATGAGCTAACACCTTTCCCTCGGAGACTAAACTAGAGGGAGGATCTACATAATTTTTGACTATAGAAAGGGAAGTGACAAAGGGAAGAAAAAACGACTTGTGTACACGGCAGAATTAGGGACATTTTGAGACAGTTCTAGAGCCAGCAAGCTAGCAAGGTCCAGCATCTCTCTTCCATGAAAAATCTTTATCATTCTTTTTTTAAATTTTAGTTATAAATGGACACAATACCTTTATTTTTATTTATTTATTTTTATGTGGTGCTGAGGATCAAACCCAGTGCCTTGCACATGTTAAGCGAGTGCTCTACCACTGAGCCACAACCCCAGCCCTCTTTAGCATTCTTGAATTAATGATTTACTTTAGATTTTACTACTAAAAAGTTAAAAGTAATAAGGAGATTAATCCTATATAAACTGTCACGTTATTAATTAATGACCATGGAACTATACATTTAGATATATTTTTCCTATTAAGACATAATAATGAAGCTGGGTACAGTGACACATGCCTGTAATCCCAGCAGCTCATGACAGGAGTATCACAAGTTCAACGCCAATTTAGCGAGGTCCTAGGCAATTTAGCAAGACTTTGTCTCAAAATAAAAAGTAAAAAGGGTTGGGGATATGGCCCTGGGGTTAAGCGTCCCTGGGTTTAACCCTGGTACAAAAAAAAAAAGGGAGGGGGGCGTTGCTAGGGCTGGGGCTCAGTGGTAGAGCACTCGCTTAACATGTGCAAGGTACTCGGCTGGATCCTCAGCACCACATAAAAATAAATAAAATAAAGGTATTGTGTCCAACTACAACTAAAAATATATATTTTTTAAAAAAGACATAATAATGAAAAATTGGGGCCTAGAATGTCACTCAGTGATTTAACATTTGCCTACTCATTGATGAGGCCCTGGGTTTGATTCCTAGCATTGAAAAAACAAAGGAAGGAAGGGATAGAATAATGAAAAGTTAAATATTAAGTACTTTAAAAATTATGCTTTTTAGAATGATTAATTACCTGTATAATTGTGTACAGGATGTGTATAGCAAGAACACACACACACACACACACACACACACACACACACACACAATTTCAGAATATATATCACTGCTATCAAAGTCAATCAGTTCTTAAACTACTCCAGAAACACAGTCAGTACACAGAGTAGCAGTACTTTGTAAACCAAAAGTGGAGTGACTGCTATCAAAGTCAATCACTTCTTAAATTTAAATAGCAATGTTCTGCCTTTATTAAAGCAAAATATTTAAGAATAAAAAGTTAGTATTTCTATAAGTAAGTTCCAAAAGTAAATTTTAATTTCTTAATTCAATGATCTTCATAGTAGTTTATTCAATGTTTGAAAAAAATCAGTTTTTAATTAAACTCTAGAGAGGATTCTAGTTGCAGTTATTTCTTTTGCTCCCTGCTTTTGGAGTTTATGATTTTTTAAGTCTAAGGAGGATTCTGAGCCTCTTTATTTTTAAAAAATTCCATAGGTGATTCTACTGTGCAGTTAAAGCTTAGAACTAATGACTTAAAGGAATCTAATTAAAGAAAATATTGTCACCACTGAGACAATCTCTGTCATTAACAGCAGAAATAAATCAAATATGGGGCTGGTATGTAGCACAGTGGTAGACCACTTGCCTAGCACACATGAGGCACTGGGTTCGATCCTCAGCACCACATGAAAATAAATAAATAAAATAAAGGTATTGCATCCATCTAGAAATTTTTTTTTTAAAAGCTACTTCATTAGAAAAAAAGAAAAAAGAAAAGAAAGAAAGAAGCCATCATAAGGTCTCAAACTACTCCAGAAACAAGAGTCACTACTCAGAGTAGAGGTACTCTGTAAACCAAAAGTGGAGTGTATTAAGAGCTAATGGCAATTATGTCAGCAAGAGGTTGGAGTACACAATTCCAAGAGGTGTTTTTATTTTTTCCTTTCTGTTTCCTCATCAGTTCCAAGCTCTTTGTCCCTCCTCTTCCCAACAGAAAAACTAACAAACAAACAGAAACATAAAAACCAACTTTGTCCAAACTCTGGAAAACAGTCAAAGATTTACAGCACCTAAATGAAAGCTGAATCAAGGAAAAGCAGCTTGGAAACAGTAGGGAAGGTTTGTGGTGTTTAAATGCTTTTTTCCCTTCCCTCTGGATGATGGCAGGGTTAAAGTGGCAGCATCTTGGGAATATTTAGAATCTTAATAATTTTCTCTGAGATCGTAAAGTTCATTTTGTAGGATCAGACCACAGGATGGTGTTGCTATGTTTTGTTTTTTTAATTTGTATACTGTGTCCAAAGTTGCATTTTAAAAGTGTTAATGCTTTTTCTAAAGTAATTCATTTTCTGGTGGTTTAATTTGTTTATTAAAGGTGGTTTGAACACAAAAAGAAAAAAAAAAAAAGACAAGACCTGAGAAGTCCCTCAGCGCTCACCTCAGGATGATCCCTAGGCTCAGTGCAATCCTATATAAGTGTGAAAGTGACCACCACAGAGCCAATCTGCAAAGACTAGTAGAGTTGTTGGTTTGTTGTTGTTGTTGTTTTTTCCCTCTATCTCTCCCTCTCTCTATTTCTTTGTTTTGTTTTGTTTTAGTTCATTTTATTTTTCAGTTTCCAACCTTCAAGAAAATCTCTGAAGGAACAGAGTCTTCAATGACCACACATGACAAAGAGTAAAGCACTCGATAATTTAAAAAAACACCCTCAAGCTCTTGAGAAAAAGAAAAAATAATCTGATTTCTAGAGTTATCTCATAATAATATTCCAATGTCCAGTTTTTAATTTAAAAAAAATCATAAGACCTACTTGCTAAGTGTGGCAGCAAATGTTTGGGAAGCTAAAGCGGGCAGATTACAAATTTGAGGTTAGCCTGAGCAACTTAGTGATAAACAGTCCCGAAACAAAAAACAAACAAACAAAAAATGTAAAAGACTAGCACTTACCTAGCATTTATGAGGCCCTGTATTCAATCCCCAGTACCAACAAAACAAAAACACATAACTTATAACTTACACACACACACACACACACACACACACACACACACACACACACGAAAGTATAGCCTATTCAGAAGGGAAAAGAACCAACTGGCTGAAATTACCCTTAAAGTAGAAGAAATTAACTGAGTGGAATCTAAAAGGACTTGTGGGATATCATGTTCAAAAACCTTCCAAATATGATGAAAGACAAAGAAAAATCCAGGACCATATGGCTTTGTGATGAATTCTAGCAAATGTTTAAAGAAGAGTTAACATAAATTCTTTTCAAACCATTCTGAAAAATTAAAGAGGAAGAATTTTTTTTTTAAGCATTGCTGGGTATGGAAACCAGGGCCTTGCATATGATAGCAAATGCTCAACCACTGAGATATACTCCTATACTCAACACTTTCTAACTCATTCTTAGAGGTCAGCATTATCCTGATTCCATAGCCAAACAAAGACACAGGGTGAGGTTGGGGTTGTGGCTCAATGGTAGAGCACTTGCCTAGCATGTGTGAAGCCCTGGGTTTTCCTCAGTACCACATAAAAAGATATATATATTTTAAGACATGGGAAAAACATATAGACCAAAAGACTTTATGAATGTAATGCAAAAAAACTCTCAACAAAACACTAACCTATTTCAGCAGTATATTAAAATGATGATATACCATAACCAAGTGGGATTTATCCTAGGAATGAAAGAGTGACGAGAAAATCCATCAACATAATCATACTAACAAAATAAAGGTTGTAAAACACAGAATTATCTCAACCAATGAATAAAAGCATTTAGTGAAGTTCAATACTTTTTCATGATTAAAAAAAAAAACAGAACTGGGAATAGAAACGAACTTTCTTTACACAGTGAAGAGCATTTGTAAAAAAAAAAAAAAAGAAAGAAAAGAAAAGAAATCCACAGCTAACACTAATCATAAACAACTGAAAGCAAAAATTTCCCCTCAGACCAGGAATGAAACTAGAATGTTCACTTTCACCACTGCTATTCAACATTGTACTGGAAGTTCAGAGAAATTAGGAAGAAAAAAATAAATAGTCAACTAGAGTAGAAAGAAGTAAAACTATCTCTCTTTGCAGATGACAAGTTCCTGTACAAATATAAAATCTCCAAAAAAGTCCTCAGGAAAACTGCTAGAGTTGATAGAAAGAATTTAGCAAATCCAAAAAGAAATTAAGAGAGTGACTCCATGGGCTGGGGATGTAACCCAGTGGTAGAGTGCTTGCCTGGCACATCTGAGCCCTGGATTCAATCCCAGAACTGAAAAAAAAAAAAAAAAGTTATTCCATTTATAATAGTATGCAAAAACCACCACCACTTAGGAATAAGTTTAACCAATAAAGTAAATGACTAGTACCCTGAAAACTACAAAACTGCTAAAGGAGTTTAAATAAGACCTAAATAAATGGAAATAGAGTCTACATTCTTGGGCAAACTTACTTATGTTGATCAGATTTCAATATTACACAAAGTGATTCAACACAATTATTACAAAAATTTCAATTCTTTTTTTTTTGTCAAAATGGAAAGGTTGATCTGCAAATTTATATGTAATTTCATGGGACCCTAACTAGCTAGAAAAAAAAAAAAGAAAACTAAAACAAACTTAAAGGCAAAGATCAAAATTGAAGGATTTACACATTCCAATTTCTAATTTTACTATAGAACTACAGTAATCAAAACATTGTGATACTAGCATAAGAATAGATATGTAGGTCCATGGAATAAAATTGAGATTCCAAAAATAAATTGATGGTCCATTGATTTATAATAAGGGTACCAAGATAACTCAGTGAGGAAAAATAGTCTTTTCAATCAACAGTGCCAGCTTAACAGATATCTATATACAAATGAGTGAAATTGGCTTCTCCTACCTCACACCATACACAAGAACTAAGAGGGATCGGATTATAAAATTTTATCTATGCTGTAGCCTCAATTGCATAAAGTTATATATCCATATAGTCTACTACAGAGGAGAACACAGAATAATAAATTTAAGGGGCTGGGGTTGTAGCTCAGTGGTAGAATGCTTGCCAAGAATGTGTGAAGCACTGGGTTTATCCTCAGTACCACATAAAAATTAATAAATAAGATAAATGTATTGTGTCCATCTACAACTAAAAAAATTTTTTTTAAGAATTAAAACTAGGAGCTGGGGATGTGGCTCAAGCGGTAGCACGCTCACCTGGCATGCGTACGGCCCGGGTTCGATCCTCAGCACCACATACAAAGACGTTGTGTCTACCAATAACTAAAAAATAAATATTAAAAAAATTCTCTGTCTCTCTCTCTCTCTTTAAAAAAAATTAAAACTACTGATTTGGTATGAGGAGAGATTATAAAACATTCAAAAATATTTTAATCTGTCATTATACTACAGTATTATTCATGCAAGAGTAAAAATTATTCTCTCAAAATTTTACAGATATCATGAAATAAAAAATACAGTAAAATTACAAACTTTTGGGGAAAAATTATGGCTAGTTAATTGGGCCTCAATAAACATTTTTTTTCTTTTTTTTCCTCATAATAACCTCAGGACCTTGCACAGGCCAGGCAAGTGCTCTACCACTGAGCTACATTCCCAGCCCTTTTTTTTTCTTTTTTCTCCCATTTTCATTTTGAGACAGGTTCTTCCTAAATTGTCATGATGGCCTAGAATTTGTGATCCTTGTGCCTTAGTCTTCCAAGTATTTGGGATTACAGACATAGCTTGATAATTTCTTTAGTGATAATAATAATAATAGTAATAATAATAATAATAAATAGTGTTAATAATAATAATTATTATTATTATTTAGGCACTGGGGACTGAACTCAGGGGCACTCAGCTACTGAGTCACATCCCCAGCCCTATTTTGTATTTGATTTAGAAACAGGGTCTCACTAAATTGCTTAGCACCTTGCTTTTACTGCTTTTACTGGCTTTGAACTCGCTTAAGGGTAAGCAAGTCTCATAAATGGGACCAGATAGCCCCAAAATCCCGTAGTGGTCAATGCCATGGACTGCTTTCAAGCAGAGTTTTTAAAAGAATTTTAAAATGAGGAAATTGGTGTGCCAATGTAGCAGAACAACTGTGAGCCAATATGGATCCCATACAATCTTAGATAAATTTCACTCATCTTGATTAAAGCCCTAAAAGATAAATTTTCTTTTTATGGAGAAAAAGACGTGAGGCCCTTACAGAGATTACTAGGTCTGAAATGCAAACTTACGGGTGTGGCATAATGGCCTGGAATCCATTTCTCAATCCTTGGCTTTTCTTAATGCTTTCTAGAACTGGCCTGGTGAGAATTCCCTCAGTGTTCCCAACTAAATAAGTGAAGATCATAATGCATCAGGATTCTGATAATTAATCCAATGTTGTATTCGATGATTTGACTCCTGGGAAGCACAATAGGCTAAAAAATATCATTAGTAACACTCGGCTAAAACAAAGAAACGAAAAAACGTAACGAACCACATAGAATCTGAACATGGGAATGAAGATTTTGAATGGTTTTGTGTTTTTGGAATAGTGAGTGTTCTGATAGCCTTTATATGAGGGGAAAGGTGGCAGCCTCTTCTAAAGGAGTTGCCAGTCATCTAGGAGTGAGGCAGCTGGGAGAGAAAGTCTTATCTCTTTGGATATACCATCAAGATAATCAGAGGGTTACTGCTGTTAACAGTCGAGTGCTTGTGAAGCTGACAAATAGGTTGTGTGTGCACTGCGTATGTGAATAAAAATAGACAAGGCAGTAAAGTCCTAAGAGCAAAGAGTGACCCTTCCCAAGAGACTGATTATCATGCAAGGTCATCATCAGCCCAACAATTCCCACACATACAAAAAAAAAAAATCACTATCTTATTAACACAGTAGGATTTTATTAAATCCTAACAGAGTAGTGGGGAAAGTGATTTCCTTTTGTTTTCCTCTTAGACCAGTCATCAATTTGGCAAAATAACTATTTCTGCCAGTTGTGACAGTAGGGCCACTGGAACACCTGCAAATACTAATCACGCCCTTTTTGGAAATGGAAGCAGTTGCTATGTTAATGAAAAATAAGTGGAAGCCTATCTGGAAAGAGCGCTTGGAAAATACAGATTTTATACTTTCCTTACCAAGGACTAAAAAGACTAGTTTACATGTATGTGGCGATTGACAATTTTTAAAGTACTTTCTCAAGCATTGTTTCATCTGATTTTCAAATTATTTCGTTTCTGAGTAACCTGTGCCATATTACTTGATCTCCCCCAAAGTTCAGTTCCCTCATCTGTTAAAGAAAAAAGGCAGGGGTGGGGGTGGGATGTCCATTTACTTAACAAAGTTATTTCAGGGATATAAAGAATGTGGAGTAAGAGATCAGTGCAGATTAGTTCTCAGCCCTCTGCAATACTGATTTCCAACACCAGAATAAGTTTCTGAGGAATAGATCTGGGCCCAGAACCGAAGTCACCTGAGTGCATCCCTGTACCAGGGAGGGAGAGTATTCCACATATCTTATATGCTCGCTTGATCTCATTCCCGAGCCCCCTTGGACGGAGCTATTCAGACAGTAATGAGAACTGACTTGAAGGAAATGAGAGTTGGCTGTGGGGGGCGCAGAACTGTAGTGCTGGATATTTGGGAAGCTGAGTCTGGAGGATCACTTGAGCCCAGGAGTTCTGAGCAACATAGTGAAACCCTGAAACCCCGGTTCAGTTCATCTCTCTTTACACTCCCAACCTTCTCAGAGCTTTAAGTTTCCTTGATTCTGGTTTTGTTTCCAAAATAGTATATGAAATGACAAATAGTTTCACATTAAACCCTCAACTAGACAGAGATTATCTTTAAAACATTCACATAAAGAAGGGGACTATGAAATAGTCAACCTTGTAATTGAAACTAGAACAAGTCACAGTAAAGCAAAAAATTATTATTATTGATTGGGTTTTATTTTTAACACCAGTTAAGTAACTGTGAGCAAAGTGTAAAACCTTCACTTGTTGATTTCTAAGATTAAAATCAATAAAACTGTCCATAATCTATACCTCTCAGGTTTGCCTCTCCATAGTAGATCAGACAAGAGTAATTAGATTTCTGCCTGACTAACAAGAGGAGAACTGTTTCATTTTGGATCAAAATCTTCTTAGTGGATTGAATCACATTTCCTTTCCTTTACCCATCAACACTTAGCAATTGCTTCTGTGTTATATTTGGTTCAAACTATCAAAATGTTATCCTATAATTTTCAGTAGAAAGGATGCCAGAGTTTAAAGTTTCATTCTAATTCTGGATTTAAAGATTATTCTTCCAATTTCACATTTTTCCAAAATTCTATGCTTGATATAATTTTAAATGTGATAATATCTATCCTTCTCATTCTCACAAAAGGAAAATCAACCCATAATCTGAAACCTTAGTTCACTGAAGCCAAATCATTTTTATTGCTGCATTATAATTACAGATAATTGGGGTTCATCTTGCCATATTTGCACATGCACATAACATAATCTTTCCTAGAACCTTCCCTTTTCCTCTCTTCCTTCTTCTCTACTGATCTCTCTTCTATATTATTTTCATTAGTACACTATATTATAAGGATAGCATAATTTGGTAGATTTCATTCCACAGGACTTCCCCATTTCCTCCTTTTCTCCCTCCCACTTGATCTGCTTCTTCTACTCTTGCTAGTCTCAATCCTGTTTTTGGGAGATCCCCTTTTATTATTTCTTTTTTTCTAAAACCATATCATAATTACTGCTTTAGAGTACAAAATCAGTAACAGACAAGCAAATATGTGACCTTGCCTTATCTGTGTTCTATATACAAATGAGACTGATGTTGTTGAATATACCCTTCTCTGATGACAATAATTTCACAATAATAATATTCTGAAACAAGATTACAGTTCTGCATAGCCTTACTTATTTTTACATTAAACTAGCAAACTGAAGCTACTTCCCATGAAAGCAGTTGATATTTCATCTAAATGGACTACTACTATGGCTCATACAAGCCCTGCCTCATGGTCACTTAAGCATGGTCACTTGACAATTTTTAAAGTACTTTCTCAAGCATTGTTTCATCTGATTTTCAAGTTATTTCATTTTTGTGTAAACTGTGCCATGTTACTTGAACTCCCAAAAGTTCAGTTCCCTCATCTGTTAAAGAAAAAAGGCAAGGGTTGGGGTGCGGTGTCCATTTACTTATCAAAATTATTTCAGGGATATAAAGAGTGTGGAGTGAGGATCAGTGCAAATTAGTTCTTAGTTCCCTTAAGCAGAGGGTATGTGGTAGGAAGAAGAGACGCACCATAGTTGCTTCAAGAGCAGGTTCTTCACTTTTGGATCTGTAGTTCTTAGAAATGAGAATACAGGGCTGGAATATAGCTCAGTGGCAAAGAGTTTGTCTTGTAAAGTCCAGTTCCAAAAAAAAAAAAAAAAAGACCAACAGAGAGAGAGAGAGTGAGAGAGAGAGAGAGAGAACACAAATTAAAAAGCATTAAAAGTTACAACATTTAAAAGCAAAAAATAGTGCTAGTAAAACAACTTTGCCAACTAGACATAACTGAGGGAAAGAGGCAGGGATTTCAGTTCTTCTTCTGTGTGATAACAATGATAGCCCCCACCCCCACCCCAGTATTGGGGATTAAATCCAGGGGCACTCTACCACTGAGTTCCATTCCCAGTCCTTTTTGCTTTTTTTATTTTGAGGAAATAGTCCCTGCTGGCCTTGAACTTGCATTCCTCCTGCCTCAGCCTCCTGAGCAGCTGGGATTACAGCTGACACCCAGCTGACAATGATATACTGATATACTACACTTGGGGACCTTCAGCACTGTCAGGAATCATAGGAAAAAAGAATAGCTTCCAGAATGTTCAAAAAGAGAAAAATTGGATGTTCCTGCAGGAAATTCACTCTGCTTTTTAGAGGAGCTGCTGGTTTATTAGTTTGTTGGTTGTGGTTTCTTTAAAAAAAGGACTGTCCCTTTAGGACATTTCAGTCAGTTTTCCTATATAGAACTATCTGCTTAATCACAGCAAGGGAAAGATGCTGTCAGCCACTTAGCTCCTTTGTATATTTTAGAGTATTTCATCCCTGTGCAGCCTCAATTGGTAATGGTAGTTTTTCTTATTTTAATAAACATCAGGAGTAGAACTGCACCTGCACTTTAGAGTTTAGAGAATGTGTTCACACATATCATCTCATTTGACACTTACAACTGTGTGAAGTACGCAGTGCAGATACTATTTTTGGGAAAAAAAAAAAAGAAGTGGGATTAAAAGTGGTTTAATAACTTGCCTAAACTTTCCAGCCATTTAGGTCTAAAACTGGCTCTTCTCCATTACATTGTGTCACTTCATGGTAATATAGCTCTTCAGGGTACTGCAGGGCAACACATTCATCTTGTTTGAACATGAAATTATAGTAATACAGGAAGAAGTGGGCATTCACAAAATTTGTTCATGTACTATTTAGGTGATCGAAAGATGGTGTTGATTGTTATCTTGCAGCTGTGTGTGATTTGAATATTATGGAGTATATCTTGTAAACAATCTTTTAGTTGGGGAGAGGTTGTTTCGGCTTTTGGTTTGTTTTTGCTGGGGATTGAACCCAGGGCCCCACACATGCTAGTCAAGTGCTCTACCACTGACTACCACCCTCAGCTTTAAGACTTCTTTAGTGATAGCTGCAAACATATTTTTAATGAAAAAAAAAAGATTTTTTTTTCTGATTCTATAAATGACACATGCTTTTCCCATGTACAGAAAATCATAAAGAACAAACTAGAAAATATCAGAAATCCCAGCAACTAGAGTAAACCACTGCTTTTACCACTGCTCTTTTCAGAATCTAAGCATATACACATACTCCGGCATGCATAAACACAGTTTTATATGAGATTGAATCCAGTCCCTACACGTGCTAGGCAAGTACTCAACCACCAAGGCACCCTCCTATCCCCTGGTATTTTCTACTGTACAACATCTTAAATATGTTTGCATACCAAGAGATGATGTCTATTTAACCATTTTTAATTGCTGAGGATACAGATGTGCCTTTTATCATCTAACCCTCTACTGATGGACATTTAAACAATTTACATTCAAATTTTTTGCTATTATAAACTATGATGAAAATTTAGGATACATTTATGAAAGTATTACTAAATCAGAAGATACTTTAATTTTAAATTAAGATAAAAATCACCACACTGCCCTCCAGAAATATTCTAATTTGTACTCATGTTGACAGTGACTGAGGACAAATTTTCCCACACTTTGAATGAGGTCAGGTTTTGTCAATGAATTCTTATCTTTTCCCATCTAAAAAACTTAAATGGGGACAAATGAGAAGAGCCTATTGAAGTGAAAGCATTGAAATTTTAGATTCTGGCAACCTTTTTTGCCAGCAGAGGCTTCTACTCCTGTCTGAGGAGCTCAGTCAGCTTTTCCTGAGGGATATGAATGGCATCCCCTCGGGTATTTGCCGCACAAGACACCTCTGAGTCTTCTCAGGGCTGATCCCTGCCACTCCTCTATTCTTCCAGACTTGTAGCTAGATTCAAGTTCCAGCAGACTGCAAAAGCTGAGGAACAAAATGTGAGTCAAGGAAAACATGCTATCACGCGAAAGGGCAGCATATTTGTAATTTATACAGACACAAATCTGGGGAGTATGTGTGGGAATATATGTTAAGGGTGAAGGGCATCAAATTGGATGAGTCCATATGTACTGACATGAGCCTTCTGAGGATACAGAGGAAAAGACAAACTCAGTTTCTCCCACTGTTCTCTTACAATGCATCTGTAACACCAGGTGTGTGTTTGGGGGCGGGGTGAGGGGGTGATTCCCGCCCCCCACCAAGCAAGCAGCACTGCTGCAGTCAACACCAAATGGCATCCTTTAGTTTTTTCAATCTGAGACTATCTACTGCCCCACTACCACCACTCCTGATGCCAGTCATCAGCCCCAGCTTGTTTCACCTGTGCTTCTGACCAACCAGCTATAAATCAGTGTTGTCGCAACCCCCTCCTTGAGTTCAATTAATTTGCTAGATCAGCTCACAGAACTTAAGTAAACTTTCTTACATTTTACTGGCTTACTTATTTATGTATTTACTTATTTATTTAGGGTCCTGGGAAATGAACCCAGGGGTGCTTAACCACTGAACCACATCCCCAGCCCTTTTCTGTATTTTATTTAGAGACAGGCTCTCACTAAGTTGCTTAGGGCCTCACTAAATTGTTGAGGTTAGCTGTGAATTCACAATCCTCTGCCTCAACCTCCCAGGCCACTGGGATTTACAGGCGTGTGCCACCGCATCAGGCTCATATTACAAGAATATTACAAAGGAACCAATGAACCCCAGAGGAAGAGCTGGAGTATATAAGGTATGGGTCAAATGACTTGCAACTTCCATGCTCTCCCTGGGCACTGCATCCTCTAGGAGCACCAGGAATTTCAGCTCTCTCCTAGCTCTCTGAACGCTGTCCTTGTTCAGTTTTATGGGTAAACTCCATCCCCTCGCATGATTGATTAAATCACTGGTCATTGGTGATCAACTTGACCTTCAGTGCTTTTTCCCTTCACAGAGGCTGGAGAGGAGGTTGCCCTAATTCCCAGCTCTCTAACCCAGCCTTGGTCTTTCCAAAACAGCGCTCATCCTAAAGCTACGTAATGCTAACCATAAGTCAACTCAATAACAACAACAAAAAGACATTTATTCTTTGGAGATTCCATTCCAAAGATTTTAGAAGTTGTATTCCAGGAAACAGGTTTTTTGGTGAATATCAAATATACGTTTCATAAGCACAGATTCTGGTAAGGGTCTTGAAAGAGCTAAAATAGTTTATTTGAATGGTTGGATGAAACACGGACCAATAGATTGCCTACACTAAGTAAAGCAAAAATTTTAAAACTGCCTTGGATACTGAAAAGGAAGATATCTAAAGGGTTAGAAAGACCAGCATATTATAGTGGAACTACCTGGTAGGACCTATTCACTCACCCCATGACGGTCCAGAGAATGCAGCTGTCACCATGACTGTCAAAAGTGAATTTGTGAGGGGAGCTTCAGCATTATTTCAGTGCTCTGGTATGAATCATCAAAACAGACAGTGACAACTTCTCAATCAAGTCCCGGACATGAACCAGTTCATGGACTCATCCCAGAATGAAGGGGAAGATAGGTCCCTTTCAGAAGGACCCTACTACCCTGACAAAAATCTATATTGTTAATCTTCCTTCAAGGCTTCCCCAAAAGAAAACTTCCAGGGATTATTGGACACTTACTCTGAATTAAGGAGTTTCAAAACATCACCAAAATCTACTAGGTATCATAAAGGAAATATTTACCAGATCAATAGCTGCATATTAGTTGTCAGAGCATGTATTAATTTGTTTGAGCAACTGTCATGGTTTGGATGTGAGGTGTCCCCCAGAAGCTCACATGTGAGACAATGCAAGAAGGTTTGGAGGAGAAATGATCTTAACCTAATCAGTGAACTAATCCCTAATGGGATTAACTGAGTAGTGACAGAAGGCAGGTGTGGTGTGGCTGGAGGAAGTGCTTCATTGGGGGCGTGGCTATAGGGTGTATATTTGAATCTGACAAGTGGAGTCTCTGCCTCTGATCATCGTGTGAGCTGGTTCCCTCTCCCACACTCTTCGACCATGAGGTCCTGCCTCTTCTCAGGAATGGAGCCTGCTGTCTATGGATTGAGACCTCTAAAACCATGAGGCCCCTAAATAAACCTTTCCTCCTCTATAATTGTTCTGGTTGAATCTTTTAAGTCACAGTGGCAAAAAAAGCTGGCTAAAATAGCAATGAAACCACATCTGAAATAGCAGCAACAATTGGAGTCACCACTCACTTAAGTTTATGATAATCCAGTCACTCTTTAAAACCTACTTGTTGGCCAGATGCAGTGGCTCTTGCCTGTAATCCCAGATATTCATGAGGCTGAGGCAGGAAGACTGCAAGTTTGAGGCCAATGTGGGCAACTGAGTGAATTCTGTCTCAAAATTTAAAGAGAGCTGGGGTGTAGCTCAGTGGTAGAGTGCTTGCCTAGCATGTGCAAGGCCCTGGGTTCATTTCCCAGTACTACTCACATACATTCTCTCTCTCTCTCTCTCTCTCTCTCTCTCTCTCTCTCATACACACACACACACACACACACAAAATTATCTTTTTTCTGCCACCAAGCTACCTTGCAAACTGAGCTTCCCATCAGAAATTGAGTTATTTCTGACCCACCAAGCCATATATTTGGGTGTATACGGCAACATTCCAAAGTTAAATGGAAGTAGTGTACATGAGATCACGCTGAAGCAAGCCCCCAAAGCATTCATTCCATGACAAAATAGCTCAAATACCCGTGGCCCTACTCCCGCTACACCATTTTCTCTCTCTCAGCCAGCATCTATGGTGTCATGAGCAACTCCTACCATTGGTTGATGAGGAAGAGAGAAATCAAACCTGATTTATAGGTGGTTCTGCAGGATATGGAACACTACCCACAAGGAAACAACTGCTCGATACAATGGTACGCTGAAAGAGGGTGGTAAAGGACATTCTCCCAAGAAGTATAACACAGAGTAATGTTCCAGGTTATTCATTTACTTGGAAAGAGAAATGACCAAAGGTATGAGTTTATACAAATCCATGGACTATAGCCAATTTGGTTCGCTGAATAGGAACCCGGAAGGAACGTGACTGAGAAATTTGGTGACAGGAGGTATGAAAAAAAGATATATGGATTGACTTCTCTAAATGGGCAAAGCATATCAAGATATTTGTGTTTATATGAATGCTCAGCAAGAAGTAACCTCAGGGTTTGGTGAATGATTGAATGTGAAAAGTTAAGAAAAATGATGAGTTGAGTATGAATATAGCATAATGAATTTCACTCTTATGTATAATTATAATGAACCAACAAAAAAGAAAGAAAAAGAATGAATTGAAAGCAGACACAAGACTATGAGTACAGGAACCAAGAGAATGGTGAAACCAGGAAGCTCTTGGGGTCCAAAAAACAGAAAAGAGCCCAGTTTTTAAGAAGCAAATCCCTTGATGCTAGCGTAACACACAAGTAGAGATACCATATAGACAATTAGTTGTCTACAGATGCAGATCTATATGGGACTAAAATGGGATTCGAAGTTGTAAGAATGCACAACCTTTTGTAAAAAGTAGCTGCCCTGGGAGGACCAAGTACTGAGTGCTGTAAAACCACAGATGCAGGTGGGGTAGCTTACAAGTCAAAGAGAAATGATTATTAAGAGACCTAATATAAGCATCCAAATGAGGGTTTTACTTGTTTTAAAAACCGGATAGTCAATGATGGTGAAAGCAATGAGCATTTAAGATTTTAAATGACTATTCATCAAACAAAATTCTGTACATGAAAGCTTATACTAGCCTTATTCATAATAGCTCCTAACTGGAAACAGCCCCAATGTCTATTAATATATGCAAAGAACTAGTAATATATGCAGCAATGTGGATAGATCTCCATAGAACTACGCAACAAGACTAAAGCCAATCTCAAAAGTTACATATTTATTTTATTCCATTTATATAATACTCTCAAAACAAAATTATGGGCATGACAAACATATTAGTGGTTGCATGGGCTATGGAATGGTAAGGGGTGGACATAACTATTAGTGAGAAGCATAAGAGATCTTTGTGGTGACAGGACAATTCTATCATGATTATGACAGTGCTAATACAAACCTATCCACATGATAAAATTGCATAGAACTATACATACAAATGACAGCACAGAAAAGTGGTGAAATCTCTAACTTTTCATGTAAGACTTCGTTATTTAACAAGTTACTATTGGGGAAAACTGGATTAGGGATACATAAGACTTCTCTCTACTATTTTTTTTTCACAACTTCCTGAGAACCTACAATTATTTCGAAATGGAAAAAAAAAAAGCTGTGTTGGGGGCAGAGGGGTTAGCTATTAGGTTTAGCCAGGAGCAGTTACTTTAAGGATATTTTCTGTAAAATGATGCAGACAATAGTCAAAACACAAGAAACAAATGTCAAATAATCTCTTCTTCCAACTAAACCCCAAAAGTCCACAGTATTTTCTTAAGATTACAATTCATACCAACCAAAACAGGAAAGGCAAGGCTAAGGGGATACTCAATGAATAGTACAGTTCCTGCCTAGCATGTGCAAGGCCTTGGATTCAATCCCCAGTACCACAAAAATAGATAGATAGATAGATAGATAGATAGATAGATAGATAGATAGATAGATAAAATAAAGAGAAAAGGAAAGGGCCTTTTGAAAAGAAGGATTGCCTTTTAGAATGTAGCAAACAAAAGCACACAGTTTGAGAAGACTTTGGAGGTACTAGATCTAGTGTCTGATTTTTTGAGCCTTAAATGCAAGAGGCAAATGGATTAAAGACACTGACTGCCTTTCTCTGACTCACTATCCTCCAGGACAATTAGTTTTCAACCAGAATCAACAGCCTCAAGGGTCAGAATTGCTGCCTATCAAGGACTTACTACCAAGGATTATTATCATTGAGCAGAGCAGAATAACTTAAGTGATAAGTCACTAGGGGTTATATTTGCAGCTCAGCATGTGGGACCAAAGAAGTTCAACACATTGCCTGATCTAAAAATAATCACCCTTGATGCAGAATCCTGCTATGTTCAGAAATTTAATATACAAGACAAAATGTTTCTATTCATCTCAGAAGTTCCTATTATAAATAACCTATATCTGCAGATCTTACTGGTCCAAATGATTCACCTCTCTCTAGCTCGTCTTCCCATATGCTCCTTAAGAATATATATGTATCTCCAAATCTCTAGATCTCCTTCTCCAAATCTAATAGTGACCCTCTCAATAAGTTTCCTTCCAAATTCATGAGAGAAAAGTTTTTCCTTGCCTTTGGATATTGTCTATAACATTCCATGAATCACACACTTGTAGTCCCAGTTATTAGGTTGAACAAGCCCAGGAGTTTAAGCCCAGGAGTTCAAGACCAACCTGGGCAGCAGAGCAAAAACCCATCTACATACACCTATATCAATAGACAGATAAATGAAAGAGAAAATGAACACAAGAAAGGAGAGGAAAAAAAGTATTACTAACCAGGGGACAAATCTTGGAAAATCCTGCTCATCTGTTTTGGTTTCATATAAATTAGGATATTTTCAGAAAAAAAAAATAGACTTACAATTTTAGTACTGGAAGAGACCTTAAAAGATTCTGTAAAGATTCTATACCTCACTCCCGGCTCTTTTTTTTCAACAGATGTAGAGCCAGGCAGGGTGGCTCACACCTGTAATACCAACAGTTTGGGAGACTGAGGCAGGAGAATCATAAATTCAAAGCCAGTCTTAGCTATTTAGCAAGGCCCTAAGCAATTTAAGGAGACTCTGCCTCAAAACTAAAAAATAAAAATAAAAAATAAGGCTGGGATACGGCTCAGTGGTTCAGTGCCCCTGGGTCAATCCCCAGTACAAAAACAAAACAAAAACAAACAAACAAAATAAAAACAACATAGAAACAGAGGCTGAAGAAATTAAAGTAACTTCAAGTTCATGAAACCAACAACATTAGAGACAAGAAGTTTAATGATTTTAATGCTGTTCTTAGAATCTTTGTTTTTTTGCCAAAACTACTATACCACTGCTACTACTATGGCTACCACCCCAACTCTTTCCTAAATTTGAAGAGACATTTGAATCAGCTATAAAGAAGAGTACACTCGAGCACAGTGGCCCAGGCCTATAATCTCAGCAGCTTGGGAGACTTTAGTAGGAGGATCACAAGTTCAAAG
The DNA here is from genome assembly GCF_052094955.1 of Ictidomys tridecemlineatus. NCBI lineage: Eukaryota > Metazoa > Chordata > Mammalia > Rodentia > Sciuridae > Ictidomys > Ictidomys tridecemlineatus. Next base: position 79,367,786 of record NC_135481.1, read on the forward strand.
CCAATCTCAGCAATTTAGCGGGGCCCTAAGCAACTTAGCAAGAGCCTATCTCAAATTGAGAATATGGCTCAGTGCTTATGCACCCATGAGTTCAATCCCCAGTACCAAAAAAAAAAAAAAAAAAAGTACAAAGCCAGGCGTGTTTTCTCATCTGGATTCCCAGCAACTGGGGAGCCTGAGACAGGAGAATCTCAAATTGGAGCCAGCCTCAGCAACTTAGGGAGATCTGTCTCAAAATAAAAAGTAAAAAAAATAAAAAGGGCTAGAAATGTAGCTCAGTGGTAAAGCACCCTTAGGTTCAGTCCCCAGTACAAAAAAAGAAAGAGCTCCTAACACATAAGAAATGATTAACATTTAAAGAGATGGAACTGCTTATTACCCTGATTTGATCCTTGTGTGTTGTATACATCTATCAGATTATCATTTCTATTTCATAAAGTTGTACAAATGTTATGCTTCAATAATGATAATAAAGGTCAATTATATTTTTTAGTTCAACTACTTGATATTAAAAGAATCTGGTCATACATCTTAAAGAGTATGTGTGAGAGAAACAGAGACTTATATACATATATTGTACTTTGTGGCTACATTATAATCCTTATCAAACTGTATGATAGCTACTAGTAAACTCTATTCACCTGTCACAATATAAGTACCTGGAAATTAGAAGCCACTTATTTTTCCTATTTTGTGTATTTACTTTTCCCCTTTAAAAGAATTAACTATTCCAAACATTTTGAAAAATATAATTATATAGCAAACATTCAGAATTACCAAATCTTTAATTTTTTTCTGAAAGAAAAAATGGTCAGTTGGGCTTTATTAAAATTAAAAACTTCTCTGTGAAAGACACTATTAGGAGACCAAGAAATCAAATGCTGGGATAAATTATTTGTGAAACACATAGTTGAAAATGGAATATTCAAAATACATAAAGAAATTATGAAATTTGACAAACAACTGAATTTAAAAATGGGTAGAAGATCTCAACAGACACTTGACCAAAGGAGATATATAAATGATGCATAAACAAATGGAAATAATGTTCAACATCATGTGTCATTATGAAATTGAACATGAAAACAAAAAGATACAATCACATAAGTGTTTGTTGTAATTTGTTATGTATGACAGCAGAATGCATTACAATTCATATTATACATATAGAGCACACTTTTTCATTTTTCTGGTTGTATACAAAGTAGAGTCACACCATTTGTGTCTTCATGCATGTACTTAGGGTAATGATGTCCATCTCATTCCACTGTTTTTCCTACCCTCATGACCCGTCCCTTGGAGTTGGAAAATATAATACTAAGTGAAGTTAGCCAATCCCAAAAAAACAAATGCTGAATGTTTTCTCTGATGTAAGGATGCTGATTCATAATGAGGTTGGGAGGGAGCGTGGGAGGATTAGATGAACTCTAGATAGAACAAAGGGGAGGGAGGGGAAGGAAGGGGGCATGGGGGTAGGAAAGGTGGCCAAATCTTTAATTTTGTTATATACTTTTTTTTAGATGGAATTTTTTATTTTTTCTTTTTGAGACAGACTCTCAGTCTATTCTTCAGGCTAGCCTCAGACTCTTGAGCTCAATAAATCCTGCCACCTCAACCTCCCTAGTAGCTGGGACTACAGGCACACCATCTAGCTCAGCTAGTTGTGTTATATTTATTTCAGGCTTTTTAAAATTAAATATTAGAAACATTGTTGAAAACTCCCAAATTCATTCCCCTCCCTCCTCAGAGAGAACCACTGTCTTGGATTTGGTGTTGTGTCATTCACATGCGAGTCTTTATAGTCTTACCACATATGTAGCAACATGAATGCATTTTATCGTTTTGCATATCTTATACCCTAAATATTTTTCTGAAATTTGCTTTATTTATCTCTTATCCAACTTGCTAAGTTGATGAAGATGGCCCTTGAATTTGCAATCCTTCTTCCTCAGTCTCCCAAATCGCTGGGATCACAGGTATGCAGCACCATACCCAGTAATATTCTTTTTTTTTTTTTTTTTTTTGTGGTGCTGGGGATTGAACCCAGGGCCTTATGCATGTGAGGCAAGCACTCTACCAACTGAGCCATGTCTCCAGCCCCCTGGCAATATTCTTCTAGATGTCTTTTTGTGCACACATGTAAAGGATTCTTTGCTATAAACACTGCTATTAAAGAATTGCTATAAAGGGCTGAGGATGTGGCTCAAGCGGTAGCGCGCTCGCCTGGCATGCGTGCAGCCTGGGTTCGATCCTCAGCACCACTTACAAACAAAGATGTTGTGTCCACCGAGAACTAAAAAATAAAAAAGAGAAAAAAGAATTGCTATAAATATTGACAAATTGATTTTTTAAATTTACCAAGTGTTGACGAATTGCCCACTAAAATGGTTGTCTGATATTTTGTTGCCAAAATTTGAGTCTCCATTTGGTCCACTCAAACTTTTAAAATTTTGGCCAATCTGATGGGTGTGGATTATTAGTTGACTTAAATTTTCCTGGTTATTAGTTATATCAAGTGTATGTTCCTATGTTCACTGCCCATATTAGGTTTCTGCTTCTGCCAATTGCCTGTTTTTATTCTTTGCCACTTTCTCTCCAAAGTTGATCAGTAGTCCTTCCTCATATGCTCTGCATGTATTAATTATTTGTCAGTTTCATGCATAACTTTTCTCAGTGAGACTTTTTCCTATTTATTTCTAGCAAACAGAAGAGTACCTAAAAGGGGCTAGGGTTATGACTCAGCGGTAGAGTGCTTGCCTCACATGTGCGAGGAAGGCCCTGGGTTTGGTCCTCAGAAACACATAAAAATAAATAAACAAAATAAAGGTATTGTATCCAACTACAACTAAAAAAAAATCAATATTTTTTTTAAAAAAGAGTACCTAAAAAAAACCCTTGAAATATAAAAAAAACTCTGCAGAACACTTTTTTTAAAAAAAAGAGAGTGAGAGAGAATTTTTTAATATTTTATTTTTTAGCTTTTGCGGACAAAACATCTTTGTATGTGGTGCTGAGGATTGAACCTGGGCCGCATGCAAGCTAGGCGAGTGCGATACCGCTTGAACCACATCCCCAGCCCTGCAGAACACTTTTAAACTTAACAAGAAAGAAAGGGATGAAGGGAGAGAGTGATTTTGTACATCATTCTGCCAAGGTATAGGCATTTGGAAAAGGTTCTACAACAGACTTGACAAGACTAATCAGTTCATTTTAATTCAAAATATCTGATTTATTAATTCAGTAAAATTTTTACCCTAATAACATTGGGGGCTTTCTGTATTGTTGGAGGTATTGATGGTGATGGCTTTTTGTTTAATACATTGTTTTTCTGTTTTGTTTTGGTTTTTTGGTCTATCTGAGCAGCTGCTTTTTTAACCAAAAGTAGCTTTTATTTCTTTTGCAGCAAGTCACTACAGTTGAAAAAACTGTATAACTAGGTTGTATGCTCATAAGTAGGTTAATAAATATTACCTTACAATCTCTTAAGATTTTGTATTGCCGTTTTTTCTTTGTCCCCACCCCCACCTCTTACTCTATAGAAGGCACAATTACATAAAAGGTACATATAGTCCACATTTGCTTCCTTAGGCATAGGAATTACACGGGGCTATTTCCATACAGGCAGTATTCTCCTAGCTCTTCTCTATAGATGCCAATTAGAAGATTAGCGTCTTTTCTCTCTCCCTCTTTGCTATTAAATAGTCACACAAAAGCTGAGCTGACAAATTACTCCCTCCATGGTGCTCGACAAAGACAGACAATAGATCATCATCATTTACTATACTCAAATCCTATTAATCACAGATTAATGAGAACATGTCTAGTGGGGAAGAAATTACCAGAATGTGGGCCTATTGGCTTGTTACTCATGTAACATCTGCTTGGGCTTTACCTTTAGTGTCATGTCATCTTTTATCACATTGAAATAATGTTTGCTCCAGAAACATAATTAAGATAATGGAGCAGCTTCAGAGCCCTTCCCTTAATAATTAAAGAACTAGGGTTATATTTCTTAGTCCAGTGGCTTTTAAAAAACTAATTTCCCTCTGTTCTTGATTATTTCCTTTTTCTTTTGCTCATAATGAACTATCAAATCTTGGAGGCTTTTTTTCCGCTTCTCTGTAAACTATGTGATTAATCCTCATGCCCAAAACTAGGACAAAGTCAGAGTTTGAATTCCTTTTTCTATTGAGATAAAATTCATATAACATAAAATTCACCACTGTAACCACATTAAAATATACAAGTCAGTCAATTCCTTTTGCAATTCGAAACGTCTTAAATTCAAATTAACACTTAAAATACCATTTAAGCTTTGAAAGGAATATTAAGTGCTATGTTTCTTTTCCTTAATTCTTTCTACAATGTGCTGTCTTTTAAAATTTACTGATTTATCTCTTACGTGCTGGGGATCAAACTCAGGGCCTCACATTGCTAGGCAAGTGCTATTCTATTGAGTTATACCATTCACCCACTGTTTTATTTTTTAATAGTCAAATACTTTTATTTTTTAAATCTGGGTTTTCACCCGTTTTTGATTCCAAGCTAATATTCTGTATTACCTTAAAACACAGAAGTTGAAATTTGGGTTCAAATTTAGTATTTCTCAAGGTCTCCTACTGCCTTCTTGTCCTAATAAGAGATAGACCTGTGGGAACAGAGATCAAGTTTTTAAAACAAGAGAAAAGCAATGGCATCTGTAATCTGCTGATAAAGAGGGGGAAAGAATCATAATTCATGATTACAAAATTAAAGAAAGTAATTGTTCATGTTATTAAAATCTAGAACATGTATTTGTCACTCTTGGAAGGCAGTGGTGATTAGTGCTCAGGGCTGGATAAGCTGTGATCCGAGGCTCTGTGATTAAGCCGTGATTCAGCACCACAGGAATAAAAACAGCTCCACAACCAAGAGCTGGCAAGCAGCAGACGGGGGAGGGGGAGGCTTGCAAAGAGCTTCTTAATTAAATTTTAATTATTGCTAATTAGAACTACTGTTTTTTTATATCCCCAACAAGGAAGACAAGAGTTGATCTTGGCTTTTTATTATTCTGCTAATTAGTTTCCCAAGGAGAGGTTTGAAAGGGCAGGCTGCTTCCACAGTATCCAAGTTTTTAGCTGAGCTCAGTGAACTACAGGTAGATCTTACCCTAAAAACCTAAGCTTTCATATTGAGGTAGCTCTCCTTTGGTTTCAAGATGCTGCAGGGAACGAGAGTGGTCCCTGGTAACTACTGGAAGAAATCCCTGAATCAGTTTTCCCATTGTTTATCTTCTACTTTATCTTCATACTAGTCTATTATTAAAATAGATAGCCAAATCTCTACATATACTAATGTGCTCAGATAAACTTTATGCCTTTGTGAACTGCTAAGTGTCAGAGACAGTCTGTACTGCATTTAAATAACCAGATGTATACATAACAAGTAACTGCTTGTCTGGATGCATGCCTGTAATCCCAGTTATTCGGGAGGCTGAGGCAAGAGGATTGCAAGTTTGAAGCCAGCCTGGGCAAAATAGTGAGCTCCTGTCTTAAAAGAAAATAAAAAGGGTTGGGGATATAGATCAGTGGAGAAGCAGCATGCACGAGGCCCTAGGTTCAATCCCCAGTGCTGGGGTTGGGGGGACTGCAAGTTTTCTCTAGCAGTGAATGGAATGCTTTACAGTAAGTAACAACAACAAATCTAAATCCTTGTTTTGAAGGGCTCCCAAGCTCTATTAAATACCATTTAAGATAAAATGTTCCCGGTGAACCACACTTGAGATTGCAAAGCAAAAACCCTAACTATAAACTTGAGGACATAATCCCAGAAGGCTCCCAAGATCTATTAGCATTATAAAACCTCTGCAAAATATGAGTCCTATTTTATAAGTGCATGCATTTCATAACTCTTCTCCCAAGATAATAAAGCTAAGAGTTCTGAGTTGGTGCAACTCCCTGTGTTAATTACAATAAAATCCATCAAATGAAATTACATTTTTGGAATCAACAGCCTTTGGCCAAGCAAATCCACATGCCTTGACAGCCTCCCTTTGCAGTTGGAGTCACATTAACACATGTGTTTGTTTCCTCACCTCTTACAGACCCAAGAGCCCTGTGATATGTTAATTCACACCAAATTCCAATCCTTTTCCTTGTCTTTATCTTCCCAACTCAATGATATGATGTGTCAACACCTTTCATACTGGGAAGAAAAAAATGTCTAGGCAAGATTTTATTTTTACTCATTTTAATTAAAATTACAAAAACTAGAAAACAAAGAGTAAGTAAATTAAATCTGCTTTTCAGTGCCATTCACCGTCTGCCCTATCAATATCCACTGTGATCTGAATTAGTCTAAAAAGTCATCTAGGTCTTCCTTACACTGATTAGTCAATTAGCCATATCTAACACTGGTGTAAAATGTGTTTTTCAGGTCAGTAGGTTACTCTCACAACCTTAGAGTAGTTGACATAGCAAATAAAAACAGACTTCTGAGACCCCCCGTTAATATTCAAAGATTTCTGGGGCTGCTTTAGCTTATTTCATATTTGAAAGCTATCTAATGCTCATATACATTTTCAAAAACCATAAATACTACATAATCGGGTTTTTTTTTTCATTGTATTTTTTATGTTAGATACAGAGCAGGCTATTATCAACTTCATTTTCACAAGTGAAGAGAGTCCACTAGAAAATTGTCCAGCTCAGTTATACTCCTTCTGTAACTTATTTGTTATACTCTTGTTGCTTACTTTACAACCACCTTATTAGTCAACAGGAATTGATTTTTTTTTTTTTTTTTTTTTGCCTTGGGGGTGGAGGGGAGAGGAGGTTTTATGATGCTAGGAATCAACTCAGGGCCTCACATGTGCTAAGCAATGGCTGTACCCCTGAGTTAACCCCCAGTCCTAAGACCTGGTTTTTTAAGAGACACTTAGACTGTTCCAAGCCTCTATGAGTCACCATTGGAAAAATCTCTAGACTGGGTGCCTTTAAAGAGAATGGGAGTAAGACAGAAAATGAAGGTCTCTTGTGGTTTGGATCTCAAATGATCGCCACAGACCCTGGGCTAAAGTCCTGGTTGTTGACCTGTGGAACTATTGGGAAGTGGTGGAACCTTTAAGAGGTGGGCCCTTGGAGAAGAGGCTGGGAAAGTGCTCTTGAAAGGCTGTTTGAACTCTGGCCCCTCCCTCTCTCTCCCTTTCTTTGCTTCCTGGCTGCTGGAGATGAGCAGCTTTGCTCTACCACGTACTCCCTGCTGTGATACCCTGCCTCACCAAGGCCCCCAAACAAAGAAGCCAACCTACCATGGACTGACATCTCTGAAACCATAAGCAAAAATAAACCTTTTCCTTTATTAAGTTGATTTTCTCAGGTATTTTGTCACAGTGCCAGAAATGACAAACACGAAGAGGGAAATAATAAAATAAAACAGGACAGTAACACTTCATAGAACATTAACTGCTTACTAAGAATGGAGGAGTCCAATTCAATCTGTGCACCTGGTGTTTCCCCATCTACTTACACCCTCCCTTGCTCCCCACCTTGCCCCCAAAAAAGAAAAGGAAACAAAACAAGAACAAACCTGACACCCGGTAGCATTCAAGGACACTTTGATATGTGAAGTTCCATTAGGATGGAACGAAGCAGGAATTCTCAAAGGCTTGAATTCTCTACTCTTTTAAGTTTGGACCACTTTAGTAAGTTGTAAGGTAACAATTTATCACAAATAGTACATAACCTAAATTAAAGCACATATGCCATGGTCTGAATGTTGTGGCATCTCAAAATCCATATATTGAATATCCTAACCTCCAAGGTGACGGAATTTGGAGATGATTAGGTCATGAGGACAGCCCTCATTAAGGTGTTTGGCACTATTTTTTTTTTTTTTGGTGGTGGTGCTGGGCATTGAGCCCAGGGCCTTATGCATGCTAGACAAGTACTCTTCTACCACTAAGCGGGGTTCAATCTCCATTACTTTTGATTTTTTATCTAGAGACAGGGTCTCACTAGGTTTCCCTGGCTGGCCTTGAAATTGTGATCCTTCTGCCTCAACCTCCCCAGTCACTAGCATTGCACCACTGCTCTCAGCGGTGATTGGTGCTCTTACAGGAGGCTGAAGAGTCCAGAGGTCTTCTTTTCTACCATTTGAGGACATGGGTAGCAGGCACCATCTGTGAACCAGGAAGCAGGCTCCTACCAAACACCAGATCTGTCAGTGCCTTGATCTGGCACTTCCCAGCCTCTGGAACTATGAGAAATAAATCTGCATTGCTTTTGAAGCACCCATCTGTATGGTATTTTGTTATAGGAGCCCAAATGAACTAAGACAATAGGCAGAAGATTTTGATCAAATATATAAATATCATTTCATATAAAAACTTAACTTCTTCAGGGTGTAGTGGCACATACCTGTAATCCCAGCAGCTCAGGAGGCTGAAGCAGGAGGATTTCGAGTTCAAAGCCAGCCTCAGCAACTCAGTGAGGCCCTAAGCAATTTAGTGAGACACTGTCTCAAAATTTAAAAAAAAAAAAACTTTTTTAAATGGGAGCGAGGGTTGCTGGAGATATGGTTCAGTAGTTGAGTACTCCTGGGTTTAATCCCCAGTACCAAAAAAAAAAAAAAAAAAAAGTGTGTGTGTGTGTGTGGTGTGTATGCACATATGTACATACACATGTTAGTTTTGCAAAATAGGATTCATATCTCCCAGCATACACTGAGTGTTCCAAATGGAAGAAAAGGAAGGAGGGAGGGAGGCAAAAGGAGAAGGAAAGAACTAGAAAACTAGAAAGAAGCTCTAAAAGAAAAGAACATTCCTTTATAATCTTAAAGCAGGTAGGGGCCTGCTAACTATGACTTAAAAGCCAGAAGTCCTTAAAGAAAATATTGATAAATTTAACTACATAAAAAATATTTTTAAGTTTCTACATGGCAAAAAAAATAGTATATGTGATATCAAAAGACAATTACAAATGGGAGGAAAATGATTGTAATTCTTTTCACAGACAAAAGGCAAATCTCCCTTGTCTAGAAGGCGTTCCTATAAATAGAAATAGGAAAAAGACTAACTAACCCAATTCAATAGTGAAATGAGCTAATGATAGAAACATTTCACAAAAGGGGAAATAAAAGAACTTTTGAACATAGAAAAAGATACCTAGCCTCACTTATAATAAAAAATTTAATTAAAACCATACGGATATATCATTTCTTAGCTATTAAATTGACAAAAGTCCAAAAATTTGAAAATGTACACTGTTGGCAAAGCCATTGGGAAACAGGCATTCTCATTTATTGCTGGTGGAAGTATAAATTAGTACGACACCTATAGAGGGCAATTTGCTATACCTATCCAAATTACATATGTATAAGCCCTGGGGTTAAGGGTATAAGTGATAGAGCACTTGCCTCATATACACAAGACCTGACTGCAATCTCCAGTACCCCCAACACGCACGTGCACACGCATGTGCACACACACACACACACACACACACACACACACACAGAGAACACAAATTCTTTGCTTATCAAATCCACTTCTGGAAACTTATCCAATAGATATACTTGCATAAATTATTCAATGAAACATATGAGTAAACATATCAGTAAAAGACTCTAAAACAGTCTAAATGTCCATTAATAACAAATTAAATAAATTATGGTACATCTACATAATAAAAATATTTTATAGACATAAAAACAACAAAAAAGCTTTATATGCTGATATGGAAAAAATCTCCATAGTATTTAAATTCTTTTCACATGTAGAATAGGGCTATCTTTTCCTTTAAAAAGTATAGTTTTTTTATTCTTATATATTCCTATCTACCTAATAACATTAATCATGTTAAGAACCAGGCAGATGAGAGTGTGACTCTGTATGTGTGTGTATGTGTGTGTGTGTGTGTGTGTGTGTGTGTGTGTGTGTGTGTGTTATGCTGGGGATCAAATCTAGAGCCTCACTTATGACAATATCCCCAACTCCTAGAGGGGCCTATATTGTGTACTTTCTAGCCTTCAACCACAGGTATACCTGTTCTCTATGATCCTTTCTACTACTCAACTATAAGTTATAAATTATAATGAATTCTGGTGATCACTTTAATCATTTATTTACAAATTTTTATTGCCTCAACAGTAAACATTTTTTGATTTTTCATTTTTTGCAATATAGGAAATGGAACCCAGGGTGCATAAATGTTAAGCTACATTCCCAGATTTTTTCTTTTTTTTTTTTTTACTTTGAGACAGGATCTCACTAAGATGCAAGGCTGGCCTTGAACTTGCAATCCTCCTGCTTCAGCTTCCCGAGTAGCTGGCACTACAGGTGCCTGGATGTTTGTTTGTTTGTTTCTTTCTTTCTTTCTTTTTTGCAGTACTGGTGAGTACTTATCACTGCACTATATCCCCAGCCCTTTATTATTATTTTTTATTATTTTTAGACAGGGAATTGCTAATCCCAGACCTAGAAGTCTGATGCAGAAGAATTGCAATTTCAAGTCCAGCTTTATCACTTTAGGGAGAGCCTGCCTCAAAATATTAAAAAAGGACTGGGGATATAGCTCAGTGAGAAAGCATCCCCGGGTTCAATCCCCCAGTACTTCAAATTAATTAACTAAAAAAGTAAGTTTCTGTTTAACCAAGAAATCATTATTGGTTTGCATTTCCTCCACCCTGTCTCTTTGCCATGCATATGGATTTTCTCTGATTATTTGTTTTGGGGTGAGAAATAATAGTTAATCAAAATGGTTGGTGCTTATCTTTCTTTACCCAGGAGATGAACTGGGACCCAATCCTTCATCTTCCCAGGCTTCCACTGCAATAATGAAATTCCATTACATTGAAAATGATGCGATTCCCCATGGGGTTAGTCGTACTCAGATTTGACTTATATGAATGATGGTGATGAGAATTAAAGGGGTAGGGAAATTCACAGAAAGAAAAGGCAGCGTTTCTATTTGCTTTCTGTGCTTTACTTTGCCTTAATTAAATTGTATAATGTCCATTAAAAACTTGCTTCACTGCTGATGAGGAAAAATAAGACAAAATAATAGAGATAAATTGCCCAACAGCTTCAGAATTCAGTATTCTCTGAACAGTATTCTTCTTCCTTCCACCTCTGTTCTCCACCCCCACTGTTGATCAATTCTCATTATTAGCTCTTAGAAAAGCAGACAATCTCTGGGACAAGCCTGGCTTCAGATCAGAGAGTCAATATTCTACTGTAACAATCTGCCAAAAAACGCAATTCAGGCACATTTAAAGTGTGTCTCCCCAGAGGACAGCAAGAAACAGAGGCCACTGAGAAGAGGTTCACTGTTTGGTTTTATTCAACCACAGCCACCTCTGACATCTCTAAGCCAGTCAGGGAGTGAGCAATGCAGAGTGACCACAGACCACAACACAGAGGCTGCCTAGGTCAGGGAGTTCATCCAGCTCCCTTCACCTTCATATAGAGATGAGTTCATCAAGACCAAGACTCGGAGAGGCTACATGTGGCAGGAGGTGTAACAGCAGCCTCACTTGGAAAATAATTTATGAGTCACAGGGAAAGTAACAAATGAAGATGCTTCAGAGTTGCAAGACACAGGATAAACATTTCCCTCTGTGTGTATGAAATTGTTATTTTTGTAACCCCAAATGGTAGGGCATCTGCAATGTTATGTCATTCAACTCTATGTACTTACATTTAACAGTTGAAACACACACAAAATAAAAAACAGAATGGAATAGAAATGATCTTAGAGAGATCAACTGGTGAGAAGCCAGAGGCCGGTAGAGAATAAATGACTTGTTTACATATTGTTAAATTATTTTTTTTGATATATACAGACTAGGGATTGAATCCAGGGGTGCTCTATCCCTGTGCCATTTTCTTATCAATATAATTTAATTAGAGTTAATACTGTGACAGAATATATGTGTAGACAGAGTGGAAGAGAGCTATGAAAATTTCATTTTAAAGAATATTTAAGTGTTTAGGGCTGGGGATGTGGCTCAAGCAGTAGCGTGCTCGTCTGGCATGTGCAGGGCGCTGGGTTCGATCCTCAGCACCACATAGAAATAAAATAAAGATGTTGTATCCACTGAAAACTATAAAATAAATATTTTTAAAAAAATAATATTTAAGTGTTTATTATGTAATCGGAATGAAGGATATAAACTGTAATAAAATTATATATTTTAAATGCATGTAAAAACTATACAATATATACAACATTAACAGAATTTCTGGATGTTTATATTAGTTATAATATAAACATTCCTAACCTTCAAAATTTTGGTCATCATACAGATTTTGCCTTTTCTTCTTCCCAAACATCAAAACAACATTGATCTGTAACAAGAATGCAACTATTTTAAAATCCAAATAATTAAAATTTACATGTGTCACTTTTCTTCTCTCTCATCTAGCTACAAGATAAAATCTCTCTCTCTCTCTCTCTCTCTCTCTCTCTCTCTCTCTTAGTCATACTAGGGATCGAACTCAGGGGTGCTCTACCTCTGAGCTACATCTCCAGCCCTTTTACTTTTTATTTTGAGTCAGGATCTCACTCAATTGCTGAGGCTGGCCTCAAACTTGTGGTCCTCCTGACTCAACCTCCACAGCTACTGGTATTATAGATGTGAGCCATCATGCCTGGCTAAGTTTACTATTCTCTTGAGAGATAGCATCAGAATTTTTTTTAAATCTTTCTTTCCAAAGTATCTGCAGACAGGGGTCCTAGAGTATCAGAGAAAAAGATCAAGATGCTTGTATGGGATTGAGAAATATGATGTTCTGGAGAGGGAAAAAAAGGGAGTAAAGAACTATTAAGTATTGTTTAAAAAACAAAAAATTCTTGATGTGGGTAGCATGTATCTAGTCTCAGCAGTTGGAAGGCTAAGACAGGACGGTCACTTGAGCCCAGGAGTTCGAGGGCAGCCTAGGCAGCACAGTGAGACCCTATTTCTAAAATTAAAAGAAAAACAAAGAGATATTAACTAGGAAAGAAAACAATATATAAATACAAAGCTATTCATATATTAATAGCTGCTAATCCCACATTTATATTTGAACACATATCGGGGAAAGGTTGTAAAAAACAGAGGGTTATGTTTTCTGTGGAAATATTATTGTTTCTTCCACAATTTACCCAGTTTTTCAAATAAACATATATTAGGTTTTTTTGGTTTGGAGGTATTGGGAATCAGACTCAGGGCCTCATGCATACCAGGAAAGTGCTCTACCACTGAGCACCATCCCCAGCCCTTTCATATTATTTTGAAACAGGGTCTTGCTAAGTTTCTCAGGTTGTCCTTGAACTTGAGATCCTCTTGTCTCAGCCTCCTGAGTGGCTGGGATTATAGGAGTGTGCTACCACACTTGGCCATGTATCAATTTTATGATCAGAAAAAAAAAAATTCTAAAAACCAAAGGAGTTTAGGCAAATTAAGAGAAGAAGAAAGTGTATGGAATGTGGTAAGCAAAGCTGTGAGGGTAGTGATGGGCTAGACATGATCTGGGAGCAATGACTTACGCTACCGTCCCTTGAGAGACGGTGGGAGAGAAACTGAGCAGAGTATATTAGGACCTGCTGAAGACTTTGAATGCCAATTTCACCTTCTAGGACCTGGTTTTCTCAGACTAGAGTAAAAGAAGAAGGAAAAGCCCAGGATACTAGGCAACTCCATTTGAGTGTGCTTCTGAGAACAAACCCTAGCAAGATTGACAGGCCCAGTCAAAGTGATGGAATATCAAAATGGCCCAGGTGAGTCACAGTGGATGAAGGACATGAATCAGGGAAACTATTCCATCCAGGTACCAGTCTGCATTAGGTAAGAAGGATAGATTTTCAAAAAAAGGAAATTATTAGGCGTCACCAGGCAAAACTGGGTCTGGAGTTTGGATACAGTAAATCTCAAGTTGATGCCAGGGAGTCCTCTTCAGCAAGAATTCTTAACCAGGACATCAGAATCACTTGTGAATATTCAAAACAAACAACAAACAAACAAACAAAAAATGCCTGTACTGTCCCCCTTCTCCCCCCAGGAGACCCTTATATTTCCCAAATCTGACCTTAAACCCTCAGTTGATATCCTCCAGGATTCTCCTTCTGGAAATAACTTAACTTGTGGGAAGCCCGCAGGCAGAAGAGAAGAAATGGTTCTAGGAGCTGGTTAAGATCAAGTTCTTGAGGCTTCCTGTTCTCTGACCCAAGTTCAGATGGCTGTTCCCAGCAATGCTCCCCACAGTCCTAAAATGGTGTTCCTCTCTACAAATCATCAAGAACGAACAGACATTCCTTGTCTCATCACTGAGATGTGAGCTCACATCGCAGTGTAACACCTGCTGATGGATCTATTCAAGAAGGGCTTTCATCCATCCAGTTTCCGAGATGGATAAAGTAAAGCTATTCAGTAAATTAAAAAGAATTTTCACCCATGCTTTATGCTAACCTTCATGCTTATTCCTGGCACTTCCAACATCAGTTAGGGCTATTTTTTCACAAACCCTCGTTCAGTACTTTGCAAGCCTCCCTGAAGATAAATCTTAGATTCTTATGTCCAAACGTAGATCTATAATCACAATTTCCAGGGACAAGTTCAGGTAACCTGCTTTAGACAAATGCCCTCATAATCCAACCATACTTCTGTAAACACATCTCTTTGTTGAATACCTAACCTCAGCTCGCTGACCTGAGAGAGGTCCTACAGTGATGACTGACCTCAATTTGCCTGGGAGAGGCCTAGCACCGATAACCACTCTTCTGCCTATGGGCTTCCCACAAGTTAAGTCAAAAAAAGACCCAGATGGCCCTCTTCTTTTAGCAACCCCTGTCAAATCTCCTTCTGAAGGAGGCAGGGATATGACAGAAGATCAGATCCTTCCCCACCCATTACAGGTATGATAGATGTGTGCCCAGACAAATGAGTCAGACCTATAGCCTGCTCTACACATATTCCAAAGCCTTTCACAAATTTCCCTTAAAAGAACTTGGAGAAACCCTAGAGACTATCCGAGTTCACAGTGAAGACTAAGAGTGGAAAATACAAATGAAGGCCCAGGAAGTAAAGGCCACACATAAAAGCATACTATAGCTCAGTGATAGAGCATTTGCCTAGCATGCACAAGTTCCTGAGTTGGATCCCCAGCATCATTAAAAAAAAAAATACTAATAGTAGGATCTGGCATCCATTATATACAATCTGTTATCATGAACCACACTATTATCAGTTTTCTTGAAGCTTAGTCCTACCAAGAAATAGCATAGTTGCTTTAGAACTACCTTACCCAGGCTTTGACATTTCCTACTATTTCAACCTCCTAGGTCATAATTTATATTCTTCCTGGCTCATCCAAACTGAAATGGTCACACAGAAACAAACCTATCCTATTGCAGCATCTTTCTTCTGGGAGGCATTTCCATAAGGAAACCAACTGGGCTGGGCTCAGCGTACCCATATCTCCAGATCTGGCCCAAAGTTTCTCACATTTTATAAGAGAAACTAAAAGAAAATCTTGGAAGATTTTGAGCAAGAAAGGAAATAAACAATAAAATCAGTGCTTTAAGACGGACAATCTGGCAACTGTAGGATGGACATAAAGATAAAAGTTATGGAGTTCATGGGAAGGTTATTATAATATCCAATATGAAAATCTGAAGGTCTGTGCTGGGCATGGTAGTGTACACCTATAATCCAGTGACTCAGGGACCTGAATCAAGAGGATCTCAATTTTTTTTGAGGCTAGCCTCAGCAACTTAGTGACATCTTGCCTCAAAATAGAAAATAAAAAGTGTTGGGATATAACTCAGTGGTGGAGTACCCCTGGGTTAATTCTCAGTGCTGATAAATGCATACATACATACATACATATATGTGTGCCTGATTTTGCAAAGTGGTAATAGAAAGGAATATGTTGAGGCTGGGGTGTGTTTTAGTGGCAGTGTACTTGCCTAGCATGTATAAGGCGCTCAGTTAAATTTTCCAGTAACACACACACACACACACACACACAGGAAGATGCCCAGATTAAGAAAAGAAAAAACAACTAACTCAGTGGAAATTTTTCCTAGAGATAAAGCAGGCTAAGAGAGATTGAGGGTGGAATTGATGTGACTTAAAAATAGGGGCATGGCATAAGAAAAGTGGGTATTGGAGAAAGCTGGTATTCCTGAGGGGCAGGCAATTTTAGGGATTATTTAGACAAAGCAAATCATTTAGAAAGCACTAAGCTTCATGCACCAACAGGGAAATAAAAATGTGATTTCCTTTGTGTATATGTGAATGGGCTTACTGTTTTCTAAATTTAAGAACAGCTCAGTGAAGAAAAAGAACTCAAATAGACAATTCACAGAGGAAGAAAGTCAAATGGCCAATACGCATTTAAAAGGATGTTCAATAGCAGAATCACAGCTGATAAGGATTGGCTTCTAAAAATAGAAATATAGAGCAAAAATCAAGTATATAATAGTCAATTGTCTTTGAAAACTTCTTAAAAATCCAATGAAATATAGTATAGATGCTTTGGTACCCAGAATCCTACTGTGTATGTTTTAGAATATAATGGATTGAATTAGGGGATCCCTCAAACTATTCTCAGCTTTAATCATTTATTATATGAACTTGTAGAACTCAAAACTATTAAACTCATAGTTACCGTTTATTATAGCAAAAGGATTGAGATTAAAATTAACACAGAAAAAGGTGTATATAGCAGATTCCAGGAGAAACCAAGCACAGAGTTTGAGCTGTCCCTCTCTGTCTGTGTGACATCACTTCATTCCCCCAGCAAAAGTTTGTGACAATACGCATAAATCACTGTTAACCAAAGACACTCACCTGAGCCTTGATGTCCAGAGTTTTTATTGGGGAGTAAGGGGAAATCCATCACAAAGACCAGAGCACTTATATGACTGACCCTAACTACTCGTCTCTACCCTCCCACACCCACCTCCTGCCAAATGTATGATTGATAGTGTGGCCCAGGACCATAGGTAAACATGAACAGGTGTTCATCATAAATTACATTATTAACAAACTCTCTGGCATGGCCTGTGGCCACTATGCCAAGACACTGTTATCAAGCAAGTGATTCCAAGGGCTTAGAGCTTTCTCCCATGAGTTGGTTGAAGGTCAGTCCTGAAGACCTTTGGAATGTGCAGGATTCAAACACCTACACCTGCTAAGTTAACCCTTTAGTGCACATACACATGAAACTGATTATTTATGTAAAACAAAACTGTTAATACTCTGTCTTTAAAGATCAGAATCATAATTCCTTTTTTGTTATTGATTGATCCTAGGGCCTTGAGCACGCTAAGCACACTCTCTACCACTAAGCTATAACCCCAGCTCACAATTCAATTCCTCTTTTAGGAATAAATTCAAGTAAATAACAGATATTAACAACGATCTATATCCAAAGATGATGATAAAAGAGCAAAAATTTGAAAACAAACTATTTACGATTTTTAAAATGGTAAAATAAGTCAAGTCACTGTCATATCTTGGACTTCTCTACAGCCATTAAAATGCATATGTTGGCAGACCAATGGTACAGAATAGAAGACAGAGACAAACCACAGTCTGATTCTTGGCAAAGGTCCCAAAAAATATTGGAGAAAAGATAGCTTTTTTAACAAATGGTCCTGGGAAAACTGGTTATCCATATGTAGAAGAATAAAATTAAATCCTTATCTCTTGCCCTGCACAAAAGTCAACACAAAATGAATCAAATTTTGAGGTGATCCATTCTGGTCTAGGAATTAGACCAGAAACTATGCAACTCCTAGAAGAAACCATAAGGTTTCAACACTCCAGCAGATAGGAACAGGAAACAACTTTATCAGTAGGACTCCTAGAGCTCAGCAAATAATACCAGGAGTTAAACAAAATGAGATGGCATTTAATTTAAAAACTTCTGCCCAGGGACTGGGGATATAGCTCTGTAGGTAGAGTGCTTGCCTTGCATGCACAAGGCCCTGGGTTCAATCCCCAGCACCAAAAAAAAAAAAAAAAAAAAAAAACTTCTGCCCAGCAAAGGAAACAATTAGGAATGGGAATAGAGAACCCACTGAATGAGAGAGAAATCTTTGCCAGCTACTCTTCTGACAGAGGAATTAATATCTAGAATATTAAAAAAAACCCTCAAAACTTTACACTAAGCCAGACACAGTGGTGCCTGCCTATTGTCCCAGCATCTCAGGAGGCTGAGGCAGGAGGATTTTACAAGTTCAAGACCAGCCTTAGCAACTTTGCAAGGCTCTAAGCAATTTAGGACCCTGTCTCAAAATAAAAAATAAAAAGGGCTGGGGATATGACCAAGTGGTGAAGCACCCCTGGGGTTAAATCCCGAGTACCAAAAACATAATAATAATTTACACGAAAAAAAAAATCAAATAACCAAATTGATAGTTGGGTAAATGAATTAAATAGACACTTCTCAAAAGAAGAGCTACAATGGCTAACAAATATATTTAAAAATTCATCATTAGTCATTAGGGAAATACAAATCAAAACAACACTGAGATTTCATCTCACACCTCTCAGAATGGCATTCATTAAGAATACAAGTAATAATAAATGCTAGAGATTATGTGGAGAAAAAGGAACACTGTTACACTGTTGGTAGGATTGTAAATGAGTACAACCACCCTGGAAATCAATATGGCAGTTCCTCAAAAGATTAGAAAGAGAACCATGCCTAGTTATACCATTCCTTAGAATTTATCCTTAAAAATTAAAGTCATCATACTACAGTGATACATGCATACCCAGGTTTATAACAGCACAATTCACAATAGACAAACTATGGAAACAGCCTAGGTATCCATTAATGGATGAATAGATAAAGAAAATATGATGTGTTTGTGTGTTTTCACATACATGTACATATATATGTAAACATATATACACACAATGGACTTTAATTCAGCCATAAAGAAAAATGAAATTATGCCATTTGCAATCAAATGGATAGAACTCAGCAAGAAAAGTGAACCAGGAGGCATAACAATACCAGGCCTTAAATTATACTACAGAGCTAGAATAACAAGAACAGCATGGTATGGGCACCAAAACAGACATGTTAGACCAATGGTACAGAACAGAAGACACAGAGACAAACCCAGATAAATACAGTTATCTCATACCAGACAAAGGCACCATAAACATACATTAGAGAAAAGATAGTCTCTTCAACAAATGGTGCTGGGAAAACTGGAAATCCATATAATAAAATTAAATTAGACCCTGCTCTCTTACCCTGCACAAAACTCAGCTCAAAGTGGATCAAGGACCTAGGCATTAGACCAGAGACCCTATGCCTTCTAGAAGACAAAGGCCCAAATCTCCATCATGTTGGCTTAGGAACCAAATTCCTCAACAAGGCTCCTAAAGCACAAGAAGTAAAATCGAGAATCAATAAACAGGATTTTATTAAGCTTCTTCACAGCAAAGGGAACAATCAAGAATATGAAGAGAGAGCCTACAAGATGGAAGAAAATCTTTACCACCTGCACCTCAGATAGAGCATTAATCTCCAGAATATATAAAGAACTCAAAAAACTTAACACCAAATAAATAAATAACCCAGTCAATAAAGGGACAAAGGAAATAAACAGGTACTTCACAGAAGAAGAAATATGAATGATCGGGGCTGGGGATGTGGCTCAAGCGGTAGCGCGCTCGCCTGGCATGTGTGCGGCCCGGGTTCGATCCTCAGCACCACATACCAACAAAGATGTTGTGTCCGCCGAGAACTAAAAAGTAAATATTAAAAATTCTCTCTCTCTCTCTCTCTCTCTCTCTCTCTCTCTCTCCCCTCTCTCACTCTCTCTTTAAAAAAAAAATATGAATGATGAAAAATATATTGAAAAAATGTTCAACATCTCTAGCAATTAGAGAAATGCAAATTAAAGCTACACTGAGATTCCATCTTACCCTAAGCAGAATGGCAGTTATCAATAATATAAGTAACAATAAATGTTGGTGAGGATGTGGGGGAAAAGATTCACTTATACATTGCTGGTGGGACTACAAATTGGTGCACCACTCTGGAAAGCAGTATGGAGATTCTGCAGAAAACTTGGAATGGAACCACCATTTGACCCAGCTATCCCACTCCTTGGTATCTACCCAAAGGACTTAAAATCAGCATACTATAGAGACTCAGTCAAATACATGTTTAGAGCATCTCCATGCACAATAGCTAAGCTATGGAACCAATCCAGGTTCCCTTTAATAGATGAATAGATAAAGAAAATGTGGTACATATACACAATGGAAGATTATTCAGCCATAAAAAAGAATGAAATTATGGTATTTGCTGGCAAATGGATGGAACTGGAGACTATCATGCTAAGTGAAATGAGTTAATCCCAAAAAGCCAAAGGCCAAATGTTCTCTCTGATATGCGGATGCTGACTCACAATAGGCGGGGTGGGGAGGGTGGTGGGTGGAGGTTCACTGAATTGGACAAGGGGAATTAGGAAGGGGGATGATAATGGGAAGGACTATAGAATGAATTGAACATAACTTTCCTATGTTCATATGTGAATACACAGCCATTGTAACTCCATATCATGTAAACAACAAAAATGGGAAGTTATACTCCATGTATATGTGATATGTCAAAATACATTCTACCATCACGTATAACTAAAATGAATAGCTAGAAGATGCTGGCAAATGGCAGGCATTCTATAAATTATAGCTAATAATAATAGTTTTTTTAAAAAGAAAATGGATAGAACTAGAGACCATCATATTAAACAAAATAAGTCAAACTCAGAAGGTCAGGTGTTGTAGGTGTCTCTCATATGTAGAAGTTAGAGAGGGAAAAAGGAAAAGAAAGATGGGAGGTGGGTCTCCAACACCAAAAGGAGGTCAGTAGAGAAAAGGGACCAAAGAGTGGAAAGTAGGGAAAGAGGGGGGAAGTGCTGGGGAGTGATATTGCCCAAATTATATTGCCATATTGTGAGCATATACAAATATGTAACAACAAATCCCCATTATGTACAACTACAATGCACCAACAAAAAATGTAGAAGAAAATGCATATGTTGGTCAGCGAAAAATGCTACAATATAGTTGATCTACATCATCTACAAATTCTATTCATTTATTTACTAAAATATTTGTGATGCCAAAAATAAATACTTGAAACACTTTTGTAGTTACTTGCAGACTTGTGAAGAGTTTCCAAATTCTTGAGTCTCCTAACACGCACATTTCCAGCTAAAGTCAAGCATTGCAATGGTCTGCCTTCTTGTTTCAGCTCTTGTATTATAATGAGTATCATTTTCATGGTTTATTTATTGCCATGTATTTTTGTAAAATTTTTAAAAATTTTTTGTAAAATTTTTTTGAACTTTTCAAATGATTTTGCTATTTAAAATTCCCCCCAAGCATAGTGCTGTGTGTTACCAGATGTTTTACAGAGAAGTACCTGTGTTAAGTTCACTTGGGCATGACTTATGGTGCTGTGGGTCATGAGTTAAATATTAATGAATCAGCAATATATATTAATGAATTTTCTTAGATAGAAAAACACATAGATTAAATTTATGTATTAATTAGTTGTTAGAAATTTTGTGGCCAGAGGCTCATAGGAACCTAACCCTATACTTTCCTTAGACACAAAGACTCTGTAGTCATTACTTCATTATTCCCAAATACCTTTAAAAGCATAACTATCAAAATAATGAGAATCAACTGAATGTGTATATATAATATGGAAGGATAGATATCAAGATATTAACAGTGGCTATGTTTGATGTTTGCCATCAGTAATGTATATATATATATATATATATATATATATATATATATATATATATATAATGGCATGAAAACTTAGTTGTAAAATGAATGTAAGACCTAGAGAAACCGATTATGCCAATTGAAGGCCTTAGTAACATTCAGGAGGCCATAAGAGGTAAAGTGCTTATGCCTCTAAAAGTACCAGTAGCTTAACTAACCATGTAAAGAAACCGACCAGGTGAGGACTTGGGTTCTCCCTTTGGAAGGAGGAGTGGGGGTCAGTACAGAGAGGTAGCTAAGTACTATTGTACTTATCCTTAAGAATAAAACTTCAGCCAGGTGCTGTGGCACACGCCTGTAATCCCAGCAGCTCAGGAGGCTGAGGCAAGAGGATCATGAGTTCAAAGCCACCCTCAGCAAAAGCGAGGCACTAAGCAACTCAGGGTCTTTAAATAAAATACAAAATAGAGCTGGGATGTGGCTCGGTGGTTGAGTGCCCCGGAGTTTAATCCCTGATATAAATAAATAAATAAATAAATAAATAAATAAATAAATAAATAAATAAATAAATAAATAAATAAATCTATCTTCATTCTATTCATTGTCAAAGGCACAGAAGGGACAATTCTGATTGGCTGGCCTCTTTCGGCTCATCTCTAAAAGAAGCATATTGACCAGCTGGGAGCTGAAAAGGACCAAGAATGCCTGGTTTGTTCCCACACTGATGCTTGGTGGTGGAGATAATAAAGCTGCTTCGTGCTGAGGGCCATTACCAAGTAGGAATGACGCATCGAAATTTCCTTGCCAAGCGTACCCCATGCTGCTTAGAGGACATTTGATGGAACATTGCATGCATGCTTTAATAAGGTGACCTTGCTCAAGGACCAAGGCGGATTCGGGTTTAGAGCTGATCAGGTTTGAGGAAGTAACAGGCTCCTTGAGTTTAAGGCGTTGCCAGTTTAAGATAATGGGTTTTAGGGAAGTTGGCGGTTGAAGATTATTGCCGGGATTAGGGTGTTCCTGCTGCTTGTTCCCATTGAGTTCTCGTGAGATTAAAATGGGATTTGGAGAGAGCCTCGTGGAGTAGGTGAATTGTGCGGGAGACGGGAGAACGCGTTTGCCCCTGGACCTGCGTGGAGGTGGTGTGAGAGCTGGAATAAAGAATTGCTGTTTGAACCTACAAAGCTGTGAGTGCCTCGTGATTCTGGTGCCAAGCCGAGACATTGGCCTTGGCAGCTTCGGGCCTGGCATAACCACCCCATCCCACACCACAGAGCGTCAGATTAGGCTTTAAGTGAATGTGTTATTTGAAAATCAATGCTAAAATCATAAAACACACACACACAACTCTGCTGTATTGTGACTGTCTCACCCCCAAGTTTTTCTCTGGGGAATCTGTGTTGTCAACACTTCACCCTCACATTACTCACAGGCGATAGCAGCTGTGGCAGCATTTTTTCATCCTTGGTTTGTTTTCTACTCTCCTGGGAGCCTTATAGAACACATCTCCCTTTATGCCAACTCTTCTTTTGTGAAGAATCCCACAGGGCTTCATTAATCTCTCAATCTAGCCCCATAGGTCACGGCTGTTGCTTCTGGGGCAAAGCACTACCTGATAGCACAGAAACCCAGGATAGCCATTTGAATGACAGAAAAGGGTTCCCACTATAGGCAGCTCAGGAAAACTGCATGTGACCAGCGAACTCTAGGGAGGACCTCCTCTGCCTGGCAAAGAAACCACGGCTGCCATTGGCTTTGAGATCGGGTTCTCAAATATTTAGAACAGGTAGATTCCAAAGAACAAAGTTTAAACCAAAGGGAACTCTTGGGTTGAGAGTTAGATGAGCTTAAAAGTGAATGCAATAGAGTTTCCTTAAACAATATTTCCAAAATCCAAATGAATTAATTTTCTGACAGAATGCAGCTAGATATTAGCAAGAAAGAACTATATGAGAAACCGAAGGATGAATGCATCAAGCTGGGAAAACATAAAGCAATTAATGTGAGTGAAAGAGAGGTCCATGGTTCTAAAGGAAACGGAAATAGGGTGTTATTATCCTTTTGATGCTCACAGGCCAAGCCCTCTTCAAGCAGGAAAAGGTCTCATTAAGCTAAATGGCCTGGAAGCTCTTAACACAGATGAATCAGAGGGAACATGTTTCCGGGGCAGGGAAAGAAAAGAGCTGATTTAAAATGAGAGCCAAAAAGCTCTTTCAAAACAAAAATTTCTTATTAACCATTTGAAAATCAATAAGAAAAAGAAAACAACTCGATAGAACTATGGATAAAGAGTAATGAACAGGAAAGGTTTTTTTTTTCTCTCTTTTCCCTCTCTCTCTCTCTCTCTGTTTCTCTCTCTCTCTCTCTCTCTCTCTCTCTCTCTCTCTCTCTCTCTCTCTCACACACACACACACACACACACACCCGTAACAGAAAAAAATAAAAGGTTGGTCAAGAGTGTGAGAAAACAAATGAGGAAATAGTTTGTTTGGATTGTTAATTAGTACAACTTTATTTGGAGGGAAATGTACATGTTACGTATTTTATGTTCACCTTCTTTGATTCCATATTTGTTTCTAATAATTTATTTTACAAAAGTATGCAAGTGTTCAAGGATGTTCAGTATAGCAATGTTCATAACATTTAAAAAATAATCCCACTATCCATTAATTGAGGTTATTTAACGACTTTACTTAATACTGGAATGCTATTGAGTTATTTTAAAAATGCTACAAATCTTCATATAGGCTACATTAAGAAAGCAAGATGCAAAGCAATAGGGTATGGCATTTATGAAATTTAAAAAGTTCTGTGATTAGATAATGGTATTGATGCACAAAATCATTAATATACTATGAGCCACCAAACCACAGTTTGAAATGTTTAAAATGGTAAATTCATGGGATGTAAATGTTACTTCAGTTTTAACAAACAGTATAAATAACATGATCTAATTTTTCTGAGGGAAAAACTATATTTACTAGTTTATGCATGGGAAAAATCCTGGAGAGAGATATACTATCTAATTGATAGTGATTATCTCTGAAAATAACAGATATGGGGGCTGGGGATGTGGCTCAAGTGGTAGCGTGCTCACCTGGCATGCGTGCGGCCCAGGTTCGATCCTCAGCACCACCTACAAACAAAGATGTTTTATCTGCCGATAACTAAAAAATATATATTAAAAATTCGCTCTCTCTCTCTCTCTCTAAAAACAAAAAAAAAAGCTGTATTAGAGATTGTCTGCTTCTCTTTAAAAAAAATGAAAATAACAGATATGATACATTGCCAACACCCATGTTGTATATATCTCTAATATTTTAATTTGGGGGTGAGTGGGAGGCAATGCAGGAGATTAAATCAGAGTCTTTGGTGTGCTAGGCAAGTGCTTCACCACTGAGCAACATCCCCAACCCTCTAATATTTGAATTTTTAATGAAAGAGTATTTAGAACTTCCATTTTTAGGAAAAAAGATATCCTTGGGAAAAAAATATATCCTTTTACTAGAAAAAAAAATCTCATCATTTGAAAACAAATCACTGAACCAGTAAAAACTTTTCTTGCAAAGACATTTTAAAATATCAGTCCAGCCGCTGGGATTGCAACTCAGTGGTAGAGTACATGTCTAGCGCAGGTGAGGTGCTGGGTTTGATCCTCAGCACCACATAAAAATAAATGAATAAAAATAAAGGCATTGTGTCCACTGTCCACCCACAACTAAAAAATATATGTATCAGTCCAGCCATCATACGGTATCAGTAGCCAACTATTCCAGAGGCTGAAGCAGGAGAATTGGAAGTTTGAGGCCAGCCTGGGCAAGTTAGCCAAACCCTGTCTTCAAATAAAAAATTTTAAAATTCCAGGGAGGTAATTCAGTGGTAAAGCATGCCCCTGGTTTCTATCTCCAGTACTAAAACGTAGATATAGATATATAGACATATAGATACACACATATATTTATATATTTTTTCATTGAGAGTTTCATTATTTTAGAATGGTGAGATTACAAAGTTTTTTTTTTCTTATTATTCAATAAAGACATTTGCTGGTAAATGGATGGAACTGGAGACTATCATGTTAAGTAAAATAGGCCAGACTCAGAAAGTCAAAGGTCAATCATGTTTTCTCTGATATGCAGAAACTAGTACAAAATGGGGACGGGGAAAATTCCATCAAAATAGAAGACGGGTGGACTAAATGAAGGGGACTGAGGGAGAGGGAGAGTGATGGGATAAGGAAAAAACAGTGGAATGACTCTGACCTAATTTTTCTATGTATGTATATGAATATACCACAGTGAGTCTCACCATTGTGCATATCTATCAGACACTAAAAAAACAAAACTAAAAGTCCATAGCAGAAAGATCAGTGGAGTGAAGGGAAGGGGGAGGGTGGAGAGGAAGGAAAGAGGAAACACAGAGGGCTGAATTAGAGCAAATTATATTCCATGATTTAATGATTATGTCAAAATGAATCCTAATGTCACATGTAACTAAAAAGAACCAATAAAAAGTATTTTAAAAAAGAAAAAGAGGGAAAACGTGTAGATAAATCTTCAGTACAGTTAGATGCTAAAACCAAACCTTCATTGAGAATAAAAATGTAAACACTCATTTGTCTAAGCAGGAATTGCTTGCTGAAGTCTCCCCTGAGTTATGCTTCTGTTCCCTGCTGGCTGCTGACCTCTGACAATAAAAGTGTAATATTCAGGATCAGAAGATGAGGATTCTGGTTCCACCTCAACCACAATATCTTTTAAAAAAAAAAATCCTTTTACTCTGCTAAACCTTCCTTTCTTTTCTCCCTCCTCCCCGCCCCCCCCCAATGTTGAGCATGTACCCAGCTCTGCATGTAGGCTAGATAAGCACCCTACCACTGAACTATACCCCTAATCCCTGCTCTTCATTTCTTCACCTCTAAAAATGGGTAAATGCTACTGAAGGAAATCAACATATGCTACTCCAAAATACCACTTTGGCATAAGGATTACTTTGAGCTAAAAGCAATTGCGAACCAATAAATGTAGGCAAAGTTATCTATCTGGCAGCAGGGCATAAATTGTCCTTTGAGGGAGGTATCCTTTGTACCAAGGAGAGAATGATTCTTATTTTCCATTAGTTTTCTTCACATATTTCCTAATAACTTCCCCCATAGTTTATCAACCACTGAAGCCCATTTTTTTCTTTGTTAAGAAGGGTTTATAAGCTCTCATGTCTAAGCACTTCAAGTTTTCACTTCATTTTTAAGAAGTCCCAGTGCAAGTAAAATTATTAAAATCAATAAAAATCATGCCTTTTTTTCTGTTAATCTTAGGCTGGGGATGTAGCTCAGTGGTAGAGCACTTAGTATATAAGAGGTGAGGCCCTGGGTTCAAATCCCAGCACCACAAAAAAAAAAAAATATTATAGGCCTCATGCAGTGAGCCTAAGAGGATAGACAAAACTTTTTTCATCCATAACAATGACAGATGATTAGAGTCATAAAGTTATATAATTAAATAAACAATTGAAAGCCAGGCTCAGTGATGTGTGCCTGTAGCCCCAGCTAAGGAGGAGGATGAGGCAGGAGGATGGCTTCATCCAGGAGTGAGATTCATCTCTTTAAAAATAAAATAAAAGAAATTGAGAAGCCAAGCAAAATGCTACACTCAAAATTTCATTTAGGGCACTGCCTATTATTTTATATGATCCTTTGAGGGACCTCAAGGATGCTAGGCAAGTACTCCATCACTGTTCTATACCCAGAACCCCTTTTTACATAATCTTAAGAGAGTCTGTTACGGCAACTAAGCACAAAACCATGGTCAAATGTACATGTTTGTGATCATGGTCTCAACTGTCTGCTTACATGACCCTTTGAAAACCTAGTCGTGAGGTAACTATAGAAAAATGAAAAGAGGCCAGGCTTAGGTAAGCCCCAAAAGATTTCCTTCTCTACTATCTCCTTCCAAAATGTTGGCCCACAGCCTCAACAACTTCTCTTCAAGACCTACATATAAATCTTGTTCAATAAAAACAATTAGCAAAAGGGAGAACTTTCAACAGTCTAATTATCTAAATGTCCCCACCATTAACCATTTGAATGACTCAATCCTCTACATTGATTGTTTCAATGAATGGTAATTAAAACCAAATAACCTCTAGGCTCATTTGATTTCTACAATGACAGAACTAAACCTCTAGGCATCGTATGGCAAAGGCCCTGAATCATGGCAGGCAAAACACACCCAGGAAAAAGTGGTGGATAAAAGGGCATTGATTCCAGCAAGAACAGAAGGCGGCCAAGGACCACCCCAGGAAACACATTTCCATTCCCAGTAGATGGGGAGCCCAGTGACGTCAATCTATAGTCAGGAAAACTCTCCTCCCAGGCTCTATAATGTGTAGGGGTGTAGTTAGAGTAACAATTGCTTCCCACTATTAACTCCAGGTTCCCCAAACCAATTGGCACCTCGCACCTGCCCTCTATATCAGTTTCTTTACAGTTGAGTTCTGTACACAACTCCAAAAAGCCTACTAGAAATATCTGTTTTCAACTCACACATGTGATTGAGAATTTTGTGTTTTTGTCCAAAGTAAGAATTTTACAAGATATTTCCACCAACTCCCAAACGTAACAACGATGGACTAAAATTAGATAGATGGATTTTGCCATATGTATTATACAGAGAGGAAACAGCACCCCCCAGGTACGGCAGCACAGGCCTATAATCCCAGCTACTCCAGGGGCTGAGGCAGGAAGAACACAAGTTTGAGGCCAGCCTGGTACTCTGTCTCAAAATAAAAAATATAAAGCATTGCGTTTATGACTCAGAGATAGAGCAGCCCTGGATTCAATTCACAGCAGCACAAGAAAAAAAAAATCATGAATGAGTTAAGGCAGGGACTGATCATATTCATTATTGTGCCCTTGGAAGTTAGTAAAACACACAGTAAGTTCATAAAACTGAATTTAACACAAAGTAAACTTACTGAAAACCTAGACCTGTCTGACAATATATTTTTTTTAGAGAGTGACACAAAGAGAGAGAGAGAGAGAGAGAGAGAGAGAGAGAGAGAGAGAGAATTTTAATATTTTTATTTTTTAATTCTCGGCGGACACAGCATC
Organism: Ictidomys tridecemlineatus; assembly: GCF_052094955.1. Classification (NCBI taxonomy): domain Eukaryota; kingdom Metazoa; phylum Chordata; class Mammalia; order Rodentia; family Sciuridae; genus Ictidomys; species Ictidomys tridecemlineatus. The sequence goes on from NC_135481.1 coordinate 79,396,629, forward strand.
TTTGTATATGGTGCTGAGGATCGAACCCGAGTCGCAGCATGCCAGGCGAGTGCATTCTAGTAAATCTTTCCAAAGCATCATGTTAGTAGAGATTTTTAAATATATAAACTAGCAGGGGGGCAGACTTGATAAACTGTTGCACTGTGATACACACCAGGGTCTCAGCTTTTCCTCTGCAGGATTAGCACCCCTTGATAGAAGTCAGAGAATCTGAAATCTGAGTAGTTCAGCCCCTTTGGCTGGTCAGTTTGTTTTTGTCTCGGGGATTGAACCCAGTGACTTATATCCCAGTCTTTTTATTTATTTATTTTTGAGAGCAGATCTAAGCTGCTAAGAGTCTCACTAAGTTGCTGAGGGTCTTGCTAAATCACTGAGTCTGGCTACAAACTTGTGCTCCTCCTGCCTCAGTATCTTGAGTCTCTGGGATTTCAGGTGTGAGCCACAGGGCCTAGCTAGTTCAGCACTTTCTATAATGTGAACCAGTGCTTATTAGGCTCCTAATATGTGTTGGGTATTGTTTGGGGCTCTGGGATTTTAGGAAGGAGTCATATGATGGGGTCAGCTATATCTATTAAAGATTTGCCCTAAGTCCCAGCTACTTGGGAGACCGAGGCAGGAGGATCACAAGTTTGAGAGTAGCAGAACCCTCAAATAAATAAATAAATAAATAAATAAATAGATAGATAGATAGATAAATAAATAAATAAAAGGGCTGGTGGTAGAGCTCAATGGTAGAGTACTGCCTAGCATGCATGAGTCCCTGGGCTCAATTCCCAATACTGAAAAAGAGAGAAAAGAGTTTTGTTGTTGTTGTTTTCTTTGGGGGGGGATTGAACCCAGGGGCACTTAACCGCTAAGCCACATCCCCAGTTCTATTTTTATTTTTTATTTTGTGACAGGGTCTCACTAAGTTGCTGAGTTTGGCTTTGAATTTACCACCTCCTGCCTTAGCCTTCAGAGCCCCTAGGATTACACAAGCACACCTCCATGCCTAGCCAAAAGGACTTTTAATTAAACCCATAATATTTTTTTAAATAGTTTTTAGATGTTGATGGACCTTTATTTTATTCATTTATTTATATGCAGTGCTGAGAATTGATCCCAGTGCCTCACACAGGCTAGGCAAGTGCTCTACCACTGAGCCACAACCCCAGCCTGACATCCATAATATTTCATTTATTTAAAACCAACCCAAAAGCTCATCTCTTTCCAATAACCTGCCCTCCTACCCTGGAAAAGAGAAGAGGGTCATTGAAAAAGCTAAATCATCCACCCTGTCTAGAGGACTGCTGCAAAGGATGTTCAGGAAAAGCGCTCTCTTTGCCACTATTTTTCATTTCATTTTTTCCTGGTCTTCCAGGCAAACTTGGACAGCAGTACCTGCTTGTCCAGACCAAAACATAAAAAATGAAGTAAATTACAACAGCTCTCATTATAAGGATAACACCTCTCTTTAGGGACTGGATACATTTTGTCATCTCAGTACAGTAGAAGCCACAAAAATCATTAATAATACCACTTTACTTCCCCACAGCACTTTTCCATTTTCAAGCTCTCTCACTGGGAGAGCACAGACAGACACAGTTACATCAAGTCAGAAGTAAAACAGTGCCTTGACAAGACTACCATGGGTTGGGGCACCAACACACAAGCCAACACAGCACACTTTCCTTTTTCCTAGGAATGTAAACAGTGTCTCTAATAAACTTCCTCTGAACCAAACCTTGGCCCAATTCGTATCTTTGTATGATCTCAGCCCTCCAGAAACTTCTCTCACTGCCTCAGAGAGGACTTCCTAACTATCTGTTTAAAAATAGCATTTCTTCCCCTGAGTTATGTCCATAGTATCTATCACTACCTGACATTATTTTATATTTTAACTTGTTTATTGTCTTTCATTCTCTCTAGAATAGGAGCTTCATGATGCAGTGACTTTGTCTGGTGTATTTGTTGGTTATCTAGGGCCTACAACAATGCATAGCAAGTATTAGGGGCCCGGTAAATATTTCTTGGATGAATGAATGAATCTGCCTTTCTTCCCGTCTTTGTTCATCTCTTTTCTTATTAATATTCTCTCCACTAATTGTATATATCCTCCAGAGGCTGGTGCACTGATAATGTGCCAAGACATTTCAATCTTTTGTTTTTAATTCAATTCCACATTTTCTACTATATGAAAAGCTGCCTCTTAGCCTCAAGTCTCAGGAAACAAACAGCATCATATTTTCTCCAAAAGGTTGGGGCGGAAGGGTCCCCTCTGCCACCAACTCTTCTCTCCTAGTTTTTTCAGCCTGTTTTTCCCCATTTTTTAAATTGGTGTATTATAGTTGTACATAATAATGTCATTTATTATTACATATTCATACATGCATGCAATATAACTATATAATATTTTGGCCGATATCACTCTCCAACTTTTTTCAGCCTTTTGTCACAGTTTATCATTAATAATATAATTCAGAATAATCTACCTTACATTTGAATTGAACATTGTCATTTACAAAGTATCTTAACCTTGGAGAATTAGGTATCTTTCTTAAAGAAATGAAGCTCATACTCACACAAAAACCTGTACATGAATCTTTGTAGCCATTATATTTTTAAGAGCTAGAAACTAAAAATAACCCAAATATTCTTTAGCAGATGATGGTTACATGTGATATACCTACATAATGGAGTGTTACTCATTAATAAAAATGGAACAAACTATTGACACAAGCAAACAGATGGTTTCAAAGGCATTACATTGAATGAAAAAACCCATCTCAAAAGTTTACATATTGTGTAATTCCATTTATACAACATTCTCAAAATGACAATATCACAGTGATAGAGAATAGAACCGTCATTGACAAGGGTTAGGGACAGAGGAGGCTGTGACTATAAGTGGTAGTACAGGATGGTGGCCCACCATTCTAAACCCCGCTCATGATAATGTTTACACAAATCCATACATTCAGTACAATTTCATAGAACTGTGTGTACCAAAATACAGCAACAAAAAAATGTACATGAAAGAACTGTGAACTCTGAATAAGACCTGTAGTTACTGTTAGCTTGCCAGTTTTGATGTCAGGGAAAGCTGAGGGAAGGATAAAGAGGACTCCATACAGTTTTGCAACTTCTTAGGAGTATGAAATTATTTCAAAATAAAAGTTTCAATGGTGTCGATTTTGATAAATCATACGTAGACATATAAAATCTGAAATGACCAAATTTTAACCAGAAAGGTCATCAAACAAAAAGTTTACATTGAAGAGATCCTCAATTGCAACCATTAGAGCTGTCTTTCATATTCTGGAGTTCTGCATATTCTGAATCATTCCTAAAACTTAATAAATGAATACTATTTTAAATTGGTACCTGATAATCATGATTAATAAGAAGCAAATTAATTTTACTAACAGTTACCGATGAAGATTTCAAGAATAACTGATTACACTGAAATGATCTGTTTTTACTCTCTGGACAGTGAGGCTTGTCATCAACCATGCAGGAACCACCTTATCTGAAGTATGGTTAGAGGGAGTAGGATTAATGGAGTGTCCTCTTAAAACTCTCTTATGTTCAAAATACTAATATAATTTTAATCTGTATGACCTCACAGGTCAATTTTGGCTAAATGTGTAATGTTATACAGATGATCTTGTAAATAAACACCTGATCACTAAGAACAACAATAACACAAAACCATAAAACCTGTGGCAGTGGCTACTGACGGTGAGTCTTAGCTGCTAAAGCAGCTCAGGTACATTGGGGTTTATGGATGGCTAAGGACTCCCGCAAATTGTCTCATCACTGACTCAAAGCCTCTGGGGAGGGACTACTCTTATCTCTTGGTATAGATGAAGATATTGAGAGAGAGGTTAAAGAACCTGATCTGAGTTACACAGGAAATGACTGGCAGAGCCGGGAACCTCGACGGGTCTGATTCCACGATTGCTGCTTTGAGCCTACATACTGGGGCCACGGTCTTTCCGGGCCTCCATCCCCCTCTGCTTCCCTCTCGTCAATCTTTGTGTTCATTTTCCTACCGCCACAATAACAGATTACCACAAGTGTAATGGCTTCAACAGAAACATTATTTAACAATTCTGAAGGTCAGAAGCCCAAAATGAGTCTCACTGGACCAAGGCAAGGTGTCAGCAGGCTGTGTTCCTTCTGCAGGCTCCAGAAAAGGACCTGTTTCCTCACCTTCTCCCAGCTTCTAGAGGGCAACTGTGTTCCTTGGCTTGTGGCCTTATTCTCCCATCTCCAAAGCCAGCAACACTGGCCAAGTCCTTCCCACACTGCCATCCCACTGGTTCTCTCACTTTGTCCCTCTTTTACTTATGTGAACACTTGGGATTACACTGGGCTCACCTTTGAGAGAGAAAGGTGAGAAAATCTCCATCTCAAGATCATCTCCTCAGCAAACTTAATCCTACATGCAGCCTTAATTCCCCCTTGCCATGTAACCTAATCCATAGTCTATGAGGTTAGACACATCTAGCCAGGTGTGGTGATGCACACCTGTAATCCCATTGACTCAGGAGGCTGAGGCAGGAGGATAGTGTGATCGTGGCATAGGCAACTTTGTGAGACCCTGTCTCGAAATAAAATGGCTGGTGATATAGCTTAGTGGTACAGTGTCCCTGGATTCAATCCCCAGTACAAACAAAACAAAACAAAACAAAAAAACCGCAGACATCTGGGAGGGGGCATTGTTCTGCCTATCAACAAGTCTTAGCTGGCATTGAAATAATCTTCCTATTATCACTTCAGATAAATTTTAACCCTTGTTAAATGTTTCAGATGACCCTTCTTTGCTTTTCCTACCAATTCTGTTCCAATCTTTTCATTTATTTGTTTATGTTTTTGCTTTGTTCATTAATAATTCCATGGGGTTATTAATACACACTTAAGAAAATCACAATTTAAAAAATAAGATCTGGGCTGGGCTGGGCTGTATCCTAGTGTTAAAGTAACTTGCCTTATATGTGCAAGTCTCTAGGTTCCATCCTCAGCACTGAAAAAAAAAAAAAAATAGCACCAATTCAGGCCAAATCCTAAAGGCAGGTAAGTAGCCTTTAGATTTCTGTGTAGTTGGTAAAATTCAGTTACAAACTTAGCTTACCATCCCTCCACTATGTCTCACATTTCGGGGCCATGGATTTTACAATCAAGCTTCCCTATGCATTAGACAGGTAAAAGAAAATTACAATTTATTTAGCCAAATTGTCCTAAGCATGAATGTAGAATATAGGCATTGTCTTATGTGTAAATTTTCTACTTATATCTCAAGACTTTGTTCTTGAGTGATTGTTATCTGACAAAAGTCAGCTCTTTATTACCATTATAAACTGTCCTGTATTTTTTTTTCTAATTTCACTGCTGATAATTAACTCCCTGAGGAGGGCTCACATTTTGTACTTCTAATACTCAACAGGAATTGAGACTGTGTTCATTCGTGGTAGTGATTTAATAAATGCTATTTATCCTAGAGATATTACAAACAGTAAGTGAATTTTCCATTATCAGAAACTAGGGAAAGAATAAAGTGGGCTGAATGGAGAATGTTAAGGGTCACTTCCCCAGCCATTCACTCAGCAGCACTCTATAACCTGGGTCCACCTGGTCCATCCACTCTCACCTGTCTTCCAGCCAACATTATCTCCTCCTGGGATATTTTAAACTTTGCCACCAGTTTCCTGAAGTAAATAAATATGAATTTATCTGTAATATTCCTGGATGCTTCTAACATAAATTATAATTCCTAACTATTTCCATTTAATAAATCATATTTAATCACAGAATTAAAAATTAGGGCAGTTTCTCTTTGTTAAATCTCTTGGGTTAGAAAAACAAATACCTAGTTGTACCGACGTCAAAGGAAAGCAGTTCCACCAAATCCCAGTAGGTGGCGGTAACACCATGCAAACCGTTTCCAGTTTGATCTCTAATTATTGAAAAATATCCATCTTTTTTGACATTGAGGTTACAATATTTATTTTTAGTGTGACTTGATGGGCCCCATCTGTAATTTAACAATATTGGAATCAAATTCTGATACCTAATCACACGGATGAATGCTCTATTAGATTTCAATTAGCATTCACTCTGATTTGATTATAGGGCTTTAACCATTCAAACAGCTAATAGGGAGACATTTAGATAATTGCAGCTGTCTGGGATTATTACATTTGCTACCATTTTCAGAGTGATTCATGTAAAGGCTGGACCATAAAATTTGTTTGTGTTGGTGGAGGCAAGGAACCAAGGCTTACTGGTGTGGGGGGCACTATTAAGCATTTTGCTATTGTGATCTGGCACTTAGGATTGTTTTTCATTAGGACGGGAAATAGGAATGTAGGGTGTTTACCATTTAGCTGTGCTCCAAAGAGATATTCTTGAGTCTCCATCCACAATATTGTTTCATTTGGCAAAAGAAAAGATGCATTAGCCAAGTCTCCTTTTCCTCTCTCTTAAAAATCGAACTGAATTACATTTAAACTAAACATATCAACAACACCAAAACTTACCTTCTGAAAAAAAAAAAAAAGCCTTCCCCAATAAATGGGATTAGGGCTTACCTAATTCCACTAAAAGCAAATATTAGAGATGTTTGACCCAAGTTGCTAGACAATCTGGCAAGGAGGTTGAAGGCATGCTTTAAGCATAAAAGGGTAGTTGGACTAAATGACCTCACAGGTCCTTCCAGCTCCTACAGTTTAAGATTCTAGGGATCAACAAGAATAACAACATCTCAGCCTGTAGGATCAGAAGTAACCCACATGCAATGTCTTTTTCTGGGTGGGACAGAGGGGCCTACTCTAAAGAGGTGGGCTACAGAAAGTTATCCTCTCTGCTCTTTGTGGACCACTAGGAGCCAATTCAAGTCAAGAAAGAAAGCGGTCATCAATGAAAACTCAAGTGTTTTAAAATCCAGCTAACTTGATGATTTATCAATAGGACTCCAAAAAAATATTCTGTTCAAAGATGCACATGCATTCTCTGATGGCTCAAAACAAAAAATCCTAGGGAAGTTTACAATGCTTTAGTCTGCTAAAAAATATTTTTCACATACCAATAAGAAAACATGAGGGGCTAGGGTTGTAGCTCAGCGGTACAGCACTTGCCTAGCAAATGTGAGGCACTGGGTTCAATCCTCAGCACCACATAAAAATAAATAAATAAATAAATAAAACAAAGGTATTTAAAAGAAGAAAATATGAGTCCTCATAAAGACTCCTACATTGTAACAGGTCCAGGACCTTTTTATTTTAGAATATAACCTCTCAGAATCTTTTTAGTCCGTTGCAGGACTTAACCCAAGGCCCCACGGACCACACAGTCAAGCACTTCACTGTTCTATCTGAGGTCATATTGTTTATATAATAAGATAAGAACATGCAAAACTTTCTTAGGCCAATGATCCACCTAGCCTAGTTATTAATCTGCCTTTGACTGTGATAACTATTATAAGATTTCTATTTGTTCGAATATAAGTTCAGCCATCTTCCATAAAGACAAAACATCCTTGTCTATCACTTAATGTATTAATGAGTCTTTTTTTTTTCCATTACAGGTAGTTGTGTTGGACCAGGACCCAAAAGCTTGGGCCAGGACCCAAAAGCTTGACCATAAAAAGAACTAAAGGTCTGCCACAGTTAACGACTCATAAGGGTGGGGTCAATTTTTCCCAGAAGTGCAGACAATGTAATTTGTAATACAGAAAAAATGCAGCAGACATTGCCAGGGCAATTCTCTTGGAATTTAGTAAAAAGGTTGAGGCTGGGAGTGGGGCCTGGGGTGGAGGGAAGATGAGGTCATGCACATATACGTATAAAAGGTGGCCAAAGAAACACTTCCTTCCATGTGGGTCTCTTCAGACTGGTCTGTACACAATTATTTTGAGGAAACGAGCAGTTCAGCAAATTTATCGTCTTTTATTACAAACTGATGATAAAATTTGTATTTCTTTTGTGGATTTGGAGATCCACAGCTAGAGGAGCTTCTGGATCCCACTCAAGGTTGGGACCCAATTTTCTCTCAAAATAAGTAGGACGTTTTAATGCAAGAAAAGCAGTGATGTGACATTTAACTAGGGAACTTATTAAATGTTGTCACAATCGGTTCCTAAGATCCCAGCATTGATCTGGCTTTCTGTTACCTCTGACTTCATTTTCTATGACTCTTTCCCTGACTCACTCTATTCACCCAGACTGGCTTTTGCTGTCACTCAAGGTGGTCCCACCTCAGGGCCTTTGCACTGGCTGAGTACTGCCTGGACCATTCTTCCTTCCTTCAGGACTTTGCTTCATTGTTGTCTTCTCATCTTCTCTAACTACTGTAGCCAAAAGGTCAACAGGCTCTCTTTCCCTGTATTTCTATAACTTTCCTCTAATTTACTTCATACACACACACACACACACACATACATGTATATACATATATACACATATATATTTAATACATGTATATTTAATTTTCAATGGACCTTTATTTTATTTATTTATATGTGGTGCTGAGAATCGAACCCAGTGCCTCACACATGCTAGGCAAGTGCTGTACCACTGAGCCACAACCCCAGTCCTTGATTTACTTTTTTCCTCCTTGGCAGTCTAACTGTTTTATGTGTTACTTTTTCATCCTACACAGCTGCATCTCCTGCAAAAGGAGAATTCTCTGAGGGCAGTATTGTACTCTATCTCAAATGCCCCAGAATTTTGAGTGAATAAATTTCAGATCCAAGGCATGGGTATGACTCAGTGTACAGTGTTTTCCTAGCATGCTCAAAGCCCTGGATTTGATCCCCAGCACTATATGAAATAAAAATTAAATACAAAAATTTAATAATTAATTGAGTTAAAAGTTCAGGTCCATGTTTGTAATTTCCACAAGGACACTCTGATTTGCATGAAAAAAATATCCTTTCCAAACAAATTAATATTATTATAAAGAGGGTTTCTGAGAGACTGGTGAAGCAACCTGAGAACCCTAACTGGAAACTTCAAGCACATCATTTTAGAGAGACAGGCTTATAGAGCAGTGGCTCTCAAAGTGTGATCCCAGACCTAGTGGAGGTGGAAGGGGAGGGACCACATCTGTAACCTCAGCTACTTGGGAGGCTATGTCAGGAGGATCTCAAGTATGAAGTCAGCCTGGGCAATTCAGCAAGACCCTGTCTCAAAATATAAAGGGCTTGGGGGTATTGTTTAGCTGTAGAGTGCTCCTAGGTTCTAACCCCAGCAATGCAAAAGAAAAAAGTGGTCCCTAACCAGAAGCAATAGGTAACTTGAACTTGTATCAAATGCATTCTTGGAGCTGGGCACAGTGGTGCATGCCTATAATACTACAACTCAGGAGACTGAGGCAGGAGGATTGCAAGCTCAAAGCCAACTTCAGCAATTTAGTGAGACCCTGTCTCAGAATAAAAAAATAAAAAGGGTTGAGAATGTGGTTCAGTGATTAAGCATCCCTGGGTTCAATCCCCAGTACCAAAAATAAAAAAAATAAAAATAAATGCATTCTCAAGCCCAACCTGGATTTATTGAATAAAAATCAGTAGTATAGGGGCTGGTGTTGTAGCTCGGTGGTAGAGCGCTCACCTACCACATGTGGGACCCTGGGTTCAATTCTCAGCACCACAGAAAAATAAATAAAATAAAGATATTGTGTCCAACTACAACTAAAAAATAAATATTAAAAAAAATCACTAGGGTAGGGCCCAGCCATCTGTGTTTTAACAAACTCTCCAGGTGATCCTTGTGTAAGTTGAAATTTGAGAACCCATGACTAATAAGGAAGATCAGCAGGCAAAATATCTGGAGATCTGCATTTTAGTCCCGATTGATTTAAATATGTGCCTTGGGTATTTAACTTATATTTATCAACCGGCCAAATAAAAGAGATGCTAAATTTTTACTACATGCTTTTAGTGTGGGAATGGTAAATCTTTCAGATACAACCCTGAAGGACCCTGCTAGTTAGCCCTGCAATTGTGTACAGCCATGAGCCATGAAAGAACGTTCTGGTCAAAAACAGACCAGGTACAATGATGGTACTGTAAGATTAGAAGGGATTTGAAAAATTCCTACCACTTAGTGGCATCATGGTATGAGAAATAGAAAGTTCAATGGTTCATTTTTAGAACATAGCCTTAATAATTGGATCCAGTTGTAGCCATTTTAATTAAACTCCTTCTTTGCCTACCCCAATTTAAAAATTAGCTAATCGTGTAGATTGTACCCCCGAGCTCCTCCAATCAGAGTGAAGGGCAGCACTGCCTTGGGGATACAGGCAGGCAGACCACCCGTCCAGGCACACTTGCTACCCAGGTTCTGATAACACACCCTCTGTCAGGAGTAAATGCCTTGCTCACCCACTTTTAAGCAGGTGTTTGATTTTTTGCAGTACCTCAGTATTTTTAACAATTTTGGCACTCAACATGGGACTTCATACATTGTCCAAAGGTCATGGACATGTCCCACTCCCTTGTATGGAGGCCTTAGGGCAGGGGTGGAAATTGTGATCCCTGGGGCCCACAATGGACCCAAAAATGGGAAGTGAATTGGCAACATGGGGAGAGAGCCCAAGCAAGCACCACTGTGCCCAGGAATGTACCATGCACTCCTTCCATCAAGGCAGGAAAATCTATTCTGAAGCTCAAGTACTTCCTTGGTGGTTGGGACATCCCAGAAGCTGTGTGAGTGTGACTGAGACCTGAGTATAAGAAATCCCCCAAAAGGGGGAGGAGGTTGAGACTCTATTCAGAAATTCAAGACCACATGTAGGAAAGCAGGATGGGGGTTATGCAAGAAATCCCTAGTAATTGGGAGTGAGCACAAAGGGGTGCTCAGGGTGAACAAGAAAATTCCAATGAGGGAAGCGAATACACAGGGAGATATTTAATTACAGAAACCCAGAAAAAATGGGGAATAAAAATTCTAGGTCTAGGGACAGGGAAGAACAATGGATCCCATATGCACAAATGTTTTCATTTGAGAGTCCTAAGCAGGAGAAATAAACAGTGGTTATGATGGGAGCAAATCTGCCCCCATGGAAGATAAGCAGCCATATGAACCCTTGATTTCAGCATCTAACATGGCTGGAAGACTCTATTCCTAATGTTCCCAACTGCACAGGCCTTTTTGATGCCTATAAAAAAATGCCATAAAAATCTGTAACAGGCTGAAAAAAAAAAGAAAAAAGAAATAAACCAAATGCAGAAAGATAAATATATATATCTGTAACAGGCTGTGTTTAACCTAGGTATTGTATGTCATGTCTATATATATATATATATATATATATATATATATATATATATATATACTTGTGTCTATAATCATGTACATGGTATAAGAATTGGCTCATAGATAAATGAGTATTCATAAATTTAATGAATAGATCCAAATGTTTTTCAGTTCACATGACTCAAATAAAGCTTTAACAAAAAAAGGGCCAATTTAAACTGGTAAGAATAAATGTGCCTTTAAAACTACTAACCCACAAGTCTTTCTAGGTAGCCAGCCAATCAGAGTGTTGGTGAATGAAAATAGTCAATGGTCAGCTATCAGAAGTAATCCAACTAAGTTGAGGTCTTAGTCAACTACAAAAACCACACCAGGAGGCTAACCAGTAGAAGTATTAATGGGCACCTTCAAGGCCATTTGCTAATGTAAAGGACCATAAGGCTCACCTGTGGGAACACTCCAGCCAATTCCTTTAATTCACTGAGGTAGGAAAATGAAGGTGGAGGTGAACCCAGATGGGAGTTACAAGAAGGATTAAAACTCAGGCTAAAGGACACAACCAACAGCCTTCATACTTTTTCAATGTCTGTTTAACCTAGATTTTCATCTATGCTCGTACCCCAAACCATATAAATCACTAAATTGGCACACCAAAGTGTTGTATTATTTTTTCCCCTGCTATCCTGCCACAAGGTAAGAGTTTCTCTTTTCTTGTTTAAAAAATTCTACTCCGTTTACTCTTCCATTATTGTCTGTGGATTTTATTCTTCAAATTTGTGAGACAAGAACCCAGAAGGAAATTGGCAAAGCAGTGGAATGAATCAGACATCACTTTCCTGTGTTCGTATATGAATACACAGTGTCACTCCACATCACGTACAACCTCAAAAATGGGAAGTTATACTCCATGTATGTATGTATCATATGTCAAAATACATTTTACTGTCATGTATAACTAAAAAAGAACAAATAAAAATCTTAAAAACAAAAGAAAAGAAATTGGCAAAGCAGGAAATCTAGTTTTATCTCAAATCTCTGGTTTCATCTTGGTGGCCTGAATGGGGATCTTCAGAGGGTGAGTGAAACAAACTAATGCTCTATCACTTTGCTTTTCTTCCAGAAATCCTACACTCCGTTTTATGCATTCTGTCTCTAACAAAAATACTGGGAGCCTGTCAGCCAGTTAAAAGCAAACTCAAGACTCAGGGCAAAGGCTTTGCTGGAATGAGACATCAATCCCTTTCTGCCTTTGGCAGAGAGACTGTTGGTCTGATCTAGCCTCAGTCTCCTATCATGGCAATCCATTTGATTGAGAAACTGAGGTCTCTCTTAGAAGCATTCTAAGTCTCTGGCGGAGGTTACTCCCTGGTGTGAACACAGGATCTCCAGAGATGGCCAAAAGCCAATAAATAGCAAATGGAAAGTCTGTCTCCACTTCAGTCTCCTTTCATAACCTCTTACCTAATGGTAGAAAAAGGGCGTCCCTCAGAGAGCTGCTCGGATCCTAGACTGACTTCTCAGCATGGTCTGAGGACTCCAAGGCAGAGCCTTACCTGTCCACCTACCAGTGCGTGCATGACCTTCCCCTTTCTCTTTCTCTGCCTTGAAGCAACCTCCCCAGGAAAGTTTACAGCCCAGTTTCCGACCCTATCCCACTGATTCTCAGTTTTTGCCTGTTTATTTTTTATCAGAACATAAAGATTTTATCCTCTTTCTAGGTTTCTAACCCTGCCAGTTTCCCTTGGGGGTGGGGGTGATGACGACTCATGGCTATCACTATTTCTTTTTTTTTTTAATACCTTTATTTATTTTTATGTGGTGCCTCACACGTGCTAGGCACGTGCTCTACCTACTGCTGAGCCACAACACCAGCCTCCCCTGCCACACACACATCAGGCTCTCACTATTTCAATTGCTCTAAGACAATTCGTCCACAGTTCCCCTAACTATTAGGTTGAGGGTCACAAATTTGTGGTCTATTACACAAGGGACATCATCCACAGCTGTATAAATTAGATTATTTTATAATAATCTATTATTAGGTGGCAGGGCTTTGGTGGCACTAATTATGAATATGATGGCAAATATAATATCAGAAAAGATTTAAAACTTGTCCAGGACACATGGCTTTCAAGAACATGTCTTTCCCTTAGCACAGTAGCCAAGAAAGCTATTGGCCTGTCTCCTCTGGGATGCTCAACACTGTCTACAGTGCTTCCATAGTTAGGGGTGTAAAGATTACAAAAAAATTGAGGTTTATCCACTTAAGAGAGAAAGAAAACACAGAAAAGGGATTTGGGGTCATGTGTTGGTAAGAAAAGACTACATCCAACCTCCCAGATCCTAGTCTGGCTTCAATATGTGGTCACTAATACTTTTGAAGATCACAGTAGATAAAGGAAATTTTCAGTGAGGGGACATTGAAGGATATGTCAATGAGGGGCAATTAATTTGACGGACTCAAGAGTCCTAGTCAGCCCTCAAGGGGCTCTGAGTTCTACAGGGGATCAAGGGACACCTTGATCTGGTTCAGGCAGTGGAAGGCTGCCAAGGGGTGCTTTCTTCTCCCTTGTCTTGCACACGGGTAACACTCCATCTGGCACAAGCGTTTATACACTGGGATTCCCTTGACCTTCAAACCCTGGGGTAAATGTCTAATATTTTCTGTACTCAATTCTGAGCCAAATGCCAGTTGGAAGACAGAGAGAGATGGCTCTTGAAGGAGGCATAAACGGTAACTTCATCTTACAGCTAGACTTGCATGAGCTATTACCCAAACCAGCTCTGGACCAGATTAAAAAAAAATGTCACTTTTAAATCCAAATCATGATGCTACTCTGGGGTTCTACTCTCAGTAAATTTCAGAAAGGGAAACAAAAGGGAAAAGGATGGAAAGGGCCTCCTCCATTGAATATCAATACGCCTAGTATTGAAAAAGGCCCCAAAGGAGCCTCTGGGTACAACAAGCCTCTGGGTAAGTAGGGGACTCACTAAGGTTGCCGGCATTATGATAATACTATGGGAGACAGGTCAGGCTCAAAAATATTTTGTGCTCCAACACCTTGAATACCACCTGGGGAAAAAAAATTAAGGCACAGTTTTTGTATATGCCAGATTGCCCATCCCTCTCTGGGACAAAATTTGTTGTATAAATTAAATGCACAGATAATATTCATAAGGATTGCTTCAGAATATGAATTTAAGAAAGGGTCTAAAACTAGAAAAGAATATTAGAAATATGGAAATATATTTTAGCATGGAAAATTAGGAGGTAAAAGAAACATTTTTGGGTGAGAAAGCATTTTGTTTGGTAAATTAATATTCTTGTATCTAAGGATGAAAGTTTTCTTTTAACTGGCTGACAGAGTCCCAGTATTTTGGATAGAGACAGAATGTATAAAATGAAGGGTAGGACTCCTGAAAGAGAAGCAAAGTGACAGAGCATTAGTCCATTTCACTTGCCCTTCTGAAGATCCCCATGTCCAGGATGAAAGAGAGGACAAAACTAAGGATGTAAACAATTTGTAGAATGTCTAAGGTGCAGAAGGTTTTTGGAAGGTAAATCTCAAAATGTGTGTGTGTGTGTGTGTGTGTGTGTGTGTGTGATTAAATTGACTATAATTAGCACCCTTAAAGTTATTTAAATTTTAATGTACTGATAGGAAGCAAACTCTGAACATCGATCTGTTCTTTTCTATCAAAATAATTTTTTTGTGTCTGTTAGGTTTTATTATTTAAGGAAGCTAATTCTTAAAGGAATTAGGGTTTGTATCTGTTTTAAAATCTTTTAAATGATCACTTCATAGTGATTAAGTGAGCAACTATTATTCTAGGTTATTATAATATAGTTTACACGCTAAATATATATGACCAGAGATATGTATACACCTGAGAACCATGTTTGTATGAGCCTTATCTAAATGTTTTGTAAAATGAAAGTTTACGGAGGTTTACCAGCAAGATAACCAATATGTGCTCTCTTTTGTACACTACGTCTGAAAGTCCACATTGCCATTTGAAGATCTGACTTACGTCTATGTGCTTTAACTAAGTCTATTTCTGATCATTAACACTGTTTCCTAAATGTATGAGATTTGAGGATATCCTTTGATTGTTGCTATTACCGCTAACACATGCAGACCTATGATTATTGTTACCATACACTATGGATTCCATATTTTACTTTAAAAGTTAAACTTCGTTAATGTAAGGACACCTGTATAATTGTGACACTAACCATTAGTGGCTTTTTTGTATATTAGATGCAATCATGTTCTACAAGTATACAAGCCTTTAAAATGTAAAGCTTGAGAAAACATTTTTTCAAGGTGGTGTTCTCCAAACTAAAATTGCCTATAGCAGTAGTCTCCTTCAAATTTTTATATAGAAATAACAACTTTGGTTGGTGTCTATTTATGTCATTTAATGTTTTGTAACTGGCTAAAGGAAACCTTTTATCAATAAGATTTATATAGGGCTGGGGTGGTGGCTCAGTGGTAGCGTCCTCAGCACCACATAAAAATAAAAATAAAGGAATGTGTCCATCTACAACTAAAATAAATAAATAAGTTGCACACAGAATGTTACTCTTTACACTGGGATGGGAATTTAAATGTATTTTGGGAAGGTAATAAAAAGAGTCTGCTAAGGCAGGAAGATCGCGAATTCAAAGCTAGCCTCGGTAAAAGCAGGGCGCTAAGCAACTCAGTGAGACCCTGTCTCTAAGTAAAATACAAAATAGGGCTGGGGATGTGGCTCAGTGGCTGAGTGCCCCTGAGTTCAATCCCCACTACCTCCCCACAAAAAGAAGAGCCTGATTTGTTCAAAGGCTGACACTGTAAAACATAGGAGCATTTTGCCACTTTTTCCACAAAAAGAAAGTTAGGAGCTCTCTTAGTTTTTGATTCATGTTTCAGATGTAATGTTGTGTTATTTGTCAAGAGCCCTGCTTTATCTGAGATCTCTGCCTCTCACCCTACTCCATATTAGGATGTATTGCTCCAAAGTAGGCTAGAGTTAAGCTTATTTTAAGTAATGTTCAAAAGATAGATTTTTGTTGTAAATATCACTGTGATCTTAAAGTAAACAAGGGATATAATACAAAACTAAGTAAAGGTTTGGGTAAATTATAAAAGATATGTAAGATTGTAAGAGTTTTAAAAGAAAGTAAAATTTGTAAGGGATCTCATATGTGATTGAGTTGATAAATTTATGTGTCTTTGTGGAGGCAAAATAGATACCAAAGATATATTGTGTTATTATAGAAATTATGTTTCTTGGTTCAAAACTATTATGCAAACTGAATGTTTTCAGTCTTATTAATTTCATTTTGTATTTTCCTTACAGAATTTTATAAGTTTTGCGTGTTAGTGTTTTGAAGAAGTACTCCTCCTAACAGAACAAACTGAGTTAATTTGAGATAATAAGCCATCACCTATTGGATAGAATAGGATGTAAGGCTGATTTTCAATACTAATACTAACTCTAGTTAAATGGAAGGGAAAACTATAAAATTATAGACATTTAAAAAGATAGTGGTGAAACTGACCTGCTGAATGTTTAAAAAACCAAAACCTGGAAATGTCCCTGATGCTTCCAAAGGAAGCCACATGTAGTCGGTAAGACCCTGACTCATCCCAGTAGATGGCTCCACTGGTAGAGGAAAAGTAAAAAGAGCCACAAGGCTTCTCACAGGTTCCTAAGAGTGATCCCTGACAAATCTCAACTGACTCTAACAGTAGATAGGAAAGATGTCAATTTTGACCTACTTGGTCTTAAACATCTGGCAGGAGAGTACAACCAAAGCCACACATAGACATTTAAAAGATAAGACAATGGTTCTTTTACTTGAGATGTACATTTGTTTCCTTCCTTCTGAAAGAAAGTAAAACTAAGAGGTTATACAGGAAGGGCTTTATATAGGAATGCCTGATAAATATCACAAAAAGCTCTGTCCGAGTCACAGGTTTGTTCTGAGTCAATTTAAGACCATCTATGCTCCCCCCACCCCCACTGATACGATTATTATGAACTGTTGCTCAGACTCCCCTCCTAGAGTTTGCAATTCATCCCTTCCAGCCTGGCAACTTGATTTTTTTTTTTTTTTAAAGAGAGAGTGAGGGGGGGGGGAACAGAGAGAGAGAGAGAGAGAGAGAATTTTAACATTTATTCATTTTTTCTTAGTTCTCGGCGGACACAACATCTTTGTTGGTATGTGGTGCTGCTAAGGATCGAACCCGGGCGGCATGCATGCCAGGCGAGCGGGCTACCGCTTGAGCCACATCCCCAGCCCCAACTGGGCAACTTGATTTTAATCAAGACCTGGAAAGAAGACAAGCTTCAGAGGAGCTGGAAAGGACCTCGTCAAGTGCTCCTAATCACCAGGATGGCTATCTGAACCGCTAAAAAGAGGAGAATTCACTACCATGGCGATTTCCACCGCAAAAAGTTAATATATCTAGGATGGATGGCAACCCCAAAGGGGAAATGAAAAGGAATAAAAAGAAAAAGGGAAATTGGTGAACAACCGAAAGCCCAGTGGTCCATTTTCAGAACACAGCCTTAATTGGGTCCAGTTGTAGCCATTTTTTTTTTTTTTTTTTTTATTGGTTGTTCACAACATTACAAAGCTCTTGACATATCATACTTCGAACAATAGTTTCAAGTGAGTTATGAACTCCCATTTTTACCCCAAATACAGATTGCAGAATCACATAGGTTACACATTCACATTTTTACATAATGCCATACTAGTGACTGATGTATTCTGCTACCTTTCCTATCCTCTACTATCCCCCTCCCCCCCATCTTTTCTTTCTATCCCATCTACTGTAATTCATTTCTCTCCTTATTTTTCTTCCAATTCCCCTCACAACCTCTTTTATGTAGTTTTTTATAACAATGAGGGTCTCTTTCCATTTCCATGCAATTCCACTTTTCTCTCTCTTTCCCTCCCATCTCGTGCCTCTGTTTAATGTCAATCTTTTCTTCCTGCTCTTCCTCCCTACTCTATTCTTAGTTGCTCTCATTATATCAAAGAAGACATTTGGTATTTGTTTTTTAGAGATTGGCTAGCTTCACTGAGCATAATCTGCTCTAATGCCATCCATTTCCCTGCAAATTCCATGATTTTGTCATTTTTTAGTGCTGTGTAATACTCCATAGTGTATAAATGCCACATTTTTTTAATCCATTCATCCATTGAAGGGCATCTGGGTTGGTTCCACAGTCTAGCAGTTGTAGCCATTTTAATTATAGCCCTTCCCTTTGCCCACTCCAATTTTAAAATTAGCAAATGATGTAGATTTTACACCCCACCCCCAGCTTCTCCAATCAGGGCAAAGGGCAGCACGGTATTAAGGATATGAGCAGGCAGACCACCCACCCAGTTGCCCTTGCCAGCCAGGTTCTGGTAGCATGCCCCTCTCCACTTTCAAGCAGGTGTTCTGTTTCTTGTAGTGTCTCAGTATTTCTAATAGTCTTCCTAATGTTGTAGCACAATATGTTCCTCATGTGTTTGTGGTGATGATGGGGTAAACAGACTTGCTCTGCCATTCATATAAAAGCATACACATTTAATTATGTACAGTACAAAATACTTGATAGTGATAGTATCTGATGTTACTGGTTTATGTATTTATTGTCCTATACTTTTAATCATTATTTTTGAGTGTTCTTCTACTTATAAAAAGAGTTTACTATAAAACAGAATGCCAAGTTAGGTCAGCCACATTCTCACACATCTCATGTTCACTGAGTCTTGTGATTGCATTATTTTATCTTGTGTTTGATTTAATCTCATGATGTTTTGTTTATCGTGGCCCTAGGAGCAATGGGTTATACTATGGATGTGTGTGTGTCGCTGTGTGTAAATATAGACATATTCATCCCTTTAGCTTATGTGCACAGTAAGCTATTCCATCTAGGTTTGTGTGAGTATATTCATTCTATGATGTTTATACAATGATGAAATCACATACTGATAATTTTCTCAAATCATAGCTCATCATTAAATGACTTTATAATTGAACACAGTGGTTATGCTTTTTTTTTTTTTTTTTTTTGGTACCAGGAATTGAATCCAGAGGTGCTTAACCACTGAGCCACATCTCCAGCCCTTTTTATATTTTTGAGACAGGGTCTTGCTGAGCTGCTGAGAGCCTCACTAAATTGCTGAGGCTGGCTTTGAACTTGCAATTCTCCTGCCTCAGCCTCCCAACAGGATTACAGGTGTGTACCACCACACCCAGCAGTTTTGCTTCTTGGTGGGTACAAAGCCAAAAAGCACAACCAAAAGATAGAAGAGGAGAGAAAGGTAAAGAGAGAACTGGGGTTTATTTCCAAAGCAAGGCTCTCCCCAAGGAACAGAAGTGTGGGGATTTTATTTGGGGAGCTTATCCATATTCATACAGGAAAGCAATTTAGGGGAGGGCACATTCCTGAGTATGGTCAACTTAAAGTGTACATTGCTCAGCTCAAGGTCATAGAACCCAAGTTCCTAAGGTTAGGATGGTGGATAGGAACCCTTCTGGGCATGCACAATTCAATATTATAATGATCCAGGTTTATCCTAGGTCACCTAAAAGAATAAACCAAAGTGGCTGGGTGCTTTAGCTGATTCTCTGAAAGTCTGAAAGAGTCTTAGGTGAAATTTTAACAGTGGTCCACTTTATGCTTTGAATATAGCCCTTGCTGCTCTGCCACTGAGATTTATTTTTTAAATTGACATGTTTCCTTCTCCTTTCCTCCCTCTCTCTAATCCCCCCCCCCTTATCTCAGAAGCAAGATTACCTTTCTTCCCCATCCTAGGCATAGTAATCTCTCCTTGAGCACACACCCACCACAGGAAAGAGTACTTCAGACTTGGGGATGGCACCAGAAGATCTAAGAAATGACTGTCTTAATTAACAAGTGAATTACAACACAGAGAACTCGAATGTAGCCTTTGAATCACCTCTTTAAAAAAAACCCTCATGGGCAGAATCACAGCCTCTGGGACAGGAGTCCTTGTGTTTCTTCTTTGCTAGCAAAGCAATAAAATTTATTTTTCCTTTTCCTCAAAACCATGCGCTCATTATTGGGTTGCATCGGGGACAAAGACCAAGCTTTCTGTAACAAAACAAAAAGATAGGACAACTGAAGTTTCATTAATGCAGGGGTTTGCCCCCAAAGGCGCCCGCCCCCTTAGCGGCTAACATCATGACTGTACTTGAAAGAAATTAAACACATTTTAAATAAAACTTGCTTATCTTTCAGTCTGGCCTTTTTCTTCCCAGGCTACCCTGAATCGATGAGCCTTCCAAACGTGTGCAATTTCATGACAGACACACAATCTTACTGAATTTGATACTGTTTTTCAAAGACTTGTCTTCTCTGTTTTTTCAGCCTCTGGGACATCCTCTCTCCTTTTTCCCCTCCCTCCTCTTGGGATATTCTTTCCCAGTTTCCTTTGCTAGCTTCTCAGTTCAGGTCACCCCTAAAAAGTTCCCAATCTTGGCCTTTGTCCCTCTACACACCAGTGAGGTGGCTTTGTCCTCACCCGAACTTTGGCTATTTCTCAAATATTGCGTCCTGAGCTGGAGAGGTGACTCAGTGGTAGAACACGTGCCTGGCCTGCATGAGGCTCTGAGTTCAATCTCCAGCACTGGAAAAAAAAAAAAAAAAAAGAGTGTATGCTCTTAGAACATCCCCATCCCCAATCTTGAATCCCTAACCAGTTCTTTATCCACCTAGCCCTTGAAGTGGATGTGTCCAACACAGAATTCTTCATCTTTTTTTTTTTTTAAGAGTGAGAGAGGAGAGAGGGAGAGAATTTTTAATATTTATTTTTTAGTTCTCGGCGGACACAACATCTTTGTTTGTATGTGGTGCTGAGGATCGAACCTGGGCCACACGCATGCCAGGCCAGCGCACTATCGCTTGAGCCACATCCCCAGCCCCAGAATTCTTCATCTTCCCCTAAATCTGCTCTTCCTCCTGGCTTCCTGATGAGTAGTCAAAGTCAGAAGCAGAGCGCTTAGACTCTTCCCCTTCCTTCAACTCAGTCAGTCAGTCGCCAAATCCTGCAGATCCTTGTTCTTAGGAGAATCTCTTGTTAGCCATATCACTTTCCAGTGTTTGCCTTTAATTGCCACAGCCTCCTGCTTCACCTACTCTCATCACCACACTGTCTCCTAAAGCACCATTTAAAATGCCACAGCGGTCCCCCATGGCTCTCTAGGATGCCATTTCATTCCCTGTTCAGTCCCAGAGCTGTGCACCATGTCTTTCCTGTCTAACATTTTCACAGATCTCTCTTTACCCTACACCAAGTCCATGAAGCTGCTTCTTCATGCCCTCTACCAGCCATGTCCTTCCCCATCCGTCACTCTGGCTGATTCCTACTTGTCCTTTTCCAAGCCACCCTTGACCAACCCACTCAGTCTGGCTTACCTTCCCCTGTTCCATGCTCCCAGAGCACTTTGTCCTTACTCCAGCCATATCCTGTATCATTTCTTACGAGAACTGCTAATTTACCTGGTCGTCTCCCCACTAGCCTAGGAGCTTCTTGACAGTGGGAAGCATATTGTATTTTCTTTGTACTTCTACTCCCCAGCACAGTGCCTGGTACAAAATAAGTGCTTAATAAATGCTGGACAAATTAATGTTTATTTTTCTTTATCTATGGTGATTTTTTTTCTTAGAAATTTTTTTTCATATTATCCTTGCTTTGTCAATTTATTACATTCACTCTGTGTGTGTGTGTGTGTGTTTGTGTGTGTGTGTGTGTCTGTCTGTCTGTCTGTCTGTCTGTCTGTCTGGGCATCGTTGGGGATTAAACCCAGCCTGTGTCTCCCCTGCCCCCCCACATATTCTCTTTACTTTAATCAGTCCTTTGACAAAACACCTACAGGCAGTCAGGAACAGACATTTGCTCTTGAACTAAGGAAGCAGGAACTGAAAATATGAATTTACCCAGACAGAAAGCCTCTGATCAGAGTTCTGGGGGAGGAAGGAGTGAGAATCTGTCAATGACATTTTGAAAGCACCAAATATATTGTCACCTTGAGCTTTTCCTGTGAGGAAGAAGGAGTGACAGAGGTGGGGGCTTTTGCCTTCTCTTGTGGGCAGGGCTCGAAGAGAGATTTCCCTGATGACTGTTCCTTTTAAATGCCTGTGGCCACAAAGGAGGCTACCTCAGGAACCCCCACCTATTTTTAGCCTCGATTCAACACCCTCCAGACAGCAACCCTCCCATGTATCTCTATGCTAATTTTCACTCTTGCTATCACTGATATGAATCACCCAGGGCTGGCCTGACAAATTGCTAGACCTAAAGACAAGAACATAAAGACTTGAAGTGAGAGAGTCAAGGTTTTTTAACAGTGGAAAGTTGTGGTGATGCCCTGACATCTAATACATCTATAACCTCCTGAACTACTTCTATAAAACAGCAAATGTTGATGTGTAAAAACATTTAAATGAATTCTTTCTGTGATCAGTCAGAGATAGGGAGCTTCCACTGGATAATATAAACCTCTCCCTAGGATTTCCTCTGTAAGGGAAACTTATCTGGGAAACGAATTTTTCCAGATGTTGCCTGAGTCAGGGAGACTCCAAACCACATACCCGTCTTCATACACCAGTGGGCTTTTCACTTTAAATTCTGATTCTGTTAGTTTTTGTATGCTTGTTAAACTAGGTCAAGCTCTTGAGAGGTGATATTTTGTGTGGAAAATACCCCTGTTTCTGAAAATCATCAAATAGCACCCTGGAAGGGCATCCTGGTGGGCCTTAGCAGTCATACTCCTACCAGGGCCAGTCACAGGTCCGTTCAGCCTCACATCCATTGATGAGAAGAGGCAGCCTCTCAGCCAAAAAAAAATGTTCCAATTATGCCTCCTTCCCATCATTCTCTGTCCTCAACATATTTCTAACACAGGAGATATTCTAAAGTAGAGCTTCTGCCCCAATTCCTATTTATCTCTTATCCAGGGGAGCTGGACTAAGCAAGTCCACCTATCTCCTAAAGGAGGCACCTTACCTATGTCCATAAGGTACTGAGAAGAGGAGTCTTCTTTCTGACCCTGCATCTGTCCCCACAGGTTATTCTCAAGCAACAGAAGAGGAAAGAAGAGAAGAAAGGCACTGTCTAGGTCTTTTTATAATCTCTTCAATTCTACTGATGCTGCAATCCCCATTCCCCTAAGACAGTATGTGCTGGGTTCTGCTGTGTCTTGGCTTGGCACCTCTCCTCCTAATACCCTTTACCCCAGCGTGTCTGCTTCCTTTGTAAGATGGGAATAATAATAGCTTACTCACTCGAAGGCAGAAGTTGGACCAGATGACCTCTGGAGATTATCTGGAGATAATTCCCAGGTAGAGAAGGAAAGTTGATTGATAAAGAGTGAACTACTAACAGAGAAGGAGAGTGGAGGAATAATTATGATAGGTACGAAGGAAAAAGATACACAGGCCTAAAACAAGGGAATTGATATGGGAGACAGAAGAAATACATATTGTCCTCCCCACCCAGCACACCTTGCTCCATCCTATACAGTGAAGTGTCCATCTAAGGGTCAAAGTGGAGGACTAGCAATAACTACAGTTACATGGCAACATGTGGCCCAAGACAGTCAGTAAGCACTAGAAGGATCTGGGAGAAGGCTAAGCACTCCAGAAAAGATAAGGAAGGAGTCTTGGAAAGAGTGGGTTCTGGCAAGGAAGCTGAACAGGGAAGGAGGGGAGGGGACATAGTCCTGTGTGAGGCCTCAGCAGCTGGGACAGTGTGTTGGTGCTGGGGAGCACTGAGGATGGGTGGGGTCTGACCCTGCAGGGCTGTAGGTACCTGCTGAGGAATTCAGACTTTTCCCTGCAGGCTACAGCAGACCACTGGAGGTTCTGTTATAGGAAATGATGGGATGGAAATGTGTATTAGAAACAGCATTTAAGAGAAAAAAAATTTTCTGGTGATAAGAATAAAACCCAGAGCCTTGTACATGCTAAACAGGGGCTCCACTATCAAGCTACACACCCAGCCCAAAGAAAAGTAATTGTATAATTGTAACCCTTTTAGGTAGCCTGATTTTTTTTAACCACATGGAGGTGTTATATTTCAACTTAACTAAATTTTAAAACTGTATAAAATATATAGCCAGGCACGTGACTGTAATCCCAGCTACTTGGGAGGCTGAGGTAGGAGGATCACAAGTTCAAGGCCAGCCTGGACAATTTAGTGAGACTCTATCTTAAAATAAAAATTTTTAAAAAGGACTGAGGATGTAGCTCAGTAATAGATTGCCCCTGGGTTCAATCCCTAGTACCATAAACAAAAAAATATGTTTATATGTACACATATTACATATATATATATATATATATATATATATATATATATATATAATGTGTGTATATACACATATATATACATATATACACATATACATATAATGTGTGTATATACACATATATATACATATATACACATATACATATACAAATACAAATACACACACACACATACACACACACACAGGCCAATACCTTTGAAAAAATTTTAAATAGGAACTGTCAAGCAATATTGTAGAGTTGGAGGAGAAGCCCAGGAGTGGCGGTATACACAGTGATGAATTTGAATGCTGGTTCTGAGATTTCCTAGCTACAGCCTTGTGATTGTTTTACTTCAGCTATCTGAGCTTCAATTTCCTTGAAAATGATACCCATCAAACAATGCTGAAGATTAAATGAGATAATTATACTTGATAAGTATACCAAATATAGTTCAATGAATGTATAAATAACAAATCAGGAAGCCACTCTGGTAGAGCAAGGCCTGAACTCATGTGGGGAGAGTGGAAATGGAGAGAGGTCTGGGTATCAATTCAAAAGCAGGATGAACTGAGCTCACTGGCCCCAGGGGTTGCCAGAGAAGAAGCACTCACAAAGTGGGCTCTGTCCTTGAGACCCTAGTACATGCTGCACAATTGTTTCAACTACATACCCAGCCTCAGTGCACATCCTCAGCCTCACTTTCCAGACTTTCCTGAGATCCCCTCAAGAAAATATTTATCAGAGAAAAGTTTTTCCATAAATGACCAAAAGATGTCGCCGCAGACAGTACTATCTGCCCTGTTCCTCCTAGTGTGGATCTCCACCCTGCCATTTGTGTAGGGAAAATTCCACTGTGGCTCCCTGTACTTTTCTCTTTGTCCTATGTCTCCCCATCCTCTCTGCTCTGAAATCCATCTGGGTACTTTCCTTGTTTTTTGTTATTTATACATTCATTGAGCTATATTTGGTATACTTATCAAGTATAATTATCTCATTGTCCTGGCAACCTGGGGTACCCGTGAATCTTTCAAGGTGGCAGAGCCAACATGGAGACTGGGATCTACATGTGCTTCCCTGATGTTCCTTCATCAAATTTATAAAAATTGCTATCTAAAATCCATATCCATGCTGTCAAACCCACCCAGATTCTCCCCAGCCCCTTGAGTTTCAGGAGCCACCCCGGTTCTCTAATTTTCTTTTTCTTTTTTTTTTCTTTTTATTTATTTTATTTTGTTTTACTGTAGAAAACTTTTATTCAGTGGTATTATTTGCATACACTCTAATTTCTTGTTTATTTCTTAATATTTTTGAGAATCTCTGTCTGGCATCCATTTGCATTACCCAAGCATTCATGATATGAAGGTTCTTTAATTTTCAGCTTCAGAGATAGAGGCAACACTCTACTTTTCAGGCATCACAGTTTCAAAAGTCTCCATCCAGATAGCCAGCCGGTTCTAATCTTCAGGGCTTGAAATGAGGCAGAACATGGTGGAGGAAGAGTGTGGTGGAAGGAAGTGGCTCTCATGATCAGGAAGCAGAGATACTAACCCTATTTTTCTTCTCTTCCACATGAGTCCAGTTTTCAGATATTAGTACTCAAAGATCTGGTGATGCATGAACCTATCTCGCTGTCTAAAAACATCAGTGTTCCTGGTTAAAAAAATAATCCCTGAACTTTAGCCTATAAACAGCCATAGGATATAGGAAATGATGAGCATTCCTGAGCCAAGCTGAGTGACTTATCCAGAGGGAATATGTGACAGTCATGGGACTGGACTCTGACAGCTGAGACCTGGAAACAAAGGAAAAACATTCCAGGCCAGTCTGTCCCTTTCTCCCTGCTCATGGCTTCTGACTGCAACTCTTCTTATTCTGCTTCCTAAATGTGTAAAAATCAACTCAGAATAACTTTCAGAACCAATAACTTTATAGTTATTCTTCTCCATTAATAGCCTCAGAGACAAGTGTTAGAAACAAATCTCAGTTTCTAATACTTATCCAAGAAACCTGGGGTTTGACTCCAGAGAACAGAGTTTCTAAAGGCAGGTCTGAGAAGGGCCTTATCCTAGTGTCAGAGCCAACATGGAGACTGGGTTCTACATGTGCTTCCCTGATGTTCCTTCATCAAGTTTATAAAAATTACTAACTAAAATCCATATCCATGCTGTCAAACCCACCGTTTCCTGTTGAAGATCAAGGTTCCCAAATCCTTTCTCTGTTTATAACCTAAAGCAATATTTTAGCAAGTCTGATTCTGTTTAACTTTGTCCAAGACCTTAGCCCACAGGGAGAAAAAAAGTTTCCTCTTTTCCATTAAGTATTTGTGATGGGTTTGGTTTAGCTCCTGATATTGAGAAGGATCTTTAGCCCTTCACCTAATTATGGTGCCCAAGAACGGGAACCTTATATCATTGATGCCTGATATCCTGCCAAGTACCAGGCTCTAATGTAGAACCTGCCTTATTTCTAGAATTCCTCCTACCCTGACTAAACTCGGAATGAATTTATACCTGAGACAAAACAGCAAAGACACTGGCACAGAGGGAAACAAAGTGTTACTAAGCCTCCACCACCTTCTTGATTTAACTACTCCTCCCAGAACACAACAGAACATGATCAATCCTACACACCTATAAATATTATTTGGTTACTGCCAACAAGCCTTGAAAAGGGAGAGCCAGGAATTTTGGCCAAGGGTGACATGTGCAGGCCTCCTCCTTCCCTTGCAGCAAGTTACCCAATAGGCAGCTTGGGCATGTGGTTAGGGCACCACCATGCTGGTTGCAGCATGAACACTGCACAAGATGTTTACTGAAATAATGTGGTTCAAAAGTGTGTGTGTGTGTGTGTGTGTGTGTGGTTCTTGTGAAGAAAAATCAAAACTCTGTTGGACTTGTACATATTTTACAGCATAGTGTTTAAAAATTCCTTGAAGGGAGGGACAACTCTCTTTAGGGCTCAAAGTCTCTAATTCTGACTCTGCCTGCCAGCAGCAGCCCTGCACATCCTGGATGGACACATCCCAGGAGCAGAGACTCTCTGAGGCCAAGGGAGCAGAGAGTAGGGGCCTTCCCCCAAACCACTATTAAAACATCATACCTTGACTGGAAAAACGGCTTGTAAACGTGTGGCCTATGGACTTTGTTTAGCCAAAAGACAAAATTGCATTGTTTGGTTTTCATAAAAGTTTTGATGTGAAAATATATTTTCTAATTTGTATTTTCCTACAATGGAAGATCAGCACTGAACTCAAAATGCCATGTGGCAAAGATTACTGACCTGAATAGTAGGAAAGTACACTCAGATCTGGGCTGCTGGAGATCTAGCCACTCCCCTTCAGACTCACAGGGCAGCTTCATTCTTCAGGGAAACCTGCCTGGCCTCTATGGAGGGTATTTGTACTTGAGATCCTTTAAGGCTTTGATCCTCATTAAACTGCAGAATTTGTAGCAAAGGGAGCACACTATAGCTTTGAGAGACTATTTTCACTACCCTGTAAAGGGTAGTGACAGATATTTTTTCTATAGAAAAGAGCAACAGCATGGGGGCTCCAGGTTCAGGGGATTGGGGAGAGGTATAGATGGTTACTAACCACTGAAGGAGAGAAGAAGAAAGCCTGAGATTGGACATAGAATATACATTCAGAGGACAGGGAAAATAGCTCAATGGTAGAGTGCTTGCCTAGCATGCACAAAGGCCTCTGGGATCAATACTAGCAACACACACACACACACACACACACACACACACACACACACATTCAGAATGTCACAGAAACCAGGTGCAATAGCCCAAACTTGTAATCTCAGCACCTGGGGAGGCTGAGGCAAGAGGATCACAAGTTTGAGGCCAGCCTCAGCAATTTAGCAAGACCCTAAGCAACTTAGTAAGACCCTGGGGATTTAGCTCAGTGGTGAAGTGCTCTTGGGTTCAATCCCCAATACAAAAATAAAAAAAGAATGTCACAGAAGGACTGTGCATTAGGAGTGTGCCTGCCTCACTTGGTCTTCAAGGACCCTGCTACAGTTCCTCTCTCTTCCACCCTGGCTATACTGAGTGATAGTATCCTGACAAGAGTTTAATTTTCAGGGCCCCAAATAATTTAGGTTTAATTGGCCTAGCCAACTGGCACAGGCCCACGATGCTAAGAAAATTGAGCATTGTGGTACAAACCTGTAATTCCTGCTATTTGGAAGGCCGAGGCAGAAGGATTACAAGTTTAAGGCTAGCCTGGATAATTTAGCAAGACCCTGGCTCAAAATAAAAAATTTTAAAAAGAGCTAGGGTGTATGTCAGTGGTAGATTGCCTCTGGGTTTAATCCCCAATACCATTAAAAAATAATAATAATAAAAGAAAGGAAGGAAGGAAATGGAAATGGAAGATGTTGGAGCACCTGGTTAACTTACAAAATTTTCTGCACTGTAAAATCACTGGGCACTTCAGGAAGTAGGCTTAGCCTGTACTGAGCATTTCCCACCCAGGAAGAATGCACAAGTTACCAGCAGCCCCACCAGGCCCTATGATGCTCCTTTTCTCATGTGGGTGCTCTTGCCCACAGGGAATCCCTAGAGGATCATACTCTATCTTGTCATTCTCTATGGCTACATTCTGAGTTAAAATACAAAGTTAACCTCAAGGTGAAACTTAATTCTTTGTCTTCTGCACTAAAAAGAAAAAAAGGCTTGGGAGAGTAAATTGGGGTAGAGCAAGTGCTTAGCATGTACAAGGCCTCTGGGTTCAATCCCTGGCAACCTATACACACTCACAGAACCACATAACATTAAAATTTGTTTATGTAAGGTTTTAATATTTTTTAAATGTTCAAGGTTAGTTAAAATATTTGACAATGAAGAAAAATTCAAGCACTGTGAAGGGTCTATAAAGACCTTCCTAAACCAAAAGTCAGACCCTTTTGCTGTCTTCTTCCTTTTTATGTACAAAAAAAAAAAAAAGAAAGAAAGAAAGAAAGAAAGAAAGAAAGAAAGAAAGAAAGAAAGAAAGAAAAAGTGTGCTCATGGTTCTGATTTCCAAGCATATTCTTTTTCACCCAAGTTGTAATGTTTGTTGACTTAAACCATATTGAGCCATATGTGAGGGGAGAAAACCTGTTGGTTCACATTATTCAAAACTGTCTCCCAGGGTTGCAGGAAAACAAAAGGTAGTTCCTTGGGAATCCCCACCTCATAAAGATTCAGCACCGCCCTAATTTTTAAAAAGGCATTGTGACAAATCAAGGAAGGCCTAGGCCTGACTCTTACCACTAGGTGTCACACTAAACAATCAGGAACAGACCACCATATCCTGAATGCTTGCAGGAACATAAAACCATCAAAGGAGGTGCAAAGAAATTTATGCCTGAATTTTTATAACTGCAGTCCCAAATTCTCTTCTGGTGTACCTGTTGGTGGTGCTTTTAGAATTCAACATTGCTATACATTTTAAAAAGATGTGAATATCCCCAGATGGGGGAACACCTACCCTTTCTTTTACAGTCTGAGTAGAAAGGATTTAGAGTATATTCCAAATTATAGTGTATTCGGTCTCATTTCATGATTAGTTTTTAAGTGTTAATTTTACAACTTCTTTGGCCAAGTGGTTAATATATTGGGGTAGAAATTAGATGAACTGCCATAGATGCCTGGGTAAATGTCCATGCATTTCAGTTTCTTTTTAGGAAAATGGGAATAATACCTATTTACAAGATTAGTTTTGAGAACTAATAATGTAATACGTAAAGTGTTGGAGTTCTTTCAAAAATTTATAGTATGATATTCCCAAAAGCCTTGGCCATCCTTCCAAAGAAGGGTTAAATATGCATTTGTGAACAATACATTTTTAAGCCACAGAAGACCTTAAGTAGAATTAAGTCCAATCTTATTTTAAACACAAGTATACCACTAAAATGTTAACTAACATCTCCAACTAATATGCAGTTAATTAGAGCTACAACCTAGAATTAAGATCTCCTGTTTAGAGTCACTGTTTTACACTGCCTCTATAACTGTATACATGCACACCAGAAGCCTAAGAGAAAACGGAGTCAATCCCAGGGAAGTTTTCCTTTGAACATATGATCATTACTACCTGGAAGTTTTTATTTCTTGATTTTACTTTTTTCCCTCCCCTCATAGTTTGTCTTTAACCCTATCAATTCTGTTTCTCTACATTAAAACATTGAGAGAGGGGGCGAAGATATAAAGAGAAGGGAAAGGCTAGTTAGGGTACAACCAGTCAAGAAAAAGATGACTGCAATTATCTACAGAAATCTTTACAGAACTATGGGGCATTTTTAAATATATATATTTATTCTTTAGTTGTAGGTGGACACAATTCCTTTATTTAATCTTTATGTGGTGCTGAGGATCGAACTCAGGACCTCACGCATGCTAGGTGAGCGCTTTTCCTCTGAGCCACAATCCCAACCCCAGAATCTTTTTTTTTTTTAAATGATAATGGGGATTGAACCCAGAGCCCCAAACGTTCTAAGCAAATGCTTTTCCACTGAGATACATCCCCAACACCATTTGGGCAAATTTGGATAAAATCCCAACCTGGGGGACTTTATTTTGGCTGGATCAATTCTATAAGAAGCTGATGAACTCAAACCACGCCTTGAGAGCAGGAGGTGGGGTTGGGGGCAGAAGCATCAGTTCTATTTCTCCAGATGAAATCAGAAGATAGTGAACCCAAACCCTTTATCTCTGGAGTGGGTACCCAATGCATGAATGTATCCTACAGCCGCCCTCCTGCGGAGAAGAGGAGGAAATTGAAGGCAGCAAGAGATGTGGGGGCAATGTTAGGGCTGCCTTCAACCTCCTGCAGGATGCCTAGCAGTTATTTTCTTGGCTATCCTTAAAGGCCAATCTTGGGTAAGGCACTAACCTAGTCCTCAGCTGGGCACCCAGAAGTAGGCTCAAGATCAATTCTCTGCAGCAGCACAAGGTAAATCAAACAGTAGGAACTCAATAGTTATTGAGGTATCTGCAACTTCTATTACAAAGATTTTCACAACTCTGTGTGTGTGTGTGTGTGTGTGTGTGTGTGTGTGAGGGATGAGGTAAAAAGTCCCTGCACCATGAGATGAACCTGATATTGGCAGAAACACTGGCGCCTGCGACCTTTTAACCACCAGTATGTCCTTCCCAGCAGAAAGAAGTTTGGGGGAAGCAAATCCCTACACCTAGCCATCATTTCCACCCTTGCGTTTTGAAAAGATCTAAAAACGGAAAGGACCCGCAGGTTGGCAAACCCCAAAGAGGAACCGCCCACCAAGTCTGCGTCCTTGGGATCTCTGCAGCCGACGACCCCAAATCAAAACGATCCTGGGAAACCCCAGGGAAAGAAGCTTTCTTGCAGAGGGACAGGGTTACTGAGTGCAAGCTGCAGGGAAGTACCTCGGGGGAGGGGGCTTGATCGGGAGGACTTTCCAGCCACTCAGCGCTCATGAAAAAGTTCCCAGTACATGACCCCAGTGGCTCATCGCAGGGAGTTTCTCTAATGAACCCCAGCTCGGGGCTTAGGCTTCTTAGCAGAGGACGAGGCCAGTTCTCTTTTTCTGGTCTGACTAGCTTGGAAATTCCCCGCGCCTGACCCCGCCCCGGAGAAATCCCCTGCCAGCGTTATAAGGGCGCCGCGGCGGCGCTGCCGAGCCCACAACAATCCGATCGTGCAGTTCTGCCTGCTAGCGACACTGCGAGGAAGGCAGCGCGCAGCCCGCAGCCGAGCGCACCTGGGGACAGCGCCCGGAGCTCTCAGCGCGCCATGTTTCAGCCAGTCGAGCACGCTCAGGAGTGGGCCATGGAGGGCCCCCGGGATGGGCTGAAGAAGGAGCGGCTGCTGGATGACCGCCACGACAGCGGCCTGGACTCCATGAAGGACGAGGAGTACGAGCAGATGGTGAAGGAGCTGCGAGAGATCCGCCTCGAGCCGCAGGAGGCGCCGCATGGCACCGAGCCCTGGAAGCAGCAGCTCACTGAGGACGGAGACTCGTAAGTGTTGCGGGCCCGGATGGCGGGGGTCGGGCGGACGTGCGGAGCGGAGTGGGAGCGCGGGGCCTGCAGCTCAAGCCGCGGGCTAAGGGGCCTCTGTTGCCTGCGGGTTTTCTGCACCGTTGCGAACCCTTGCAAAACTGCAGGGCTGCGCGTGGGGAAAACGGGAGTTGGCTCGGGCTCCGAGAGCCCAAGGCTGGGCACCTCTGCTTCACAGCCGCCTTGCCACACACCCCCATCCCCCCGGCCCCGACCTCGCGGCCGGGGGCGGGGCGGCGGCAGGGACGCGAAGTCCCCAGTTGCATAAGGCGGGCCGGGAGTTTCTGGGCCGCTGGCGGGCGCCGAGCGGCCGGGAGGGGAAGTACAGGGCGTTCCGGCCGGGCTGGAGGGCGGGGCGGTCTGGCCGGCGCCCGCCGCGGAGGGGGTGGGGCCCGGAAAGTCCCTGGGCGCCTGCCAGGAACACTCAGCTCATAATAACCTCGCGGAAAACACCGTGGCCTCGGCCTCCAGAAACCCCGACCTTGCGCAATCCCCCGCAGCCTGCGCTTCTTGGGCCCCACGCAGTGCACTCACCACCCCTGGGGGGTTTTCCCTCTCTTCCCCTCAGGTTCCTGCACTTGGCCATCATCCATGAAGAGAAGACACTGACCATGGAAGTGATTCGCCAGGTGAAGGGAGACCTAGCCTTCCTCAACTTCCAGAACAACCTGCAGCAGGTGGGCCCCTTACCCCGCCCTGTGCCCTCTCTGACCCCATGGTGGAGCTGGATATATAGTACCCTTGCCCCCAGATCATTTCTAAATTAACACTCCCTGGCCCTTACTGCTGTGGCCTTTTTCATTCAAATCTGCCACTTCCTAGAGAGTGAAGAAAATTCCATTGGTTTGGTGAGGTCTTTATGACCTGCTGAGAGCCTCTGGTATTTGCCTAACCCCCTGTACCTGTCTGGGAGGAGAAGCACCCACAACCAGGAGATGTCTGGGATTCAAGGAATCAAATTATGGGTTTGTTTCCGTGGCTCATCCTTCTTTGTATCCTTTTCCATTTGTAGACTCCACTCCACTTGGCTGTGATCACCAACCAGCCAGAAATTGCTGAGGCACTTCTGGAAGCTGGCTGTGATCCTGAGCTCCGAGACTTTCGAGGAAATACCCCCCTACACCTTGCCTGTGAGCATGGCTTTCTGGCCAGCATAGGAGTCCTGACACAGGCCTGCACCACACAGCACCTCCAGTCCATCCTGCAGGCCACCAATTACAATGGTATGTTTGACTGCCCCATCCAAGGGCAGTTGCCGTGGGGAAGGGGTGGGTGGGCCAACTTAAGGAGTAGGGCAAGAGCTTAAATTTCCAGTATGGAAAGGTTGAGGAAACACACATTCG
This sequence comes from Ictidomys tridecemlineatus, assembly GCF_052094955.1. Lineage (NCBI taxonomy): Eukaryota > Metazoa > Chordata > Mammalia > Rodentia > Sciuridae > Ictidomys > Ictidomys tridecemlineatus. The sequence goes on from NC_135481.1 coordinate 79,430,545, forward strand.
ACATGCCTGTTTGATGTCCTTATAAAGTTCATTCAGAACCCAAATTCTGAATTCTTAAATTTCATAAGATGTGACCATTTGTCCCATAAAAGAACAGGGGTAAGGTTCTGCCTCATGTGTGAGGGTTGACAAATGACTATACTTTTTGCCTTTTGTTCTTCTAGGGCACACATGTCTGCACTTGGCCTCTATTCATGGCTACTTGGGCATCGTGGAGTTTTTGGTGTCTTTGGGTGCTGATGTCAATGCTCAGGTGAGTGCTTCATAACCTACAGATGGAGTGAGTCAGGCTCCTCCTCAGTAACACTAAGCATACTCTTTTTGCAAGCAGAAATTCCAAACTCAGCTGTATATATCTTAAATTGCTCTTGGTTTCAGGAGCCCTGTAATGGCCGGACAGCCCTCCACCTCGCTGTAGACCTGCAGAATCCTGACCTGGTGTCCCTATTGTTGAAGTGTGGGGCAGATGTCAACAGAGTTACCTACCAAGGGTACTCCCCATACCAGCTCACCTGGGGCCGCCCGAGCACCCGGATACAGCAGCAGCTGGGCCAGCTCACCCTGGAAAACCTTCAGATGCTTCCTGAAAGCGAGGATGAGGAGAGCTATGACACAGAATCAGAGTTCACAGAGGATGAGGTTAGTTTCCATTAACATCTTCATCACTCTGCCCAAGATAATGAGGGCTATTTTCCTGTACCCTCCCAGGCCCTAGAGCTACTCTCTATTACAAGGCTCATCAGTTTCTCAAACTTGAACCTATATAACCAGTATCCCAAGAATATGCCTTTTGTTTGTTTGTTTGTTTGTTTTGTTTTGTTTTAATAGCTTATCTTTTCTCTTGATCCTGGGAATTGAACCCAGGCCCTTGTGCATGTGAGGCACCTGCTCTACCACAGAGCTACACCCTAAGCAATAGTTTAGCTTTTTTTTTAATGAAAGGAGCATTTAAGGAAAATTCCCTCAGCCTGTCAGTTTCATTATATTTGGGTTATGGAGAAGGGATTCCAAGAATACTTCAGTTATTTTCAGTAGCCTCCCTACAACACCCTTGGCCAAGTTCTGCAAGTTTAACATATCTTTTTTCCTCTTGTTTTAGCTGCCTTATGATGACTGTGTGTTTGGAGGCCAGCGCCTGACGTTATGAGTGGAAAATATTGAAAAGAACATGGACTTGTATATTTGTACAAAAGGAGAGTTTTATTTTTCTAAAAAAAAAAGAAAAAAAGGAAAAAAAAATTTCAAAGGGTGTACTTACCACCCACACTTCACACTGCCTGTCCCCAAACATTCTGTTGTGGTAGATCAGCCCTTATTTTGTTATTTTTGTGAACTTTTTTATGGGGGAGCAAGAAAGATTGAAATTCAAAGAAAGCCTCTTTAAAACTTCACCTTTGTAGGGTTTATGGAGAAGATTTTGATGAAAGAACTACATTTTATTTATTGTGCTGTTGATTGAATCACTGTTTATTTAGTGGCTGACCCCAGTTGTGTCCTGTCACATGTAATAATAACCAGGTGTTTGGTGGTGTGGGGTTAAAAGTCACTACCTATCAAGGTTTGTATTACCCTCCTGTAAATGGTGTACATAGTGTATTTTGTTGGTAATTATTTTGGTACTTCTAAGATGTATATTTATTAAATGGATTTTTACAAACAGTTATTCCTGATCATTGACTTCAAGCTGTCAAGGGAGTCCTCCATTCTGAGAGTTGCTCCATTCTTAGGTAGAGATGTAGGTAGAAAGCTATGGGGGAACAGCCAGTTGTGGAACTCTTTCAGAGAGCAGCTTCTCACATTTATACCCATCCTCCCAGCAAAGCTTTGCAGGCAGCCCCTGGGCCTGAGTGGGAGGGAGGCTGTCGCAAGCATGAAAGGAAATGCCAGTCTCAGGCTTAGGGTGGTGACAAGCTGTTCATCCTGTAGCTGAAAGGCTCTCCGTTGTCATTTTCTTTCATTTCCTTGATTTAAACTATTCCAGAACCCTGCTTCCACTTCAGGAAATTATTTTGGATGAGAGGAATATGAATTCATATTTTATAGAACTGGGAAAAATCTCGTAATAGTGAAAGTTCCTAAGGACACGGACTTGGAAATGAGACTACACTGATATCTGTTAGCAGATGTTGTGAACATTGCAGAAGACAATCCATGTTAAAAACAGCAGAGTGCCAGGTATATAGGGCTAAAGAATAATACAGGCTGTTGCACAACGTCCTGTATTTCACAGTGGAAGAAATTAGAATGGCCTGTCACCTTTTAGGAGAGGCAGATGGTTAATTTTTAATTTTTACCCTTGTTTTCAGGCAGTTAAATATTTAAATATATTGCATCTCTGAAACTACCTATTTTGTTATTGGCTGTAGTACAAAAATACTACTGGCTTCATGAGTTTTGCAAGAAATTGGTAATTTGTGAAAGTTGAATTTAGATACTCTGTAATTAGCATTTTTTTACCCTTAGAATGTATTTCTTGCTTAAGTAGGAAAATAAAGCTTAGGACATTTTATAAAATGAAGAATGGTATATAAACACAATTCATGTACTTCAGCTTATAGCTAAGAAGATATTATCCCTTCCTGATCCACAAATGATGTCAAATTCAAATAAATATGATCATCACCTCCCTCAAACCAAAAAAGGAGCCAACACTTGTTGAGGTCTTTCATATATAAAGAGCATTACTGCAGAGCTGGTTGAAGCCAGCTCAGTCCTATCTTAGCAGCCTCAGTCTATCTAGAGCCAAGTATTACCCATATTGTGCACTGTGCTCATCCATGAAATTCCTTGTCCATTCCAGAGCACCTGAACATGGGTGTTAAATGCTTGAACACATAAATGTTAATTTAGGTTTAGCTCTCTCAGCTGGTAAGTGAAAAGGGTAAAGTGGGGGTGGGGGGAATATCCACATCCTCAAACTCAAAGAACGAAGATTGGAAATTGGCTTCCCATGGAATGATGCTCTTAGTGCACCCTACTCAGAACCAACTCTTCTTCTGACTGTAATGGTGGTGAATGTGTGCCAGTTCATTCATACAGGTTCACTCTAGTTCTGTGCTAGAAACCTGGAAAAACAGAGCAAAGGATATCGCCCATCCCCCACCTCCTTAGGGACCAGCTCTTTGACTAGGGGCCTCACCCTCCATGGTCACCACAGGGAGTGTCCTCTTCTGACCCACTTGGGCCCACAGTCTCCCCTTTCTAGACTTCAGCTTATCTTCTCTTCAAGACACCAACCCTCAGTTTGGGTTTTGTCATCTGCATAAACTCCAACATAGCTTGGCCCCCTAGTAAAAACTAAAGTCAGTCCTTAATTTTCCAGTTCTATTTTTCCATCTCCTTTTCTTCCCCTTCCTTTCCATTATTCTAGTTGTTTGGGTGGCTGGAGCCTAGAGTTTTAGTTTCCTAACAGAATATTTTTAGAATGGAAACATTCTAATTGGTAGAAAGTTTTGTTCACATTTCTAAGCAAACAAGAACAGAAGTTTTCAAAGAAAACAGTTTGGCAGACTGAAAGCCTTAGTTTATACACTTTGATTTTCTCCTGGAAGCTAAAAGTCCCATCAGGGCAGGTAGAAGTAGGGGAGTCTTGGGAAAGAGAGAAGTAAGAGGAGGAGGAAATAAATGTCACGTCAGCAACTTCCTTGAATGTAGTTCCTCGATTCCTTCTGCTTGCCTCATCTAGCAGGATAAATTTCCTTTATGGGTCATGTGTACCAAATCCCCTTCCAGAGGAAAGGGATTTATTTAAAGAGGCACAGACTATAGTCTGAGCAATCTGATTCTGAGGCCTGGAAATGCTGAAGGGGAATTTGCATTGAAATTTCAATAGCTACTGGAAGTGATTAAGTGGTGACAGTTAGAACTGAGTCAGTGAAATAGATTCTTCCTTTGTTCCCTTTTGCTCCAGATTTTTACTAACTTGCCCTAGGTGAAGCTGAAGTTTCATTTGGCAAGAAAGGTCAGAGTTCTGGAACTAGAGTCAGAAACCTGCCCAAGAAACCTTCCCCAACCTCTGGTCCCTGGACAAGAATATCCCAGGTTGTTTCCGAATCTTAAAGGAGCATTATGGAAACAGAAACTAGATATTATATGTGTGTTTCCCTCCTAGAGAAGTGAGATTCTCAGTCTCATTCATTCATTTGCATTATAAATAACCATGATTCTCCAGGCCCTCTGCCAGGAGCTGGAGACACAAAGATGAACAGGTCCTGGCCTTTGCCTCAAAGTGCTCAATGCCTAGGTGCAGAGAAAGGCAACACATTTAAGACCCTACGGGGAGATGAAGCACAGAGCAAGACCTGAGCTCGAAGTGCAGGCATCCAAGGCACAGAAAGGTGGAGAATGGGAACTAAAGTTTATGCTCCAGCTAGCTATTTCCCTAGCAGCACTATCTATTCTCTTATCCCATGCTCCAATCTACCAGTAACACTTTTTTGTTAGGTGGCAGGAGATCAAGTTGTGTTCATAACAAAACTAAATTCCAGGCTGAGGATTAAACTGACCATCCACAGCAGGCTATGCTGCTTTTTGTTGTTCTTTTTAGATACACATGACAGTAGAGTATATTTTGACATATTATACATGCATGTGTATAACTTATTCTTGTGGTTGAACATGATGTGGAGTTACACTGGTTGTGTATTCCTATATAAACAAAGAAAAGTTATATCCCATTCATTCCACTCTTTCCTATTCCTGTCTCCCCAACTTCCCTTCATTCCCGTTTGTCTAATCCAATAAATTTCTATCCCCACCCTTATTGTGTGTTAACATCTGCATATCAGACAGAACATTCAGCCTTTGTTTTGGGGGGATTAGCTTATTCCATGATAATCTCCAGTTCTATCCATTTACCAGCAAATGCCATAATCTCATTCTCATTTATGGCTGAGTAATATTCCATTGTGTATATATACCACATTTTTTAATCCATTCATCTGTTGAAGGGCACCTAGATTGGTTCTATAGCTTAGCTATTGTGAATTGAACAACTATAAACATTGATGTGGCTGTGTCACTGTAGTATGCTGATTTTAAGTCCTTTGGGTATATACCAAGGAGTGGGATAACTGGGTCAAATGGTGGTTCCATTCCAAGTTTTCTGAGGAATCTCCATACCGCTTTACAGGTTGGAAAGCACCAGAGTGTTTGCACTAATTTGTAGCCCCACCACCAATGTAGGAGTGTACCTTTCCCCCACATCCTTGCCAACATTTATTGTTCCTTGTATTCTTGCTAATTGCCATTCTAACTAGAGATGGAATCTCAGTGTGGTTTTAATTTGCATCTCTCTAATTGCTATAGATCTTGAATATTTTTTCACTACACTGCTTTTTTCTTGCCTACAGTAGTAAGACTTGAACATGATACATGCTGGGCAAGCACTTTACAGAGCTACAGACCTTACCATTTTGGTACAGTTTCACTATGTTGCCCAGGCTGGCCTCAAATTTGCAATCCTCCCACCTGAGCTGGGATTACAGGTGTTCACCACCAGGCAATGCCATACCATTTTTTCTTTTTTACATCTGTGTGTGACCCTAGATTTAGAGCCAAATCTGGAAGAAATCTGTCACCTGTCTTTGAGTTAATGACAAATGAGTGTGTGCCTTTATCCAGAGCCTCTCAAATTTAACATGGACTTGACTTGCTTATATAACTTGTTAAATGTAGGTTCTCATTCAATTGGTTGGGGCTGGCTTGAGATTCTTTATGTCTAATGTTTTCCCAGACAATGTACTTCTGGTTTAGGATCAGACTTGAATCTGAACTAGGCCTTAGATGGTGCTGTCTGCCACCCCTGATGGTATCACTGCAAACTGGCCTAAGCACTTCTATAGCTGCTCATAGGGAAGATCTAGTATTGGGCAATGGGAGTTTTTTTAAAAGTAAGGGTGGCTCCTGAGCACTGGCACTAAAATAGGGACCAAGGCCAACAAATCTACTATCAAACCAGGTACATGCAATAAGAGAAGAGGCTGACACAATACAAGGTCAAAGGCATAATCACTGGGCTCCAGAAAAGGAATAAAAGTCATGTAGGAGCTGCTTTTGAGGAGGTAATTTGCCTATTAAGGAGATGAGGGTTTGGGAGGTGGCTTAAATGGTAGCATGCTCGCCTGGCATGTGTGGGGCACTGGATTCGATCCTCAGCATCACATAAAAGAAAATAAAGAATTTGTGTCCACCGAAAACTAAAAAATAAATATTTTTTTTTTTTAAAAAGGAGATGAAAAGTTGGTTTTAAAATTGGGAGCCTGAGGCAGGAGGATCGAGAGTTCAAAGCCAGCCTCAGCAAAAGGGAGGCACTAAGCAATCCCTAGTAGCCAAAAAAATAATTTAATTAAATAAAATGAGTCAATCTGTACCTTTGTATGGGCTGTTGAGGGTGCAGGTCACGCCCTGACTAGACCTCAGAACTGGAAGGAATGGAGGGGCAGCGCTTCCCTCCCTGTGATAGTGCTCCCATGGCCCTTACTGGAATGTGAGAAGCCTGACAAACAGTAGACTAAAATGCATGAGGAAAAATCTTAAGTAATGAGGAGCTTCCCTTCGGTTGTTGCCATCATTTCATATATGTTTAAAATTTTTTGAGTAGAGCCTATATGAAAAGATTTAGCTGTTTAAAAGCAAGTTAAAATTTTTAATTGTCATCTTTTTATTTTATACAATATTTTTTTAAATTATTATGTTTTCATTTTGTACAATATTTTATTCACAATGATATTTAATTGATCTATAACACTATTTATCATGGGATAAAAAATTTAAATAATTGCAATTTTTTAATTAAATTTATATATAATGTTTATTGTGTGCCAGACAGTAGTCTTAAGTGAACTCCCGTGATTTTCTCTCTTTTTTTTCCCCTTTGGTACCAAGGATTGAACCCAGGGGTGCTTGACCAGTAAACCACATCCCATCCCTTTTTTATTTTTATTTTGAGACAGTGCCTCATTAAGTCGCTTAAAGCTAATTCTCAAACCACCCTGTGAATTATTTTCATATTTCTTTGAAAAGAAGCATAGGAAAGTGAAGAAACATGGCCCAAGGTTAAGGGTGTATCTTAGCGGTGGAGCAGGCACGAGGCCCTGAGTTTGATTCCTAGCACCTAACAACCACAAAAAGAAAGAGCCGTGTCACACAGCTAGTCAATGGAAGAGCAGGATATGGATCGGCTCCAGTTCCACATTTCAAATCGGTGGCATGAAACAGCTTCCAAGTAAATGTGGACATTCCCACTAATAAAAGTGATTTCAGATCATCAACTGGGGTTATGTTCTTTATGTTCCGTGGGTTCAATCCCTGGGTTCAATCCTCAGCACTGAAAAAAAAAAAAAAAATAGTTATGTGATTTCAATGTGGCTGGTAAGGATTAACTAGCCCAAGCTGAAGTTCTTTAAAAAAAAAAAAAAAAAAAAGTCTTATAGAAATTGCAAAAATGATGCAGAAAATGTAAGACCTAACTGAACAATACTTTGGGACTCAGGCAGATCTGAACCCAAATCCTAATTGTCTCCCCGCAAATTCTTAGCATCAAGTTTCATATGATGCTAATAAAGGAAGTGAGGCATGTCTCTCCTTCCAGGAGTTTCCAGTGTGCGGTCTATGTTTGCTTCTGACTGAAGCTTGGGTCTACCCAAAGTCACCACATTAAACATTTTGGTCAGACTTTTAAAAACTTTGCAGTATTTTAATATTCCTCCCGGGGGATGCCCAAAACAAACAAGCAAATGCAACTTTTTAAGAACCAGTGAATGAACTTCTTTCAAGTGAAATGTTCTAGTATTGATTCAGTTTTAAGTTGATTTTAAATGTTCTCCTGTGGCTGCCTTTCCACCTCTATCCCTGGGGAGCAAAGTGACTGAGGAGGACTTTGTTGTATAGCAAACTGTGTGTGACCTAGCTATGGAGCAGCCAATTCTATAGACCTTTATGTGCATGTAAATTCAAATTAGGTGCATCCACCTAAAACAGTTCCAAACATGGAGGATGTGAATGACCTCTAGACTAAGCTTGGCTCCAGAAGTCTTCTCTCCTGGCTTTTAGCTGGGGCTCAGATAGTATCAATTCCACCGAAAGGGCTTTCTGAAATGAGTGCATCAGAGTTTCTGCTCTGGGGAAGAGAGAGACATTGGCCATCATGTGATCTTTGATCTTGCCCATTGCTGGCTGCCTAAAGAGAACCCCCCAACCTGCTGATAAGGCAGAATGAGGCCGTTGCTTAGTGGACAGCAGGAAATGTCCTCAGAACCTCTAAATCACATATGTAGTGGGAAGAGAGTGGTCGGTTCTCTTTGAGAATTGCAAGTTTGATTTAAGGAGGGTCTTTTGGTGCAGAGGCTTGATTAGGTTGGAGGGAAGATCATTAGATAACAGTTTCATGTTGTTGAAACAGCAAGGTGAGGGGTTTGAAGAGTCTTAGGTGTGGAATATCTATTGATGCTTCCTTTTTTTTAAAGAGTTGATGGGTCTTTTGAGAGATTCCTGTAATGAACAATCAAGTTATTTACCTAGGCAAAAGTCTCTTGAAATAGTAAAGTTACTGTAATGAAGATAATGGAAGAATGAAATCATGTTAATTTAGACAGTAATCTGGGAGGCAGAAGAGAGGATGATTACTTTAGTTGGATTAGTCATTAGGCCTAAAGTCCTGAGTAGTAGGACACATGACAGGTACATTTTGATGTATTAAAACAAAAAGAAAAAGCTAAAAATTCAGGAAATGAACCAATCCATGAACAGCATGGTGGCTGGCATGTGGGTAATGGAGAGGTGGGATTGTGGGGCAGCCAGGATAGGGAGTATGAAGGAAGGGAAATTGGAGAACAAGTGTCACCTATTCTAGAATTTCATGTGTAATTGACAAAAATTAGTTTGTCATAAGCATCTATCCCATTAGTTCCAATCTGTTCTTATGTCAATTCCCATCACACTTCAAAGTGCCCAGGTAATTCAGCCACTGGTGAATAATAAATAACAGCAGGTGTCATTTGTCAAACAGTGACTCTATGCCAGGCATATACGATCATGGTGGGAATTATTAAGGAAACTGAGCTTCAAAGAGGTTTAGTAACTTGTCTGAGGTGGTACAGCCAAGAAAAGTGACAGTGCTGAGATTCAAACCCTGTCCCTTCTTGCCTCCAAACTTTTGTCCACCAGACTGGCCAGAGTGAGCCTCCTCATTTTGCTGAAGATGTGAGCAGTTCCTCAAAGCTGCCATTTTCCATTGCCACTGCCTGCAGTCGCTCTGGTTACTTATTTTACTCTGAGGAAGATAGGTTTACACTTATTGTCAGTAACGTTTGCTACTATTTCTGTTGTGTAAATTTACCTTAGTGGAAAATTGAAAAGCTACCTCAGAGGAGTGTTCAAAAAATAGGTGATAAAGTTTTGTTCTAAGTGCACCGAGAACACCAGGAGCACAGTTTCCTGAGGCCCTTTAGGCTACTCCAACCAAATTCTATGGACTCATGGGTGATAAGCAAAAGAAATGTATTTCTCAGTGTCCTGGAGCATTGAAGTCCAAGATCAAGGTGGCAGTAGATTGGTGTCTGGTAGGAGCCTGCTTTCTGTTCATAGATGACATCTTTTCTCTGTCAACAAAGGAGTGAACTCCCTCTCTGGGGTCTCTACTATGGTGCAAAGTGTGAGCTTGATCTCTGGGATTTCTTCAAAAAGGGCACTACTCCCATTCTTGAGGGCTCCACTCAATCACCTAATCATCTCCCAAAGGCCCTGGCTCCTAATACTCCACCTTGTGGGTTAGGATTTCTACATGAATTTGTGGGAGGACATGAACATCTGGCCCACTGCAGTTGCTGTGGGCAGCCCTGGCACACCAGGTTTAGTGGGTGAGAGGCTCCTGGCCACAGGGAAAGAGGCTCCTGCCCCAGTTCTGGTCCCAGCACAGGCAAGAGCTCTACTGCTGAGCCCCACCCCCACCCTAACTTGTACCATCAGAGGGTTTTTGAGAACAGGAACTCTTCAACAAAAAAAGAGAGGAAACTCTGCCTCCTTAGAGCCAGCTGGGAAACACTGGCTGAAGAAATTATGTGATATTAAGAGTGAATTTTCTAAAAAGTGAATTTCCAGCTAACCCACTGGGGTGGAGGGAGGTACTTCAAGCAGACGCCTGTAGGACCTTGTGTCTGGGGGAAGCCCAATGGCAGGCACACACACCCCTGGTGGCTGCCAGAAGAGAGGCAGCCTCCAGAGTGATTACCTATCCCTGAAGATTCAGCCTGACCTGCGCCCCACTCTGGGCCCTAATCCGTATAATTGTGTGACCTTAGGCTTGTTGCTTAACCTGAGTCTCAATTTCTCATCTATAAAGTTGGGTTGTTAGAGCTGCCTGGCTGAGTGGCTGTGATGCATGACTATCACTAACACCATCTGTAAAACTCTGGCAAAGGGCCACAGTAGGTTCTTAGTGGATGAGAGCTTCTGCTAGAAGATTATTAATATTATTAATGTGAAGAGCATCTGACAGCCTCCTGACAGGCATGTCATTCCCTTCAAGACAGCCCTCCGTCCTCTACTCTCAGGACAACCCAGGACCTGAGGAACTAGATCTGCTAAGGACAAACCAGGACTTTCAATCTTTCCTCTTGATCTCCTCTGACCAGTCCCCCACCCATCGTTCCCACTTTATCCAGCCCTTCTCAGCCTCCCAACACCTGTGAAGTGTAGACCTGACTCACAGGAGCTGCCATGGGCTGATCAAAGGTGTGAGACTGAGGGTCTTCAGTGGTCCAGACCAGGTGCAAACCTAGGAGACTTCTGACCTCTGAAAGTTCCTTGAAGTCCCAGAGAGTGAGAGAAACTGCTGCTCTTGTCATCAACAATGGGCCAGGTCACAGGTAGTGAGAGGTGTGTGTCAGTGGAGAAATACAACATGGTTATAGAATGCTGGGATGAACACCCCTCTCCTGGGACTGTGCCAGGAGCCCACTGTTATAAGAGGAGGCTGGTCGGGTATGCGTCCTCTAGCTCCCAACCCTGCCTCAGCAAAATAGAAAGTAAAATTTTATCTATTTATTTATATTATTTATGGTGCTGGGAATTGAACTCAGGGACACTTTACCACTGAGCTAAATCCCCAGCCCTTTTTATTTTTTTGTTTTGAGACAGGGTCTCACAGAGTTGCTTAGGGATTAGCTAAATTTCTGAGGCTAGCCTAGAACTTGTAATCTTCCTGCCTCAGTTTCCTCAGTTGCTGGGATTAGCCCTGCATCACCACACAGGGCTAAAAGGTGAATTTTTATTATAGAGATCTTTCCTGTCCTCCCAATCACTTGTGGAAAAGGCAGGGAAAGAGAGCACTGAACCCTATAGCAGCATTGACAGTGTTTGGGGGAATGTGGGAGAGAGAACGTCTGTATCGTACAGAGGCAGTCTCCATGTGCCATTAAGTGAGGGAAATAGATATGCTATAGAACACTTTGCATAGTATAATCTTATGAATAATAAAAAATTATAATGAAGTGCTTTACCCATCAAGATTATTGGTTATAAGCAAAAGAAACTAATTATGGGTGATTTAGGTTCTCCAGTTGGCCCACAAGCCAGAGAGAAAATGCTGTGAGTTTGCCTCCACGGCTAGCGTCCCAAACTCTGCACACTGCTGGGCTTGGCTATCCACTGTGCCTGGAATGGATTCCACACAATCCCTCCCATTATTAGCCTCTGATTCAAGGTCTGAGCAGAGGGTGAGATTGCTGGAGCCTCAAGTCATGTGCCACATGAGGGAGGCTGCAAAATGAGTGCTGGCATTTTTATTTCCAGTTAGCACAGTCTCCAAACATAGACAATGGGTTCTTCTGACATTTTTAAGTGACAAATGTCCCAAGATGTCAACGGTGATGGGTAGCTGCATTTTAGGCTTAAAAAAAATTTAAAACTTTCTAAGGAGAACCTCAAATATGCAAAAATGTACACAGAATATTAAAAATAAATCCCATGTCCAGCTTCAGTTATCAGCTCATGGGCAATTTTGTTTCATTTATACGTCCATCTACCTCTCCCCCCAAATCAAAGTAAACACCAGTTGTCGCTTCATATAAAGCCATCCCTAAATATTTTTTTAGTTGTCAATGGAGCTTTATTTTATTTATTGATGGAACTCTGCCACTGAGCCAAATCCCAGTCCCCCTAATTATTTTATTTTATATTCTTTGTCGTGCTAAGGATGGAACCCAGGCCTTGTACATGCTGAGTAAGGCTAGACTCTTGAGTTACATCCCTAGTCCATAAATACTATATTTTATTTTTTTAAATATTTATTTTTTAGTTGTAGTTGGACACAATACCTTTATTTTATTTATTTTTATGTGGTGCTGAGGATCAAACCCAGGGCCTCGCTCATACTAGGCAAGTGTTCTACCGCTGAGCCACAACCCCAGCTCCAAGACTATATTTTAGAGTTTGTGTGTGTGTGTGTGTGTGTGTGTGTGTGTGTGTGTGAGAGAGAGAGAGAGAGAGAGAGACAGAGAGACAGAGAGACAGAGAGACAGAGAGAGAGACAGAGAGAGAGTGGTGCTGGGGACTGAACCCAGGGGGGCATGCTCAGTACACATTCTACCAGAGAGTTACATCCCCAGCTCTAAAAGCATAACTTGAATCATCATCACACCAAAAAAAAAACAAAAAACTAATATAAGTCAGGGAAATATATTCTTTTTATGCTTTTCTATCACTTTGATTATCAGAAAAACAAACAAACAATAAGCTATTCTCATTTTTAATTTATTCTCAAAAACATTAATCCACAAGTGGAATGTGCCCCACATACCTATCTGTGAGGAAAAAGGACAGCCAGAGGACACCGAGCATATCCCAGGATGACAGTGAGTAAGGTTTACATTACAAGGTAACTCAACCCCTGACTGAGAGCTCCAGAGCCTCATTGGAGCAGGGGACAGTGAAAGGTGAGGCTTGAAACACCATCAGAAGACACTTGGGTCTTCCTGTCTGCCCCTCTCCAAGGAGCTTTGCCCGCTTTCTCTCTGCAGGAGGCTCCCCTATGTCCTGCCCTCAGCAGGAAACTGTGGCTATGCTGTCACTCTGCTCCCCCAGACAAACCAACCCCTCAACCCCTCAGCCAAGGGGTTGTGAGTTCTCTCTCTCTCTCTCTCTCTCTCTCTCTCTCTCTCTCTCTCTCACACACACACACACACACACACACACACAGCCTCTCACACACCCAAACACCTGCATGCACCCACGTAGGCACGCACACACATGCACACTCCTAGGGAGAGCACTCAGACTAGTCTAATTATATCCCAGGAACTGGGCCATGTTTAGTTCCTGAGAGCGCTGTGCTAAAACTCTGGCAGGGTCTAGACAGATGGAGGGCAAGGACCAGAGGAGGAACATTCTTTTAAGCTGGAGAAGAAGCCCAGCGAAGTGCCCATCTCACAGAGGCCTGTGCTGGCATGCAGTTTGGTTGGGGAGAGAACCAAGTGCCAGCAATGACCAGAAAGTGATTCAGAGTAGGACAAATGCATGACACAGGTGACAGAGAGGCCTGGGCAGCAACTCAGAGCCTCTGTTACTTGTAATGCAAACCTGTATGCTCTGACACTGACCCTCCCAGGCCTTCTTACAGATGTTTTTCAGAGAATAGCTTTACTGTTTTTTGTTTTGTTTTGTTTTCCTGAAAAAGCAATAGAGAGAAAAGCAGGTCCTGTGGACCGTGGCATCACAGAGTACCAGACTGCACACTGCTAGGGATTTAACTGTGTGACTGTTGCCAAGGAGAGCTCTGTGCCATCATGGGCCTGAGAGCAATGACTGTCTCCAGTTTTCTGAGGTTCAACCATGCAAACCAACCTGTATCCACCTGGCTCATAGGATTTCCAGGATGAAGGAAGGAGACAGAGAAGGTGGGGCGGGGTCTTTGGGTGGTCCCTTTATGGCCTCTGTCAAGGCTGGGGCCCCTTAAAGGAAAAGGGGGGTGACTACCCTTCTCCTGAAAGTCAAGAGGGTCTTTACATAGGAACATCTGATCCAACCCAGGCCTTCTATAGGTGCTGGCAGCAGCCCAGGGAGGGTCAGTGACTGCTTCAAACCAAGTTCCTAGAGCATTGATGCAGATCCAGTGAGACAACCCTTACCCCAAAATCTTACCAAGATTTAGACAGACAAGAGGCAAGACCTTCTATTGGGGAAGGTGACAAGGTGATTTATAAGGCATCCCTCAAAGAGGGAGCTTTTATGGTCAGATGGTAGCAGCAGGTCAGGACTATAGGAAGCACCTAGATTTGGCCTATGGCAATAGTGAGCCATACTAAGTTCTTGAGCAGGAAAGTCACAGGATAGAAATCCATCCGTGATACTTGAGAGTTTGGGAGACAGAGAGAGCTGGGAGGGAGCCCAAGTAGGAAGCTGCTGCAGTTGTTCAGAGTAAGAAAACACAGGCCTGGATAGGATCAGGGGTGTGAATTAGGTATGAGATATATTATGAAGAGCAAATTACAGGATATTCTGGCTAATTCTCTGCAGCGCATTGGACAGCTGAGTGGTTAAACCCATCTTGATGCTTATGTCCGAGAGCAATAAAACAGCTCCAGTAATTAAAGCAGGGAGGAATTTAATGTGGTGAAGAACTCACAGGGTGGATCAGTGATTCCAGAGACCAAGCTTGAGAAGGTCAGGAAATGAGCAGGCCACAAGTGATCATGGCCAGGAGGTCGATGCCACAGCCATGCCTACTGCACCTGCTTTTGTAAATGACCTCTACCAGTGTCCTCAGCTGCTCACTCAGGAGCCAAAGCCCTAGGTGAAAACATCCAATTGGCTGGGTGGTTGCCACATTCCTGGAGTGGGGGTGAGTAGGAAGGACTTGACCTCTTCAGCTGTCCTGGAGGGAAGTGGGTAGGAGGTGATATCCTCAGAGGAGGTCGGGGTATTAGGCTCTAGTCCCCCTAAAATGGCAGCCAGCCTCCACCTGGCCCTGGTCTCCATCCTGTTGATTTCCCAGCTTGCTGAGAGTTTTCCTGAAATTACTCTGCATGATTAATGCCCTCCATAAGGACCTCTCTGGCCCTCACAGTTGTTTGCTTTATAATTTTTGCTTAGTTTTATGCTACTGTGGATGGTGGGTGAGCGGGCTGACCCTGAGCTAGGGTAGCCCTGAGAGGTCCATAGTTCCTTAGGTCCCCCTTTACACAGCCCTGGAGCAAGTCTTCCATCCAGAGAAAGCTGCAAGTCCTTTGGGGATGTTTGAGGCCCTCAGGGTGCATGTCAAACTTGCCTACCACAGTCTGTCCTCTGGCCTATCCATGCTTCTGCCCGAAAGGCCTGTGTACTGCACCCGTTAATCCCCATGTCCAGCTGGGCAGGACAACCCCTCTTCAGCCTGCAGTTCCCCTTCCCCACCCTCTTCAGGGTTCCTCAGTTATCCCCCTCCTTCTCACACATTTGTACGTGTTTCAACCAATGTATTTTTTTTTTCTCAGAAATATCCCAATTTGGGGCTGGGGTTGTGGCTCAGAGGTAAAGCGCTCCCCTAACGTGCGTGCGAGAGGCACTGGGTTCGATCCTTAGCACCACATGAAAATAAAATAAAGATATTGTGTCCACCTATAACTAAAAAATAAATATTAAAAAAAAAGAAATATCACAATTTGTGTGTGATATTTCCTTGTAATCCTTATTTCTTTTTCTGTAAGAAAACGGGACATGATGCATAAAACAACAAAATTTCTGCTTACTACTCCTACTCGATTCTTTCCCTCCTCCCGTCTCTAAAGGGAACACTTTCCTGAATTCGATATATAGTCTTGCAGCCCATTTTGTGAATTTTTAGATTCTTTTGTCTTCATATCTGGGGCTTGGTACTAGTCTTTGGCAGTGTTGATTATGTCACAGTGCTCCAGGAATCATTCAGGCTATTCTTTTTCTTTTTTCTTCTTTTTTTTTAAGTTGCACAATTTAATCTGGATATTAAAAGAACAAGCTATCATTTTTCCTATTAGTTGTTACCAGAGAGTCAGAACACTATGTTGTGACTCTCACCCTTTTGGATTCCCCATTCTGAGGGCAAAGTCTATGCCTTTTCTGTTATAGACTTTGCTAGAAATATTCCCAATTAGGTATATTTCCAATAAGGTGCTGGAAATATTTTTGAATAAATGTGCACGAGGCTCAAGAGTTCTTTTATTTTTTCTTTTCAATGTTTCTATTAGAAATGTCATGTCCATGTAGTTTCAACTGCTGCTTCCTTCCCATCTTTTTCCATCATGTCTTCTCTCTCTCTCTCTCTCTCTCTCTCTCTCTCTCTCTCTCTCTCTCTCTCTCTCTCTTTTGGTATTGTGGTGATCGAACCCAGGGGCACCCCACCACTGAGTTACACTGCCACTGCCAGCCTTTTTTGTTGTTGTTTTTGTTTTTTGAGACAAGGATCTTCCTAAGTTGCTGAGGGCCTCACTAAGTTACTGAAACTGGCCTCAAACTTGCAATTCTCCAGGTTTAGTCTCCCCATTCACTGGGATTACAGGCATGTACCACTGCGCTAGGCTCAACATAACTCTTGTTGCAAATTTTCAGCTGTTCCTATATCAACTCCACCAAAAAAAAAAAAAAAAAATCCCTGATGGATTGGAGTTAGATATACAATAACAAACAAAAATCATAACATCTTTTTTTTAATGAAAGAAAATATGTAATATAATATTGGAGATGAGAGGATTTTTCTAAGTTTGCTTGTTTCTTTAGTGGTACTGGGAATTGAAATCAGGGGTACTCCAACACTGGGCTATACCTCAAGGCCTTTTTTATTTTGAGACAGGGTCTTGATAGGTTGCCCAGGCCGGCCTTGTACTTGCTGTCTTCCTCTCTCAAGCTCCTAAATTGCTGAGATTACAAGCATGTGCCACTGTGCCTGATGACTTTCTAAGTTTAAAAGAGAAGTAATCAAATAAAAAAAGACTGATAGATTTGATTAAAAACATGGTAAGCCATATTAAGCTGAGATGTGAATGGTTCAACCCAAGAACCCCACCACCACCACCAAAAAAAAAGTATGTTGATTCTCCTTAGCCCACTTTAAATACTCTACCTTCAAGGAAATAATCCAAAATAAAAAAATGTGCAGAGATATTCATAGCAGTGCTATTTATAACGTCAACAATGTAGAAAGTCCATGTACCCACCAGTAGGAGAAGTGTTAAACTGTGAGATACAGAACAGGAAAAGGGAAGTTACGTAGGATGAATTTTAGAAAGAACACAAAACATACCTATTCTATGCTCACAATTACGCAAAATATACAAAAATATGAGTGCAGACCTGGAACAATCACAGGGGACAGGCTTGTAAGGAGGCCTGGGCAGGTAAGAGGCCTTTGGCTTTGTCTCTGCCTTGAGAGGTATTCTCAGAGAGAAACTGAAAATTGGAATGGTACACCCAGGTAAGTAAATTTCTCTTTATATTTAAATGCTGTTAATATCATTAAAAGCTTTGTTATGTTATGCAGTATTCATAACAGGGATGTCTAGAACTTTGTTAGTTTCTAAATGTGGACATGGGGAAACATTCCTACAGCTCCTTACCCCCTGAATCACGTCTTCAGAGGGCCCCTGTGTGTCTTATATATACTCTTGCATCATCTGCTTATTCTTTCCAATAATCACTAGATTTGGGGTTTTATTATTATTATTATTGTTTTTTTATCTTTTTGTACTGGGGATTGAACCCAG
Source organism: Ictidomys tridecemlineatus (assembly GCF_052094955.1). NCBI lineage: Eukaryota > Metazoa > Chordata > Mammalia > Rodentia > Sciuridae > Ictidomys > Ictidomys tridecemlineatus. Next base: position 79,448,253 of record NC_135481.1, read on the forward strand.
GGGTGCTTAACCACTGAGCCACATCCCCAGTCCTTTTTATATTTTGTTTAAAGACAGGGTCTCACTGAATTGCTGAGGCTGACTTTTAACTCGAGATCCTCCTGCCTCAGCTTCCCTTCCCCACCCCACTTTGTGAGAACTGATCTGCAGCCAGCCAAGATGAACAGAGGCTATCCAAGCCTTGACAGGAATCAGGTGCCAGGTAAACACCAGGCTCACTCACCAGCAAGTAATTCCACTTCTGTACACTGGGCTGGAGGTGCACAGTTCAAACCTTATCCTTGCAAAATCACATTTCCAGCATCAGGCTAGCTCTCAGTTGGAAAAGGTCAAATTCACAACTATTAATAGTCTTCTGGAATAAGAATGAAGCTGTGGTGGACTAGTACATTGGCGCCCTTTAAGGAGGCACAATCTTGGAATCCATGCCCTTTCATAGTTCTTTCCCACATTGACACTGGCCTTGACTATGTGGCTGACATTGGCCAGTGGGATTTTAAGGAGGCATGACAAAAGAAAAGCCTTGAGAAGCGCTCACACTTTAGGTCTGTCACTCCTTCTTTGAATCTAGCTGCCATGCTGTCAGGAAGTCCTAGCTAGCCAGCAGGAGTGTGGAGAAGCCTGGGAGAACAAGACCCAGAGAGGAACAGAGATTCCCGGCTGAGCTCCCAGCTGAATGCAGCCACCTGAGCAATAGCCGATGACACAAAAAAAACCTTTTTGCCTACAAACAGGATCATGAAAAATAATAAATCAAGGTCTTCTTAAGCCACTAATTTTGGGGGCCTTTGTTACATAGCAATAGAAAACCGAAACTGATGGAAATGCATCTGAGATATTTAACATAGGACATTAAGTCAGAAAATAAAGTTCAAAGAAAAATGTAGTGATCAAGCACATATCAAGTGCATGCCTATAAACAAACCAGGATAGAAGCCATTTAAAAGTCATATAAAGTGGCCAGGCATGGTAGCACATGCCTATAATTCCAGGGACTCAGGAGGCTGAGACAGGAGGATGGTAAGTTCAAGTTCAGTCTAATCAACTTAGCAAGGCCCTAAGCAATTTTCAGAGACTTGATCTCAAAATAAAAAATAAAAAGAACTGGGGATATAGCTCAGTAGTAAAGCAACCCCCACCCCCGCCCATACCGGCCGGGATTCAATCTCCCTAGTACCAAAAAAAAAAAAAAGGAAAGGAAAAAAAGAATATTATATAAAGAATATGCTGCTCATTAGGTTACTTTCATCAACATTATCATCATCATCTTCTTTATCACCAGCATTACTTTCCAGTACTGAGGATTAGGATTAAACCCAGGGTCACTTTATCATAGAAGTACTCGTCTAGCCATTTTTATTTTTTATTTTGAGGTGAGTCTTGCTATATTACCTAGGCTGGTCTCAAACTTGCTATTCTCCTCTGTAAGCCTCCTGGGTTGCTGGGATTACAGGCAAGCTCCACCATACCCAGTTTTTAAAATTACCTTCTACCTTCCCTGTGCTGGGGATTTAACCAACCTCAGCTCCTTCACCTTTTCCAAGAGGCCTTCCTGTCACCTGGAGATAGAATTGATCCCTCCCTCCCTCCTGTGCTGCCTGGGACCTAGCATGTCCCTCACCTCCCTCTCAGTGGTCACATTCCTCACATCCATCTGTGGTCTCACATCCATCTCAATGGTCTCATCCCTCCTATTCATCAGTGGTCATGGCCCTCACGTCTGTGGGCCCTCCAGTCAGCATGCAAAGCCCTGTGACAGCTGCAGCTCTGAGTAGGTGTGCAGAGGAGCTGGTTCTTGCTTTAGCTCTGTGGTTTCTGTGTGCCAGCTGGTATTGCTCAGATGCTGAATTCAACTGGGAGCTCCTGGGCATTGGGCATCTTTGCTGTTCTCCGGAAGCTGCCTCATTCCCCCAGGCTTCTCCACAGAGCTAAATCAAGAAACAACTTCCCTGCACACCTCTGTGGTCTGAAAGTTGCTCAAGCCTTGGGTGTTTTTGTTCGTTTTCTTTTTTTTCTTTCTTTCTTTTTTTTTTTTTTGGTTGTTGTATTTTGCAGAAGTGGGGATTGAACAACCCAGGGGCCCTTTGCCACTGAGCTACATTCCCAGCCTGTGTGTGTGTGTGTGTGTGTGTGTGTGTGTGTGTGTGTTTACGTGTTGCTAGGGATACCCCCAGTCCTTTCTATTTTTTATTTTCAGACAGGGTTTTGCTAAGTTCCCCACGCTGGCCTCAAATTTATGATCAGTTTGCCTCAGTCTCCCAAGTAGCTGGGATTACAGTGCCACCACACCCAACCTCATTAGATTACTTTTTAAGTATATATTTTAAAAGTGCTACAAGTAGTTTCAAAAGTTTGTTATGGTTCCAGTTCTCAAGAACTGTTGGTCTTTGGGAAAGTAGCATCAGGGCAGCTCATGGGAACAATGCTGATGACCCCCAGCCCAGAGAGGGACCCATCTGAATGGAAGAAGTTCTATGCCTGCTGAGTTGCTTACAGAAATCTGCACCCCCACCACCACCACCACTCTCTTTTTCTCTCTTTGGTGATGGTGCTGGGGATTGAACCCAAGGGCCTCATGCATGGTAGGCACTGAGCTTTATTCTTATCTCTTTTTAGAGAAAAGTGTTTCTGGATAAAAAAAAGGAGATGCATCACCAAACAAAACCAGTGTGTGTGCGAATATGTTTGTGTGTGTGAGAAAGTGAGGGAGAGAGAATCAGTCTAATCTCAGAACACTCCTCCTCCCCAGTCCTGAGCCCTGTGACTGAGGCAGCGCTGTGTTTAGTCCTCAGCTCAAGGACCTTTCTGGGACTCTTGGACAGGTCTGTAACTCAACTCTTGAGTCAGTTTCAGACCAAACCACAGTGTGGTTGACCTCAGCAAGTGGGTGACACAATGTGATGTATAAAGCTGGGATGTTCTGAAGTTGACTGAGTTCTTGTTGGCTGAAATATACACTATGTGAGGGCTGTACAAAATTAAGGAAATTACAGAGTTGGTAAGGAGGGAATGACATCTGGGAAAGTACTTTTAAAAAATAAACAAACAATTCAAGTAGCTGGGTGCAGTGGCGTTTGCCTACGATCTCAGCTACTTGGGAGGCTGAAGCAAGAGGATCAAAAGTTCAAGGCCAGTGTTGGCAATATAGCAAGACCCTGCCTCAAAATAAAAAATAAAAAGGATTGGGGATGTGGTCACTGATAGAGTGCTTGCGTAGCATGAGTGAGTCCCCGAGTTCAATCCTTCTAATTTCTTGACTAATTATAATTCATATATGTTCTATAAAGTAATATACTTAATAAGAGCAAACAGATAGTAAAGCAAAACTAGAAAACCATTGATCATTCTATGTTTGAAAGTTTGGTTGTGATTCTATGTTGTACCATAGGTAAATTTTCTGTTAGCACTGTTGCTTGAGATGGATTAATAGTTCAAAATTTCCTGATATTCTAGAAAAATGCCTTGATTACCAGGTCCAAACAAGTCTGTAGTCCTCTTGCAGAAGTGCATCATGTCACTCAACCATTCCAGACTCTATAATTTCTGAAAAAGTGAAAGCACTAGTTCTTGAAAACTGAGCCTGGAGCTTCCCCAGAGAGTTCAGGGGTCAGGATCTTGTTAAATCTGAGACAGTCAGAAACCCCCTTAGAATTAAGGGAGTAAAATCTCTCCAGGGAAAAATGAAACAGTTAAGTTAGTTTTGACAATGGAAAATCAGGTGTTAACAAATGGAATAGTCTTCAAGCCCATAAAATTTAGGTGACACACACCAGGAGACAGGAGGAAGAGAAGTCAACTTCAGCTTTCAGAGATCACATAATCAGCAGAAATACCAAGAAATCAGGGTCAGACAAGACAAGGTCACTAAAATCAAATGTACTAAGACAGGACAATAGTATTTCCTTTTCTTTCTGAAAATAATACTAAGGGCTCTTTCAGATGATAAGGGGTAAATTCCAGGTGATGAAGAGCAAATGTGTGGGTAGAATAGTCATTAAAGTAACCTACAGTTACCTTTACTTTATTAGCATAGTGGAAAACACACCATAAGTCAGAGATGATAGCAATGAGATATACATCACATGGAGCAGAGATGCTATCAGGACACTGGATCCCTGCCTACCCTGCAGATGCTATAAAAGCTGTACACCTTTGTCCTTCCCTTGAGTTGGTCTTGGATTTCTTTCCCAGAAATCTCTCTGCCTTCCTTATGTTCAAACATAAGAATAAAAACTCTTGTTCCTGTGTCAATATGCCTTTATCTGATTCTTCTGATACAGAGTCCGTGACAAATGCACTTATTTAGCAGGAAGAGCATTATTTGCAACACTTCTGGTTCCCTTTGTGGAATGAAGAAGTGCTGAACCATTTCTTCTGAGTTATTCCTGTAATAAGCTTCCTAGTTTTCCCAAGACTCTTTTATATTTCATTTTTCCTTATTTGAGACATGAATGCAATGAGTAGCCTAGTAAAAGTCACAGCCAGTAGAGTGACACTGACCTTGACAGCTAGGACTGCTTCAGGTACAGGGAACTTTTCTTTTTTTTCTGGGTGGAAATGCAGGGTAGAGGAATGCCAGGTATTGAACTCGGGGGCATTTGACCATTGAGCCATATCCCCAGCCTTATTTTTATATTTTTATTTAAAGACAGGGTCTCACTGAGTTGCTTAGCTCCTTGCTGTTGCTGAGGCTGGCTTTGAACTTGCGATCCTCCTGCCTCAGCCTCCCAAGCTGCTGGGATTACAGATGTGTGCCACCACGTCTGGCACAGGGAATTCAGTAACCGAATCTTCCTGTCTGCCGAGATCTCTAGGAAAGATCTAGAGAGGAAAGATTGCCCAGATCCTTCCCCGGGAAAGAAGGGGTTCAGCTACACGTGTGGTGTTACCTCACCTCTAAACTGGCCCCTTCAATGGCCGCTTTGAGTCTTAACTGGAACTCTTTGTCCCAGCTGCTCAGTGAACCAGGCCCCTGGGATCTTGATAAGGGGAAGGCACTTTTTCTTTTTTTTCTTTTTGATTTGCTAGTTCTGCCTCTTGACTGGCTCTTCAGCCTCATTCTTTGAAGCCTATCTGAATAACCACACTCACTGGTGAAGATTCCATGACCCACTCTCCAGCAGCCAGTCATAGGGGTAGAGTTGAGGTGAGGCTAGATGAAAATTTAACACACACTCCTCAGGTTGGGCATGAATGGAGAGGTGGAAAACTGCTTAGGAACCTGGGTACTGTGCAGGAGGAACACTGACAAAGGTGGAAAAAAAATTGATTGATATAGATGAATATTAACATTTAGAGCCTACTTTGAAAGATCCTGAGGGTCAGAGGATTTCAGAGAGGTGAACAATCACTCCCACAGGGGTCATCTGGGAGGGCTTCAGGAGGTGGCATTTTACTTTCCTTAACACACCAAGGATCATCCCTCCCCAGTTTTTGAACAACCAGTTTTTAGCAAAGCCTCTTTGACCTGTGAGTCCAGGCCTTTGGCAAGGGGTTTGGAAACGTTGCTCAGAAAACAATTGAGGAGAGCAGAGTTAGAGGGGAGGTGCTGGGCCACGCTGGAGTTTTGGACTCTAATCCGGCTCAGCAACTAAGGAGCAAGTTCCACCTCCCACATCCCTTCCTTGCCAGTGTACTCAAGGTATTTGGGGAGTTTGCAGGAAGCTCCCTAACCTCTCCTCTAGATTGCAAAGTCCAGACTCTGAGTTCCAGTCCCCACCCTGATTTCTGGCTGTATATCTGTGCACCTGGGGAAGAGGCTACAACAGGATTCATCTTTCTGACTCATGTTTCGGTAACAGGATGCAGTTGTGGGACTCTCTGAACCAGGGGGAAAAAACCCAGAGTGCAGAGCATGGACTGGCAGGCGAGCGTTTCCTCTTTTTTCCGAAAACTGATGGGCAGTCAGCATTCCTGTGTTGCGCAGGTCAAAAAAAGACATCACCCTGTGTGCCCTCACCTCCTGCCTCCAGGTATTCCTTATGGGCTGGACGTGAACTGTGGGTTGCTTACTTGCTATCCCATTGGTGGTGCTGGCGAGGAAGGAGGAGCTAGTCCACCTGGACAAAGGAAGTCTCAATTTGTTGCAATGATGGACACAAGGACGACGGGTGCCTCCAGAGGAATGTGTTTGGCACACCAAAATGTCTGACTTAGGAGTGTTTGCTGCAAGGCTTGCTCCCAGGAAATGCAGTATTCAAAGCACCAGACACCAGACCCATCCATTTCTTTAAATCTTTCCAGCTTGGATCTTCCAGACCTTGCCCCCTGCCCCCCCATAATGGAGGGCAGTGTTTGTGGAAGCCACTTTGACTGGATCAGGTTGGAGACAGCCTGGAGAAGAGGAGAGGGCCTGAGTGCATCAAGGCAGGAGTCAACTGTCACAGGCACACATGGTGGGTAATTTGGAGAGAGTTTGATTAAAAAAAAAGACTGTTTACAAAGGCAGGGCCAGGATGTAGCAAAGCCACCAGGGTTAGTGCAGGACTTGGGGCTCTTGGCAGATGTCCGGCCGGACACTTGGCTACGTGAGAGGGCAGCAGAAACCTGAAACCAAGAGAGTTTTCATTGACAACTGTGTGCCACCCTCAGGTGACCAACAGCCACTCTTTTTTTGTTGTTGCTTTGGTTCCAGGGATTGAACCCAAGGGCACTTAAACACTGAAACCCATATCCCCAGCCCTTTTTTTGTATTTTATTTAGAGATAGGGTCTCACTGAATTGTTTGGGGCATCACTAGGTTGCCGAAGCTGGCTTTAAATTCATGATCCTTCTGCCTCAGCCTCCAGAGCCACTGGGATTACAGGCATGCACCACCGCACTTGTGGCCCAGCAGTCACCCTTGAAGACCCCATTGCAAGATAAGGGAATAAACTCTGACTTCACTTTTCCCCCTCAACCCATCTACTCCCTGTATTTCCACTGAGCTGGGCCCAAACAGGACCCTTTTGACTGTACTGTCCTCAAGGGTAAGTGTAGCACAGCTAGCTAATGTTTAAGTGGTTTCATTTAAAGATAACTGTGTGAAAATAGCTGCATCCAAATGTCCCAAGAGTCAAAAATTGTCACCCTAAAATGCCCTTCCTCCTGCTAGTTTGTTTCTCTGAACCTATTCATGGAGGATGGGATGAGTTTCCCTCTCTCTAGGGCTCTGGGCCAGTTATCTTTAGGCACACATTAATCCTGCTCCTCTGTCACTCAAGAGGTGGCACACAGCCAGGACCTCTGTTCAGAAAAGCCCCTTGAATGGCCACAGGGAGCAGGCTCTGAATCATACATTCTACTCTGACGCCATTCAGCAATTCTGTCATTGTCCTTTCTCTGGGCCACTTTGTACAAAGAGTTCCAGATGAAGGAAAGCATCAGTAATTACAAATTGCTCCAAAATGAGCAACCTATATAATACTGACAACGTACAACATTAAAAGGACCTTAAAATCAGGCTGTTTGAGGTAGAGCACACCTGTAATCCCAGTGGCTGGGGAGTTGAGGAAAGAGGACTGCAGGTTCAAAGCCAGCCTTGCAACTTAAAGAGGCCCTGAGCAACTTAGCAAGACCCTGTCTCAAAAATTAAAAAAAGGGGCTAAAGATGTGGGTCAGTGGTTTAGCACCCCTGGATTCAATCCCTGGTACAAAAAAAAAAAAAAAATCCACAATTGTACCTACCAATTGAAGTGCAATTTTGGTTTTATGCAGAAGGAAACCAGATTGAGGATGTTTGAACCTATGTCCAGAATAGTTTTAGGAACCAAACTTACTTTCTGCCCCAAGGAGTTAAGAAGTTTAAAAGGAGTTGAAAAAAAAGTCATATTTTTTGGACACTTTCTCACTATGTGATCTTGGACAAGTTTTTTGTTGTTGTTGTTTCTGTTTCTGTTTTTTTTTTTTTAAGAGAGAGAATTTTTTAATATTTATTTTTTTTTTTAGTTTTCGGCAGACACAACATTTATTTGTATGTGGTGCTGAGGATCGAACCCGGGCCACACGCATGCCAGGTGAGCACGCTACCGCTTGAGCCACATCCCCAGCCCCTTGGACAAGTTTTTTAACCTCTCTGTGCCTTCATAGTCTCATCTGTAAAACTGAAATAAAAATAATGTATTTTAGGGGCTGAGGATGTGGCTCAAGCGGTAGCATGCTCGCCTGGTATGCGTGCGGCCTGGGTTCGATCCTCAGCACCACATACCAACAAAGATGTTGTGTCCGCCGAAAACTAAAAAAAAAAATAAATATTAAAAAAATGTATTTTAGGGTTTTGTGGGGGTTAAATGAGTCCATTCCTGGAAAACATTCTTATACCTGGTGCACAGGAAATAACTATTTAAGTGTTATTTCAGTGTCAGACATTATCACATAAAGAGAGAAGTGCCTAGTTTTTCTCCCAAGAAGATCATAGCTGCAGGAGACTAAAGCTGTGACTCTTCAGTGTCCAGAGCCAGTCAGCCATTAAAAGACCCAGCCATGGGTCTCTTGGTTTTTCCCTGGGAAGAGATGTTCCCAGAACTCTCTCCCTGAGTTCTGACTGCTCTGGCCTGAATGGCAGGCACCTAGACTGGCACTGTGGCACTTGGTGGAAAAAAGTAGCCCTGAGATAAGAATCAGAAGATACTCAGTAAAGCAGCTGATTTCCCTTAATAAGTGCCCTTATTTTCTCTGGGCCTCCCAGTTTCTAGCTGTACATTAAAGATAATAATCCCTCTTCTCCTATGGACAGGCAAAGCATTTATAAAGATCACAAGCCAAGGACTTCAGGATGTAACTCAGTGGTAGAGCATTTCCTTAGCTTACCCAAAGCCCCAAGTCTGATCTCCAGCACTGAAAAAAATCACATGCAGAATAACTTTAAGCTCTTCATAGATATAAATTCACAACGCAGTCAGATATGGTGGCGTAATCCAGCAGTTTGGGAGGCTAGTGCAGGAAGATCAAAGCCAGCCTCAGCAACTTAGTGAGGCCCTAAGTAACTCAGTGAGACACTGTCTCTAAATAAAATACAAAAAAGGACTAGGGTTGGGACTGGGGTGGTAGCTCAGTGGCAGAGTGCTTGCCTAGCATGTGTGAGGCACCAGGTTCGATCCTCAGCACCACATATCAATAAATAAAAGGTCCATTGACAACTAAAAAAATTTAAAAAAAAAAAGAACTAAGGTTGTGGCTCAGTGGTTAAACACCCCTGGATTTATTCCCCAGTAACAACAACAACAACAACAACAACAACAACAAAAATTCACATTGCAGAATCTTTATTGTACCTCTGATCAAATGCTCAGCCCAAAGTGGAATGGGCTGGAATAAATCAAACACCGTGGTGTGCGAGGACCCTAGGGGAGCTCTGAGCCAGTTGGAATCCTGGCCTTCTGCAGGGAGGGGTTGTTGGTCCAAGAGAACCCTTTTACTGCCAGGGGCAGGAGGCAAAGGAAGATGTCCTACCCCAGGTGGTTCCTGGGTTCCAGGAAGAAGCATGGATTCCACCTCCATCCAGTCCAAGAGGCTAGGAGATAGTGTCCTGGAAGAAGGAACCTCAAAGAGGGCTCAGAGGGAGAAGTGAGGTGGCTGGATGTGAAGCAAAAGTTCCCTTTGCAAAACTAAAGCCTCTAGTTGCAGCCGGATGTAGGTGAAAGTGTTAGGGGCGGGAGATAAAGGGCCCAAGCAGAGCACCCTCTGATGGAAGATAAAAATAGAAATAGAGCGCCCCACCCCCACCCAGCTAAAGAACATTTGTATGAAAAGCCACACTGGAATGACGCAGAGGCAGCCCAGCAAATTGTGCTGATTAAATGAAATACCGAGAGTGCAGGGCTTAGCACTGGCCTGGCACACAGTAGGTGCACGATGAATGTTGTTCCCTTTACACACACACACACACACACACATACACACTGTGTAAGCCACAGGAAGGTGAAGAGTCCTTCTCAGTGGTCTGCCCCAAGTTGCGCCAGCCTTCACACTAAGGTGAATCAACTATTACAACAATGGCGCTTCCTGCTCCTCCTCCAACCACACATTTGCATGGAGGGTTGGGGGACTGGGTATAGGGGAAGCAAAGGGGGAAACTCTAACAGTTGAGCCACAGGGGTTGGTGCCAATCTGAGAACCAGGAACATGTACAGAGCCCCTATTCTGTGCCGCTCTCTGCCAGGTCCTTGGCTTATATTCTCATTTAATTGCCACAACTTGGTGAGGTGTGTTCAAACCTCTTTTACAGACAAGGAAACGAAGGCACAGAGGGTTTATTTATTTATATATTTATTTGTATTTTATCATTTTAGAGACAGGGTCCTGCTATGTTGCCCAGTCTGGCCTTGAACTCCTGGGCCCAAGGGAGCCTCCTGCCTCCTCCTCTTGAGAATCTGGGACTGGAATTCAGGTGTGCGCCATTGAGCACAGAGAGAATATCATGTAGTTGCCCAGAGTCTTATAGGTAGATATCTTAGAGACACATTGTCTTTTCTCATGGAGGGTCCCTCAGCGAGCTTCTGGGATCAGTATAGATTCTGGGTGAGTGGCTCCAGAGGGACTGGGAGCTGCAGCTCAAGGAACTGTGTGGGTCAAGACTGGTTTGGTGAGCATGCAGCTCTGTAACAAATGGGTCAGGGTGTAGTCACCAGGCCCTCTCCCCTGAAGTAAGAAGGGGTCCCCAAGCCTTAGATTCCAACGTGGGTGAGACTGCTTTCTGCCTTCCCAGTTGATGCCCTTGGAAAAGCCCCTGCCTGCACCATGGGCCACAGAGTGCTGTGTAATTTCCTCTGTGGGTCAGTTCTTCAAGTGAGAGCTATGACAGAGCCATGACTCAGGCCTCGGCCTGACACTGACAAGCCACCAGCTGCTTGGCTTCAGCTGGCTCAGTAAATGCAGGAATGGCTATCCACTGCCTCCCTCCATTTCTGCTCTATCCTGCTCTAGGAGAAGTGGGGCCGTTCCCAGGGTGGGCCAAGTAGATGTTCACTGTGGGTCACCTGGGTCCAGCATGTCAGGGGCCAGAAATTCTGGGGTCATGACTGGGGAGAACCATGACTGAGACAGACCCTCAGGAAAAGTCAGCTTTGTGTCTCAAGGTGTCACCAGCCAGATGTTGGAGTTGGGTCTGATGTCCCCACTCCCAAGTAAGAACATAGTCACTCTCCCACCTGCTTAAGAAACCCATCAGGGAATTTCTTTCTCCTAGAGAAATATGCTTTGCTTAGTTAATTTAAAAAAAAAATCAGTATTTACCTCAAGTTGCCTTTAAGAAATGTACCATGTATGGACCAGGGCCTTCAAACTCAGCAGCTGACTGAGGTTTTTAGGAAACAAGCAAGGTAATCTTTAGCTCCCTTTTTCTGAGTTGACAGAGGCACATCCAAAGGCCCTCCAGGAGGGGAGGCCTAGGCCACAGTGCCAGTCATACTTCTGGGCAATTTGAAGTCACGTGTTGTGTCACTGAGGCTGTGACTCAGTCAAGTGCTTGCCAAAGCTTATTCACAAAGGGGCGGAACTGCTCTGTAGGCAGTTTTCCAAGTGAGGGCTCTCCACCTCTTTGAGGGAAACTGAGCCAACATACGAGATGGGCCTTTCCAGCTGTCCAGGTGGAGCCAGGCCTAGGAGGAGTCCGTTCCGTATCCTCAGCCCCTATAATTTCCATTCAGTCTCTCAGATGACAGAATGAACGACAGATAAAAATGAAGTGAAGCTGGTATAAAACCCTACAGCCCCTACTCTTCATTGTAGGTATTCCCCATAGTCTTTATCCTCAGGGAAGAGGGGTGACGTTTGTGTGGCCCCTGAGAGGGACCACAGAGTAAGCTGATGGCCAGATGAGAGCAAAGAGGTCCATGTACCATATGCATTTGCTCTCCCTCTGCATCCCTCCAGAAAAGTGGGACCAAATCCCCCTTTGAAGGAATGGTGCCACTTGGTATCTAGGCTTTTTCTGGAATTATAAATAGCTGGTGTTGGCTGAATCCTTGAGATGAGATTCTTGTTATTATTATTATGGTTCTCCTTGGGGAAAAAGAATCCTGGTGACAGATGCTAAGACCCCAGGCTAAGCCAGTATGGTCAGGCTGGGAGGAGTGAGCAGCCACTTGTGGACCTGTCAAGCTGTCCTCCGTCAGGCTATCCAGTCAGGTTGTCCCAACACAATGGGCACAGGCAGCTGTCCACACTGCAGGCGCCACCAGCCCTGCAGCACCTCCTCCCTGGCTGGAAATCCCCACCGTTAGTGGGTTGGACACCGTGGTTTGGGCAGTTGCCACCATAACTATTCTCTACCACACAGAGAGGGACCCAGGCACCTTGGCTTTGGGTGGCTTTTAATTTTATTTCCTCTTCTCGTCCCTTTTCTTTCTTTGCCTTCTCCTCTGTAAATCAAATTACCCAATTAACAACCTAGAAGGTAGGAGGACTGGAACCCAGAGAAGATGTGGCACTGGATACAGACTTCTGATGGAGGAGTGAGCTTAGCAGCAGGATTGTATTATAAGTGGCCCCTTGGCCCATCCAAATTGTAGGCAGATGGCTTGCCCCTGGATGCATGGTATCTCAGGTTCTACCTGGGAGATACCAGAGGCTCAGAGAACAGAATAAAGGAAAGAACTCCAAGGGTCCAAAGGAAGCAAGGTGATAAGGACATCAATAGTTTTATTAGGCTGATCCCCTTAACCAAGCTAAAAGAAAGGTGGGGGAATTCAAGCTGGCTGTGTGCCTAGGGTGGGATGTCCCTGTGACAGGATTTCTCACTTGCTGGGACCTTCCATAGACGTGCATTTAAAGCCATTCTCCAACCATAAACAAATGAAAACTCTCATGGCAAAACTGCTTTTAAAGACTGTTGTCTCTAAAAGGAAATCGGGACTGCATTTTCCCACAAGAAGTTCAAGGAATTAAGATTACTCAGAACTCCCTCTCTACATTCTTGTGAACATTTGAGAAATTCCCAGTATGTCCCTTTGCCCTCAGTGCGGGAAGCCAGACATGTGCCGGCTCACACCCAGACAAGCCTTGTTGGACTCATAGCAATTGCACAAACCATTGCGTAAGTGCAAGTGTGTGTGCGTGTATATGTGTGCTTGTGTGTGTGTGTGTGTGTGTGTGTGTATGCGTGCGCGCGTGTGTTTTACTTTGATAAGGAAAGGAAATGCAAATAAAGAACAATGACTTCTGGTAAATTTATGCCTAAAAGATTATCTCTGTCCTACTCTGTCCTTCTCATCTCCTCAAAATTCCTCTTTTCAAAATCTCTCCTCCTGGAGCGCATTTCCAGGACTGCTGAGGACATACAACAACTTATATAATTAATTCTGTGAGACCTCTCCCACTTTGGGGCTCAGTTACCCTCAAGCCCAGAGATGCATGCAGGGACTCTTTAAATGAGAAGACACCCCCACTCCCACCAGATCTGGGTCACATGGGCTCTTCTCCGGAGAAGTATTCTCTCTCTCTCTCTAACTATCTCAAATAAAATTTACTATGGCATTTCTCTGGCGTTTAATCTTCAGCCCTGAGGGAACAAGGATCCAATCCTGATTTCCAAGACCAGTATAACTGGAGATCAAATCCAGGACCTTGCTGCTTGTACCACTGAGTTACGCTCCTAGCCACTATTAAGCACATGAAATGTGCATAGTCTGAAATGAGATATGCTGTAAGTATAAAATATACGCTGGATTTTGCTGGACACATTGGCACCTGCCTATAATCCCAGAAACTCAGGAGACAGAGGCAGGAGGATCCCAAGTTCGAGGACAGCTTCAGCAAAATAATGGTGAGAACCTGTCTCAAAATAAAAAATGGAAAGCGCTTGGGATGAAGCTCAGTGGTAAAGTGCCCCTTGGAGTTCAATTCCCAGTACAGCCCCCCCAAAAAAACTTATACATGCACACACACACACACACACACACACATACACACACACACACATACACACACACACACACATACAGGATTTCAAGGACTAGTAAGAAAAAAGGAATATAAAATTAATAAAAATAATTTTCACCAATTACATGTAAAAATTACAGCTTGGAGTTTTCTAACTAAATAAGTTAAAATTATTTTCATTTATTGTTTTTATGTGGCTACTAGAACATTAACTATGCCTTCTGCGACTAGACGTCTATTTCCAAGGCAGCACTGCCCTAAACTGATGCTTCTTGGTGGCTAGTGCAGCCCTGGTCCCAGAGTTGCAGGCCTTTAGCTTATCTGCTTTTCCTAAGTGGAACTGGAAATAAACTAGCCCAAGTATCTAGGTGTCTTGATTCTTGGGTTCTTCAGATAAGATCCGAACATCTCCCTGAAAAACTCTTTTCCTTTTTAAGCAGTTATTTTCTGAGTGCTGCCTGACCTTTTAATATCCTCCACTTTATATAAAGGCACACAGAGGCTTGCTTACAAATGTTGGAGATAGCTGATAGGTGGCTACATGATAAGCACCACACCATTTGAATAAAATATGTAAGTCACAGGAAGGCTTTGGTTAGGATTCAGTAGAGGCCAAGATCTGGACAGACTATGATCAAGTGTAAATATATATTTTGTTTTTAAGTGGTACTACCAAGCATCATAGCAACATCAACAGAACATTTTTTCCAAAACATGTATTGAGCAACCTATGTATGCCTGGGAGGCCCTAGGTGATGAATTCAGCTCACTGCTACAGGACCTTGGAGGAGAGGGAACTGGCTAGTGTGTGATACATACAGGAAAGTGCCCAGCAGCTCATCACTCAGGCCATGAGTCTGTGTGTCTGTGTGTATGCAAGTGTACTCTTATATGGTTGTAATTGTAGGGCAGTACAGGTGTTACTTCTTTCTTATTGGCATTTCCATGTTCCTATATAGTCCTCATATCGTCTTTTTAAATAATTGAATAATATTCTACAAATTACTGTGTCCCTCTATAGAACTGTTTACATGTTTGTTTGTTTGTTTGTTTGTTTTCCCCAGTACTGGGGATGGAACACAGGTCATGTGCATGCTAGGCAAGCATTTTACCACTGAACTAAATGCCCTGCAGTTTGTCTGTTTGAGACAGGGTTCCATTAAGTTACCCAGGCTGGCCTTGAACTTGTGATTCTTCTGCCTCCACCTCCTGAGTAATTGGTATTACAGGCCTGTGCCACTAAGCCCAGCTTCTATAGGACAATTTGTTTTCAGTTTTATATATTTAAATAATATAGCAGCAAAATGGGATTTGCTTTACTTTTCTATCTTTCCATTTTGATTTATATTTTCCTTGAGATAAATTCTCAGAAAAGAAACTACTGTGAATGTTTTTCTAGTTCTTGAGAGATATTGCCAAGATACTATCCAAAAGGCGTGTATGAACTTATCTTGCTCACAGAAATGGTTGCATATATTAAGTTTCTTGCACCTTTGCCAGAAGTATTAAAACACGCATGAGCATGAATGCACACACGCGCACACACACACACACATTTAAATACTATACAAATGGTATCTCTCTGCAATGTTTTTGTTGGTATTGTTGCCATGCTGGGAATCAAACCTTGAATCTCAAGCATGCTGTGCAAGTGCTCTACTGGGTTACACTCCCAGCCCTCTGCATATATTTTTAAATCTTCATAGCATCAAGGGCTGATCATCCCTATTGAGGTATGTTGTTTATAAAGGGGAAAAAAAAGTTGTACTTAATTTCTACCAAAAGAGAGAGAGAGAGAAAGAATGTCATCAAGTTTTGAAAAAAAGTTTTTAAATGTCCTTGAAGTTATCGGTGGAATCTGTTGTTGGAGGAACCCAGCAGTCTATGTGGGTCTCCAAAGCACAAGGGTTATGTAAGTGAGTCTCCTGGTCCAAGTCCTGCTGATGCTACTCCAAGGATTGCTCTCCTGGTGCTGAATACCAGAGGTTCCTGATGAGAACCCATGAAAGGGTCCTGAACATGTGTCCATCCTCCAAGTCACCAGCTCCTCGGTGACTTGTGTGTTAGACCATATGGGTTCTACCTCTGTGGTCAGCAATACCGGCCAACTCAAGTAGCGATAGAAAAACTTGACATGAATTCCTGTCAGCACAATGATGTCAAGGATGTCTATCAGAAGACTGGAGGCTGGCCAGGGAGCAGTCCTCAGTCTGGCTTCCATTCTCAGTAGGATCAGACTCTCCTTTCGAGGCAGACTTTTATACCTGGCATCTCTCTCCAACTCACACTCAAGTGAGCTGTGGCTTTATGGTGTGAGTCTCTGCCCAAGCACATACCTACTTGTGGAGTAAAGCTTATGTTTACATAAGTAATCCTAACTGCAACACTTACCATATGCCAGTCTCATCGAAGCATTTTGTTTATATCAATTCATGTTACCTTCGCAACAAACCTATTATTAGCCCTTTTTATGAGGAGGGTTAGTACTGGTGATTGAACCCAGAGACCCTACGACTGAGCCATATCCTCAGCCCTTTTTATTTCTTGTGACAGGGTATCATTAAGTTGCCCACACTGGCTTGAACTGGCAATCCTCCTGCCTCAGCCTCCCAAGCAGCTGGGATTATAGGCCTGTGCCACACACTTAGCTTATTAGCCATTATATATTTTTGGTTGTTAATGGACCTTTATTTTTATTTACTATTTATGTGTCATGCTGAGAATTGAGCCCAGTGCCTCACACATGCTAGACAAGTGCTCTCCCACTGAGCTGCAATTCCAGCCTTATTTTTATAGAAAAAAAAAAAGAGTTGCCTTGAGGTTCAGTTTATTTTTTCTTACACACCTCGTAACTAATGAGGCCAGTGTGTACACGATCCATCATGAGCATTCACACCATCACTAGTAATACATTCATGCATGTTCATTGTTTAAAAATTACAAAATTAAAGATCCAACACAGAAATGTATGTAGTAAAACTTATGTATCTCTTTATTACTTCTCCTTATAGGTAATTACTTTGTTGTTATTGTGTTGTAGATGGACACTATATATTATATATATATATATACATATATACACACACACACACACACACACATGTGTGTGTGTGTGTTTATTTATTTATTTTTATGTGGTGCCTAGGATCAAATATAGTGCCTCACACAAACTGGGCAAGCACTCTACCACTGAGCTACGGTCCCAGCCCAGGTAACCACTCTTTATTGCTTGTGTACATCCTTTCATATCTGTTTTTAGGAATGATATAATCTTAGGATTAGGAAAGAACTTAAAATAAATACACATGTATATTACTATATGTATCATATTTTTAACTTGTTAATTTCATTTGTCAAAATGCCTTAGTGATAGTTCCAATAAGTGATGTAAATCTACCTCTGTCTTTTTTTTGTTTTTAGTTGTAGTTGGACACAATACCTTTATTTTATTTATTTATTTTTATGTGGTGCTGAGGCTCGAACCCAGGGCCTTGCATATGCTATGCGAGTGTTCTACTACTGAGCCACAACCCCAGCCCTGTACCTCTGTCTTTTAAAGATTCCAAGCTGTGGCTGTATCACAAATTGTTCATCTGGGTTCCATTTGATGATCATTTCGTTGTTTCCATCGTTTTACTAGGTAAACAGTGTTGAAATAAACATCCTTGTGTGTGCCTTGTGTGAGGATGTCAGAGGGTAGATTCCCAGAAGGGCAGCTGCCAGTTCAGAGTGAATCCACATATCAACTTGGGTTCCAAAAAGCTTGGGCTCATTTTTACTCTCCCCAGTAGGACTAGAGAGCCACCCACTCACCAACATTGAACTGCAGCAATCCTTAACATTTTTTTGCTAATATGATATTTGGAAAATGGGATCTCTTTGTCTGAATTTGATTAATTTTGTTTGCTTCATGTTGGCAGTTCCCTTATTACTCATATGCTGCTGGGCTTTGACTGTCTTCTTAATAATTATTTTAATAATTCTTCATTTTCATTTTCTTAATAATAATCTAAACTTATCTTTGAAACTCTTTGTTGATCTCACCTTTGAGCTTAGGTAGATTTTGTTGAGAAATAGGAGTTTCCGTTTCTAGGGCAGGTCAAGTTTATCTGGAGGTATCATAGTCCCTGTGGAACTTGGAAGAGTGACAACAGCCCAGCCAGAGACAAGAGCCCTGATTCTCTGCCTCTCCCTGCATATGCTTTCTTATTGGTCCTTCCTATCCCCACTGGGAGCCTCAAATCCTCCTGCCTTAAGGATAATCTGTTCTAGAATATACCAGCAATGATGGCCTTTGGAAGGCTGTGGACTTTTATCACAGTCTGTAAGGTGGCTGTGACTCAGGTCATGATGTCTAAGGCTGTCACATGGAAAGCACCAATTTCCCCCCACAAAACCTCCCACTACCCCTGGCTCTGGGCTGGCATAAGTGTTTGCTGTACCTTCCTCCCACTAGTTTTGTTTCCTACTTGTCTCTGCACCTTATAAACCATGATAAAAATAAAACATCCACAGACGCTAAACCATTCAAATAGCACAAAATTATTCCATGAGAATATATAGACAGATTTTTAGCTTTTGTGCACTTTTAGAATATACCCACACACAAACATGCATTATTTGTATATAGATTCTTTTTTAAAAAATGCAAGTGGATCACCTATAATCCCAGTTACTTGAGAGGCTGAGGCAGGAGGATGCAAAGTTCAAGGCAGTGAGCAATTCACTGAGACCCTGTCTCAAAATAGAAAAAATACAGGATTGTAACTCAGTGTAGCTCAGTAAAGCACTTGCCTAGCACTGGTGAAGGCCTCTGGATTTGATCCTCAGCACCACAAAAACAAATAAAAAAAAAAAAAAAAAGAGAGAGAGAAGAAAATATAAGGGGTGGAGATTAAGATAGCTTGGTGCCAAAGCACCTGGGTTCAAGCCCCTGTACCTACACACAACATACCCCACCCCCAAAAAAAAAAATGTAATTAAGGGGAAACAACTATAATAATTTTTCACCTTGGTTGTTTTTTTTTTTTTTTTGTGTGTGTGTGTGTGTGTGTATGTTTGTGTGTGTATACTGGGGATTGAACCCAGGGCCTCACACATGGCAAATACTCTACCACTGAGCTATATCTCCAGCCATTTTTTATTTTTATTATTATTTTTTAAGAATTTAACTTTTATTTTATCTATTTGTTTTTATGTGGTGCTGAGGATCAAATCCAGGGCCTCACCTGTGCTAGGCAAGTGCTTTACCACTGAGCTACAACCTCAGCACCCCACAATCCTTTTTTATATTTTTAATTTTGAGACAGGGTCTCAGTGAATTGCTCAACATGGCCTTGAACTTGTGATCCTCCTGCCCCAACCTTCTGAGTAGCTGGGATTACAGGTATGTACCACCCTGCCTGACTTCACATTGTTTTTTCAAAAGTTAATTGTTTCTCAGAGATTTGTCCATATCAGCATACACAGATCCATTTCATTTTGAATGGCCACATAGTATTCCATTGATATATCATTATTTATTTATTTTTCAGTTCCTTACTATAGACCTTTAGGTTGTTCCAAATTTTTTGCCATTACAAAATCATGCTATTTGAACAAACATCCTGCGGCTATGTGGAGATATATTTACAGGGTAAATTCCTAGAACTGGAACAATGGTCAAAGGAACTGTGTACTTCAGTTTTGAAAGATATTGCTAAACTGCTCTCAATGAATGAAATTGTAACAATTTTTTGTTTGTTTGTTTTGGTACCAGATATTGAACTCAACCACCACTAAGCCACATCCCCAGCCCTATTTTGTATTTTAGTTAGAGATAGGGTGTCCCTGAGTTGCTTAGTGCCTCACTTTTGCTGAAGCTGGCTTTGAACTCCTGATCCTCCTGTCTCAGCCTCTGGAGCTGGGATTACAGGTGAGGTTGTAACAATTTATGATCTTATCGACAGCCTTTGAGAGAGGCTGCTTCTCTGTCTTCTCATCAGCATCAGACTTTACTAAATTTATGGCCAAACGCAGTGCTGCATGCTTATAGTCCCAGTCCCAGGCACTTGGGAGCCCAAGGCAGGAAGATCGCAAGTTTGAGGACAGTCTGGGTAAGTCAGCAAGAGCCTGTCTCAAAAATTTTTTAAAAGGCTGAAATGGAGCTCAGTGTTAGAGTGCCCCTGGGTTCAATCTCCAGTACCAAAGGGTGGAGGGTGGAAAGGATAGGGAGAGGAGGAAAGATCATCACAAAGAAACTTAGTATTTTATTATGTGAAATGTAGTCATTTTCCCCAGCATATTGCCTTTTGTTTGAAGAGTTTTATTGTATAAATTTGATCCTTATAGATTCTGGGTTTTCTGCCTTATATGTAGCATGTTAGAATTTCAGTGCACATATTTGATTGTACGAGAATTCATTTTTCTTCCTTGACCTCATTTCTTTGTCTCAGTTCCTGCTCCCCTGATATGGAAGACACTCAGCATTGATCGAGTCAATCCAGAGATTGGCTATTCCTCTCCCACCCTCCTGCCAGTTCCTGGAATTTTCTTGAGTCCAGGTGCATTTACCCAGCACATGGGAGGAGGCTAGAGCTCATTCCATCCTAGGCCAGCTGTCCCCCTGGCATCTGCTGAAGTTCCTTCTCTGATCACTTCTGGACTGTCACTTCTTGCCCACAAGTTCCCTCTGCAGCTATTCTCTCTCCTTTGCCCATGCCCTCCCAAGTACACAGGACTCTCTGCAGCCTGCCGCCATGGAAAGATGGACATGCCACATGGCCCTTTCTAACTTTGCCACGCCCTTGGACTTATTCCAGGAAACTCAGGCAGGGCCCACCCCTCAGCTTTGCTCTCATCCCAAGTCCAGGGTCTCTATCAAGTTAGAGACTGGGAAGCCTTTTTCTCTTTGAGGAGCTTCCCAAATAGAGTTCTGTATCACTTATACTCCTGCAGAAACTCCGAGGTTGGAAGATTTTTTTTTCTATAGTTTTCCCCCCTCTTTGTACACTCACATTCCTTTTCTGAAATAGTGAAGGGTCTTAAGTGTGTGAGGAGGTGTGAGGCCAAGGCTCTACAGCCCTCTCAGGAGAAGTGCTCAGCCAGGTGTGAGGCCTATGCTCAGCCTCGGCCAGCAGTTGTCTCAGGACCGCCCCACCCCGCTGCTCCCTGCTTGTACTTTTCTCAGACCCTCAGGTGACACCACCTGGGCTAGTGGTTTGGGCACATGCCCTTTGTATGAGGGGCTGGCCCATCTGTCTGTCCTCTCTGGCCCGTCCCTGTGGGCCTGCACCCCCAGGTACTGGGTCAGGATGGGTGGTACTAAAGTGCTTACCGTTTTTAATGAGCTGAGCTATTCTTGTCGTGCATGCTCCCCCAGAAGGCCTGAAGGGTGGGACCTCAGCAAGGGGGACACTCAGAATGTCCCCCAAGTGGCCTCTTAGCTTCTGCTTTCTCCTGAAGGCTTCTCTCCACTGACCCTCAAGGGATTAGAGGGGAGAAAGGTTTCTCTGCAGAGAGTGCTCTTTGTGGATGAGGTCTCCTTCAACCCAAGTATGGTGAGCTCCCCTCTCCATCCCTGCTTTGCCGGTTTTCTTCAGTCCAGGAAGCGGAAATACCCTCACCACCAGCAGCACTTCAGACCCATGGTGGACAGGAGAGGAAGCTGTAGTGGAGGTGCTGGTTATGGATCTTCATATTTACACCAGCTGAATCCATTTCTTACATTGTGGTCATACCTTCCTACTGAATGCCCTGACTTCACCTTTACTTGGCCTCCAAAGAAATCAAAGCCCGACCTCTCAACCTTTTGGTCAAGAGGGACAAGATCCTTTCTGGAAGTTTCTGCACTCCTGAAAGTAGAGATTACAATGTGATCGCCCACCTGCACAGAGAGGATCCTCCTCTCTGCCTCCCCGCTGTCTTGTCCAGAGCAAGCTCTCAAGTCATCCTGCCTGTTTAGCTGGTCTCCAGCCCTCCAGCCATTTCTAAGTGTCCCCTAAAGTGTCCCCTAGAGCTCATCTTGAAACTTGACCTAGTTTTGCAACTTTGGTGGTTGCTCCCAGGGCCTTGTTTCCTTGAGTTCTTTCATGTAAATTAATCCCCTCTTAATGCCTCTGCCTAGTTTAGTGATGGCTTGTTTTAGGGCCTCTGGTCAAACTCGTGGCTAATCGATATGCATTCCTAGAGATTTTTGAGTCTAGGGAGTGATTCAGTCCCACTTCTGTTGTTGGCCTTTTGGCCCCTTTACTTCTCTGAACCTTGTTCTTCATCAGTTGGAGGGTGAAAAGCACAGTATTGTTCCATAGGGTGTTTTGTGCTTCTTAGGCATTCTGAGCACATTTATGTTGATTACTGTTAATATTAGGGGGAAAGCATTTTCTTTGTAATTTATCCTATACCTTCTAGCTTAAATCTTGAATCCTATATATTTGCTTGTGGGCGGAGGCTTTCTCTACCATTTTCTCTCCCTTTTTTCTTTTTTTTCTCTTGGGGATTAGGGATTGAAATCAGGGGCACTTAACCATTGAGCTATATCCCCTGACCTCTTTATTTATTTTGAGACAGGGTCTTGCTAAATTGCTGGAAGCTGACCTCAAACTTGTGATACTCCTTTCTTGGGCTCTCAAGTTGCAGGGATTATAGGTGTGCCCCACTGCACCCAGCTCTCCTCCATTTTTCTGCAATTTTTTGTTTTCTTTTCCTTTTTCTTTTTATTCAGTGCTGGGAACTGAACCCAGGGCCTTGCACATGCTAGGCAAGTGCTCTACCACTAAGCTATATCCCTCCCCCACTTAAATACTTTTTCTTTTGAAATGAGTATCCCACTAAATTGCCCAGAGTGGCCTTAAATTTGAGATCCTCCTGCCTCAGCTTCCTGAGCAGCTGGGATTACAGGATTGTGCCACTGTACCCAGCTTCTACAATTCTTTCTTTTATTAGAAAGTGATGATGATAATGGTAATGCTAGAGTAGAAAAGAGTATAGGGTATGGACGAAAAAATAAATAGGCTCTGGGTGCTCTTAACTCCCAGGGTAGGCGTCAGCAAATCCAGATATAAGTTAACAAACTTTGGAGACAGAAAGTGGCACATTCTGTTATCCCAGATACTTGGGAGGCTGAAGCAAGAGGATGGTAAGTTTGAGGCCAGCCTCAGCAATTCACCTGTCTTAAAAGAAAGAGGGATGTAGCTCATTGGTAGAGCACTTTTGGGTTCTATCCCCAGTACTACACGAAAAAAAAATGTGGAGGGGTTAGGCTGTGGCTTAGTGGCAGAGTGCCTGCCTGGCACATGTAAGGCACTGGGTTCAATCCTCAGCACCACATAAAAATAAATAAACAAAATAAAGATATTGCGTCCATCTATAACTAAAAAAAAAAAAAAATGTGGAGACCCAGTGCTGGGCTCCTCACATTTGTGAACAAGAGCTGGGCCTCTCCCTACAGGCCTCGCCTGGTGTGGATGCTTCCCAGAATAATTTATCCTACACCGTCCAGCATAAATCTTGAGGCCTATGTTTGTTTGGATAAGGAGGCTTTTTCTACCATTTTCTCCCCCATAGATGCAGGGACCATCAAGGACTTTTTTGCTTCCCTGTGTTTATCACATCTGGAACATAGGCTATCAGTCTAGGACACAGGGCCCCAACGAGATGAGCTGGGCTACTATGGAGCTAGAAGTGTGAGTTCCTGAAAGGAACAGCAAGTCCAGAACCCAGGGAGTCTGCAAAGTCTGAGGACCTGGCAGCTCTAAAATCCAGGGGTTGGCATAGCATGCAGGGAGGCAGAATGGGAGCTACACCAGAAAAGGAGCTGGAGGCTAGCAGCAAACTAAAGACCCTTCAGGTCCATCTGTACAGCAAAGGGTTACAAACACCCTCAGTTTCCAGCCATGTAACGCGACAAGGGCTAAATATCCATACAAGGAAGGCTGACCAGAAAGATGAGAAATTGTATAATGGGAAATGATACCCGAGATGTGTTACTAAACAGAATAATTTGTGTTTTTTTTAAAGGAAGGAGAACATTCATATATATTTGCTAGAATATACATCAAATATCTCTGGAAGGATTCACAAAAACTTATCAGGGAGTTAGTATTTAAAGGATACAGTCTCAAATGACAAAAATGAGAAAATTCTGGAGATGGATATGGCGATGGTTGCACAAGAACCTGAATGTACTTAATGCCACTGAACTATATACTTTAAAATGATTAAAATGACTGGATGTTGTGGCACACACCTGTATTAATCCTAGCAACCTGGGAGGCTGAGGCAGGAGGATCACAAATTCAAGGCCAGTCTCAGCAACTTAGTGAGACCCTGTCTCCAAAAAAAATATAACTAATTATTGAAGGCTGGGGGTGTAGCTCAGTGGTAAAGCACTTGCCTATCGTGCATGTGGCCCCGCACTCCATCCCCAGCATCACGAGCACACAAAAGTTAAAATGGTAAATTTTATTTTATACATCTTTAAGCGCAAAAATAAAACGAAGCATTTCAATG
This sequence comes from Ictidomys tridecemlineatus, assembly GCF_052094955.1. Lineage (NCBI taxonomy): Eukaryota > Metazoa > Chordata > Mammalia > Rodentia > Sciuridae > Ictidomys > Ictidomys tridecemlineatus. The sequence continues at coordinate 79,472,598 of NC_135481.1, forward strand.
CTTTCCTATAGGGAAAATTGTGTATTTGAGAAAGACAGGGAGGGGGATTTTTCACTGTACATTCTTTTATACCTATTTAGATAAAAAATAAAAATTAAATGAAATAAAAAATATAGAAGCAGTAAGTTGATAAGGCCCTGGGACAATCTAAGCTTCCTTCTACCTAGAGCTGAGCGACAGTATGGGGCAGTGGCCATCCATTTGCAAAGTTGGCAAAGGGTGTAGCAGAAGCACCGGGGAGGCTGCAGCCTGGGAGCAATTGCAGAGACACAAACATTACTAGAATGAAGAAGGAGAAAAGCTGTGACCTTCCTTCCAGGGTCACAGCCCAGTCTGGGAGCCCTTGTGGGAAGGTTGTCAGGGAATGAATACAGACATCCCTTCCCTTCCTCCCTTTGATCTTTCTCCAGGCTTCCCATTGGCCAACACCAAAAGGCAGCCAGAGGACAAGGGCATTTGTCCATGCAGCCAGGGGCCAGCCTGCCTGGGTGTGTAGTCCAGTTCTTCCGCTGTGACATGGTAAACACTAAACACAGGAATGATGACTTTACAGCTGGCTACCTGAGAACTTAGTTTTCTATGGCTCCTATGGAGGCAGGGTCCAATGGAGCAGGCCCTTATGAAAGGCAAGAGGAAAACCAGCAGTGGGTAACCAGACAGACTGGCCCATAGCAATAACAGTAATGCCTATTAATCTATCCTTGCCCCTCACAAATGGAAGGATGATTTCTATCCCTATCAGTCCTGGTTCATGATAAATATAAATGAAGAAATAGAGGAGGCTATGGTGGCACATGCCTATAATTCCAGACACTAGGGAGGCTAAGAAAGGAGGATTGCACGTCCAAGGGCAGCCTCAGCAATTTAGCAAGACCCTATCTCAACATAATTGAAGAAATGGATGGATGAGTGGATGGATAAATGGTATACTTGAAGGACAAATTAGTCAATGTAGAGAGGAGCTGGTGACAAGACTAAAAAGACAGTTCGGATCACAATGGGAAGGGTTTGACATGAGTAGAAGAGGCAGGATCTGGTGGGTGCCTGGGTTAGCTGGGATTGACCAGTACCTTCAGCAGTAACAGGAAAGTGGAGGCTCTGAGGAGGAAACTCATAATCAGCAAAGTTTCTACTTCTGCATTTCAGATGTGCCATTTGCCTCCCAAGAGGACAGAATATGTGTGTTGAGGTTCATTCTCAAGTCAGGGCTCATGTCTCAGGCTTGCTCTGACTGCCTTCCAGAGCTTCAGCATAGCCTGGAATTACTCCAGGGCCAAAGGAAACGCACTTACCAACATCTCTCCACCTCTCCTTGGCCACAGGAGTCCAGGACCAGCAGTAAGTGGGTGGGAGCCAGGGTGTGTGTGGGGAATGAGGCTGTGGCCAGTGGAGGCCTTAGGACATGCATTGGTCAATGTTGGCACTGGAAGTCCTGGGCAGCAAGTTCCTCAAAAGCAAAACCACTTGAAACATACCATTTAGAACAGCTGAGGCCCTATGGACAGGCCCTAAAAGGCTTTTGTTACAGAAACCCCCAGCCATCAAGGGCAGCTGCTATCTGGAGATTCCCAGAGATGCATCTTCCCACTGCACTATTCACGGGGCCTGGAATGGCTCGGGGTAGGGGCTGAAGGGCTGAGGGCTGAGGGTGTGTTTTGGGGAAACAGCCACCCCATGGCCTCTGCTGCCTCCAGGACCCCTCACCAAGATCAGGCTTCTCCATTTTGGTTATGTTCCCCTCTTCTTCTGTTTTCGGCTCTTGCTTTTTCAAACCCAGCGAAGTGAGGCTGGAGGTTCAACTGTCCTGAGGAGCAGCCAACAAGCGGGAGAAGACAGGGGCCTTGGCAAGCACACAGTGTCGCCTCTGTGGGAGCCGTGAGGCTAATTATACTCAGCTGGCAGCCTGGCGAGGGGAGTTTCCCAGCTCCCTCGCCTGCCCACTTCTGTGTGGCAGATGCTGTGGGGAGGTGTGGGGACAGAGGGCTTGGGGAGCAGGCCGGAGGAGCTGAGCCAGGCCTTGAAGAAGAGCCAGGCCCTGCCCATGTCTGGCTCCAACTAAGAACTTGACTTAGAATCTTAAAAGGAGGGGCAAGCTTAGCTCTCTCCCAGATCCAGAGATTTGCCAAGGGGAGTGAGAGGCCCAAAGTTCACCCAGCTGGGTTATGGCACAACCAGAAGGGGACAGAATGCTCTGGTGGAGAAAGTACTGTGCCTTTCCCTTGTCCTAAAAATCTTGGGGACTTTCCTGGGGCTGCTGTGTACAGATGTGTAGGTGTGGGCTGAGGCATGTGTTGGGCTCTGTCCATCCAGCAGGGCCCCTAGGCCAGTGTTGGGGAGGGCAGCTTATAGAGACGAGTGTCGTCATTGGGGTTGCTGCTGGCCTGGGGTACCCTTTCCCACAGAATGGGTTTTGAGGAAGAGGACACAAGAGACACTTTCAGGACTACACATCTACACAGCTGGCTAACCATCCTGTCAGGCTCCTGAGCCAAGTTCTTAGCCTGAGAAGTAACCAGCAGTATGTAGAGGCAAAGGCCATCCTCTTTGCCTCTGCTCAGACTATTTGCTCCAAAATCCTTCCCTAAGGATTTCGTACTAACACATGTACTAACTACTGTGGCAGGGTCACCTCACAGAATCAACTGGATTTCATTCTGAGTGGCTCAAGCCACACACAATTGGAATAAGGCTTGAGCCTGTGGAAGTCAAGGTTGCATGTCAGTGTGGTATCTACGCTTGATCTGAAAAATACAGACTGTGGGCGTACGTTACCTGTCAGAGTATTTGGGGACAGGACCAAATATTTAATTTTATACCTGCCTCTACATAATTTACAAGGATTTTTGGATTTACCCTATTCATAGTAAACATCTAGGGACGCTGTGTAGGTCTCAGTCAGCATTGTCTCTGAAGACCCAGTAGGAAGCAAGTATATATACCCCATATACACTCCACTCACATTGAGACTGGGGCAAAAGCTAGACAGGCAGTAGAGATAATGAAAGATTGGGCTGGGAAGGTGATGGCTAATTCCAAAAGAAAGAAAATGCTAATACCTCCAGAACACTTCCCCTCTTCACCACTCGTTGCCAAGGTTACCTGTCTCTAAGGAATTGTTTCTCCCAGTAAGGAGTTGTTAATACCTCCAGGGTGGCTCCTTTTCTGCTTCTGGTCATTCCCACCTTTTGGTCACGTAGCAAGATAAGAGAAAAAGGGGACAAGAGAAGAAAGGAAACCTGAACTCTATAAAGGGGCAAGACACCCTCACTCTCTCAGGCACCTGCTCTGGACCCTGTCCTCTCCAGAAGACTCTCTCTCCCTCTCTCTGTTCTATTTTTTAAATAAATGTACTTTTTGCTCTTGCTTTGGCATTTTAAGCATGTTTAATCTTCTACACCAGGGAAACAAGGAGCTGATCCAGATTTTCAATCCTGATTTCCAAGACCAGTTTTAACATGAGTTTACTGTCTAGTAGGTAACGCAGGCCAAAGGACCAAGAGACAAGAAAACAAATGAACAAGATAATGGCATATTGTAATAGCATCAGAGAGGAAATTACAGACCAAAGTAGAGGCTAATAGGCTTTTAAGCACTGAAGTGTCACTGAGTGTTTACCTTGTCTTAATCTCCTCACTTCTGAAATAAGACAGTAGAAAACCCACCGCAATCTGTGTCAAAGAAAATCAAGCCTTGAACTACCTCCAGACCACAGAGCTAAAAGAAGAACCAACTTCCCTGCACACCTACTCAGAGCCGCAGCTGCCACAGTGAAGAGGCTTGCAGGGCTTTGCATGCTGACAGGAGTGCCCAGAGACGTGAGGGCTGTGACCATGAACAAACGTGAGAAACGAGAAACGTGACCACTGAGACAGGTGTGAGAGATGTGCCAGCTCCCAGGCACCACAGGAGGGAGGGAGGAATCGATTCTAGCTCAAGGTGGCAGGAAGGATTCATGGAAAAGGTGAAGGAGCTGAAGTTGATTTTGAAAAATGAATTCAAATTTGTAGGCTAGCAAGCTGCGTGGGGTGGGGGGCCCACCTGGCACAGAGGTCCAGACGAGAGAACAGAGGCTGACCTGGGAATCAGGAGGAAATGGGTGCACTGGAATGGGGTGCAGCAGGCAATCAAAGGGGAGAGTCCCAAGGTTGGGCTGAGGAGTGGACTCAGGGCCTCTGGCAGGGCAGGAGACCAGACAGCACCCAAGTGGAAGACGCCAGCCCTCTGTGACACCTTCCCCTCCCTGCCACCTCTGCAGCTGCTTCTGTGACTCTCTTGGGGTTTTCCCAAACTGTCAACTGGCCAAAATACTTCAGGGCAAGGCCCCGATGGGGTCACAGAAGAGGAGGGCTCTGCAGTGGGCCCCTGGGAGCCTGCTTCTCGTGCCTGGCTGGCTCATTCCTCTGCAGAGAGCACCAGGAAACTGACAAATATTGCTGTCTCTGTTGAATTTCTGACCATGAACACAAAAATCCAAGAGTGAAGCAGCTACCCTAGGAAGAGGAAATTTTTGCTTTGTACAGAACTGCCTTCAACTGGGTGTGGCCTGATTGTTCAGGGCCATGGTTCTCAAACTCAGGCTATGAGAATTACCTGGAGACAGAAGGACTTGTCAGCATGACTCTTTCCTGCCCTTCCTCTCCTTTGAGATTAGAACGTCTAGGGTGGGACTTAGGCAGGTGCCAAGCACCAGGGCAATTCTGAAACAGGCAGCCAGTGGGGCCCAGAGTTCTGGAAGGCCACATGGCCCAGAGCTACCAGAGTTTTTGGTGGCTAACTGTGGGGATGGCAGCTTAGGCGATTGCAGAACTTTTCCTTTGGTCCCCCTCACCCTACCCTGCCACAAAGTCTTTTTTTGTTTTTGTTTTTTGGTGGAGAGATTGAACCCAGGGGTGCTCTACAACTGGACTACATCCCCAGTCCTTTTTATTTTAAGTTGCTAAGGGATTTGCTGAGTTGCTGAGACTGGCCTTGAACTTGGGATCCTCCTGCCTCAGCCCCCTAAATTGCTGAGATTACCAGCATGTGCCACTGGGCCTGACCTGCCACAAAGTGGTCTTTCCCTGGCATCCCTGTCTGTTCCATCTGTGCTCCAACAGCTGAAGCAAAGGTTATATGTGAGACCTGAAAGCCCCCTCCCCCAAATTGGCAATCTTATTTTCTCCACAAGAAAAACAGCCTGAACAAAGCAAATAAAGATTCCTGGTAGCCACAGGTGAGGGAATCCAAGGCTAAAATGCATTTGCCTTTACAAAATCGACATCCTTGGCCTCTCAGCATTTACAGGTATGGTGTGTAGTCAGTGGACAAAGGTGAATATTCCAGAAGACTTTGAAATGACCAGGCAACAGAGGGAGCTCCCAGCTGCTAAGAATCTGCAGGAAATAGGGTAGACATGTTCTGCTCACTCCTACAGCTGTTTGGCTGTAGAAGCAGCAGGAAGGGGTGAGCACTCTGGTTGGTGAGGAAGGACAGAATGGGATATAGAGGAGTATGCTAAGCAGGTTAGCGATGTTGCCTTTGGCCAACAACCCCTCTCCAGGGTCAGAACAACCCCTCTCCAGGGTCAGAAGGCAACCAAGCAAAGACACCCGGTGTTCGTTTGGAGGTAAATGAACTCTCAAGAGTCTTAGTTAGGGGCTGAGGTTATGGTTCAGTGGTAAAACACCTGCTTAGAATGCATGAGGCCCTGGATTCTGTCCCTAGCACACAACACACACACACACACACACACACACGCACACACACACACACACACACACACACACACACACACACACAAAGAGTCCACAGATTCTTAGTCCTCTGCTATCTGCTGACTCCTAGGTCCTGAACTACAGCCCTGGCATGGGGGTGGGGGGCAGGGAGGGGTAGGCCCTAATTACTGACAAGGGAGGCCCTTCCAGTGTTCTCAATAGAGCTGAACTGAACAAGGCCTGTGTTTGGACTTGCCAAACTATATCAGTATTTCAGTATCCTTTGTGGGAGGCAAGGATATTGCCCTGATGATTCTCTCCCCTGTCCAGCCCCAATCTAGTTCTGACCTGGGGCCTATCATCTCTCAACAGTTGCCATATGAAGCAATTAGGAAGGGCTACCCTGATTGAGTGGGAGATGGTCCTAAACTCCAGAGTTCTAAACCCTCTGGAGATTCTCACATCACCAACCACAATGAATAAATTTAGCTGCATGATGGGGCTGGGGATGTGGTTTAAGCGGTAGCGCGCTCGCCTGGCATGTGTGCGGCCCGGGTTCGATCCTCAGCACCACATACAAACAAAGATGTTGTGTCCGCCGAAAACTAAAAAATAAATATTAAAGAAAAAATTCTCTCTCTTTAAAAAAAAAAAAAAAGAATTTAGCTGCATGATACCATTCATCAGAAGGCAAATTCTGCTTTTAAGTCATAAGGAAAAGTTACTTTGGCTTGCTTCTTATCAGGCCATGTGCCCCATTTGGTCCATACGCTAATTTGGAGTTCAATATGTGAAAATGGGAAAGTTTCACCTGCTGTATTATTATTATTATTATTATTATTATTATTATTATTATTATTATTATTATTTCACCTGCTCTATTATCTATTAATGGAGAAGTGTCCATTCTCCTTAAGCGATTCCAGGCCAATCTGCAGAACTGAGCTGGATACAAAGGCCCATGTCATTTTGAGGCCTTGACGGAGCCTCTGGGCCCCTTTTACAGGTGAAACAAGCTCTAAAACCTGGAATGTGGAGTAGGACTAGAATGTAGATTAACTGCTGGATTTCACAAGGCCAGGCCTGCATGTTTCACAAGATGCTTTGTGTGACAAGGCAAGACTCAAGGTCACTGAACTTCAAACTGACCTGGTTTTGAATCACCACACCATCCATGTGACCTTGAGCCAGTCACTAATCTCTCTGAGCTTCAGAACCCCATCTCAGTCAAGAAAACATCCACCTCATAGGATTGCTATTGAGAGAGTCAAGGAGGTAGTGTTTATTTTCAGCACCTACCTGAGGGCCTGGTACATAGTGCATGGTCGGCATGGGTTCCTCCCACCTCTCCTCAATTGGGAGCAGGAGCCCTTAGGATTCCATTCCTCTCCTAAGTGATCATGGTCTCATCACAGGAGGGAGCTGGGAGAGCAGACAGCATTCTCCTTAGACCCTCACTTAGGGACCACAGAGTGGAGAGGAGAGGGTTGGGGAGAACTTAGGAGTCAGAACACTGTGAAGGTTTTGGCATCAATCCAGTCTTCCTCTGTCACTGTGAAGCCAGAATTAGACAGGCAGTCAGTATAAATCGAGTCAGGTCAGATCAAGGAGGCCAATTTTGAGTGAGTCTCCATGTTGGAGTCTGCCCCTGAGGGATTGAAATGTTAATACCTTCCAAGCCCTTCCTCCACCCTTATCAAGAACCTGCCCCTGCTCCTACCTGTTGTCAAGGTAACCTGTCCCAGGAATTGCCCTTCCCTACAGGGAGCTATAAGGTTGTTAAGGTATCCTTGGCTACTCCACCCTGCCCTTCCCCCTTTAGTCCACCTGTTTCCCACTGTTGGGCCTTTCCACCAAACATTCCTGAGCCTAGTCACAAGATAAGGGGGAAAAGGCAGGAGAACAAAGAAAGCCTAGGACAAGTAAAAAGGGCAGAACACCTCGCTTCTTGGGATACCAGGATACCAGCGATGGCCCCCTTCTTCCTCCTGAGAGAAGTCTGTGTTACCCCTTTTAAAATAAACCCTGCTTTATATGCTTGCCTCGGTCGGCGTGCTTCTCTAATGTTCAAACTCCAACATGTGGGGGGAAACAGGACTCTGATAACTGGCGGTAACAACAGTTACCCCATCCTTCTCCCATCTGCTGTGAGGTGGCATCTCTCTGGCGCCCACCTGCAGGGCACTTGCCCATTCCCTACTATGTGCAATGGCCCACACTCTGTTGCAATTTGTAAGGCACTGCAACTGGCCTTTCTCTGGTCAGGGTCTCAGGCTGCTGTGACCATGAGGTTTACATCAGGGGCCAGCCTGCAGACAGCCACACAGAAGGAAGTATGTTCCTGCATTTGTCACTACCTGGAACTCTGGGGCTTAGAAGCATTTGTCCATGAGTCTTCACTTTCTGCTCACCATAGGGCAAGGGGTTTAACTTAGTTAAACAGAGCTAATCAATGCTAACCATACACTTTAATATATAAAAATCATAAATTTTAATATATACAACCATTTTATATATTAAATAGAAAGGAAGTACATTGGAGCACCTGAGGTTTTTGTGTAGCCTTTCCCTGGGTTGAGCTCAGTTTTCTTAGAGGCAAAGCCGGGGCCACTGACTTATACCTGATCTGTAAGTAATGCAGTCCAGTTTGGCCTTTGTCCTAGGGCTCTTGGAGAGGCACCCAGGGTCACAGGGCCTGCCTCACCCTACCTCTTCAGGTCCCCAGGAGACAAGGACTGCATGATGCCTGCGCCCTGTGCAGCCCCAGGAACAGCTTTGCATTATTTTGTGGCTACAAGCAAATTTCCTGAAGGAGACTTTTGGAAGTGCTAGGAGCCGCGAATAGGGGAAGCTGAAGGAAACTGGAGAGCAAGAGGCTGGGAGGAAACAGGCCTGGGCAGGGGTGGAGGCTGAGGCTACTGGGCCTGAGGCACTGGGCTGAGGGACATCTGAGGCTTTGAACCCCTCCCCCACCCTTTCAGGTTGCAGAGGGGGAAACCGGGTTCTGAGCAGGCCTGGGCACTGCCTGGGCCGCCCTCTCTGACCTGCAGGAAAGCTTGCCCAGCGTCGGACTGTGTCAGCAGCAAGATGATCTAAGGAGTTGCCGACCAGGCTGCAGAGTGAGATGGAAAATTCCCACAGCGCTCCTGCATGAGGCTGCATCTGGGGTGGGGGTGTGCTCCTCTCTGGCCTTGACTGCATAGGGGAGGGCTGGGGGCAGCAGCAGCTGAACAGCTTCGTGGGGAGGGGAATGGACACCCAACCTTGGGTCTTTCACTTTGTCCTGGGTCTTTGGAACTGGCCTGACTGTGGGCTTTGTGCTATATGGGGGTGGGGGTGGGGGTGTGGGCAAGGATGGGGAAGTGATCAGGAAATGAGGGAAGACAGATGTACTTTCCATACATAAAAAAGGCCCAATGATCCTCCAAAATAGACTGACAATCTGAAAAAATGAGGCCCTACTGGTTTAAAAAATCAAGCATATCAAGATTTTAAATTTGAGTAGCTACTACATCTCACATGCATAATTTTTAAAAATTTTTTATTCTAATTTGTTACATATGACAACAGAATACATTACAATTCATAGTGTATATAGAGAGCACAATTTTTCATGTCCCTGGTTGTACACAAAGTAGAGGCACACTATTCGTGTCTTCATACATGTATTTAGGGTAATGATGTCCATCTCATTCCACCGTCTTTTCTACCCACATGTGCCGCAGTCTGGCTGGGCACAAAATCACGAGCCACTCAAACAGGAACAAACTTTATTTTTGAAACTCTCGCCAATGCCCTGTATGCTCCTGGGAAATATGCCGACCCACACACGCAGCGTTCTCCTGGACACACATACCAACAGGAAATCCCTCCTCCGGAATGCCCTCCTGCCGCACTTCCCCAACCAATGGGAACTCTCCAGGAGTCCTATAGCAGGCCAAGGTGGACAACAGGGGTCTAATATCTATTTGAATGCAGAACTTAACATAATCATATCATCTCAATGGCTTGCTGGCTTCACCTTTCAACCAAAAATGCCATGCATCATTACAACTTGGCTATGGCTCTTAGCACCCATGCCTCCTCCCTTTCCCTCCCTCCCTTTTGCTCTGTCTAGAGTTGGTCTATTCCTCCTATGCTCCCCCCAACCCCATTATGAATCAGCCTCCTTATATCAGAAAAAAAAATTGGCATTTGTTTTTTTGGGATTGGCTAACTTCACTTAGCATTATATTCTCCAACTCCATCCATTTACCTGCAAATGCCATGATTTTATTCTCTTTTATTGATGAGTAATATTCCATTGTGTATATATACCACATTTTCATTATTCATTCATCTATTGAAGGGTATCTAGGTTGGTTCCACAGTTTAGCTATTGTGAATTGTGCTGCTATAAACATTGATGTGGCTGTGTTCCTGTAGTATGCTGTTTTTAAGTCCTTTGGGTATAGACCAAGGAAAGGGATAAGGGTCAAATGGTGGTTCCATTCCCAGTTGTCCAAGGAATCTCCATACTGCTTTCCATATTGGCTGCACCAATTTGCAGTCCCACCAACAATGTATGAGTGTGCCTTTTTCCCCACATCCTTGCCAACACTTATTGTTGTTTGTCTTCTTAATAGCTGCCATTCTGACTGGAGTGAGATGAAATCTTAGAGTTGTTTTGATTTGCATTTCTCTAATTGCTAGAGATGGTGAGCATTTTTTCATATATTTGTTGATTGATTGTACATCACCTTCTGAGAAGTGTCTGTTCAGTTCCTTGGCCCATTTATTGATTGGGCTATTTGTTTTTTTGGTATTTAGCTTTTTGAGTTCTTTATATACCCTAGAGATTAGTGCTCTATGTAATGTGCAAGTGGTAAAAATTTGTTCCTAAGCCGTAGGCTCTCTATTCATCTCACAGATTGTTTCTTTTGCTGAGAAAAAGCTTTTTAGTATGAATCCATCCCATTTGTTAATTCTTGATTTTAATTCTTGCACTACAGGAGTCTTGTTAAAGAAGTAGGGGCCTAATCTGATATGATGGAGATTTGGGCCTACTTTTTCTTCTACTAGATGCAGGATCTCTCATTTAATTCCTAGGTCCTTCATTCACTTTGAGTTGAGTTTTGTTCATGGTTTGAGATAGGAGTTTAAATTCATTTTGTTGTATATGAATTTCTAGTTTTCCCAGCACCATTTGTTGAAGGGGCTATCTTTTCTCCAATGCATGTTTTTGGCACCTTTGTCTAATATAAGATAACTGTAATTATATGGGTAGGTCTCTGTGTCCTTTATTCTGTACCATTGGTCTACCAATCTGTTTTGGTGCCAATACCATGCTATTTTTGTTACTATTGTTCTGTAGTATAGTTTAAGTTATGGTATAGTAATGCCATCTGCTTCACTCTTCTTGCTAAGGATTGCTTTAGATATTCTGGGTCTCTTATTTTTCCAGATAAATTTCATGACTGCTTTTTCTATTTCTATGAGGAATGACATTGGGATTTTGATAGGGATTGCATTAAATCTGAATAGTGCTTTTGGCAGTATGGTCGTTTTGACAATATTAATTCTGTCTATCCAAGAACAAGGGAGATCTTTCCATTTTCTTTAATTTCTTTCTTTAGCATTCTGTAGTTTTCATTATAGAGGTCTTTTACCTCTTTTGTTAGGTTGATTCCCAAGTGTTTTTTTTTTTTTTTTTTGAGGCTATTGTAAATGCCGTAGTTTTCCTCATTTCCCTGTCACTGATATACAGAAATGCCTTTGATTTATGGGTGTTGATTTTTGTATCCTGCTACTTTGCTGAATTCATTTACTAGTTCTAGAAGTTTTCTGGTGGAATTTTTTGGATCTACTAGGTATAGAATGAAATCATCAGCAAATAGTGCTAATTTGAGTTTTTCTTTTCCTATATGTATCCCTTTAATTTCTTTCATCTAATTGCTCTGGCCAGTGTTTCAAGAACTACGTTGAATAAAAGTGGTGAAAGAGAGCATTCCTGTCTTGTTCTAATTTTTAGAGGGAATGCTTTCAATTTTTCTCTATTTAAAATGATGTTGGCCTGGGTCTTAGCATAGATAGCTTTTACAATGTTGAGATATGTTTTTGCTTTATCCCTAGTTTTTCTAGTGTTTTCAACATGAAGGGGTGCTGTATTTTGTCGAATGCTTTTTCTGCATCTATTGAGATGATCATATTATTCTTATCTTTAAGTCTATTGATGTGATGAATTACATTTATTGATTTCCATATGTTAAACCAACCTTGCATCCCTGGGATGAATCCCACTTGATCATGGTGCACCATCTTTTTGATATGTTTTGGTATTTGATTTCCCAGAATTTTATTGAGAATTTTTGCATCTATGTTCATTAGAGATATTGGTCTCAAGTTTTCTTTCTTTGATGTGTCTTTTCCTGGTTTTGGAATCAGGGTGATATTGGCCTCATAGAATAAGTTTGGAAGTGCTCCTTTTTTTTTCTGTTTCCTAAAATAAATTGAAGAGTATTAGTATTAGTTGTTCTTTAAAGATCTTGTAGAACTCGGCTGTGTATCCATCTGTTAGGTCGGTGTTGGCGACTTAGAACAAAGCAGCCTGCACGGAAAAGGAACATCAATCAGGTGCCGGGTAGGAATCGCCTGTCAATCAGTGAGATCTCCTGACTAACGCCTGTCAATCAGCAGGACCCCCTGGCCAATCCTGGAGTGCAGCCAGCTCCCTGACCAACTCCAATGGGACAAGGGACCCTAAAAACACATTTTCCTGTCCCAAGCCCTTCCCTCCTTCTGTAAGCCCCATAAAAGTCCAGTCTGGTCGAGCTTCCATGCTGTTTCTCCTCAGACCCTTCTCTGTCCACTCTGTCGGTCTGATCAAGTCCTGCCAGGGAGTGGAATCTCAATAAAGCCTCCTTCGGCGGCCTTTTTAAATCTGCCTTCTTTGGTCGCTGCCCAGCTCGCCTGATCTGACACCATCTTGTCCCGGACTTGTTTTGGTTGTTAGGCTTCTGATGGCATCTTCTATTTCATTGCTTGAAACTGATCCGTTTAAATTGTGTATATCATCCTGATTCAATTTGGGGAAACCATATGACTCTAGAAATTTGTTAATGCCTTCAATATTTTCTATTTTATTGGAGTACAAGTTTTCAAAATAATTTCTAATTATCTTCTGTATTTCTGTTATGAGATGCATACATTTTTAAATCCAAATAATACTGGTTAATATAGTACTACAAATATATACATATAATATATATATATATATATATATATATATATATATATATATATATAAAACATATATATTATACACACACACACACACACACACACAGAGCTAGCCTTAGGGCTTTGGGCAGAATATTTATGGGGTACCTGCTGTGTGCTGGGCAGGTTCACATGGAATTTATCACTTAATCCTGGTTGGTAAGGGCCTTGTCAGCAAGATGACATGTTCCATCAGTACAAAGCAAGAGGGAAAAGTTCCTGCTCGGTGTTTTTCCTGTTTCTCCCAGAACAAACTGGAGAAACTGGCTGGAGCAGGCTATCTGGGAGGCCTTGGAAATGCAGGGGTTTTTTGTTCATTCTCTAGAGCAGGAGTTTTATGGTCCCTGAGCCCTAGGAAGATAAAAAGGATCCAGGTGTCAGGAGGAGTGTCCTCTGGACACTTGGCTGGGAGCCCGGTAGCCAAGTGCTAAGCCCCGAAAGGCCTCCCCACCCCTGTGGGGCCAGGCCAAAGGGAGGAAGGAAGGAAGCTGCGCAAGATAGGATTTCCCCACCCCAAGGCCAGCCATCCTCCTGGCTCCAACAGCCTGATAAGCAAGCTGGTTTGTTAGCTGACCTGGAGTTTTCTATAGGTGACAAGCCACTGGGAGGTTGCAAAATCCCTCCTGCATAAGAAGGCCTCAGGAAGCCATATCCTCTCCATATGAAGGTGAAGAAGAGAACTTAGAAAACCCCTGGGCCTTCTGTAGGGGCGGATTCATTTCAGAACCCCCAGGCATGCAAGAGGAGCTTGGCAGCACTGAAGTTTCATTTCCAAGTCTCTCCTCCCCTTTGCTCAGCCCCCCTAGTCACCTCCACCTTGGCCCCTCCTTCCTCAGTTGGTCTTGACTCACACACACTTCTCCAGGACACTAGGATGAGGAACCTCCCCGGGGGGTGGGGACAGGCTCTGGGTGCAGGTCAGGAGCCTCAGAGCCCTGTGCTGGGGTGCCACCAGGGCTCTTGAGGACTCTGCAGCCCTGGGGCTGGAAGAAAATGGAGACAATGTTGAACCCACCTTGCCCCTCAAACCATTTTGGTTCAGAAAGGGTCAAAAGCAGCTTGCTTCCTGATGCCATCTTGTCTGCTCCTCTAGGAGAAGGTTCTAACCAGGCAGGACTTGCCCTAAAGGCAAGGTACCCCGGTGGGGAAAAGCCACAGCCTGTGTGTGCCACGTGCAAGTGAGTGATGGAGGGCTCAAGACGGAACCTCTTCACCTGGAAAGAAGTGGGAAGGTGACTCACTGGTGAACTGCAGGCTCTGGGCAGGTTCCACAGGACCACACCTGCTCTCTCCTGGCCAGAGAGGGAAACTTTTTAACTTCAGCTTGGCTTCTGCCTTGCTGATCCTTCTACTTGAAAATGTTCTCAGGAAATTACATATTGGAAGGTCGGAGTGCTGTGGGGAAACCAGAAAGCACTCTGGAAGGGCTACACCAGACCCTGCTACTAGATACTTATTTGGTGTTCTTTCAGCACTTTAAATGTATTATGTCTAATCATTTCAGAGCTCCCTTTGAAATGGATCCATTTTACAGGGAGAAAACCAAGGCAGTAAATTCCTTAGGCGTGAAGTGAGTCTGGCTATTTGTTGGAGAGTTAGCAGTACCAGCAGTTGGAAGTCTGAGGCTGTGAGTGACCTTTTCCCTTCCTCTCTAGTCAGTACTTTTGTTATCTGGGTTTCTTTGAGGCCAGATTTAAAATGCAGCAAATGGGGGATAGGGGTTTTGTGCTTAAGTGTGTAGCTATTGGGAGGTTGGGCCTTGAAGCAGGACTTCCCCTACTCCCTGTTTTGCTGTTTGGTCTGGCATGCAAGTACCTACACAGGTGTTGGAGCGCCTATTTATCTCTTCCCTAGAAAGACTCTCTCTCCAAGGTCACCAGTTCCCATATTGTGGAATGAGGTCTGGAACTGGGGATTTTCAGATGTGAGAAATCAGCTGTGAGTACCTGCAGCCCTGCCTGCTTTAGGAGAAACTGCACACTCCTTTGTTTCACAGTGACCTTTTGTTTTCTTAAGTACACTTCACAGAGAAAGACAAAAGAAGAAAGAAAAACCCCAGAAGGGATCTCTGCGTACTTTGTGGCAGGAAAGGGGTGCACCCCACGAATTAAAAATGCAAGTTGTTAGAGACATCTTCTGTCAATCATGGGCTGTTGGTCTCTGGGGGTGTCCCCACAAGAGGACTCCATGTTTAATCTGCTTCTGCAAAAGGGCCAACTTCTACCCTGCTGATGCAGACAGGATGTGAGGCTGCCACAATTTCTCAGTGGCAACTCACTTGGAGGAGACACTGCAAGAGAAAAAGATGCAGGACCTAAATTCTCAGCCACTCAGAAGCTCAGTCGATGTTACCTGGTTAATCACTATGTGCCTGAAAGTATGGTCTGACTTGTAGGAGGGGCTCAAAATTATTTGCTGTGAATAAGTACTAAGAAAATGCTTTCTAAATTGATAAGGAGAACTTAAAATTTTTCTTTTTTTTTTTTAAAGAGAGAGTGAGAGAGAAAGAATTTTTAATATTTATTTTTTAGTTTTCGGCGGACACAACATCTTTGTTTGTATGTGGTGCTGAGGATCAAACCTGGGCCGAATACATGTCAGGCGAGCGCACTACCGCTTGAGCCACATCCCCAGCCCTAGAATTTTTCTTAATATTTATTTTTCAGTTGTAGTTGGACACAATATCTTTATTTATTTACTTTTATGTGGTGCTGAGGATTGAACCCAGGGCCTCGCACATGCTAGACAAGCACTCTACCGCGTAGCCACAACCTCAGCCCTAGAATTCTTTCCTCTTTCTGGAAGCACATTTTCTTGGTTGCTGCTGGATGGAGGCACAAAAAGCAAGTGATCTCCAGGTTACCCTGTCACAGTGGGTCTCTACAGCCATTCTATGAGGATCCATGGGGTACTTTTTTGGAGGGGGTAAATGTGTCCTATGCTGTGTCCATCCAAAACTTAGAGCTTATCACTTAAGAAATACCAGCAGAGTTTTGTTTTGTTTTTTTTTCCTGCTACTGGGGATCAAACCCAGGGATGCTCTACCACTGAGCTACATCCCCAGCTCTTTTTATTTTATTTTGAGACAAGGTCTAAGTTGCCCAGGCTGGCCTTCAACTAGTGTTCCTCCTGTTCCTCTTGGGTCTCTGGCATTAGAGGCAGGTGCCTCTGCTTCCAGCTCCCCAGAAGCTTTTTTGCCTGAAGCTTTTGCTGAGGACTTGTAGAAGCTCCCAGAAACAACAGGGGTAGTCAGGTCCCTGGAGGTTGCCCAAGCAGTGTGGCCTCAGTTATACTGTTTCAGGCAAACATGGCTCTGATGGTAAATACAGACTAGACAGTGAGAAGCCAGCTGGTAACTGAAGTGCTGTTCATGGCCTCTGTCCCTGGAAAACCCCAGCTAGGTTGAGCACTCTGAGGCTGTTAGCTGGGCCTCCCCCCAAATCATCCCTACGCTGCCCAGGGAAACCAGGTCTTTCCTGTGCTTCTTCTGCTTCTCCATTTCATCCTCATTCCAGTCCCTGTGAGAGCTTAATCATTGCAGCACTTGGTAAAACCCTCACAACTGGGTTAACTGTGAGGTTTGCAGGTCACCCCTTGCAATAAGGTCAGATGTTGGTTTCTGTGTGAAGAATGCCCCTGATCCAAACCATTTTTGTTAACTGCTCAAAAGGGGCATCAGTAGCTTCACTAAAGTATATGCAGTACCACCTGCCATCTGAGGCAATAGTACATTTACTTCTAATGGCATATTTTCCTATATTCCTTTACATCCCTCTGGATCTGATAGGTCTCTCAGTGAGAGGGTCTACCTAAAGGCATGTGAATCTGTTTCAAGCCCTTGAAAGGATGGCCACAGGATGAGGTTGCTATGTAGCTGGGCTGCCCTGAGGGTTAATTATTGCTAGACATTTGCATGTTTTATCCCCTTCACTGGCTGTAAGAGTCAAGGATGAGATCAGCAAAGGCACAGATGACATGAACCTAATGCACAGGGTCACTTTGCAGAAACTCAACTGATTCTTCAGCCCATTAACCAAAACAGTAATGAATCTGGGATGAGCTCCTACAATTTGATCATGTGTGATCATGTCACCTGCAGTTGCCACTTCCTAGCTTACAGCATGCACCAGACCTGACTCTCAAAAAACACATGCCCAGTTGGGCACGGTGGTGCAAGCCTGTAATCCCAGCAGCTTGGGAGGCTGAGACAGGAGGATCACAGGTTCAAAGCCAGCCTCAGTAATGGAGAGGCACTAAATAAATCAGTGAGACCCTGTCTCTAAATAAAATACAAAATAGGTCTGGGATGTGGCTCAGTGGTTGTGCCCCTGAGTTCAATCCCCCGTACCGAAAACAAACAAACAAACAAAAATCCCCCAAAACCCACATGCCCACAGCAGCATCCTGGGAGACTATAGTTTGATAGGCCAGGAGTGAGGACCTGGCTTGTACACTTTGAAAAATTTCCCCTGACACTTCTGATGTGAAACTCTGGCTAAGAACCACTAATCTAGTACATTTTAAATTTAAAAGTCTTCACTGCTAACCCCCATGGGATGTGGGCATAGGAAAGTGGTGTCACAGAGAATTTAAAACCACACAGAGTTTGTGATTTTTTTTTTTTACCTTGTATAGAGGGGTCTGTTGGCAAATAATACATTTTTGTTACCCAAGAGGCTCTTCTTGAGTCAGAACCAAGCACCAGCATATGGTGGTGGTATCATCTTTCATCTAAAGAGAAGGCAAGCAAGATTCCTAGGGGCAGGAGGTGAGGTTGTTCTAACCTGCAGTCAGTCATTTGTATTAAGAGGTGAGTGGGATGAACTGGGACAGCAGGAAGTTGCAGTCCCATGGTGTCTCAAGTGTTTTGTCTAGTGGGGAAATGCGCACACACGTAATGCATGCGCAGAGTGTAAGGCACCAGGCTTCATGGCTTTGTGTCCTGCAGTTGAGGAAAGTGGCTCACATAAGATTTGAAGGAGGGTGTTGACCAGCATGTGACCCACAGAGCAAAACTGCTCTCCAGGTAATGTTATT
Source organism: Ictidomys tridecemlineatus (assembly GCF_052094955.1). Taxonomy (NCBI): domain Eukaryota; kingdom Metazoa; phylum Chordata; class Mammalia; order Rodentia; family Sciuridae; genus Ictidomys; species Ictidomys tridecemlineatus. Next base: position 79,490,585 of record NC_135481.1, read on the forward strand.
GTAGGATGTGGGTGCAATAAAAAAATAATGATAAATGAGTAAGAATATCCATACCTTCTCTTTATTATTTTACTGAAAAAATTTTGGCTTCTTTTCTCATAAAAGAAATGAAAATTTTAATCAGGTTTTCTAAAAGCTATGTTTTTCAGTATAGTTTTTTTTTTTTTTTTTTTTTTTGCTGTCGTCCTAGGGATCTGTCTCAGGGCTTCACACATGCTAGGTAAGTGCTCCACAGCTGAGCTATTCTCCTAGCCCTCAGTGTAGGGTTTTAACATTTTTTTTTTCCTTTTTTTTTTTTTTGGTACTGGGGTTTGAGCCCAGGAGCACTGTTCCACTGAGCTACATCCCCCGACCTTTTTCTGTTTTGAGACAGGGTCTCACTAAGTTGCCAAGGCTAGACTTTAAAGGGGTGATCCTCCTATGTTGGCCTCCCCTGGGTTTTTAAATTTCAGGACTTAATTTTAGTCTGATTGTATTATAATAGATCATTGAAAAACACCTGAAAATAAATTAAGAAATCAGAAAAAATATTTGTAACCATTATAAATAGTTTGGATTATCTATTATAATTTTTCCTCAGGCCTTAATACTTTTTTTTTAGGTACTAGGGATTGAATGTGGGACACTCTACCACTGAGCAATATCCCGAGTCCTTTTTATTTTGAAACATACTCTTTCTAAATTGCTCAGGCTGGCCTTGAATTTGTAGACCTCCTGCCTCATTCTCCTGAGTAGCTGGGATTATAGGACTGTGCTACCACAATTAATACACTTTTATTTTTTTAAGAGTAGTTTTAGAGTTACAGAAAAAAAATGACCAAATTGTACTGACAGTTCACATATAAATATGACCCCAGTTTTCCCAATATGTTGTATTGCTGTAATACATTGGTCACAATTCTTGAACTAATATCAATATTTTTTTATTTTTTGTAGTTTGAACCCAGGACTGGATGCATGCTAGGCAAATGCCCCATGATTGAGCTACATACTCAGCTCCTCAATACATTACTAATTAATGTCCAAATTATATATATATATACATATATATATATGTATATATATATGTATATAATTTTTTTAAAAAATTTTAATATTTATTTATTTATTTTAGTTTTCGGTGGACACAACATCTTTGTTTGTATGTGGTGCTGAGGATTGAACCCGGGCCGCACGCATGCCAGGCGAGCGTGCTACCGCTTGAGCCACATCTCCAGCCCCTATATATATAATTATTATTATTATTTTTTTTGGTATTGGGATTGAACCCCGGGGCACTCAACCACTGAACCACATCCCCAGCCCTATTTTGTATTTTATTTAGAGACAGGGTCTCACTGAGTTGCTTAGTGCTTCACCGTTGCTGAGGCTGGCTTTGAACTTGCAATCCTCCTGCCTCAGCCTCCTGAGCCACTGGGATTATAGGCGTGCACCACTGAGCCCGGTTGTTTCTGGGATTTTCTATTCTTTTGCCAATACTGTGTTGTCTTGATCACTGTCTTGAAAATAGGTCCATTTAAACTTTAGAATCATTTGTCAATATCCACAGAGTAATTTGTTGGGTTTTAATTGGGATTGTATTGAATCTATACATCAAACTGGTGAGAAATGACAAAATTGACAATATTGAATCTTCTTATCCATAAACATGGAGTATCTCTCCATTTATTTAGATCAGATTTCTTTCATCAGAGTCTTATAGCTTTCTCTAGATAGATCTTAAAATGTATATTGTTAGATATATAGCTTAGTATTTCGTTTTTTGATACTAGTGTAAGTTGTGTTTTGTTTGAAATTTCAAATTAAAATTCTTCATTGCTGACATACAGGAAAGCAATTTAACTTTTGTGTTAAATATATATATATTTATTTTTATGTGGTTCTGAGGATAGACCCCAGCACCTAGCACATGCAAGGTGAATATTCTACCCCTGAACCACAACCCAGGCCCCAACTTTTGTGTATTATTACACTTGTATTCTTTAACTTTCCTGTGAACATCTATTAGTTCCAGGAGTTTCGTTTTTTTTTTAATTCATTGTTTTATTTATCTATTTATTTATTTATTTTTAATTTTATTGGTTGTTCAAAACATTACAAAGCCCTTGATATACGATATTTCATACATTTGATTCAAGTGGGTTATGAACTCCCATTTTTACCCCGTATACAGATTGCAGAATCACATCGGTTACACATCCACGTTTTTACATATTGCCATATTAGTGACTATTGTATTCTGCTATCTTTCCTATCCTCTACTGTCCCCCCTCCCATTGTTTACATTGTTGAGATCATAGGCTTGGTAAACAATCTAATATTGTACCCCCCAATTTTATCATAAGCACTTTTCAGTGCCATTTAAAATTCTTGTAAAACACTTTTAATGGCAGTAAAATATCTTGAACTATAATTTATTAATCAATTTCCTTCTGCTGGATATCTAGAGTGTTTCAATTTCTTTATACATGTTCTTTAAAATATGGAAAATATAGAAAAATGTTTTTAATGATATGCAGTTGTAATTCCACCAGTAATAACCACTGTTAGCATTCTTTTGTCTTCTACTGTTTCATTTCTGCAAGTGGTTCTCCCTTCTTCGGAAATAGGCTTCTTTGAATATCTGATAAAAACTGTGGGTCTCTCCCAGGAAATTAATACATATACCAAATTTTGCATATAGTTTCAAAATCTATAGCCCATCCCAGAAATGCCCTATAAGGGGTTGGGACATTGATATATCAGTTCCAATTGGTATTATTTACCCTGCAATTTCCAGGTCGTGTTGGGATTGTACAGACCCAGCAGGTTTTCCTGATTTCAGAGAAGGTCCTGAGGCACATACTCAGCTCCTCAATATATTACTAATTAATGTCCAAATTTTATATTAAGTTTTTTTATATTAAGCTATAAGACTCGAATGAAAGAAATCTGATCTAAATAAATGGAGAGATGCTACATGTTTATGGATAAGAAAATTCAATATTGTCAATTTTGTCATTATGTGTAAAGTACTCCTGGGTTTAAGGGGGAGGAGGGAGTGGATAAGGATGAAACCATTTGGTGCATATGCCCACATTTCCTTCAAGGAAAGTATAAGTATACACTTATACCAGGACTGCAGACAGTAATTTTGAGGTGGGATGCTGTTGGCAGGAATCAGAACTGTCTACCACCGAATGGCAGAAATCAGAAAGGCAAAGGGAATGAAATAATTGACGAAAGAGTTTGTCTCAGGGATTCTGGGAATTGCACCCAAAGCCTTGTTGTGCTAGGTAAGTGGTCTACCACTGAGCTACACCCCCAGGACTACACTGTATATTATGTATCCTGTTTCTTACATAATATTACCTGCTTTTCATGTCACTAAATGTTTGTCAACACAGGTCTGTTTATTTTTAATAGGTTTTTTTTTAAGTTGTAGATAAGCACAATACATTTATTTTTATTTTTTTATTTTTATGTGGTGCTGAGGATCGAACCCAGTGCCTCACACATGCCAGGCAAGTGCTCTGCCACTAAGCCACAACCTCAGCCCAACACAAGGTGTGTCCCTTGCCCCACCACCGCTTTTTGTTCTTTTGGGTACCGGGGATTGAACTCAGGGGCGCTCAACCATTGAGCCACATCCCCAGCCCTGTTTTGTATTTTATTTAGAGACAGAGTTTCACGGAGTTGCTTAGCCCTCGCTCTTCCTGAGGTTGCCTTTGAACTCATGATCCTCCTGTCTCAACCTCTGTAGCTGCTGGGATTATAGGCATGCGCCACCACCCCAGCTGATTAAGCGATTTAAACCAATTTTTAAAAAATGTTCTTTTAGTTGTAGTTGGACACAATACCTTTATTTTATTTATTTATTTATTTATTTATTTATTTATTTATTTATTTATTTATTTTTAATTGGTTGTTCACAACATTACAAAGCTTTTGACATATCATATTTCATACATTAGATTGAAGTGGGTTATGAACTCCCAATTTTACCCCAAATGCAGATTGCAGAATCACGTCAGTTACACATCCACAATTTTACATAATGCCCTATTAGTAATTGTTGTATTCTGCTACCTTTCCTATCCCCTACTATCCCCCCTCCCCTTCCCTCACATCTTCTCTCTCTATCCCATCTACTGTAATTTATTTCTCTCCTTGTTTATTTTCCCATTCCCCTCACAACCTCTTATATGTAATTTTGTATAGCAATGAGGGTCTCCCTTCATTTCCATGCAATTTCCCTTTTCTCTCCCTTTCCCACCCATCTCATGTCTCTGTTTAATGTTAATCTTTTCTTCCTGCTCTTCCTCCCTGCTCTGTTCATAGTTGTTCTCATTATATCAAAGAAGACATTTGGTATTTGTTTTTTAGGGATTGGCTAGCTTCACTAAGCATAATCTGCTCTAGTGCCATCCATTTTCCTGCAAATTCCATGATTTTGTCATTTTTAAGTGTTGCGTAATATTCCATGGTGTATAAATGCCACATTTTTTTTATCCATTCATCTATTGAAAGGCATCTGGGTTGGTTCCACGGTCTAGCTATTGTGAATTGTGCTGCTATGAACATCAATGTGGCAGTATCCCTGTAGCATGCTCTTTTAAGGTCTTCAGGGAATAGTCCGAGAAGGGCAATAGCAGGGTCAAATGGTGGTTCCATTCCCAGCTTTCCCAGGATTCTCCATACTGCTTTCCAAATTGGCCACACCAATTTGCAGTCCCACCGGCAATGTACTATTTATTTATTTTTATGTGGTGCTGAGGATCAAACCCTGGGCCTCACACATGCAAGGCCAGCGGTTTACTGCTAAGCCACAACCTCAGCCCAATTTTAACCAAATTTTTATGAATGAGTGCTGGCATGGAGCAGGGTGAAAGAACACGTCCTGGTATCTGTTTCTCTGGCTGTGAAATGATAACACTTGCGTCTTAAATTCAAGTTGGAGCTTAATAAACTGTCAATGCAGGAGAGGCCTTCGGACAAACAGCAAAGGACGCCTAAATTGGAGAATTGGAGATTAATTTCCTGCGCGCTCCATAAGCGCAGACGTGGGGTGGGGCGGCCCGAGAGAGCGAGATCGCATTCAACACAAGGGTTTTAATGGCTGCACAATACTCTTCAGAATTGAATGCCATATAATTTAATTTTTGCACAGTATTGAATGCTATGTAATTTTTAAATAAAAATTGTATCATTGTATCTAATTATGCATGTTTGACAAATTTTTACAAACAGAATTGCTGGGTGTGGTGGTGCATATCTTTTATCCCACTCACGTGGATGAGGAAGAAGGATCTCAAGTTTGAAGTCAACCTCAGTAACTTAGCAAGATCCTGTCCCAAAATTAATAAAATAATAATAATAATAATAATAATAATAATAATAATAATAATAATGATGGCTGGGGGGTTTAGTTGTGTGTAAGGTACTCCTGGGTTTAAGGGGGAGGAGGGAGTGGATAAGGATGAAGCCATTAGGTGCATATGCCTAGGTTTCCTTCAAGGAATATATATACACTTATACCAGCAGGAGCAGCTGATTTTTTTTTTTGGAGGTGGGGGTGCTGGGGATTGAACTCAGGGGTACATCCCCCGATTTATTTTATATTTTATTTAGAGACAGGGTCTCACTGAGTTTTGAACTCTTGATCCTCCTGCCTCAGCCTCCCAGGCTACTGGGATTAGAGACATGTGCCATGCTATCTGGCCAGCTGATTTTAAATGTACCTTATCATTCCCTTTGCAAAAACAAATATTTATTGAACATTTGCAATGTGTCAAGTACATAATGTATTGTTTTAAATTTTAGTAATTTGATAGAAAATGTTATAATTTTCTATTGACTAGGAAATTTCCATGACTTGTCTGTGGTGTTAGTATACTTTTCTATTTATGTGCTGGTATTTTCTTACCTTTTTGTTTTCTTTAGTATTTTCTTATTACTTTAATTTTATTTTGATAGGTATTTTCTGGTTTAGCAAAATGTGACATTTTAAGTAGTGAAATATACAGATTTTTTTTTTCCCTTTCATGATTTGATCTGCTTTTGTTTAGAAAGGTGCTTCATCATTTAGGGATGTTTCTAATCCCAAGCTTTTCCCCTTTACTTTTTCTTTCTCTTAAAATATTTTTAAAAATTATCTAAGCCACCTGGGTTTTATTTTGGTGTGCAATATAAAACAAGGAACATTTTTTTTCCTTCTACATAGTCATTTCCCCCTCAGAATTACTTCCCTATTGGTTTGTGGTGCTAATTTTATCTTCAATTAAATTCTTACTTACATATGTGAAGGTCTGTTTCTGGGCAATCCCAAGTTTTAAAAAGTGTTCTTCTAGTATTTTGACTAAAATAACTTTAATCACTTTAGTTTGGAAAAGAATTTACTTCACAGTACTCAGTGCTCCCAGACAGGAGCCAGATGTGTCTGGTTTTTTTGTTTGTTTCCTTCGTATGGATCAGTGTTTTCCAATTAGGATTATTCCTAGACATTTTATGTTTTTGGGGCTACTGTTTCACACACAAATTCTGTTTTCTGATGAGATCAGGTGGGTTCATGGTTGTATGGTTATAGGTGCCATACTACTAAGCAATTGTTCCTAGTATATAAAAATAGTTATTTTTAAGGTTTTTTTTTGTTTGTTTGGTTCTTTTTTTTGGGGGGGGGTCATGGGGAAAGGGAAAATGTCCTAACAAAGACATGTCTGAGATAAGACCACTGTGGTATCTCATCTCGTCCTTCCCACTTGTTAGTTGTCTGATCCTGGCCAATTACTTAACATGAACCTTCAGTAGGGGAATATTAAACACATTAACTACACTTTTTTTTTTTTTTTTTGGTACTGGGGATTGAATCTAGGGGGTATTCTGACACTAAGCTACATCCCCATCCCTTTTTATTTTTTGAGGAAGTCTTGCTAAAATTACCCAGGCTGACCTTGAATTTGTGATCTTGCTTTATTTTTGCAAAGATAAAGTGAGATAGATAATGAAGAACATGTAGGGCTTCAAATCAGTTTAGCTCATATTTTACTACTAAGAGTTTTAAGAGATCCTTGCTTTTGAAACTGGAGACAATTAGATGGATGAAATTAAATATTAAATTTAAAACAATTTAAAGAATATTGAAAAGACAGGACCTGCCCCAATAAAAGCTGATACTTTATTAGGTCTTTTTAAAAAAATACCTTTATTTTGTTCATTTATTTTTATGTGGCACTGGGGATGGAACCCAATGCCTCTCATGTGCTAGGCAAGTGCTCTACCACTGAGCCACCCCAGCCCCCTAGGTCTTTTTTTGTTTTTTAAAGGTAAACAATCTAAACAGCTAATTATAGTACTATCTCCTGATACCTTTTAACTTCATCTTATTGAGTTAGCTAGATTTTCTAGAATGTAAAATAAATGGATAAAAGTCAGCCTGGGATCATTCTTGATTTCAATGGAAGAACCTCCTATTAATTCACCAGTACATCTCTATCAACTTAGATATTTTTCCTTTTATTTTTGGAAATTCAGATCAACAAATGTATTTAGTCTTAGCTTTTTTAACTCTAAAAGAGATCTTTAAGATCATTTGTATAATAATTTGATTATGGTACAAATTCAAAATTTGAATTTGAGGGCTAGTGAGGAAAGCCAAACCCTGATTTATTGTTCATATTTCTTAAATGGTTCATGAAAACTGTTCCTTCCAACTGAGGTATCAAGAGAAGGAAAGCAGGTTTTTACCCAAATAGTTTACATTCAATCATGTCTGAACAAACCCCTGTCAATATTCTTATATTCTGTCTGTATAATAGTTTATCAAAATACCTTTTTAAAGATCTAAGGCATTTTTCTTAGTATTTTGGGTAACATTTTCATATTAGCTGTTATCTATCCCAGACTAGTTTTTTAAAAACACAATTTAAAGTTCACATATGAAAATTGATCAATTTCTTCCAGTTCTCTCAAGTAATTTTTTTTAAATATTTATTTTTTAGTTCTTGGCAGAAACATCTTTAATTTAACCAATATACTTATTTTAAAACTATTATTCAATTGGTATTATTTTAATACCAATTGAATAATAGTTTCAAAAGGGCTACGATAGAGCTCAGTGGCAGAGCACCCCTGGGTTCCATCCCTAGTACAAAAAAAAAAAACAAAACAAAACCAGAAATACAAGTTTTAAACTTGCTTAAAATATAAATTATAAGATTTTGAACTATAAGGTAATTGTAGTTTTTTTTTTTTTTTTTTTGGTATTGGGAATTGAATCCTCCACACCACTAATCTACGTCCGCAGTCCTTTTTTTTGAGACAGGTTGCTTAAGTGCCCAGACTGGCCTTGAGTTTGGGATCCTATTGCCTCAGCCCAAATTGCTGGGATTACAGATGTGCACCACTGTTTCTAGCCAGAATTTGCTTTCTATCCCAAATCTTCTTATAGAAACACTGAGTTATTTGTTAGTCTTTCATCCATGATTCCAGAAGGATGGTATCAGTCAAGGGTTCAAGGGTATATTTCAGTCTGTGTAGGGGAGTAGTCCTATAGACCCCACTTTCAAAAGGATCCCTGCACCTTCAGAGAGCCTAATGGATTTTGATGGGTAATCTAAGTGGCAGCCCCTAAACTGAAAGTCCCGCTTCCCTCTTAGGAAACTTTATTACTCTTGACTCAGCTCTGTAGAGGATGTGGTTGGTAAAGTTTCCTGCTTCTAGTGGTCACATGCTCCCATGGCCTCCCTGTATGGGCCTGATGGCTGCAAACAGGAGCAACTCTGATTTTAGGGATTGGAAGTAGCAGCCACAGTGACCTGTTTGAGGTCATTACCATCAGTCTCACCTGGTAAACATGAGGACATGAAATGTATTAGCCTGACTCCAGGATTTCTGGATTATCTATAAATTAGTAGTTCATTTCTCTAGGGAATCACTCTAAAAATTTTAAAACCTTAAATCCTGTACATTAAAAAACCTAAATGAGCCAGATATGGTGGCATACACCTATAATTCCAGCAGTTTGGGAGGCTGAGGCAGAGGGATCAAGTGTTTGAAGGCCAGCCTCAGCAGCTTCAGGAGCCCCTTAGCGACTTGGCAAGACCTTGTCTCAAAATTAAAAAAAAAAAAGGACTGGGGATATGGCTCAGTGGTTAAGTACCCAGGGTTCAATCCCTGGTAACAACCAACCAAACAAAAAACAAATGGATAATTTTGAATATACAGTTTACTTTGTATTTCCTTAACATTGCTAATGTTATTCTCTCTAAACATTAAAGAAATTCCTTAGCTGGGCATGGCACCAGCCTATAACCCAGTGACTCCGGAGGCCGAGGTAGGAGGATTACTTACAGGTTGGAGGCCAGCCTTGGCAACTTAGTGAGACTCCCACAATTAAAAAAAAAAAAAAAGGGCTGGGGAGTAGGGAATAACCTGATTTCAATACTTCAAGCACAGAAAATACACACTGTGCTATTTTCTGAAGGTTAATTACAATTCTACTGTTGAGATTAAATGTTTAGTTCACTGGTTGAAGACTGCTGAGGGTATAGTTCAGTGGTAGAGCATGTCCTGGGTTCAATCCCCAGTACCAACTCCCCACCCCCAAACCTAAATGAAGACAACCTACTGAAGACCAATAGGCTAATTTTTTTTATTATAGTTGTAAAGCCTTCCAGATTTAGCAATAGCCCATTAGAATGAGGAACTGTAAAATAAAAGCCTTGTCTCACATGCTGGTTTACCGTCAGAGATGGTTTCAAAGCCAGTATTGTAGTCAGCTATTATTAATTATGCCTTATAGCTAATAGGATAAATTTGGGGCTAAGTCCCTCAAACTAAGAAAACTTGTATTTCTGGTTTTGTTTTTTTTTGTACTAGGGATGGAACCCAGGGGTGCTCTGCCACTGAGCTCTATCGTAGCCCTTTTGTATCTTTTATTTTGACAGTATCTTACTAAATTGTTGATGGTGGCCTTGAACTTGGAATCCCCCTAAGGCTCCCAAATTGCTGGGATTACAAGTGTGTACCACCTGCCCAGTAAAACTTGCATTTCTGTCAACAAAATGACTAACGCTATCATATGAAGATGGCAAATACTTAACACTCTGCAGGTTCTAAAGGATTAATACTTAAAACTGGAGGCAAAAAAAGTTAGGATACCATTTTTTCCAAAAGCACTGTTTTTATTTATACAGAGTCCTAACTACTTCAGTAGTAGGAGTGGGAGAGGTTCCTTTTTCAATCCAGGACCTCCATAATGTTGGTTTGTTGTTACCAAACACACAGACAAGTGGCATCATGGATTTGGTAAACTAATGACAATGTCTAGTCTCTCTCTGCTAGTGCAACAAGGTGAGCATCAATCTCTGCTTCTGTAAGAATCCTAGAAAACAAAAGGGTAAAAAACAACAATTACTAAAAAAAAAAAACCACCTCATTATGCAAAATGTCAAACACATAAAAGACAGTGTAACTCCCATGTATCTATCATCTAACTTCAACATGATCAATTTATAACCACTCATTTTAAGAGATTCACCCAACTACTACTACTCCCTCAGTATTTTGGAGGAATTCCCAGACATTATGTCAACTTCATCTATATACAGAAATATGTAGTTGTTTAATATTAGATCCAGAAATAGGTCTTTGGAAACAAAACTCTTTTAGTTATGGCAGACATAGAAATATTTCAACTGAATAATATAAAGCTAACCTATACATAATGTCCTCAATTAAGCAGTGATGCTGGAATGCCTTTATACCCATTATAACTCAAGTTTCTTATCAGTTGAAAGATGAAAATTTGTATAGAAACTTACATGAACTTTTAAAAAAAGTTGCTCAGATTCAGAAGTCCATGAAAATGAAATTATAACTCTATGAACAGTCTTTTAGTCAGAAGGTGCTCCATTTTGAATATATGACATTTTCTAAATTACATTTGCTTTCAAAGGAATTAACTGCTTGACAAACTTGTTGATATGACCTATTAATGCTGCATTCCTAAGAAGTGAAATTTGTTGTTGGGCATGGTGGAGCACACTGTAACTCCAGCAACTTGGGAGGCTGAGGCAGGAAGTCTACATTATTTCACTAAACCATTTAGTGAAACTCTGCCTCAAAATAAAAAACAAATCAAGACTGGGGATGGAGTTCAGTGGTACAGCAAACATCCTTAGTACCAACCAACAAACAAAAACCAGGTGAAATTTGTCAAATAAGTGTAACGGGGGGGGGGGGGGAGGCAGTATTAAGCTATATTATATATAGTTGTTAATGCTTATGCTGTATGTCCTAGTTACTAAAGTATACTTACTATCACAGAATTTATAAATGATAAAAGGTTTTTGAAAGACACAGAATCCTTGTGTTTTTTTTTGGGGGGGGGGGTATGGTTGGGGGATGGGTACCAGGGATTAAACTCAGGGGCATTTGACCACTGAGCCACATCCCCAGCCCTATTCTGTATTTTATTTAGAGACAGGGTCTCACTGAGTTGCTTAGTGCCTCACTGTTGCTGAGGCTAGTTTTGAACTCTTAATCCTCCTGCCTCAGCCTCCCGAGCTGCTAGGATTACAGATATGCACCACTGTGCTCAGCAGGATCCTCAGTTTCTTACCTGATTATTTACTTACTTTTTGGGGGGTACAGGGGCACTTTACCACTGAGTTATATTCCTAGTCCTTTTCTTATTTTGAGACAGGATATTGCTAAAATTACCCAGAGTGGCCTTGAATTCTTACAATTCTCCTGTCTCAGTCTCCCAAGTAGCTGGGATCATTAGGTGCATGCCACTGTACCCGGCTCTTATCCAATTTTTAAAATAAGAGATACAAATAAAATTCAAAGATTGATAATCAAAAATTCTTAGACGAGAAAACCAGAACTAATGGCATCCTCCTACTCCCTTAGTACTGGTGACTGAATCCAGAGGCTAACTACAGGTTCTATAGAGAGATATATAAATCGCTCCTTTTGGATTTTTAATGTATAAAAAATAAAACAAAAATGGCAACCTTAGCCAGATGTGGTAGTGCATGCCTATAATCTCAGTGACCATGGACATTGAGACAGGAGGATCCCAAGTTTAAGACTAGCCTTTGCAATTTAGTAAAACTCTAAAAAAAAAAAAAAAAGAAAGAAAAAAAGAACTGAGTATGTAACTCAGTGGTACAGAGTAGTACTGGTTCAATTCCCAGTACCACCAAAAAGGAAAAAAACAAAAAGTAACCTTGTTTTACAAGAAAATCAATCCTGTTTTTGTTTATTTTGTTATAATCAATCCTGTTTTTGTTTATTTTTAATCCTAGGAATTAGGATTTAATTAGATCACTTACCTACAGGCAACCAAAACTTATATTTTGGCTTATCTACCCTCCACCCCAACCATGATTATGTGTTCTTTCAGTGTGATCTAAGAGAAGATACACAGTTCCTCGCATCTAATCCCCAAAGCATGCTAGTCCATGGTATGCAATCTATCTCAAAGGATGCTGGAAGAATTAAGTGAGCTGATACACAGAAGTTAGTTACTTAGTAACAACACACAATAATCCAGCATCTGCAACTCATCAGTCATATTCAAAATTCCAGTTTTCCCAAAGATTTCTAGATAATGGTGTGATTTATAAGTACACTTAAGCCAGGCACAGTGATTGCATGCCCCATCAACTCAGGAGGCTGAGGCATAAGGATTGTAAGCTCAAAACCAACCTTAGCAACTCAGCAAGGCCCTAAGACTTAGCAAGACCCTGTCTCAAAACAAAATATTTAAAAAAAAAAGGGGGGGGGGCTGGGGTTATAGCTCATCCGTACTTGCCTAGCATGTGTGAGGCCCTGGGTTCTATAACAAGCACCACATAAAAATAAATAAATAAAGGTATTGTGTCCAACCACAATTAAAAAAATAGTTAAAAACAAACAAACAAACAAAAAGGCTGGGGATGTGGCTCAGTGGTTAAATAAGCAACCTTGGGTTCAGTCCCAGGTACCAAAACAAAAAAACAAAAACTATCCTTAACCACAAAATAAAAGTTCCACCTTCAAAACTTGACAACTACTGTCCCACATAGTAGGATATGCCTACATTCCCAGCTACTTAGGAGACTGAGGTGGGAGGGTCACTTGAATCCAGGGGCTCTGGGCTATAGTGTGCTATGTTGACCCCATGTATGCACTAACTTTGGTATCAATATGGTAACTTCCCAGGAGCATAGGACCACAGGTAGCCTAAAGAGGGGTGAACGACCCAGGTCAAAATGGAACAGGTCAAAACTCCTGTGCTGATCAGTGGTGGGATTGGGTTTATGCTTGTGAATAACCACTGCACTTTGGCCTGGCGAGATCTTGTGTCTTTTCAATGCTGCCCTGTCAAGACTGGTAGCATAGGGCTGGGGTTGTGGCTCAGTGGTAGAGCACTTGCCTTGCACGAGAGAGACCCTGGGTTCGATCCTCAGCACCACATAAAAATAAATAAGTGAAATAAAGGTATTATGTCAAACTACAACTAAAAAATAAATGTAAAAAAAAGACTTGTAGCAGCCACACCCTGTCCTCTGGCTTTGAGTCAGAGTTGTGGTAGCCATTAAAAGAATCAGACTGGGAAAAAAAAAAAACTTGAAAATTACTACTGAGGGATTTGGATTTCTATGGGCCTTAAACTAAAAAATAAACCCTTGTGCTTGTTTTCTACTACTACTTTTTTTCTGCAATACTGGGGATTGAACCCAGGGCCTTGCTAGGCAAATGATCAATCAAGAGCTACATTCAGTCTTTCTTAAAAAATTATTTTTATTTTGACACAGCATCTAAGTTCTCCAGGCTGGCCTCAAATTTGTAATCTTTTGGGCTATAGTTCAGTGGTAGAGTGCTTGCCTAGCATGTGTGAGAAACTGGATTTGATTCTCAATACTACATAAAAATAAATAAATAAAATAAAGGTATTGTGTCCATATACAACTAAAAAAATATTTAAAAAAAAATTTGTAATCTTCCTATCTCACCTCCTGCGTAACTGGGTTTACAGGTATGTGCTAATATGCCCAGCTCTTCTACCGATGAACCACAACCCAAGCTCTTATTTTACTGCTTATATAATGAATGTGATTTGGGGCTGGGATTGTGGCTCAGCAGTAGAGCGCTTGCCTCGCACAGGAGAGGCCCTGTGTTTGATCCTCAGCACCACATAAAAATAAATAAGTAAAATACAGATATTGTGTCCAACTACAATTTAAAAAAAATAAAGAACACGATTTTGTGACACCTCTGGTGTTAAACATAAAATGACTCTTAAATAGAAAAGAGCTTTCATTGTCTTTTTAAAAAAATATTTAATTTTTAGTTGTAGGTGGTGCTGAGGATCAAATCCAGTGCCTCATGTGTGCCAGGCGAGCATTGAGTCACAATGCCAGCACCTACTGTCTGTCTTATAAATAAGTGTTCCCTGCCCCTCTCCCTGCCCAGGGCCTCTAGCATGCTACCCAAGTGCTCCAGAACTAAGCTGCACTCCTCGCTCTCCAATAAATTAAAATAGATTCTCAAATGCTGAAAAAGAAAATACTATAATCATAGTTCATCCTCACCCTCCACCAAGTTACAGAACAAATGGACCCAAAGGTCTCTCTACCTTTCTAGTCAGAAATTTTAGCTCTTAGCAAATTTCTTTAAATACATGGCTCATAACATAACTTACCTGAATTTAGGATTTTCAACTGTAACTACACCAACTTCTATTTCTGAAGGTTTGAAATCAATTGATAGAACAGTAGACAGACATGTGATTGCAGTCTGAAAAAAAAAATTACATTAAAACATAGTATTTCAAAATTATAAGAATTTTATAATCTTAAGCTTATTCAAATAATATGAGTTCATCAAAAGCTATTTCTTCTGTTCCACATTTTAGTAATATAGTTCTATAGCCTATGTTACTAACAGATTGCTTAACTCTAATGTGTCATCTGTCAATGATGGTAAACTTACTTCTATTATAGCAAGCTATAAATTAAAGGGGTACATGAAAAAATAGGATGCTTTATATAAAATTTTATTTGTGGGGTTTGGGTTGTGGCTTAGTGGTAAAGCACTTGCTTAGTATGTGTGAGGCACTGGGTTCAATTCTCAGCACTGCATATAAACCAGTGAATAAAGGTCCAGCAACAAGTAAAAAAATACACATATACACACACACACACACACATATATAAATATAATTTTTTAAAAAGTTTATTGGCTTGATGATCACTATATGCAAGGTATTACACTTAGTGCTGATGTGAGATGGAAAGAGAATCAATAATAATACAATTTGTACCTTCAAAGATTTTATAGTAGTAAGAATTTAAGAACATTTAAAATCTGATGTATTAATATAATTACGAATTTAAAAATTTAAGAAATATTTTAACAAGATCTATTATCTCCAAGATGAGAACTTTACATCTCTCTTAGTATAAGATAAACTACTAACCAAATACAAAAGTTTATATTTATTTATGTAGATGTGTGTGGGGAGCAGTATTGGGAATCAAATCCAGCTTTGAGCATGCAGGCAAGTGCTCTATCATGTACTATATCCCAAGGCTCCACATAGAAAAGTTTTATTTATTTATTTATTTTGTGTGTGGTACTATGGTAGGCAAACACTATCACTGAGCTACATCTCTAGAGCCTAAATAAAAAAGATTTCTTTGTTGTTGTTGTTTTGGTACTAGGGATTGAACCCAGCCAGGGGCACTTTACCACTGAGCTACATCCCTAGCCCATCCTGCTTTAAATTTTTTATTTATTTTTATTTTAAGATGGGGTCTAAGTTGCTTACAGTCTCACTAAATTGTTGGTGCTGGTCTTGAACTTGCAATATTCCTGCCTTGGCCTCCTGAGTCTTAGGGATTACAGGCACGTGTGTCACTGTACCAGACTATAAAAGAGGCTTCTTGGGTTGGTGTTGTGGCTCCGTGGTAGAGTGCTTGCCTAGCACATGTGAGGCACTGGGTTCGATTCTCAACACCACATAAAAATAAATAAATAAAATAAATTCATTGTGTCCATCTACAACTAAAGAAATTTTTTTTAAAGATTTTTTTTCTTAAGAGAGAGAGAGAGAATTTTAATATTTATTTTTAAGATTTCAGTGGACACAACATCTTTGTTTGTATGTGGTGCTGAGGATCGAACCCGGGCCACACGCATGCCAGGTGAGCTCATTACCGCTTGAGCCACATCCCCAGCCCCACCCCCAATTTTTTTTTTTAAATGAGAGGTTTCTTTACAGTCTAAGATTACTAAATACTTGGGACGCTAAGACAAGAGGATCATATGTTTTTATAGCCAGCCTCAGCAACTTAATAAGGCCTTAAGTAACTTAGTGAGACCTCGTCTCAAAATGAAAGATAAAAAGGGGTTTAGGGATGTGGCTCAGTGGGTAAGTGCCCCTGAGTTAAACGTCCAGTAGAAAAACAAAACAACAAAACCAAAACCAACCAACCAAACAACTCCCCCCGCAAAAGAACCCCATAGAAAACTAGCTATACTATCTTGCATCCCAGATATGTATGTGTGTGTGTGTATTCCCCCACTCACCCAAATCATTCTGTGAGCATGTACTTTTTTTTTTTTTTAAAGAGAAAGAGAAAGAGAGAGAGAGAGGGAGAGGGGGAATTTTTTTTTTTTAAATATTTATTTTTTAGTTTTCAGAGGACACAACATCTTTGTTTGTATGTGGTGCTGAGAATCGAACCTGAGCTGCACGCATGCCTGGCGAGCGCACTACCACTTGAGCCACATCCTCAGCCCTGAGCATGTACTTTTACTAGGAAAATGTGTGCTTCCTTGAGAATTTGGTATGTGACTATTTTTCCTTTAGGACCAAAAGAGCAATATCACTGACATCTAACCTTTTCACTTTTGTCACCAGGAAGCTTAAGCCTAATTTGAGTCTCTCAACCATAGTAACCATGTAAGTCTTTGGGCCTGGTCTTGACTCCTACTCTTATTCATATTTTCGCATTTTATCATGTGTATTCTGTTGAAGCCTATTTCCAATATATTTATGAAGCAAGACAGGAATTAAGTGATTAAAGAAGCCTTCATTTTTCTGTCATCTAAATGACATCAGTTTTACTATTAAGCTGACAGACTTTGGTCTTGTGATATAACTCAGGAATAACTTTTTTCAGATTATCAATTAGGCAAAGATTTTCATTGTTCTACAAAGCATTAAAAAAAAAGTCAATTCTATGGGCTGGGGTTATGGCTCAAGGTAGAACGCTCATCTAGCACGTGTGAGGCACTGGGTTCTATCCTTAGCACCACATAAAAATAAATAAATAAAGGTGGTGTGTCCAACTACAATTAAAAAAAAAAAAGTCAATTCTATTTGGTTAACTTACTTCTACTGTCTGTTCAAATGTCCAGTCAAATTTCTTCTTCACTTTTTTTTCAAGGAAGCTGGTTGACTCAGTTTGTTTAACTCCTGCTGCAGTGGCTTTAAACCCACAGTAGTAACCTGCAGGATCACACTTGTACACCTGAGGGCCTTGTTCTTCATCTATACCAATTAAAATCATACCTAAAAAGAAACACCCTAATTAAATATATTATACCTTTCTTCTACAACAAAATTTCCCCTTTCTTGTGCTATCACAGAACTATTATTGCTAATTATTATTTTGGTCATCAATTTTGTGACATGTGTTTTGCTTTAAGAAAAGTGACAAAATATGTTATCAGATAATTTAGGCAACAAATAAATTTCTATTTTGCAAAAGGACGTATCACAGAATAAGAAATTGAGTATTACAAATGTAATTTATAATTTTTCTAATCTATGCTACTACCCAAAGCATACTTTTTTGAGCCCTAATCCCTTATGATGTTACCTGGTCAAACAAACTTTGAAAACATTTTCATTTATCCCTTTTATAGATAATAAATAACAACATATTAAATGCTCTGAAATGTTCTGTTGTAGATTGGCTTATTTAGCTTTTATTCAATATTTCTTATACTCGAATCAGGTCTTATGGTTTGGATGTGAGGTATCACCCAAGAGTTGACATGTGAGACAATGCAAAGTGAAATGATTAGATTGACAGTCTTAACCCAGTGAATTAATCCCCTTATATGGATTAACTGAGTGATAATTTAAGGCAGGCTGGGTGTGCCTGGAAGAGGCTGCTCACTGGGGCATACTTTTTGGGTATTTATTTTGTATTTGGTGAGTAGACTCTCTGCTTCCTGATCATCATGTGAGCCACTTCCTTCCACCACATTCTTCTGCCATGATGTTAAGCCTTACCTAGAACCCCTATGAATGGAGCCAGCTGTCTATGGACTGAGACCTCTGAAACCATGAGCATTCAAAATAAATTTTTCCTCCTTTAAAATTGTTTTTGTCAGGTCCTTCAGTCACAGAAGCAAAAACTTAAAACACCAGGACTACTTTTTTTCTTCTTTTTTTAAACTTAAGAAATAACTACTAAGGTTCCAGGGAACTAAAAATGTATGGAACACACTTTGGAGCTAACTGCATACCTTTATACTGCTCATCTCTCTTCCCACTGGTATATGCCCCCTTAATAAAGTCAGTACAAACCAATCTCTAAATTTAATATAACTTTATTACTACAAATCTAAGTGTTATTACACCATAGATATACAATTAAACACCATAATCAAACTTCTATTCAACAGAGCAGATAATAAAGTATTTAAGTAATGGCTTAACATCTGATTTCTTATACTCTAGATTTGAACCTTTTATATAGTATCCTATTATAATATTCAGTATTAGCCGGCTACTGTATTCAGTTATAGATGTTTTATACTATCTACTAATGAGGAATTTTTCAACTTTATTTTATTGACATTCTACAAGATGCCAGATATCTGCTTTATTTAAAAGTTATGTCACCTGTAATTTTCTTTTTTTATATTTTATAATTTGATGAATATGGAGTACAAGAGCAACACGAAATACCCACTTACTACTTGGAGGAAGCAACAAATACTTTACTCCAGGGTTTGGGAAAATGAGAAGGGTTTAATAGATCATAAACACATGAAGGGCAATCAAAAGGACCAACATGTACAAAGACACTAAGACATGAAAGGGCAGGGTGCACCCCAGGAACAACAAAAAAGATCCATATATTACAGAGTTTTCTGGTAAGGGAGAAGAAAAGAGCATAAGAATCAGGGTAAATGGGAATAAACTTGATATTGTTCTAAAGAATTTGGGATTTATGCTAAAGCTGATTAAGAATCTATTTTTATCAGGAGGCAACAATAAAAATTCAATTTTAGAATAACTCATGAGTTAATATGGAGGATAGACTAGAAAGAAAAGGGAGATGAGATTGAAAAATTAGCTAAGCAACAAAAGTCCAATATGATGAAAAAGCAACACGAGGTAGAGAAGGAAAATATACTGAGGTAAAACTTGATAATGACCAGAAAGGTGGCATGAAGACAAGAAAAGAGAAGTTGAGAATGAATGTAGAAAAATAGCAATGACTTAAAGTTTGAAGTGTTTGTGGGATATGGAGGGACTTGGTTAAGATAATGCATGAGCAATTGGTACAGAGATAGTAAGTGAAGCTATTAAGTGAATGAAATTTAAGAGAGAAAAGAAGGACCAAGGTCAAAACCAGGTGAGCAACAACATTTAAGGAATCAACAGAAGAGGATGAGCTAAAGAAATTAGAAGAAGAATACTATTTTAGAAATCAAGGGAGAAATACTTTTTAAGTAAAAGGTCAGCAGAATCAGATACTAAAGAGAAATATCATTACATTTAATTCTCATGAATGACAATGCCAGAAACAAACATGTATTGAATTTTTCATGTTAATTTATTCATTAAGTCTAAAAATGGGTAAACTTTATCCTTCTCTCAATAAAATTCTATTTGTTTTCAAAAATAGGAATTTATTCTAAAAACGTGAATTATAGGCCTATGTGTTACTAATTCTTTAGAGTGGTCAAAAGTAGTAGCTACATTGTCAAGATGCCTAATTTAGGTATTTCCATGGAATTAATTAATCTAGAATTTCAATAGAATACCTTAACAACAGCCCAACAAAATAGGAACTTGGATCTTTCGAATCACACACTCAAATAAAAATATTTTTATTAAAAAAATCCAATAGCACCTAACGCTTAAAGATATCTATCATACTGTTTTGAAACTTATTCTTCATTCCTGATTTATTAAAATACTTCCCCACCTTATGTAATTTTTAAATCACATGTTTAAAACCTAAATATCTCTAAACATGTTTCTCAAAAAAATTACAACTGATCAATTATTTGGGAGGCTTAGGAGACTTCTTAGTATACTTACAACAACCAAGTGGCCTCATTTCAGCATTCTGTGTGTAGACCTGAGAAATATCAGCAATTCTTTTACACAGCATGTCCACAGGAATCTCATAGCCATACTTGTATTTCCAATTAGCTGCTTCATAGCGTGCCCTTTGTACCTGGGATCTGCTGTCAGCTTATAGCAAAAAAAAAAAAAAAAAAGGTTTACTTCTTTAAAAGGAAAGAATGAACCTGAACGTCAGGCAACTTCTTTTCATAAATACCTATACCTTTCTGTATATCTCTATTATGAGTTAAGAATAAGTTTTCAAAATGGGGTCCACTACAGCCCTTTCTCCTACCAATGAATATGGAATGACTCAGCAACAAGGTTTTTCTTTTTTTTTAAAGATGAAGTTTGTCAAGTATACTGGCCCTTGCTTGTAATCCCAACAACTCAGGAGGCTGAGGCAGGAGAATCTTAAGTTTGAGGCCAGCCTCAGCAACTCTGTTAGACCCTCAGCAACTTAGTGGGACCCTGTCTCAAAATAAAACATAAAAAAAGGACTGGGGAAGTAACTCAGTGGTAAAGTCCTTGGATTCAATTCTCACTACCAACAAAGTAAATAAATAAAAGAATGAACCTAAAAGTAAATAAATAAAAAGATACAGCTCTATATACTGCTTTGCCCATTTATAATGAACCTTTTGAAGCCAGATTTAAAGTTAGGTAGTCAGTGTAGTTAGGTAAATCGGGTCTAATACCGAGTGAAATCTAAAATGGAGGCCATGCTGGGAATGACTCGGGGAAACCGCAGAGGACAATTCATGGAATGTTAATGAAGTCCTGAAGAGGCCCTAGGCCAAAGTCCACCTCAAAGAAGTGATAGTCCTTTCTGACCAGATTACTTCTTTGGCCCACCTGTGTCCCACCCCTCGGGCCTTCCCACCTACATTCCATCATCAGAACTATAAAAAGGGGAAACAACCGCACTTCCACGGATTCCACCTTTTGGGTCCCCTTCTTCCTCCGGGAGAAGTCTTTTTCTTCTGTCCTTTAATAAATTTCTAATTTCTACTCTGACCTTGCCTCGGCGTGCTTCTTTGGTGTTATTCTTCAACATCGGGGAAGCAAGAACTCGTCACCGGTCAACAGCGGTAACACTTTCACCAGTTGTCACAATTTTTTTTTTTTTTTTTTTTTTGTCGGAATAGTTTCTATAAGAGTCAAATTACTTTCTAAAGCACAAGGTTTTAGGACAGAGAATAATATCACTTGATCTTTGTTTCAGGCTTGAATTTTCCCTTGACTTCAAGAAACAGAAACCCAAAGTAATTTTCTTTTTTTCTTTGAGTTGTTGAGGATTGAACACAGGGGCGCTTTACCACCGAGCCATATTCTCAGCCCTTTTTAAAATTTTTGAGACAGGGTCTCGCTAAGTTGACGAGGCTGGCTTTGAACTTGTGATCTTCCTTCCTCAGCATCCTGAATTGCTGAGATTACAGGTGTTGTATCACCACACCTGGCCCCCAAATAATTTTTATAGTATTTCTTACCCATTTTTAATCAGTGTCATGATTACCAAATTTGAGCAAGACATAATGACTTAGGTCTCCTTAAATACTAACTACATCTGAAATACAGTTTCTCTGAGAGGTGCTTCAGCCCATTTTCCCTAAAAGTAGCATAAAGACCTGATACCATTACACTTCCACCTTCAAAAACACTCATAAACTGGGCAGGGTGGTACATGCCTGTAATCCCAAGCAGCTCAGGAAGCTTTGGCCCTAAGTAACTTAGTGAGAACTTATCTCCAAAATAAATAATAAATTGGGAGAGGGAGCCTGGGTATGTAATATAGTGGTTAAGCAAAAATCATTCACAGTATTCTTAAAATATTGTTTCTAACCTGAGAGTATTGCATATCTACTTATATCACCTAGAAAAATCAGGCACTTTGGTGCTCTAAAATTAAATGCAAAACTCAAAAAAGTATTAAGAAAATAACATAAGGCTAGTATATTTAAACAGACATCTAGCTGATTACCTGTCATTCCAGTCATCACACAGCCAATGTTTTCAGTTATCTTGAATAAGTGAGTCACTGTGCTGGAATCCAATAATTTGTCCTAATGAACAAAATAAATCAAAACAATTTTAAAAAAAGAGAAACACCTTACAGGTCTCCACAATTATAAAAACATTATGCAGCAATAAACTATATAATGTTACTAGACATATAAAGTATTCTAATCACTTTATGGTTAAAACCAATTTGGGGGGCGGGGTTGGACTTTGTTTTCCTTTCCTAGATATTTTTCCTGTGGGTTTATTAAACTTGTATCAAGGTCCCAGAAGACAAAAAATTTAGAAATTCCCTTGTGCTCATAATCATATCACTGAATTTAACATGTTACTTCTGTCTACTCAGCTAAACCATTTATAGATGCTCAACTAATACTCCTTGAATAACTAGTAGGAAAGCAGTCAAAGCAAGAATAATGTTAACATATGAATAAAGTAATACACTTTTGTACAAACTCATGAAAAATTCTCTTGAGATGTATTACTTACAGGTACTTTCTTCTGTGTGACAATTACTGCACAGTCTTTCCCTCTGACAGCTACTGATGTAAGACCACCCTGGTTTATAGCCTTAAAAGCATATTCTGAAAAACAAATAGGTTTCTTTAAAAGGTAGAATAATTTATTATAGATTCATACAATGCAATAACAAATAGTCATTAAAAAGAAAGAAACTGCCTGGATACAGTGGCACATGCCTATAATCCCAGCAAGCTGGGAGGCTGAGGCAGGAGGATCACAAGTTCAAAGTCAGCCTCAGCAATTTAGCAAGATCCTTAGCAAATTGGTGAGACCCTGTTTTAAAATAAAGATAAAATAAAAAGGGCTGGGATGTTGTTCAGTGGTTAAGCAACTCTAGGTTCAATTCCCGGTACCAAAAAAGATAAAAGGATGTGGCTGGACTGGGGATGTAGCTCAGTGGTACAGAGCACTTGCATATGTGAGGTTCTACCCAGATTTCATCCTCAGATCCACAAAAAAAAGGAGAAAAAAAGATTGAGGTTGAGCTATATGAACTAACATGGAATGCATCTAAGATATATAAAGTCAAAATAATAAAAATCTAATTAAAAAAAAGTTAAGCCAACTTTGTATTTTCCATTTCCATTTCACTGAAATTATGAGGCTCAAGCATCAAAATTTCAACAGTTTTAATTTAAGTAATTTTAATCACAGCAAGTCTTTACTGAACATGTTTTATCATTTAAAATTTGTTTTGGAGCCCAGAATGGCGGTGCACACTTGGAATATCAGTGACCTGGGAGTCTGAGGCAGGATCACAAATTTGAGGGCAGCCTCAGCAACCCATCAAGACCTTGTTTCAAAATAAGTAAAAAAGACTGGGGATGTAGCTCAGTAATTAAGCACCTCTCAGTTCAATCCTCAGTACCCTCATCCCTGCCAAAATAAATAAAATTTTGGGGTTGAGGATGTAGCTTAGTGGCAAGCTCTAACACTACAAAAAGAAAGAAAAGTCTGTTTTGTGGGTCTTTTCTTTTTTCCCCAGGTCAAATTCAGCTGCTTTAAAATTTCTCAAAACTTAATATTTCTGTTAACTTTGTTCAATAACTAATTTGACCACGTTTTTAGATTATTTTTGGGGCTGGGGATGTGGCTCAAGCGTTAGCGCGCTCGCCTGGCATATGTGTGGCCTGGGTTCAATCCTCAGTACCACATACAAACAAAGATGTTGTGACGGCTGAAAATTAGATTATTTTTGCATTAATTTGTCTACCAAGTTGAATTTTTCTGGATCATGCTTTTTGCAATTTTCATGTTACCTTCAACATATGGTTCTTTTGATTACAGATGAGAATGAATACACTTGCTGTGTTATTCATTTCTGAATATTTAAATTTAATAATAAAGATATTGAAATTAAGAAAAAGCAGCAAAACATATTCATTGTAGAAATGTGGAAAATACAGAAGATAACTAAAAGGAAAAAATTATTCATAATACTAATTATATACATTTTGACTTGTAATACATTATTTCATGATTCTGTCAAGTGTTATTCTAGTCAAGGGTTTGATGCCTGGCTTCATCTGTTCAAAAAGTCACAGTGATAGGAACTAGTTAAAGAAGATACTACCTAAGAAACCAAAGAATTTCCTTTAATAGGTGCTGTAATAAAAATTATCAAATATTTCTAAGTGGCTATATATTTAAGACAGAACAAAAGAATAAGGCAAAAAGATTCTAGAAAAATCACCTTGAAAGAAATCCTCAACTCTAGCTTAAACTGGCTAACTGTAATAACTAATTTTTATCATTCTACTGTATTACAACTCCTCTCATCCTCCCCTCCCTGTTTTGGTGTTATTAGGGATTGAACCTAGGTATATACTCTACCACTGACCTACATTCCCAGCCTTTTTAATTTTTTTTTTTTTTTTTTTTGAAATAGGGTCTTGCTAAAGTTGACAAGGGTAGCCTCAAACTTGTGATCCTCCTGCCTCAGTCTCCTGAGTTGCTGGGAAGTAGTTACACCTTTGTGTAACCCTCTTTCCTTGAGTGTGGGCAGCACCTAGAACCCACTCCTAACATACAGAATATGGTAAAGTTGATGGACTGTTATCTTTATACCATTATATAAGACTTGTCTTGCTGGCCAATTCACTCTATATTCTTCTTGTAAGTCTGATAAAGTAATTGGTTCCAGATTATAGTCATCAAGAAGCTGGGGCTCTCAATTATACACACAAAGAAATGAATTCTGCCAACAACCCCAGTGAGCTTGGAAGTAGATTCTCCTTCAGGCAAGTCTTCAGATGAAAACACAGACCAATTCCAGTATCATGATTGCAGGCTTGTTGAGTTCCTATGCAGAACTAGCTAAGCTGTGCCCAAACTACTCCTGACTCATAAAACCATGAGGTAATAAAATATGTGTTGTTTAGACAGCTAAATTTGTGCAATTTTTACAAAGCATGGAAAGTTAACATAGCTTTAATTGCTTTCATTAGGAAGTCTAAAATCAGTTACCTAAATTTCTACTTTAAGAAGCTAGAAAAGAGCAAAGTAAACCCAAATCAGAAGAAAAAAGATCACAATTCGTCAAAAGCAAAAGTATTTTTTTTTAAACAAAAACAACAAACCAATAAAATTATACACCCTGTAGTAGGCTGCATAACAGCTTCCCAAAAGATACCCATGCTCTAATCCCTGGAACCATGAACTCTATCTTCAAAGAAAGGAGGTCTTTTTTTGGGTACCAGATATTGAACCCAAGAGCGCTTAACCACTTAGACACATCCCCAGACTTTTTATATTTTTATTTTGAGACAGGGTCTCACTAAGTTGCTCACAGCCTCAATAACTTGCTGAGGCTGGCTTCAAACTTGTAATTTCCCTGCCTCAGCCTCACAAGTCGCTCAGATTAGAGGTATATGCCACAGCACCTAGCAAAAGGGGAGGTCTTTGCACCTGTGATTGCTCAAGAGTCTTGAGGAGCTGGGGTTGTGGTCAGTGGTAGAGCACTTGCTTGAAATGTGTCAGGCTTTGGGTTCGATCCTTAGCACCACATAAAAAAAAATAAATAAAGGTATTGTGTCTATCTACAAATAAAACAAATTTTTAAAAAAACTAATCTTGAGATGGGGGGATTACTCTGGTAGGTTCTAAATGCAACCAAATATATCTTTAGAAGAGGCAAGTAGAGAGAGATCTGAAGATGTTAGCCTTGAACATTAGAATGAGGAGGCAGGCCACAAACCAAGGAATGCTGGCAGCTCTAGAAGCAGAACTTTGAGCAGGAACAGATTCTCTTCTAGAGCCTCCAGAGGGAGTGCAGCCCTATCCAGCACCTTGATTTCAGACCAGTAAAACTGACTGGACTTCTGGCCTCCAGAACTGTAAGAGAATATATTTCTGTTATTTTAAGCCATCAAGCATGTGATAATTTGATAAAGCAGCCACAGGAAGTGAATATAATACCCGAGCTAATCAAGAAGATAAGAGCTGCCAGGCGCTGTGGCACACACCTATAATCCTAGTGGCTCGGGAGGCTGAGGCAGGAAAATCCCGAGTTCAAAGCCAGCCTCAGCAATGGCGAGGCGAGGTGCGGCGCTAAGCAACCCAATGAGACTCTGTTTCTAAATAAAATACAAAATAGGGCTGGGGATGTGGCTCAGTGGTCAAGTGCCCTGAGTTCAATCCTCGGTACCAAAAGAAAAAAAAAAAAAGATAAGAGCAGCCAGGTGCATAGTGGTGCATATTGTAATCCCAGAGACTTAGCAGGTTAAGACCCTATTTTAAAATAAAAATAAAAAGAGCTAGGGATAGGAATGTTGCTCAGTAGTAGAGCATCCCTATATTCTATCTCCAACACACACACACACACACACACACACACACAAAAAAAAAAAAAAAAAAAAAAAAAAGCCATGGACCTAGTTAATTCAAGTTGGTTTAGAATGCAGGGTAAGTTTCCTAGAGATTTTAATTAACTCAAAGTGAAATATCACATGAAGGTAAAACCAGGAGTTTGTTTTTCTTGGGGAAAAATTCTAGTAACACTTGATCTTCATTCTCACATAATAACTGCAGCTCAGAGTAAAAATCACCCAAGGCTGGACATATATTTTGCAGTTTCCCACAGGTACCACCACCTCCTGTGGCATCTCATCTAGCCTTTCCACTCACTGGCATTACTTATTTGATTTGTGTAAGAGCTTCCAGGCGCTGTGGCACACAACTGTAATCCTTGTGTGTGTGTGTGTGTGTGTGTGTGTGTGTGTCACTCATGCACTAAATGAACACTTCCTTAATATTTAAATAATGCACAGTAAGAGTCACAAAAGACACAGTACCATCACCCAAGGTAATACACACTTTTGTCATGCAAAATAAAAAATACTGTACATATAAAAATGCTTCTCAATAATAGAGGTACACCTGTGAATTTGTCAGGATCCATTAAAGGAGTTCTCTTTGCTCTCTCTTTAGACTTAATGATGTTCTACAGAACTTTAGGGGTGATGGCAATGTTCTTTATGTTTGCACTGTCCAATATAATAGTCTTCAGCCACATGTAGCTACAGAGTA
Source organism: Ictidomys tridecemlineatus (assembly GCF_052094955.1). Taxonomy (NCBI): domain Eukaryota; kingdom Metazoa; phylum Chordata; class Mammalia; order Rodentia; family Sciuridae; genus Ictidomys; species Ictidomys tridecemlineatus. Next base: position 79,518,003 of record NC_135481.1, read on the forward strand.
TTTGAAATGGATTGGTGAAACTAAGGAACTAAGTTTTTAGTTAGGAAAATCATTCCAACTATTCCTTTCCTGCTTCTCTGAATTTTCCTTCTCAAGTATTAGTTTCTCTAGGAGTCTGTCACTTTTCCCTAACCTTGGATGATTTTATCCTGTAACATGGATTCAGTTAAACCTATATAATCACTACTAATTCTGTCATCTCTAGTTCTGGAACCATATTTGCAAATTTGTATTTCTTCCATATACATGTCTGAAAATAAACTCATTTTCTCCATAAATCTGTTTCTTTTCTAATAGTGCTTATCTTGAATAATGGTATTACTAGCCACTCTGTTTTTCAAGACACAAACCTATCTTTTCTTTTTTACCTCCTTCTTCTCTTAGAAGCCTTGTCTGGCCCTCCTTGGCAGTTAGTCTAGTCCTTTCCCATAGTACCTTTTGTTGTGCCATTATTTTAGTACTCATCATGCTGCACTATAATTTTCAATAAAGATTAGCATAAATGAATCCCCATTTTAACATTATCATCATAAAACATATATTTTCAGAATTCCAGGAAACTAGAAAGTGCCAGAGTAAAGAATTCAGAGAACACCCACACCTAAAGAGTAACCTTCAGCTGGGTGCGGGAGCACATGCCTGTATTCCTAGCCGCTAGGGAAGCTGAGGCAGGAGGACTGCAAGTTCAAAGCCAGCCTCAGCAAAAGTGAGGTGCTAAGCAACTCAGTGAGACCCTATCTCTAAATAAAATACAAAACAGGGATAGGGATATGGCTCAGTAGCCAAGTGCCCCTGAGTTCAATCCCCAGTGCCCCCCACCCTCAAAAGAGTAACTTCTAAAGAAAAACTAGGAATGTAAAAAAATAGTATCACATGTTACAGAAGAAATAAGCAACATGAAGTCCAATAAAGAAAATACAGAAGAGTTTGTGGGCAGCATTTTTTTAATATATGTATATTTTTAGTTGTAGATGGACATAATTCCTTTATTTTTATGTGATGCTAAGGACTGAATCCAGTGCCTCACATGTGCTAGGCAAGCACTCTGCCACTGAGACACAATACTAATCCCTGTGGGCAGTATTTTAAATGCATTTATTTAATTAATTTATTTGTTTGTTTTTAGTTGTGTCCATACACAATAACTTTATTTATTTATTTTATGTGGTGCTGAGACTTGAACCCAGTGCCTCACACAAGCTAGGCAAGCACTCTGCCACAGAGCCACAGCCACAGCCCAAAAGTTAGAATTCAAATGTTGGTAACAGTATCTTAAAACACTTCATTTCCATCACTAAAAGTTTTTGTTTTGACTAAAATTTCAAAAACTTTCAAGACTAAAAACACCATTATGCTAATAATGCACAAATGTGGGCTGGGGATGTGACTCTAGCAGTAGTGTACTCGCCTAGCATACGTGCGGCCCGGGTTCGATCCTCAGCACCACATACAAACAAAGATGTTGTGTCCGCCGGTAACTAAAAAATAAATATTAAAATTCTCTCTACCCCTCTCTCTCTTTAAAAAAAAATTTTAAAAAATGCACAAATGCTAATTTGTCCTTGAAAGTTCAACATAATACAAGAAAACAGTGTTAGCCCATTCCTTAGTTTTTCCATGGGTAAGATTATAATAGATTACATTCAACCCTAAGCGTAACTTAAATACATAGTAAAATATCTAAAGTATTAGGTGGAACCACATGAAGCTGCCAATATTTTCATATAGTTAACTCAGACAACAAACCATTCGGTTTAAAATGCTGTACTGAATTTAGGGTTATAAATATGATTTTCCCCCTATACAAACATGAACTGGAAAAATAAAAATGAATTGAGAACCATACATGCCATTAAGTTTGGATAATAAAAAAAAAAAAACAAGAGATATCTCACTGTGGCAAGGAAGGATAGTGTATCTATATTCCATTTCAATACTACGTGCCTAAAAGCTTTCTGTTAAGATTTTTTTGAAGCTGCTTATTCTGTCTTTTCCTAAAGTTGTAAGCTACATTATCAGGAACCGTGACTCATTTCAGTGCTTCCTAATATTTTACTTTTTAAAATGATGATTCTCAATGGAGTAGGGTCACTAGAAATCTTGGCACTGACATAGGAAGAGGGAGAATATGACATTTGAAAAATACAGTAGTCTTCAATTCAATCACCTTTTATGTAGTAAATATATACACACACACGTAAGTATGTATGTATACACACACACACACATCTAATTTCAAATCAGATTCAAGGAGGAGACTGGGTTGAGAAACACTGCTTTAAAAAGAATTTTTTCAATTGCAAAAGAGGCAAACAGTTAAGTACAGCCATCACGATGGCTCAGCCAGCAACTGCATATACAATAGTAGTCCCCTTGCCTAGAGATGTAGTAGTTGTCTTAAGTCTGTGCAAGTATACACTATGATGAGATCAACTAACTACGCATTCTCATCACTAACTGACATATGATTGTACTTCTCAGCTCATTTATTTGAGTTTCTACTCCATTTACATCAGCGACTTGTTTCTCCTTCTTTTTTTGGTACTGGCAATTGAACCCAAGGAGCACCTAAGTACTGAGCCATATCCCCCAGCCTTTTTAAAATTTTATTTAGAGACAAGGTCTCACTGAATTGCTTAGGGCCTCGTTGAGTTATTGATGCTGGCTTTGAACTTGTGATCCTTCTGTCTCAGCCTCCTGAGTTGCTGGGATTACAGGTGTGTGCTACAGCGTCCAGCTATTTCTTCTTCTTCTTTTTAAAAAATATTTATTTATTTTTTTTTAGTGGTAGTTGAACACAACATACTTATTTTATATATTTATGTTTATGTGGTGCTGAGGATCGAACCCAGAGCCTTGCATGTTTGAGGCAAGCTCTCTACTGCTGAGCCACAACCCCAGCCCGTTTCTTCTTAATAGCAATACTTACCGAAACATTTGAGTGCTTATATACTGGGCACTGTTCTAAGTGCTTTGCACACATCAACTCATAAATCTTGGTGCCTCACTCATAAAACTAGGTAGAATCATCTCCATTTTATAAATGAAGAAAATTCTCACATTTGGTGTGGAGATGACTCGAATCCAGGAACTCTGGCTTCAATAACATAATAAATACTACTTTCACATTTTATTCACAAACTATCTTTTCCAATCTCTCTCTACCAGTCCACTTCTTTTGAGTTCCATAACAATATGCTTCGTTTAGAAGCAACTAGGCAGTCCTCACATTCAACTGGCATGGCAGACAAATCCAAGTGCCCATCCTATTCTTCTTTGTCAGACCTATCCGGCGAAGCATCAAAAAGCACAAGAGGAGCCTTAAGCAGCACGGCTGGCCAGCCACATGTGGTAGCACAAGCCTATAATCCCAGTTACTCAGGAGGCTAAGGCAGGATGGTAAATTCGAGGACAGATTGGGTAATTTAGCAAGATCCTGTTAATAAAAAATAAAAAGGACTAGGAATGTTGCTCAGTGGCAAAACACCCCTGGTAAAAATACACACATACATAAAAATAAAATAAAAAGGGCTGGCGTTCAACATGGTGGTCCATGCTTGTAATCCTAGCTACTAGGGAGGCTAAAGCAGGAGAATTACAAGTTTAAGGCCAGTTTCAGCAACTTAAAATATAAAATATTTAATATTTGTATATTCAAAATAAATAATAAAAAGGGCTAGGAGGATATAACTCAGTGGTAGAGTACCCTGGATTCAATCCTGAGTACATCACACACATACAAAAGGGCTGAAGGTGTAGCTCAGTGGTAGAGTTATTTGCCTAGCATGCTTAAGGCACTGAATTCAATCGCCAGCCTCAGGGGGAAAATAATGTAGCCAACCTTAATTTGATCAACTACATTTTCCCCACTGGTAAACTGAGGAATTGCTCAAATTAAATTTTTTTTAAAAGGAAGTTTTAAACTGGGTGTGGTGGCACATGCCTGTAATCCCAGGCTTAGGCAAGAGGAATGAAAATTTGAGGCCAACCTAGCCTCAGTGAGATCCTCCTCAACTTTCTGAGACCCTATCTCAAAATAAAAAATTTAAAAAAGGACTGGGATACAGCTCAGTGGTAAAGAACCCCCAAGTTCAATCTCCAGTACCAAAAATAAAATTTTATTGTATATATTTAAGGTTTACAACATTATAATATACAAGCTAGGTGTCCTGAAATTAAATTTCTTTTTCTGCTCTGCTGCAGTTCTGGGAATGAACACATGACCTCACACTAAATTATGTTCTATTACTGAGCTACATCCCTGAAAACTAAATTTCAAATCTAGGTGCTCTAATTTTTTTTTTTTTTTTTTTTTTGGTGATACTGGGTATTACCCAAGGATGCTCTAACACTGAGCTACATCCCGAGCCCATTTTATTTTTTATTTTGATGCAGGATCTTTCTAAATTGCTGAGGCTAGCCTTAAACTTGCAAACCTCCTGCCTCAACCTCCCAAGGCACAGGGATTACAGGCATGTGTCATCATCCCCAACAGTACTTTATGATTTTTAACATGTGTAAGCAAAATACTTGTATACATATATTAAGAAAAAAATTTCAAATACTACCAAAGAGTATAAAATGGGGAAAAAAACCTTTCTCCCTACTTACTTGGAGCAAACATTGTCAATGTTATACTCTTACAGTTATAACATTATGTTTAGAACTGTAACTTTCAATTTATACCTCTATTTATCATCTTTAGACTACATTTATTTATTTGTTCTGGTACTGGGGACTGAACCCAGGATCTCAGGCATGCTAGGTTAGTGTTCTAACACTGAGCTACACTCCTCCATCCTCAACATTTATCTCTTTGAGTCTTAACTATGGAAGATGAGGAACATTCTTACTTTTCCATTAATCTTTTCTTCATCATCACTTTATTTTTGTTATGTAATTTTCTGGCAGTTAAGATTAATAATTTGCACCTTACAATTCTTAGATGCTTTGTCTTTGGAGGATTCTAGAGTTTATAAACCTAATAAATAGCATTTACAAATAATGAATATATACACATATTTCACAGGAGAACTAAGCATAGATGGATTCAAAGAAAGGAAATCATTCCACATCTACAGAACTACTAATTTAATAGACCCTCCACCCCCAAAGCCAAAGAATCAAAAAAGCATGTGATAACATTTATGAGGAATTAGTATGTAGCAGACATGCATTGCCTTATTTAATCCTCAAAACAACCTTATGAGAAGGAATTATTATTAGCCTAATTTGCAAAAAGATACTAAAGCAAAGATTACATAATTTGTCCAAATCAGCTAGTATAGAACAGAGATCTCAATCCAGGTATGGCTCCGGGGCCTGAATTCTTCACCACTATACTGCTTGCTCATACTAACCATTCTTTCACTTTCTTTCTCTCAGCAATGTCTAACTGATGTCCTGAATAGCAGAAGAGTGCTATTCAACAAGGCACAGATATCAAAATCATTCTGTTTAGATCTTAAACTTGTTTTGAACTGCATGTTCTCTTCCAAATCCTATCAAAATGACACTTTATCCAGCCTTTCTATTCACCAAATCTGAGAAGCAATACAGACTATGCTTTGAAGGCCAAGCACAGTGGTGCACTCTTGTTATCCCAGCAACTAGGGAGGCTGAGACAGAAAAGACTGCAAGTTTGAGGACAGCCTCAGCTACTCAATGAGACTGTTTCAAAATTAAGAAATAAAAATAAGAAGGTTGGAGATATAGCTCACTGGCAAAGTGACTTTGGGTTCAATTCCCAGTATAAATAAATAAATAGTCTATATTTTGGGGTTGGTAATATAGCTCAGTGACTGAGTGCTTCCCTAGCCAAGTATGAGGCCCTGAGTTTAACTTCCACCACTATAACAAAAACAAAAACAAAACAAAAAGATGCTTTATGGCTAGATTTTACAATGCAGGATATATAGGCAAGACATAGGTCTAAGTATGGCTTTCTCTGTTCACAAATTAAAAAGCACAAAAATAACACTCAAAGCAGTAGTCCAACACCAGCCTAAAAAAAAAAAAAAAGCTTGGATGGAACTGTTCATTATATTGCTACATACTTTGGTTATATAATGTGTGTTTTATCTTTGGTTATATTTTTCAATTGAGGTCAAGTTAAAAAGGTTACTGATTCAACATGATGCTGTTTGTTGCCACATTATATACAGTATGTAGCAATATAATGAACCAGTTCCATCCAAGCTTTTTTTTTTTTTTTTGGTGGTGTTGGGGATTGAACCCAGGGCCTCTGCATGCAAGCACTCTACTACCTAGTTACATCCCCAGCCCTCCAAGTGTTTTTTAAATTTTTTTTTTAGTTGTTAATAGACCTTTATCTTATTTATTTATATGTGGTGTTGAGAATCAAACCCAGTGCCTCACACATGCCAGCCAAGTGCTACAGCTGAGCCCCAGTCCCAGTCCCTCCTCCAAATTATTTTTACCTCTGTTAAAAATTTACAGGTGACTAGAACGTCATTTATAGGCTACCTTTCTGTTTACGATTTTTTTTCTACTTAAGATTTTTAAGCAAGATGATTACTGCTCTTGCCAGGACACTAAGGTAGTAAACTAAAAAAAATAAAACTATTACAGACCAGATGTAAATCAGACTCTTCTAACACTAAATTCTCTATGGCAAGAGGTCAAAGGCCTGCTTTTAATAATAACCTTACTCCGACATTGCTGCAATTGAACTGAATTGAATAATTGATAACTAGTTTAAGATTCTTTTCACTAAAATTGATCTTCAGTAACAGTACATCATACCTCATCTAAAATTCAGAACCAGCTTTTAAACTTTAGGAGCAATCCCATAGGTGTGGGTTAAAAGAAGATGCCAGTTTCAAGAGCAGCTCTATAACTGGAAGCCATTCATTCAATCTACAGTTTTCCAAAGATGTCCTGAACTTGGTAGACACTTGAAAATTGGCACTTCTCATTTCCTTCTTATCCATTTGGTTACATGTCAATCACTTTATGCTGTGAGGTCCAAGTATGGGACAGAGTGTAATATTTATTTTTGTAACCCCTAGAAACAGCCCAGGAACCTTTGAATGCTTGCGTGGATTTAACCACAGGACAAGGAAGTCCATGCTGCAAACAAAGAAAAACAGGGGGCATTTGAGTTGGGAGGATAAGGAAGCAATCATTTCGAGGAGATAAGACTCTGGGCCTATCAGGACAAAATGGAAATGAAAGGGCTTCAGGAAGCCAGAGGCAGGCATTAGTCTTGTCTGCCTTAACTCTTTGTGTTGAGGCGCTGCGGCGCTCGCCCAGACGAGGCCAGGCTTTTGTTTCGCCTTTGAGACTCAGAAGCCTGCTTCCAGATGGGTGTGAACACCAACGCACGCAACCTCGCCTAGGCGCTTCCTTCCCAACTCCGGCCCTGCTTCAGCTCCAGACTAAATTCGGGTCGCGTCTGCTTGCTCCAGGCCGAACCATGACAGGGCAATTCAGGTGGACCATCGGGCGAACTTGGTTCACTCACCTACTTGGTAAAGCCGGCCCTCGGGCGAAAAAATGGTAATGTGGCGGTCAAAACCAGCGCTGGAACCACGGGACATGTTGGTACACCCACTACTTCAAACACAGTCTCGGGGCCCCAGACCTCCGGCACCAGGCGTACAAACCCCTCCGGAAGTTGCAGTGACTGCTTCCGGGGCACCGGCCGGTCTTCTTCCGCTCCGGCCGGGCGAACTCACGGCCGTTCATTCAAGCTAGGAGGGAGTTTTAGGGTCCCGCCCCCATTAGGGGTGGGACGCCGAGGGCCGAAGGTCTTCGGTCTGCGCTTGCGCCTGGCTTGCTCTTGAGCGTGTCGAAGATGGTCAGGTGAAGTGGGGGTCGTGCAGTCTTAGGGCTTGCATGCTGAGAATGAGTTGACTACAGCAAGAACGAAGCAGCTAAATATTAAAAAGAGAGAAGGGGTGTGTGTGTGTGTGTGTGTGTGTGTGTGTGCGCGCGCCTGGGACTTTGGCTCAGCGGTAGCGCACTTGCCCGGCAGGTGTGAGGCACTGGTTTCGAGATTCAGCACCACTTATAAATAAGTAAAATAAAAGATCTATCAACAACTAGAAAAAAATATTTTTAAAAAAGAACAAAGCAGCTTTCTAGGGCTGCTGGGTAGTTATTTGCCTATCAGTGTGATCACGTAATGTAATCACGTCTCGTTAGTAGTGGCATCTTACATCCAACCTGTGTCTGACCTGAACGCTAGTTGTTCTTCCTTACTTCCAAGTTACTTGCCTCTTTCCTTCCTACGACGGAGGCGGGGTGAGTAGGATAGCAGCTGCAGTAGCAGTAACCCTAAAATGTAGGCTCTGAAGGGGTTCAAGTAGTCACTGGAAAGAATGGAATTTTCTTCTATCCTGGCAAGATCTTCCTTTGGACAGCAGCCCCGACCAATTTTTTTTTTTTTTTTTTTTTTTTTAGAAGTGGAACTAAAGTTGAAATACAGGTAATGGGGTAATCCGGAGGTTAGCAGCCTTGATGGATAATGAACAAGATCAGAAGGGATGAGCAGGTTAGTGTTGGATGGATTAATGATAATAATTCCCAAAAGGGGATGTCCCTTGGGAAAACAGCAGGTGGATTTTCAAATTGTAGAAACGTGCTTATTTTGGTTTTACCCAAATGAAGAGTCCTAGTTAATGCAAAATGCAAAAAAATAATGTTGGCCGAGTTTTCCCCCGTAAAACCAAAGAAGGTGTAAGAACCTCATAAAAGAGTTCCAATTTCTCAAGAGTGGTTTTTAAAAACAAATTTCTATTTTATTAACCTGAAAAAGAAATTCAAAACAGAAACATAATTAAGAAAATAGTGAATGCAAACAGCATCTCTGGAACATAGGGTACTTTCCAGCTCTAATTGTACTGATAAGAGTTGTCCCTTCTGGTTCAGGTCTCCAACTCGCAGGATCAAGTCGACCTTTTGAGTATTGTTTTCTGAGAGAGAGAGACAGAGGGCCTGTGTTCTGTAATTCCTATAGTTTGCCTGTGAATCAGAGTTCTCTGTAAAGCTGCTAGGAGGATGAACTCATTTAATCCCTCAGTGTCAACAGCCTGCCCTATGCTGATGTCTCAAATTAGTTCTTACATTGGACCTTTTTTTGAAGCTGAATCTTCTCTTCCATACTAAGCCACTTGGCATTTCAAAATCCAAAATGTTTAAAATGGAATTCCTTATCTAATCTCTTCCCTTCTCAAGCCAATTCCTGCCTTTTGTACTACACATTCCAAGTACTCAGCCAAACCTTGCAATATTCTTTTTCTTTTGGAATTAGGATTGAATCCAGGTGCTTCACCACTGAGTTATATCCCTATCCCTTTTTAATTTATAGACATGTCTTGCTAAATTGCCCAGGCTATCCTTGAATTTAGGATCCTTCTGCTTCAGCCTCCCAAATTGCTGGGATTACAGGTGTGTGTCATCATGCCTAGTTGAATAAAATCTAATCTTTAGCATTCAAAGCTGATAACAAGTTAACCTATCTTTTCAGCCTTTTCTTCTATACTTCATTCTCCTATTTCTATTCCTGGATAATACTGGCACTGCTCTGAGCTGCACTGCCTGATCACCCCTCATTCTCCAAGCTCCTGTCTTAAGGATCATTGATTTTTAAGAAGCCCAAATCTGCCAATGATCTCTTTCTTACTTATATGGCCAGGGCATATTATTTGAATCTTTAAATAGTCTGAACCAAATGAGATGGCCTTTTTCCCCCTGTTCTGGGGATTAAACCCAGGGTTTCATGCATGGTAGGTTAAGTGTTCTCTCTCTGAGTTAGAGATGGCCATTTTTGTGGGTCAGATATTGGTAATTACGCGGTTTAGAGTCAGATGTGTGGGTTTCATCAAGAGTGGCAGGGCAGAGGCTTGTGTACTTTTCATCTCTATATCTTCTACTACCCCTGGCATGGGGATTGGTTCATAACAGTTCAATAGTGACTATAAAATTGAACAGAAAACTGTAGAAAGGGAACAACTGAGAAATGTTTTCATAGCTGCAATCTTTGCTTCCTTTGTAGACATGATTCTGGACATTCACTGTCCTATAGTGATGGGATATTTCACATCCTGCAGGCTGTGAGAATTATTTCACACATTTGAACTTTTTTTTTTTTCTTTCCTTTTTTGGTACTGGGGATTGAACCCCAGGACACTTTGCCACTGAGCTACCTCCTCAGCTCTTTACACATGCGTGCACACACACACACACACCCTTTTTTTTTTTTTTTTTTTAAGACAGGGTCTCACTAAGTTGCCGAGACTGACCTTAAACTTATGATCCTCTTGCCTCAATCTCCTGAGACACTGAGATTACAGGTGTGCACCACCATGCCACCATGCCCGGCTCATTCAAATTTTGAGGCATATAACATGATATGTACGTTTTAATACTTTTTAGTATACTTCCTGGATGGAATCAAGTTCATTTTCAATACAAACAGATTGAAAGCTAGATTAGAACCACAGTCTTCTTGAGGGCAGTGGCCTTATGTATTTTGCTCACCAGTATCTCCTTAAACCAAACAGGACCTTGCATAAAGTAAGCATCAGACCATTCATAGAATGTACATGCTCAGTATTTAAAACTTGTATTATGTTTAATTGTTTTGTTTTTTTTTTGTGTGTGTGTGTGTGTGTGTGTGTGTGATACTACAGATTGAAACAAAGGGTGCTCTACCTCTTCTGGCCCTTTTTATTTTTTAATTTTAAATTTTTTTGGTACCAGGGATTGAACCCAGGGGCACTAACCACAGAACCACATCCACACATCACTTTATTTTTTATTCTGAGACAGGGTCTTGCTAAATTGATTAGGTCCTTGCTAAATTGCTGATGCTGATTTTGAATTTGCAATCCTCCTGCCTCAGCATTCCCAAACTGCTAAGATTATAAGCACATGCCACTGCACCAGGCTATTTTTAATTTTGAGACAGGGTCTCACTAAGTTGCTCAGGTAGGCCTCCAACTTGTGATCCTCCTGCCTCAGCCTCCCTAGTAGCTGGGTTATAGGTGTGCACCCAGTTTGTATTTCTGTATTTGAAAAAACTTATGACTAAATGAGAAATCCAAATTTAGGTTTTTCCACATAGGCAAATGAATTCCTCTGGGAAATCTTTCAGAAAGACAAAAACCTTTGCTGATTCCAGTGCAAAGGGAAATCCCCTGCAAGTGGATTTCATGAATGTGTGCCATTGGCCACCAAGCAGCAGCTAAGCTGCTTAGCCAGGTGGACTTCCCCCTGGGTCAGGGAGCTTTCACTGTAGTCTGGGCACCAATACTTCTGCAGCTTTAACATGAGCCTGTGGGGCAGATTTGCTGTGTCTGTGTGGAAAATTTGATCTTTCTCTCTGGGGCAGGGGGGCACTAAATTAGGCTTTTGAAATGACTTTCTGGGTTTTTGAAAAATTTTAGAGGTGACTTGACATCTCGTGAGTCTTGGAAAATTTCCTGGGGGCCTCTGTTTGGCAAGGCCTACATTCTCCCCGGGGGTGGAAGAAGGTGGAAGGTAGAGGTTACCCACAGGCAAAGGTAAGAAATAGCAGTGTAGATTCCCAGTGACTGCTGACAAGCTGATCATATGGTGCTTAAAGGCAAGATAAGAATTTAGCCCTTAGCTTAAGGCACTCTGCTGGCAGTTTCAGTGAGCCAAAGGAATAGAAAAATAAGGCCTGGGTTTCCATGGATATTAGCAGGAATTGGAAACAATGCCCTGTGAGTTGGCTACATATACTGATCATAGAGTATTTTAGAAGAGTTGAGATTTCCTGATGTTAAGAGCCCCAAAAGGCAACTGTAGCCAGGACAGCTAGGGATATAGCAGCTTTGGGTAAAAAATGAGAGGGAAAAAGGACTCTGCCCAGCTCCCTGGCCAGACTTTCTCCAGTCCAGAGCCTCCTGAGAGGACTCCTTGAGGGCAAGAACCTGACCCTATTTGTATCTTTCCATTGTTTTAATCTTTCTCAGATCAATCTCAGGCCTGCAAGTTCTTCCTGCACTATACTAGCTATGATTGGTTACCTAGGAGTACAGTAATTCTGAATGAGTCTTGGAGAAGGAAAAAAGTGTGATTTCTCTGCATTCTAATTCTATCACTTATGGGCTAAGGAGAAGTCAAATGTGGGCCAGGGTGTGATTTCTGTGACTTACATGAGGTAACTTCATTATGCTTCTATTCATATGCCCTTCAAACCCCTTACTTGGCCAGACTCTAGTGAAATAATGCTCCTCAGCCATCTTGTCCATAACATCTAGTGTGAGTGTGGTTTTCTCACTTTCTAGTCCCAATGGAGGGTACAATACAGTGTCTGTCAACATAGCAGTCATAGGTACCTGTTATTCTATGCCTGGAGTCTCAACCATTACCCAAAATGACAAATGCTTTCCTTTGGTTTGTAAGGGAATAAACCTTTATCAGCTTAATTCAAATGACATTTAAATACAATTATCCATAAACCCCTTCTATAGAGCTCAAACCTTTAGCTTTTCAATTCACCCTTGATTTTTAGATATAACAACTTAAGTATTATCCTCATAACTTTTCATGTTTCTCTTGTTTTCCCCAATACTGCTTTAAATGAAGACCCAATGCTCAGCTGATTTCTTGTTTCTCCTAAGAGTGGCATGAACAGGACTGTGTGAAAGAGAATTCTCACAGGTCTCCCCAGAAACTGGAAGGAGGCAATGGAAGACACCAGCTGGTTTGGGCTTAGCCGTTGGTGGTTTTTAACACATAACTTCCCCTTAAGTATGATAACACCGGAAGCCCTTCATAGCTTGAAAGAACAGCAAATGTTCCAGTGAAAAATAAAATGGGGAAGAAAGAGATAAGGTCCTGAGCTTTGAACACCATCAGGCTCTGCTAAGTATCAGAATCTGAGCCTTGCCACAGACTACCTGGTGCCCACAACCTCAGTTTCTTCTCTCAAATAAGGGAGCATTCTGTACCCACTTTAAAAACATAAGTAAAAGATCACCACTTCAGTGAAAATAAGGCATTTACCAGTAGACTTGAATTCAGCTTCTCTTTGTGAAAGAAGTGGGCACTGGTGAAGAAGCACTGGATTATTTGTTAGTTTGCTTTGTTCTATCCCTACTAAAGAATGAAGCTGGGCTGGGATTGTGGCTCAGCGGTAGAGCACTTGCCTAGCATGTGCAAGGCCCTGGGTTCTATCCTCAGCACCACATAAAAATAAGTAAATAAAATAAAGATATTGTGTCTAAATACAACTAAAAAAATAAATATTAAAAAAAAAGAATGAAGCCAAGTACTACATAGGTCTGCAGTGCATATGCAATTATTCAGAAGTGAAACTATCTTCTTCCTACTTTGGAAAGCAGCCAGTTCTTACCTACCCTGTCCTATACACATGCAGCCTCACCCATGATGTGGAGAGAGGAATGAAACTGCAAATATCAGTTCACTGATATTTCCCACCTCTGGTGTTTCCTTACATCTTGGGATCTTTATGAATTTTATTTAGACTTTATTTACTCTATTTCTCCCTCACCCCAGCACCCTGATCAGGTAAAAGAAAGGGAGATGCAGAAGTTAGCTAGGCAACAAGACAGTGAGTCAAGAACAAAGAGGAAATAAGACTCAACAGCCTTCCTTTCAGCCTAGAGACACTTCCTCTTCCTTGAGGTTTCCTAATTGGCTTCCCTTAATTCCTATTTTCTTACCACAAAATTAAGTCATCTCTGATGCTCAGAAGAATCAAGTTTTCTTGGGGTAAATGGAGAGAGGGAGAAAGGATGCAAATAAATGAGGTTTCTGGTCATTTTAACCAATATTTTTCAGTCATTAAATTCAGGAACTAGTTCTTGAGAATTCAGTTTCTGATGGGAAAGCAAGACAGTGCTCCAGTTTTATCTTCTATTTGCTTTGAAATGCCTTGAACTTCAGCTGACATTCCCAAACTTCACTCAAAGTGCATTTCATCCATAGTATTGAAACAAATGCAAGTTTTAAAAATCAACCAGAGGAGAGTAACTAAGAACAGAGTAGGGACGAAGAGCATAAGAAGATTAACATTAAACAGGGATGAGAGGTGGGAGGGAAAGGGAGAAAGAAGGGAAATTGCATGGAAATGGAAGGAGACCCTCAGGGTTATACAAAATTATACAAGAGGAAGTGAGGGGAAAGGGGAAAAAAAACAAGGGGGAGAAATGAATTACAGCAGATGGGGTAGAGAAGAGGGGAGGGGAGGGGAGGGGGGATAGTAGAGGTTAGGAAAGGCAGCAGAATACAACAGACACTAGTATGGCAGTATGTAAATCAGTGGATGTGTAACCGATGTGATTCTGTAATCTGTATACGGGGTAAAAATGGGAGTTCATAACACACTTGAATCAAAGTGTGAAATATGATATATCAAGAACTATGTTGGGGCTGGGGATGTGGCTCAAGCGGTAGCGCGCTCGCCTAGCATACATGTGGCCTGGGTTCGATTCTCAGCACCACATACAAACGAAGATGTTGTGTCCGCCGAGAACTAAGAAAAAATAAATAAATATTAAAATTCTCTCTCTCTCTCTCTCTCTCTCTCTCTCTCTCTCTCTCTCTGTCCCCCTTTCTCTCACTCTCTCTTAAAGAAAAAAAAAGAACTATGTAATGTTTTGAACAACCAACAATTTAAAAAAAATAAATAAATCTTACAGCAAAAATAAATAAACAAATAAATAAAAATCAACCAGAGACAGCAAATTTATTTATTTATTTTATTTTTTTAATATTTATTTTTTAGTTTTCGGCGGATATAACATCTTTGTTTGTATGTGGTGCTGAGGATCGAACCTGGGCTGCGTGCATGCCAGGCGAGTGCGCTACCATTTGAGCCACATCCCCAGCCCCAAGACAGCAGATTTAGACATTAAAACGTTCTTAAGATTAAGACTCTGGGACTGGGGCTGTGGCTCAGTGGTAGACCACTTGCCCAGCATGTATGAGGCACTGGGTTCGAATCCCCGCCACCACATAAAAATAAAACAAATAAAATAAAGGTGTTGTGTCCATCTACAACTAAAAAAAATATATTGAAAAAGATTAAAACTCTGGAATGATGTCTTGCAGCTGCACAGCAAATTTTATTCCAGTTACTACAGTGCCATGTACATACTAGATGCCTACTAAATAATCTAATTCATTTAGAGAAGGAAGGTTGTTAAATGGTATTATTACAGAAAGCAGTATTGAGAAGTTATTTTCTTGAGGATCAGTGATACCACAGACTAAGTTCCTGGGCAAGCCAGCTCAAATAAAATACCAAGGAGCAAGAGGGGAATTCACTCAAAAGAGAAGTAGGCATGAGAGGTAAAAATCAGGAAGATGTTTTCTAACAACTTCTCCAAAATATTTCAGCAACATTCTCTGTGCCCCTTCTATGGACAAGAAGCTGCACTAGCTGCTGTAGGAAACACACATGAACGAGATGGGGTCCCCACCAGAGTTCAGGGAGAAAGATGAATGAAAGCAAAGCCATCAGGATGACTGCAACAGAGCACTGCAAATGAGGAAATGACCTTATATGCAGATAAGACAGAAGGCTTTTAAGACTGCCGGCTGAAGAAGCATGTAGATGTTAGAAGCAGTGTGGGTGGTACTTTGGTGCAACATGAAGTGGGAATGGAATGAACAGAGAAGCAGGGAAAGAAAATGAGGGTCTGTGTTTAGGACAAGCTAGGCCACCATTGCCTAGAGAATTGACTAGGACACACCTTGAATATTTATGAGTAAGAGTGGCATGACTAGAGTTATGCTTTGGATAGATAACCTGGTAGTAATACTTATGATTAATTATAGCTATAGTTATCAATGAGTAGGCTACTGATATCCAAGTGAAAGGTTTTGAAGACTTAAACTAGGATGGTAGTAATGGGAAAAGAAAAGAGATTATTTGCAAGAATTTTAAGAGCTTCCCACCTTGTTATTAAAAATAATACACTATTCACAGTAGGATTGTTTGTAATCGGCAAAAATTGGAAGCTATCCAAATGCTTATCAGTAAATGGACAAACTGTGGTATATTCATATTATAGAACATTATATAATAATACAAATGAATGAATTTGGGGAAACCTGACTGTTATTGAGGTGGCCTGGGCCAGCTCTGGACTGCGTGTAGCCTGCCTTGGGCAACCAGCGTGCTCACAATGGGCACCCCAGCCTCTGTAGTGAGTGAGCTGTCCTGTTGGCAGGCCCCCACTGAAGCCCAGGGCCACAGGCAGGCCTCGGCCAACATCTTCCAGGATGCTGACCTGCTGCAGATTCCAGGGCCTGTTTCAGTGCAGTGGGGACCAGGGGGCTGAGGAATGGCTCCAGATCCAGGAGTGTGCAGGAGATCACTGAATAGAGGAGGCCCCCCAGGCAGAAAGCCCAGGCTCAATTGCTATATCATTGCAGTTAACCTCTAAGTCCTGGAGCTCCGCTTCCCACTGGCTGGATGCACAGAGCACTGCCACTAAGACAGCCTCTAGTGAGCAGCATTGGAACTCAGGACAAGTGCCAGGATCTGCCAGAACTTTGGGGAACCAGGTCCCACAGGCTACCTCTATCAGATCAGACACTGATCCCAGGAAAGGTCTGGGAATAGCAGGATTTTCCCCACGAATCATGGTGACTTTTGCCAAAGGCCTGGGAGGTGAAGAAGGGAGACCTGAGATAGGCAGCCCTGCAGGAAATAAATAAAGGAAAGCAAAAGATGCTGCCACTAGTCTGCTCAATTCAACAGGACTGGAGCCTTCCAGTGGGCTCTGTATCATGTGAGATCCATTCTCACCAGAGTGGGGAGACACACACAGACTGTTCCTGCCTCAGCTCTTCTCAATCCAACACTGTACTTGGGCTGCATGATATTCTCTTGGGAATCAAGTGATAGGCACTCAGAATGCAATACCTTATCACTTCTGTCACTAATCTGCTGGCTGCTACTGTCACTCATAATTCAGCAACCTATCCCACACCCCCGGTGCTGTCAGGCCAGCATGAGAAAACCATGGTTTATGTAACAAATAAAACCATTTGCATAAAAATGAATGAAATATAACTTCTTGCAACAACATGGATTAACCTCACAAAATGTGGAATAAAAGAAACCATACATAAACCAGAAAATCCCAAATGATTCCATGTATACAAAATATAAAAACAGACAAAAACAAATTTATACTATTAGAAGACCTGTTACCTTTTGGGGGATAAGAAATGGAGGAGGAAATCATAAGGGGGCTTCTGGCAAAAAGCATTATGAACAGATTGTGATATAACTTGATTTTTGTTTTCCCATTCTTCCTTTGCTCTTTCTTCCTAGATGAAAAGTCTAGTAGCTGGGCACAGTAGTATAATCCCAGTGACTCAGGAGGCTGAAGCAGGAGGATTGTAAGTTCAAAGGCAGCCTCAGCAACTTAGTGAGGCCTTGTCTCTAAAATATAAAAAAAGGACTGGAGATGAATTGAGTGCAGCTGTGTTTAATCCCCTATACTCAAAAACAAACAAACAAACAAACAAACAAAAACTAGCAGTTCATCTGGGAGTAGTGGCACACACCTGTTATTTCAGTGACTTGGGAGGTTGAGGCAGGAGGATTGCAAGTTCAAGACCAGTCAGCAACTTAGTGAGACCCTTAGCAACTTAGCAAGACCCTGTCTCAAAATAAAAAAGGACAGAGGATGTAGCTCAGTAGTTGGGCTACCCCAGGACCAAAAAAAGTCTAGAGTTCCCATTACTTCTCTGTTCCCCTTAGATTGTATTATGCGTGGTACTATGCATTCATAGTACAATGTCACTTTAATAAATGCAGTCTTAATTCAGAAATTAGAATATCAAGTTCTATAACAACAAAAATTTCAAACAGCATTACAACATTCTACTCTGCCAGTTTAGATTAGCTAAAGCCCTCAGTGTAAATAGGTGGGAGCATGGCTGACTTTTCTTCCCTAATCATTTCTAGCTCAGTTCCTCCCTACTTGCTTCTTTTCTTGCTCCAGCCAGGTGGATGATAAGCAGTAGAGGGTTAAGATGAGGAGAGGTGAGGGGTGGGTGGCTTAATGCTTCTAGGCCTAGCAAATGTTTAAGGCTGGTGTCTCAAGCCTGGCAAGTAATTAAAGCCTATGCTTCCTCTCTGGGCTACTTTTCTTGAAAACTTTTCAGTGGTTTTCTGGTGGGTCACTATGTCTTTATATCTAGGTAGTCATTTGCAGCTCCTTCCTCAATCCCTAGGCATCCATAAAGTTCCTTCTAGTTCAAGACAGCTTTAAGGCAACTCTCTCTTTTTTTTTTTTAAATATTTATTTATTTATTTAAATTTTCGGCGGACACAACATCTTTGTTTGTATGTGGTGCTGAGGACCGAACCCAGGCCGCACGCATGCCAAGTGAGCGCGCTACCACTTCAGCCACATCCCCAGCCCTCTAAGGCAACTCTCTTCCCACTGTTGGTACCCATATGGCTCTCAGGAAATAGGCAGTGAAGGCCAATTTCAAGGCAGCAGCCTTCCCTGGCTTCCATCCCAATGCTTTTTGCCAGCCTTTCTGTCATCCTTTATATTTCCAGTCATACAGTCAGGCCCTATCTACAGTTCAACTTTCTCAGGCATCACCTCTCTGAGTCCCCCATACTACAAGCTCTAAATCCTAGTATGAAGACATGTTTCCTGGGGCCTTTTAATTTAGAGGCACCCAAAGAACTAAGAGCATAGCAGCAGCTTTCTTTAAGGAAACATCTTTATCATTCCCCTTTCTCTGACTCCTTTATATCTTTGATCTGACTCAGAGAGCAGAGTTGTGAGACAGATTCTTCTTCATTCCTTTTGCAAAATCTATGTATGGGGTTCTGCTTCACACTCACCTGGGAATCAGGTTATCTACTGTATTTGTGCCACAGTTCTTACAGAAGAGTCTTACTGTAATTCTGTATTATACATACTTTAAAAATTTCAGAGTATACAGATGATGAAGTGAAATTCATCTGCAACCTCAATACCCAGAGATACCTCTTAACATTTTGGAATCAATAAAATATCATTCCTTTCAGATGTTTTCCTCTAAAACTATCTTCTTTCCTATTTAAAATATGGCATAGTTGCTTTTCTATTTATTCTATGCTAACACATGAAGTATTATTTAAATTACTGCAACATTTAAAACTGTTTATTTCTTCCTTCAATTTGAACAGTTACTTATTTCTAATTTTACTATTACCAGTAACACTATTACAAATGAATGAGTTGTTTCCAAAGTGAATGAATCTGAGTGTCCACAGGCTACCCAGGAAATGATGGTCAGTTGCAAATGTGGAATTGGAAAGAGACTAGGCATAGAGAGAGGTCCTTTGTGAAATTTCACTATGAAACTATCCCTGGGAAACTATCTAATAAACTATCCCAGTTTTATTAGTCCAGAAGTCTGAAGGTATTTGCAAGTAGATGGGAAGGAGCCAGTGAGAAGGGATAACTGAAAGAACAAGATCCCAACTCAGCAAGGAGGGACAGTATGAAAGCAAGTAGAAAAGGAAACCTAGGAAAGAAAAGGGAGAAAAGCCTCAGGATAGGAAAGGATAAACATTGCTGAAGAGGCTCATGGCTTTCAGTTTCTAGTTAAGTTGTCTGCTGGGAATGAAAAATATGATTATGACTTAGAATCATGAGTGTTACCCTTTTTATTTTTAAAAAATAATCTTGGAGCTCAATGAGACCCTTACTACTTAAATTATGATCTACAGCATTGGCATTACCAGGGACACCTGAATCAGAATTGACATATTTTTCTTTGGTGTTGAGCACACACTCTACCACTGAGCTATATCCTCACCTAAAACTGGCATTGCTGAGGTTGGCTTTGAACTCACTATCCTCCTGTGTTAGCCTCCTGAGCTGCTGGGATTATAGGCATGTGCCACCATGCCTGGCCCACAACTGGCATTTTAAGTAAGATCTCTAAGTGTTTCTGTGCCCATTAAAGTTTGATAAGTACTGCAACTGACCATCTCCTGGGTAGCCTGTGGCCACTCAGATTTATTCACCTTCGCCACTTAACAGGAGAAAAAATAAGAGCCTCAAATTAGTTGTTTTTCAAGTTAAGATTGTAAAGGAATTCAATGCAAAATGGATAAAAAGGACCTTCAAATGAGAGTGAAGTTCCAACAGCATAATTTCATGACTTTTTTTTTTTTAGCAATACTGTGGTATACAGGACTAAAGAAAGTAGAATGTGTCTACTCTACAGAAGGTCTGGAATTGAAAAGATGGACATAGGAGATGAAAAGAATGAAATTATTTGGACTGCTATTGAAGCATTCCTCATATGAATGCTTTGAGGGGTGGAGTGAAAAAGGTGGGGAAGAAGGAAGTAAAGCCAGATGGGGGTGGGCAATAGAAGCCTGGTAGGCTTGGAAGGGACAGGCCCAAAAACTAGTCAAGGAACTGGTGGGTAAGTTGAAGAAGTAGGGCAGATAAGGGAGTCATGGTCCAAATGAGGAATTTCAAAGTTTGAAATCCTGAAATTAGAGCAGTTTTAAGCAATTAAAGAGGTTCAGAATGGCCATTCACAGAGGGCCAAAAACCAAGAGTAGAAGAGGTTAAGAAACAAACAATGAGACCAGAACATGGATGGAGTTGAAATCTTTATGGAGTTAAAATCTGCAGTAATACTGGCAAGGGAAGAAAAATGTATCCTATTAACATCTGTACAGTACAAACTGTTCAATACTGATTTCCTCACATAAACTTCCCTTGGTGTGTCAAGGAACAAAAAGAATCACATGACTTACTTAAAAAAAAAAAACAACTTCTTTATCGGTGTAAAGCAGCAGTTATCATCAAAAACATGGTCTGATCAGAGTTTATTTCTTTAGGAGAAGAGATCAGAGGGCCTGATTTGGAAAATACCCATTTCATTAAGGATTTGACCACTCCTGCCAGAATGGACCAAGTGCCAAAGGACGTGACCTTTAATTTGAGCCAATAGCTATTATCAGTGAGACAGCTTCCTGAAACACAAATTTCCTTCTGAACACAAGCAAACCTTGAGGAGAAATTTGAGTATAAAAATATGTGAATAGTATATTATGGTATACAGCAATGCCATAATTTAAGCTATTTGACTCCTTTTATGAATTTACATTTTATGATTACATAATAGAATACATAAGGAAGAAGTGGTAGAAGAATATAAGAACAAGAAAAAGTGTTCATTTTCTGTCATTAAAAAAATGTTACAAAGACGTGTACACAGAATGATTCTTTTTTTAGAAAATGGATATACGAACAATAGTAATAGATGTCAGCTACGGAACAGGATTAAAAAAATGCAACTTTCGGTTCTAGGGCAAGGTCATTGAAAAGAAGAAACTTCAAGAACAATTTACTTTCAAAGAATTATTATTTCCTATTAAAAAAGATGGACATAGGAGGTGATATACTATATTAGTATAGTACATCTTAGGTAACAAGTCTAGATGAGGGACTTACCTTTTCGAGGTCTTGCCATAGCTACCTCCAAAGGAATCTGTTTCATACAGGTGATGACTCTATCCCATTCTCCCAGCGCAGCACTCCATGGTGCTCTACAACAGCCAAATGGACAGAATTTTCAGGAATTCCATTTGCATGTATCGGGACACTGATGTTCTTCTATTCTGATGTTGTCATAAATACCACAAGAGATCTCCTTTAATAATGGACTTTAGGGCTGAGGATACAGCTCAGTTGGTAGAGTGCTTGCCTTACATGCAGAAGATCTTGGGTTCAATCCCTATCACCATAAAAAAAAAAAAAAGACTTTAGGCCAGGTATGGTGGCGAACACATGTAATCCCATCAATTTAGGAGGCTGAGGCAGGAGGATTGAGAGTTCAAGCCTTAGCAATTTAGTGAGACCCTGTCTCAAAAAATAAAAAGAGCTGGGAATCTCTGGGTTCAATCACTGGTACAAAAACAAAACAAAACAACAACAAAAGGTCTTTAAATACATAGATGTGAGCATTTCTGGGCCTAGTCATGAACACAGGAAGGAGAAAGATAAGGCGGGAAAAGGCAGGAGAACAAAGGAAGCCTAGACATATAAAAAGGGCAGAACACCTCGCTTCTTAGGATACCAGGATACCAGCAATGGCCCATTTCTCCCTCCTGGGAGAAGTCTATGTTACCCCTTTTAAAATAAACCCTGCTTTATATGCTTGAAAAAAAATAAAATAAATACACAGATGTGAACTGAACTTGAAACCTAATAATGTTCTAACTAGCTCAGTTGAGAGTGATGAGACAAAGTGACTTAGTCTCTTAAAAATGAATTTATTTCTCTAACATACTGGGGATTAAGGAACCTATCAGTGATTTTTTAAGTATTTGCTTCTTAAACAAGATTTTAAATAGCATCAAAGAGATAACTGGAGCAGTCATTTCAATGTGGTTGAAATGAACTCCATAGCACATTTCTTGTGAGAGCCACCCAAAAAATCTTCACGTTACTGCTATTTATAAGCAATTACTGGGGCTGGAGTTGTAGCTCAGTGGTAGAGTGCTTGCATAGCACATGTAAGGCACCGGATTTAATCCTCAGCACCACATAAAAATAAAGGCATTGTATTCATATACAACTAAAATATTTTAAAAAACTATTAAAAAAGAAAATTATCATAATTATCTGAATAACTCAATCTATTTGACTAGAGTATACTTCTGAGGATACTCTGCCAGCAAAAAAAAAAAAAAAAATTCAGCTGCCTCAGTGACTAGATAATTATCTTCCTGTTTATTTCAGTTGCTCACTTGAAGCAAGTTGTGTATATTGTAGTCTCTGGAGGCATTTGCCAGATCAAATATTGTCAATGAAAAACAAAACTAGGGAAAACTTCAGAAATCTTCAAACAGCATAAAATGGAGATGATTTGAGAAAATTAAAGACTATTTTCAAGACATATTAAATTTACTTCTCTGTATTGCCTCTTGTGTTTTCTTTCATTCTACTATTTTCTGACCTCCTCTAAGCAGATCTCTTAATGGAACCCTATTTATATAGCATAGACTTAAGTAGACTGCTTAAGGGATGAGATAAGCAGTCTTCTTTCCTTTCTGCCCCCTTCCAAGTGCCTTTTATTAACTTTTTTTTTTTTTTTTTTTTTTTTTTTTTTTGGTGGTGCTGGGCCTTGTGCATGCAAGACAAGCACTCTACCAACTGAGCTATATCCCCAGCTTCCTGTCTTACTCTTGCTCCCCTCCTCCCGGCAGTAGGGCTACCAGCTCTATTGATGCCTCATTCCCACTAGTCCTTATTCTTTCATGCAATCCCCACCTAGGATTGGCCGAGTTAGCAGATATTAAAACAGGATATCAGATAATGTGAATTTCCAGTTGACAGTATTGTTAGCAGAAACATGTCCCTGGAATATTTGGGACATATTTCTTCTAAAATAAAATATTTACCTGAAATTCAAATTTTACTGGGAGTCCTGTATTTTTCAGGCAATCCTGCTTCCTCCTTGTGGGCTACAGGAAGCGCTAACAGATGCCTAGTTTCTCTGTTACTAGGCAGCTGTTCTAGAATCCCAGAACAGACTGCATAAGTTTCATTCTGAAAGAATGTCCAAACTTCAGTACCACCATTGCATAACAGTGCTCTATACTCTATATTCCCAGTCATTCCCAAAAGGGTTCCCTTAAAGACTTCTTTGTAAATTCCAAATTGATGAAGGATGGGGAAAAAATATCAGATCTGGACTCTATTTAGCTTTGTCCCAATTGCCCTGATAATTTTAGTTTGTAGTAAATGAAGAGTCCCTATATTAAACCAGAATTCAGGTGCCTATATCTAGTAAACCCTTGCTTTTCATTCTTGCTTTAGAATGAAGCTATCAGGACCTGGGTGAGGTGGTTTCATCTGTAATCCATCAGAGGGTTAGATAGGAGTTTTAGGTTAGCCTGAATAACAAATATAGTGATACGCTTTCTCAAAAAAAAAAAAAAAAAAAAAAACCTACCAGGGAAGAAGAGTCTAATGTGAACTTTTTCAATAGTTTTTTGTTTTGGGTGGTGCTGGGGATTGAACACAGGGCCTTGTACATGCAAGGCAAGCACTCTACCAATTAAGTTATATTCCCATCCCTACAATAGATTTTATAGTACCATAGGACAATTAAAATAAGTGAAAAATCTGCTAAAAGGTCAAGGAAGCAGTAATTATATTTAAATGCAAATTTAAAGAGAAACAATAGTTGTAGAAAAGGCCTTTGACAAAATTTAGTATCCAATCATGATAAAAGAAACTAGGGATACAAGGAATCTACCTCAACATCATAAAACTCAAAGCCAACTCAAAAATAAATGGGGAGAAACTGAAAGCATTTCCTTTAAAATCTGGAACAAGGCAAGGATATCCACTCTTACCACTCCTATTTAATTAGTGCTATAAATTCTAGCCAGAGCAATTAGGCAAGAGAAGAAATAAAAGGAATAAAAAAACAGGAAAGGAAGAAGTCAAATCATCACTGTTTGCAGATAATATGATCCCATACTTAGAAGATCTGAAAAAAATTTAAAAATACCACCAAAAGACTGCTATAGCTAATAAGCAAATATGGCAAAGTAGCAATTTACAAAATCAATAAACATAAATCAAGAGCTTTCCTATATATAACCAACAATGAAACTGCAGAGAAAGAAATCAGGAAAACGAAGGAGGTGAAAGACTTCAATGAAAAGACTACAATGAAAACTTTAGAACATTGAAGAAAGAAATTGAAGACTTCAGAAGATGGTAAGACCTACCAAGTTCATGGATAGGCAGACTTAATATTGTTAAAGTGGATATACTATAAAAGGCAGTGTACAGATTCAATGCAATCCCCACCAAAATACTATTGACGTTTTTCATAGAACTAGAAAAAACAGTCCTAAAATTCAATTGGAAGAATAAAAGACCCAGAATAACCAAAGCAATTCTAAGCTAAAAAAGCAATGGTAAAGGTATCACAATACCACAGTATCCTGTATTTCCCTCTGCTAACTCTAGGTGGGTGTTGAGAGCCACAGCCAAAGGGGCCCCAGCAAACTTCCAGCTGCCGGCTGATGATCCAGCTGCCAGCAAGCTTCAGACTGCCAGCTGATGATTGGTTCACAGTGGCCCCAGCAACATCTAGCTGATTGGCTCCTCTGCGGTGATGTTCATTGGGCTGTTTCCCTGCCCTTCAGACTGCCAGCTGATGATTGGCTCACAGCGGCCCCAGCAACATCTAGCTGATTGGCTCCTCCACGGAGCTGCTCATTGGGGGACTTCTTTGGCTCCGCCCACGCGACCCAGCCAATCGGCCTCAAGAGCAGGAGGATTGTGGGAGGTTGAGAGGCTGGTGTGGGGGAGAGAGGCTTGTGGAAGCCGGTGGTGGCAGTTGGGCTCTGAGGGTTTTTCCCTGGAGCTGTTTTGTTTGGCGTTTGTAGTTCTAAAAATAAAGTTAGTTTCTTTTTGACAAGTGGCTCCTGATTTGTGCCAAGCCAGACTTCGGCAGGTGGGGATTGCACAAATTATACCACAGAGCTATAATCACAAAAACTGCGTGGTACTAGCATAAAAACAGAAACATAGACAAATGGTACAAAACATAAGACACAGAGACAAACTCACATATCTACATTCATCTGATCCTTGACAAAAAAATACATTGGAGAAAAGACAGCCTCTTAAACAAATGGTGCTGGGAAAACTGATTATCCATATGTGGAAAAATGAAACTAGACCTTTATCTTCACCCTGCATAAAAATCAACTCAAAATGGATCCAAGACCTTGGAATTAGACCTGAAACAATGCGATTCATGGTAAACACTCCAGCATATATACAAAGGCAATAACTTTCCCAACAGGACCCCTAAAGTTCAGGAAATAATGCTGGGAGTTAACAAATGGGATGCCATCAAATTAAAAAACTTTTGCACAGCAAAGGAAACAATTAGGAATGTGAAGAGGGAACCTATAGAATGAGAGAAAATCTTCACTAGCTACTCTTCTTACAGAGGATTAATACCTAGAATATATAAAGAACTCAAAAAACTTACACCCAAAATTAAAATAACCCAACTAATAAATAGGAAAATGAATTGGACACTTCTCAAAAGAAGAAAAACAAATGGTCAAGAAATATAAGAAAAAGTGTTCAACATCATTAGCATAAGGAACTGCAAATCAAAACTATACTGAGATTTCATCTTGTACCAGTTAGAATGATAATCATAAAGAATACAAATAATAATAAATGTTGGACAGGATGTGGTGAAAAAGGAAGACTTTTACACTGTTGGTGGGATTGTAAAATTAGTACAAGCACTATGGAAATCAGTATGAAGGTTCCTCAAAAGACTAAGCATGAGGGGCTGAGGTTGTGGCTCATCAGTAGAATACTTTCCTAGAACATGCGATGCCCTGGGTTTGATCCTCAGCACCACATAAAATAAATAAATAAAATATTTTAAAAAATATTTATTAAAAAAAGACTAAGCATGAAACCACCATATGATCCAGCTATACCACACCTCAGTATTTATCCTAAAGAATTAAAGTTATCATACTACAGTGATACCTTCATATCCATGTTATAGAAGCTCAAGTCACAATAGCCAAACTACGGAACCAGAATAGGTATACATCAATGGATGAATAGATAAAGAAAATGTGGAATATATACATAGTGGAGTTTTAAGTCAGTCATAAAGAAAAGTGAAATTATGTCATTTGAAAAAAATGGATGGAACAGTGACACTTATGTTAAGGAAAATAAGCCAAACTCAGAAGGTTAAAGGTCGTTAAATTTTCTTTCATTGTGGAAGCTAGAGAAGAAAAAGGCAAAGAAGGAGATGGGGTGGGGATCTCATGAAAATCAAAGTGAGATCAGTAGAGGAAAGGAAGGTCCCACTCCATGGAGGGAGAGAAGTACTGGACAGTGATACTGTCCAACTTAATATTGTTATATTGTGTGCATGTATGGATATGTAACAACAAATCTCATCATTATGTACAACTCTAATGCACCAATAAAAATATGGGAGAAATTTAAAGAGAAAATTAATTTAATATGAATAGGCACATCAGATGAGGTAGTCCCAATGGAGCCCTGAGAGAATAAACTCTGGCTTCTGAAGATTTTATTTACTGGATCTGAGAACAGCAGGAAAAAAAGACTGTAAATTCTGGAGGGCAGAGGGAAGGACAAAGTATTTGGGAATAACCGCAAATATTTCTAAAGAACATTCCCTTTTTAAATTAAATTTCCTCCTTAGTTTCAAGTGGTAGAATCAATACTCTTCCAAAGCCTTCAATGTATGAGTGGCTTTAAAAATACTATCAATCCTCCCAGCAGATCAGGAGGTTGAAGCAGGAGGATCACAAGTCCTAAGCCAGCCTCAGCAATTTAGGGAGACCCTGCCTCTAAATAAATAATAAACAAACAAACAAATAAATAAATAGAATAAAAACAGGCTGGGGATTTGGCTCAGTGGTTAAGTACCCCTGTTTCAATATTTAGTACCAAAAAAATAAATAAAAACTATTAATTCAGAGCATATCTTTTTAAGGAATTCCTTCTTTTAACTGTATCTTGGCTCTTGGTTACAGGTAGCTTTTGTTTCATTGAGGTGAGCAGAATACAAATGGACAGCCTAAGTGCTTGGTTCCACTGCCTTCTCTAAGAGACACCTACCCTCCCCAGGGTCAATGCAGCAGTGTGATTTACTCTAAGAAGCCCTACAAAGTTCCTCCTATTCCTGGAAGAGAACAGATGCACCTCAATTAACTGCAAGCAAGAGTTAGAATTCTGTTTATGAACAGTATTAGAGTTTTAAATAATGTAATTTCTCTTCCACAGTGTCGCGCATTCATGGGTCATTCAGGATTCTTCGACCCTTGAAGTACGCTCGTTTCCTTCTACTTTTTCTTTTCCCTTCTCTTATGTGGCTTATGATAGTTTCTAAACCTAAGTATGGGGTGTATTGTCTGAGTTTTTATGAACGCCTCTAGTTTAAATCAAGTGTTGTGTAGAGGAAAGTATGTTTGACTGGGAATCCAAGAGGCAGTTCATATGTCTCAACTAACTATGGGATTCAAGGAAGTTACATCATCTTTTTGGGTCTGTTTTTCATCTCTAAAATGTGGCTATTGTACTTAATGCTACTCAAGGTTCACCCCTACTCTAAAATTCTAGGATTCTCCTTGTATCATCCCCAAACTCTATGTGCTTCTTTTTTGGGGGAATTTGCATTAGGTTTTTATTTTAAGAGTACAATTTTTCATATCTTTGTATATAGAGTATGTTCACGCCAATTCATTCTTTTACACATGTACTTTCTTTTTTGCATTACAATTCTTATTCACATATATACCACAATTTTTCACATCTGTTAATAAGGTTTTTTTTTAAGAGAGAGAGAGAGAGGGGGAGGGAGAGAGAGAGAGAGAGAAAGAGAGAATGAGAATGAGAATTTTTTTTTAATATTTATTTTTTAGTTTTCGGTGGACACAACATCTTTGTTTGTATGTGGTGCTGAGGATTGAACCCTGGCCGCACGCATGCCAGCGAGCGCGCTACCACTTGAGCCACATCCCCAGCCCTGTTACTAAGGTTTTTTAAAAATTTATTTATATATAACAGCATGCATTAGGTTTTTAAATGAACTTAAGAAATGCTTTAAACATTTTTTTTCTTGTAACTAGGATAATTCCAGGTGTGGTAGTGCACTCTAGTAATCCCAGTCACTTGGAGGGTGAGACAGGAGTACTGTCAAGTTTGACATCAGTCTTGGCAAGGTAGTGAGACCCTGTCTTACAATAAAAAAGGTTGGGGGTGTGGCTCAGTGGCAGAGAGCTTCTAGGTTCAATCCCAGTCTATCTCTCACACACACACAAACACTCACAGATTAGCTTGCTGGAAGCACTATTTTCTAGGTATATGTGGGCTCTTATATGTGTACTTAAGTATGTATGTAGTTTACATAAAACATGTAGGTTATGAAATTTAGAAAATAAGCAGATTGGATTTATGAGAGCTTTCTAATCCTTAGCATCTTTCAGTGCTCTCAATTTACCAAACATTTTCCTGGAAAACTCTTCTGTCTAGGCAAGAAGTAGTGTTGAATCCTATTAGTGGGTAAGAAGATAAAATAACCTCTGTACATAATACACACCCTACTTATACACGTGTATTGGTTTTGTGTAAATGAAGTCATCGTTTATTTCAGGTGCCACTCCCTGCATCCAGGCTCCCTGTGACTGGACCAGTCTTCCCACCCTGGTTACCTCCACCATCCGGAGGGCAGAAACAACAGCTTACAAAAGACGACCCCATCTATTTGATGAGAAGAGAAGAAGGAAAGATACGGATCTCTAAAGGTAACTACAACCCTGGTTTCTTCCTTCAAGTTTTTTGTTTGTTTTTTCTCTTCTACCCCTCTATCCTCCGGCCCTCACATCCCCAACATATGTGAAACCAAGAACTTTGCATGATATAGGACTTTGAGGACTGAGTCATCTGAATAATATAGAGGTGTTGTATATGCCCTTATTTTTCTTTTCCTTTTTCTTCTTTCATTTTTCTTTCCCCCTTCAAATTTTACTGTTTTAACATCTGTATTTTTCTAAATACATGTGTGTTTGTTTTATGTACTCTACCGTCATCCCACGTACTTGCCTATTCTAAATTACTTCCTGCCTATTCTCTTGCTACTAACCCTCTTCATTAGATTTCTCCTTCACACTTATTAACTCTATATCCTCACATCCTACCTCCTCATCATATCGTCCTATGCCCCACCCCCAGTATATTGTCCATTGCCACAGTCTGGCTGGGCACAATTCAGGAGCCACTTGTCAAAAGAAACTAACTTTATTTTTAGAACTACAAACACCAAACAAAACAGCTCCTCAGGAAAAAACCCTCAGAGCCCAATTGCCACCACCGGCTTCCACAAGCCTCTCACCCACACAAGCCTCACCACCTCCCACAATCCTCCTGCTCTTGAGGCCGATTGGCTGGGTCGCGTGGGCGGAGCCAAAGAAGCCCCCCCAATGAGCAGCTCCATGGTCTGAAAGGGCAGGGAAACAGCCCAATGAACATCACCGCAGAGGAGCCAATCAGCTAGACATTGCTGGGGCCGCTGTGAGCCAATCATCAGCTGGCAGTCTGAAGGGCGGGGAAACAGCCCAATGAACATCACTGGAGAGGAGCCAATCAGCTAGATGTTGCTGGGGCCCCTGTGAGCCAATCATCAGCTTTGCAGTCTGAAGGGCGGGGAAACAGCCCAATGAACATCACCACAGAGGAGCCAATCAGCTAGATGTTGCTGGGGCCCCTGTGAGCCAATCATCAGCCGGCAGCTGGAAGTTTGCTGGGGCCCCTTTGGCTGTGGCTCTCAACAGTCCATCATCAGAAACTGTAAACCTTTTTACAAAACTTCTAAACTATTCCATTATCTAAAATAGAATCAATATTTTAGATAATAATTGAATCCAACATTTCTGTACATTGAGACTAAACTATAAACATCTTAATAACAACAAATTGTTCAGTATATTGTTGATATTGGCATCTGTTAACATTGTTCTTCCCCACAAAGGAGA
The DNA here is from genome assembly GCF_052094955.1 of Ictidomys tridecemlineatus. Lineage (NCBI taxonomy): Eukaryota > Metazoa > Chordata > Mammalia > Rodentia > Sciuridae > Ictidomys > Ictidomys tridecemlineatus. The sequence goes on from NC_135481.1 coordinate 79,548,589, forward strand.
GGTCTTGGAACCTTACAAGAACACTACAAACTTATAGGGTAAAAACAATAACAATCTGGACCCACAGAGCTGGAAGGGAAGACACATGAGCAATATGAAAAGACAAGGGATGAAAGTGCCCCAAACAAATGAAGACACCACATCATTAGAATCATTTGCAGCCACAGCAGAAAAATGACAAAGAAGGAGTTTAGGATGTACACAGTTAAAATGTTCTGTGAACTCAAGGAAAATATAAGACAGCAAATACAGGCAGTGAAAGATCACTTCAACAAGGAGCTACATAAACAAATACAGGAAGCAAAAGATAATCTTAACAGGGAGATTGAGGTTCTAAAAAAACAAAACAAAACAAACAAACAAACAAACAAACAAAAAACCCCCAGAACTTCTTGAAATGAAAGAAACAATAAACCAAATTAAAGGCTCAAATGAAAGCATCACCAACAGAGTGGACCACTTGGAAGATAGGACATCAGACAATGAAGACAAAATGTATAATCTTGAAAAGAAATTAGACCACACAGTGATAATGGTAAGAAACCATGAGCAGAATATTCAAGAAATATGGGATAGCATAAAAAGACCAAATTTAAGAGTTATTGGGATAGAGGAAGGCATAGAGATCCAAACCAAAGGAATGAACAACCTATTCAATGAAGTAATATCAGAAAACTTTCCAAACATGAAGGATGAATTGGAAATCCAAATTCAAGAAGCCTACAGGGTGCCGAATGTACAAAATCACAACAGATCCACACCAAGGCACATAATAATGAAAATGTCCGACATACAGAATAAGGAGAGAATTTTAAAAGCCACAAGAAAAAAGAATCAGATTACATATAGGGGAAAACCAATTAGGATAATGGCAGATTTTTCAACACAAACCCTGAAAGCTAGAAGATCCTGGAACAATATATATATCAAGCTCTGAAAGAAAATGGGTGCCAACCAAGAATCTTGTATCCAGCAAAATTAAACTTTAGATTTGAAGATGAAATAAAAACCTTCCATGATACACAAAAGTTAAAAGAATTTATAGCTAGAAAACTGACACTACAAAATATCCTTGGAAAAATATTCCATGAAGAGGAAAAAAAAAAACAACAATGAAAATCAGCAGAGGGAGGTAGTACCCTAAAGGAAAAACTAATCAAATAGGAAAATCAAGTTAAATAACAAAAATAAACAAATATGGCTGGGAATACAAACCATGTCTCAATAGTAACCCTGAATGTTAATGGCTTAAACTTACCAATCAAAAGACACAGGCTAGCAGATTGGATTAAAAAAAAGACCCAACAATATGCTTCCTCCAGGAGACTCATCTGATAGGAAAAGACATACACAGATTGAAGGTGAACGGTTGGAAAAAAATCATACCACTCACATGGACTGTGGAAGCAAACAGTGGTTTCCATCCTCGTATCAAATAAAGTAGACTTCAAGCCAACGTTAATCAAAAAGGATAAAGATGGACATTACATAGTGCTCAAGGGAACTGTACACCAACAAGACATTACAATCATAAATATATATGTCCGAAACAATGGTGCAGCTGTGTTCATCAAACAAATTCTTCTCAAGTTCAAGAGTCAAATTGATCACAACACAATAATCTTGGGTGACTTTAACAAATCTCTCTCAGTACTGGATAGATCTTTGAAACAAAAGTTGAAAAATATTTCAACCTGCTTCAAGCAGATACACTTTCTTCTCAGCAGCACATGGATCCTTCTCTAAAATAGACCACACACTGTGTCACAAAGCAACTCTTTGCAAGTACAAAATAGTAGAGATACTACCATGCATTTTATCAGATCATAATGGAATGAAATTGAAAATCAATGACAAAATAAAAAATACAAATTACTCCAACACCTGGAGACTAAACAATATGCTACTGAATGAACAATGGGTAGCAGAAGACATCAAAGAGGAGATTAAAAAATTCTTAAAGGTAAATGAGAATATAGACACAACATATCAAAATCTCTGGAACACTATGAAAGCAGTTCTAAGAGGCAAGTGCACTGCATGGAGTTCATTCCTTAAAAGAAGAAAAAGTCAACAAACAAATGACCTCACATTACATCTCAAAGCCCTAGAAAAAGAAAAACAAATCAATAGCAAAAGTAGAAGGCAAAAAATAATTAAAATTTGAGCTGAAATCAATGAAATCAAAAAAGAAACAATTGAAAAATTGTCAAAACAAAAAGTTAGTTCTTTGAAAAAATAAAGTTAACAGACCCTTATCTATGCTAACGAAGAGAAGGAGAGAGAGAACTCAAATTACCAGCATATGTGATGAAAAAGGTAATATCACAACAGACACTACAGAAACACAGAGGATAATTAGAAATTACTACGAAAACTTATACTCCAATAAAATAGAAGATATTGAAGGCATTGATAAACTTCTTAAGTCATACAACTTGCCCAGATTGAATCAGGAAGATATACAAAATTTAAACAGACCAATACCAAGTAATGAAATAGAAGACAAAGACGCCAACAGAAGCCTACCAACCAAGAAAAGCCCAGGACTGGATGGATACACAGACGAGTTCTACAAGACCGTTAAAGAAGAACTAATACCAGTACTCTTCAATTTATTTCAGGAAATAGAAAAAGAGGCAGCACTTCCAAACTCATTGTATGAGGCCAATATCACCCTGATTCCAAAACCAGGCAAAGACACATGAAAGAAAGAAAACTTCAGACCAAATATCTTTAATGAAAATAGATGCAAAAATTCTCAATAAAATTTTGGCAAATCGAATACATATCAAAAAGATCATGCATCATGATCAAGGGGGATTCATCCCAGGGATGAAATGTTGGTTCAACATAAGAAAATCAATAAATGTAATTCATCACATTAACAGACTCAAAGATAAGAATCATATGATCATCTCAATAGACGCAGAAAATGCATTTGACAGCACCCCTTCATGTTCAAAACACAAGAAAAACTAGGCATAACAGGAACATATCTCAACATAATAAAGGCTATCTATGCTAAGCCCCAGACCAACATCATTGTAAATGGAGAAAAATTGAAGGCACTCCCTCTAAAAACTGGAATAAGACCGTGATGCCCTCTTTCACCACTTCTATTTAACATAGTTCTTGAAACACTGGCCAGAGCAATTAGATGAAAGAAATTAAAGGGATATGTATAGGAAAAGAAGAACTTAAATTAGCACTATTTGCTGACGATATGATTCTATACCTATAAGATCCAAAAGCTCCACCAGAAAACTTATAGAATAAATGAATTCAGCAAAGTAACAGTTTATAAAATCAACATCCATAAATCAAAGGCATTTCTGTACATAAGTGACAAATCCTCTGAGAGGGAAATGAGGAAAGCTACCCCATTTACAATAGGATCAAAAAAACCAAAACCAAAAACAACAACAACAACAAAAATTTGGGAATCAACGAAAGAGGTGAGATCTATACAATGAAAACTACAGAACCCTAAAGAAAGAAATCAAAAAAGATCTTAGAAAATAGAAAGATCTACCTTGCTCTTGGATACGCAGAATTAATATTATTAAAATGACCATACTACCAAAAGCACTATACAGATTTAATGCAATTCCAATCAAAATCTCAATGGCATTCCTCATAGAAATAGAAAAAGCAATCGTGAAATTCATCTGGAAAAATAAGAGATCCAGAATAGCTAAAGCAATCCTTAGCAGGAAGAGTGAGGCAGGTGGCTTCACTATATCAGACCTTAAACTATACTACAGAGCAATAGTAACAAAAACAACATGGTATTGGCATCAAAACAGACTGGTAGACCAATGGTACAGAATAGAGGATGCAGAGACTAACCCACAAAATTACAATTATCTTATATTAAACAAAGGCACCAAAAACATGCATTGGAGAGAAATCAGCCTCTTCAACGAATGGTGCTGGGAAAACTGGAAATCCATATGCAACAAAATGAAATTAAACCCCTATCTCTCAACATGCACAAAACAGAACTCAGAATGGATCAAGGACTTAGGAATTAAACCAGAGACTCTCCATCTAATAGAAGAAAAAGTAGGCCCTAATCTTCATCTTGTGGGATTAGCCCCAACTTCCTTAATAAGATTCCTATAGTGCAAGAATTAAAACCAATAATCAATAAATGGGATGGACTCAAACTAAAAAGTTTCTTCTCAGCAAAAGAAACAATCTGTGAGGTGAATAGAGAGCCTCCATCTTGGGAGCAAATTTTTACCCCTCACACATCAGATAGAGCACTAATCTCTAGGGTATATAAAGAACTCAAAAAGATAAACACCAAAAAAAAAAAAACTTAATAAATGGGCCAAGGACATGAATAGAAACTTCTCAGAAGAGGATATTCAATCAATCAACAAATATATGAAAAAATGTTCATCATCTCTAGCAATTAGAGAAATGCAAATCAAAACTACTCTAAGATACCATTTCACTCCAGTCAGAATGGCAGCTATTATGAAGACAAACAACAATGTGTTGGTGAGGATGTGGGGGAAAAGGCACACTCATACATTGCTGGTGGGACTGCAAATTGGTGTAGCCAATATGGAAAGCAGTATGGAGAGTCCTTGGAAAACTGGGAGTGGAATCACCATTTGACCCAGCCATCCCTCTCCTTGGTCTATACCCAAAGGATTTAAAAACAGCATACTACAGGAACATAGCCACATCAATGTTTATAGCAGCACAATTCACAATAGCTAAACTGTGGAACCAACCTAGGTGCCCTTCAGTAGATGAATGGATTAAAAAATGTGGCATATATACACAATGGAATATTACTCAGCAATGAAAGAGAATAAAATCATGGTATTAACAGGTAAATGGATGGAGTTAGAGAAGATAATGCTAAGTGAAGTTAGCCAATCCCAAGAAAACAAATGGCAAATGTTTTCTCTGATATAAGGTGACTGACTCATAGTGGGGTAGGGAGAGGGAGCATGGGAGGAATAGACGAACTCTAGATAGGGCAGAGGGGTGGGGGAGGAAGGAAGGGGGCAGGGGGTTAGCAATGATGGTGGAATGTGATGGACATCATTATCCAAAGTACATGTATGAAGACACAAATTAGTGTGAACATACTTTATTTTTTTTTTTATTTATTTTTTAAATATTTATTTATTTTAGTTTTTTTTCAGCGGACACAACATCTTTGTTGGTATGTGGTGCTGAGGATCCAACCCGGGCTGCACGCATGCCAGGCGATCGAGCTACCACTTGAGCCACATCCCCAGCCCCGAACATACTTTATATACAAACAGAGATATAAAAAATTGTGTTCTACATGTGTAATAAGAATTGTGATGCATTCTGTTGTTATGTATTTAAAAAATTAAAGCAATTAAAAATATTATTTTTCATAAAATATTGAAACCAATTTGGAAAAGGGCTTATAATTTGGATTATAGCACGAACAAAAGGGCTGGAAATATAGCTTAGTGATAGAGTGCTTGCATAGCATGTAAGAGTCCATGGGTTTGACCCCCAGACCCACAAAAATAATTATTTAAAAAAGCATTTATTTTAGGGCTGGGGATGTGGCTCTAGCGGTAGCGCGCTCGCCTGGCATGCGTGCGGCCCGGGTTCGATCCTCAGCACCACATACCAACAAAGATGTTGTGTCTGCCAAGAACTAAAAAATAAATATTAAAAATTCTCTCTCTCTCCTCTCTCACTCTCTCTTTAAAAAAAAATGTTTAAAAAAAAAAAAAGATACAGGGATTGGGGTTGTAGCTCTGTGGTACAGCGCTTGCCTAGCTTGTGTGAGGTACTGGGTTTGATTCTCAGCACCACATATAAATAAATAAAATAAACGTCCACTAACAACTAAAAAAAAATTTTAAAAAAAGCATTTATTTTAAAATAATTATTTTAATTAACTTAATTAAATGAAGAAGAAATAATTGGTGGGAATGGAAGGTGAAGTCAGAAGCAGCAAAATGGATACTAGAAGAACTATCTGTCCTCCAAGCTAAGTGGAATAGCTGACCCCATGGTTTAGGCTTCATTAAGTTCCTCAATTCTGGATAAGCCTCCAAAAAGCAAATGTTAGTGGAAAAAATGCAGCTAATTAGAAAAGATATTATGTATCATTTACTTAAAATAACAATTTATTGACATAAACCAATAGAACCAAATAGTATTAATAAAACCCTTTTATCTTCAGGACAGAGGCAATGCTCTAAGCGAGCATTAAACAGCTCTGAAGCTGCCGGGCACTCCCCTCAACTTAGGAGGCCGAGGCTCTCAACTTAGTGAGACACTATCTCAAAATAAAAAACAAAAAAAGCTGGGGATGTATCTCAGTGGTAGAGTGCCTCTGGGTCTAATCCCAGTGCTAAAAACCCCCACAAAACAATAAAAACACCAGAGCTCTGATGCTAACAAAGGAGGGCACCAAACACAAATTTAGCATAGGGGTAAGAGTCTTTATGTCTTTCGGTGAAGACAAAGCCATTTGGTTGGCACTTCATAGGAATATCTTTCCACCAGGTCTTCATCATATGGTATGTGCCAGGAGTCTCCAGTTGTTTGCACCACTGTGTCATAGGTGAGAATATGCTGTTGAATTAAAAAGAGAAACAAACATTGAGAATAATGATAAAGGGCTACCCAGCTATTTCCCTTTGTTTTCAGACAACTTCTCAATTTACTTTGGAAGAGTAGTCACTGTCTTAACAATGGATTTTCAAAGAGCAGCTAATTCAGTGATGATGAATGTTGGAAGATTGATATTAGGGAAAATTTTCAAATATATGAAGGTAGAGAAATAGCATAATGAACTCCCACATACTCAGCTTCAATCATTATCAACTTACAACTAATCTTATTTTATCCATACCTTACCAACTTCCTTGCCATATCCCTCTACCGCCAAAATTATTTGGAAGCAAATTTCAGATATCATTTCTTCTGTATTACTTCACTGTATAGCTCCAAAAGATAAGGATTTATTTTTGTAAGTGTAAGATCAATAAAATTATTACATTTAAGAAGTAATAAAAACTGGCTGGAGATATAGCTCAGTGATAAGGCATATCATATGATATGCTTAGCATGTACAAGGCCCTGTTTTCAATCTAAACACACACACACACACACACACACACACACACACACACACACACACAGAAGAATGTTCGCCGAAAACTAAAAAATAAATATTAAAAAAATGATCTCTTTCTCTTAAAAAAAAAATAAATAATTTCTTAATATCATCAAATTTCTACTGCTTATATTTTCCTGATTATTATATGTACATATATTTCATGATTTGTTTGAATAGAAATTAAACTAAGGTAATTACATTGTGATAGTGAAATACCTCTTATTTCTCTTTCAATCTAGAGGCAATTTTTCCCATCCCACCTCTGTTTTTCTTACACCTGCTTTTCTTTTTGTTGTTGTTTGTTGATTTCAGAGGAAATCAGTCAAGTCAGTTGTCCTGTATCTTTCTCATAATACAGCCCTGATTTTGCTGACTGAGTCTCTGTGGTAAGTATTTGATACTTATTTCCTGTAAATTTGTTGTTTTATAAATTTTTATTTTAAAATTTACAAATAAAAATTACTGTATATAGCAGTGTTTTGAAATACTTACACATTGGGGAATGGACACATCAAGCTAATTAACATATGAATTATCTCATCTATCACTTTTTGTAGTGAGAACACTAAAAAATCTATTCTCTTAGCAATTTTCAAGGATCTAATATGATGTGCCAGGTGTGGTGGCACAAAGGTAATCCTAGCCACTCGGGAGGCTGAGATAGGAGGATTGCAAGTGCAAGACTAGGCAATTTAGTGAGACCCTATCTCAAAATAGAATATTTTTTAAAGGCTGGGGGTATAATTCAGTGGTAGATTATCCTTGGATTAAACCCCCAGTATCATATACACAAAAGAATATGTTGTTGTTAACAATAGTCAATCATCATATCGTACAATAAATTTCATAAACTCCTACTATCTAACTGAAACCTTGCATTTTTTTTGTCCCACATCTCCTCATCTCTATGATTTTTGACCATCAGAACAATGGGCCAGTGTATTTTTCTTTATTCTTTTCTCTCCTTTTTTTTTTTTTTTTTTGGAGTGGGGCTTGAACACTCATTCTACCTCTGAGCTACATCCCTCGCCTTTTTTGGAGGGGGGTGTACTGGGGCTTGAAGTCAGAGGCACTCAACCACTGAGCCACATCCCCAGCCTTATTTAGGGTCTCACTGAGCTGCCTAGTGCCTCGCTGTTGCTGAGGCTGGTTTTGAACTTGTGATCCTCCTATCTCAGCCTCTTGAGCTGCTGGGATTACAGGCATGAGCCACTGCACCTGGCTCCCAGCCCTTTTTATATTTTATTTTGAGACAGGGTCTCACTAAGTTGCTGAAGCTGGCCTCAAACTTGTGGTCCTCTTGCCTCAGCTGCCCAAGTTACTGGGATTACAGGAACATGCCACCATTTCTGGCCAATATATTTTTCTGTAATAATTCTCCTTTGCTTTCACAACCAGAATTTCTGTGCTATAAGTATCTAAACTGCCTCAGAAATGATTTTAAACAGGAAAAATTAGTTACTCAGCAAAAGTAAAAGTATGACAAATGTAGGGATAAGAATTTTGAAGCTGGGTATGGTGGTGCATGCCTGTAATCCCAGCAACTCAGGAGGCTGAGGCAGGACTTCGAGTTCAAAGCCAGCTTTAGCAACATAGCAAGGCCTTAACCAACTCAGTGAGACCCTGTCTCTAAATAAAATGCAAAAAAGGGCTGGGGATGTGGCTCAGTGGTTAAATGCCCCTGGGTTTGATCCCCAGTAACCCCCACAAAAAAGAATTTTGAGCCATTGCAAATAAATAGGGAAATGAAAAACCCATGTAAGAAGTCATAATTGATTACAAAATTGAAGTCACAACAAATGGCATCCCAGGTGTTTCAATATATCAGTTAATTTGGGGGATGACCTACAAGAACTTTTGCTCTGACAGACGCTCTGTTTCCAGGAATTGGCAAACAGCAAATACCAGAGTAAAACAACAACAAAGCATCTAGAGCTTTCAATTAATTACAACACTTTTTAAAACAATGCTACATTCTTACTATATGTTTGACTTTGTTAACATTGTACATAGAGAACAGATACATACCTGAAAGGTTATTTTTGATCCTGGAAACCTATTTATAATTGCCAGCTGATGTCCTTGCTGCCACTTAAAGAACAGACGTTGGGTCTTGATATCAGCTAGACAGGCCTTGTGGTCCCGCATTAGGTCTTTTGTGATAAACTTGCAGTGATTCCCCGAATTCAGTGTGGCATATAGAAGGAATGGATCATCTTCTGAGCTGAACCAGTCATAAGAAAGGACAGAATCAAATACACCCCAGGAGACAGAGGACAGCATTTTTCACCAAGCATTTTACTTATTTTCCTACTTTTCTTAGAGGTGCCTCTGAATTCCTGACAGACATAATCTCAGTGATACTTAATAAACCACCTGGAAGTCCTCAGCTGGTAAGCAATACTATCTAGAATCCACAGGGAAAGCTGAGGGGAGAGGATAGTAGTGTCTGGGACTCTTTCAACTCAATGGGGCTAACAATTTTCTTTTTACACTTAAAAGCTGGTTCTTTGTGGACGTTTTTCCTATTTGCCTCACTTACCACAAAGTACACAGTTTTTAAATTTTTCCTCACTCAAATTCAAGAAATATCCAAAACAGTACTAGGACAAGATGACACTTTCTTTGTAAGCCACCAAATAACTGGCTAGTCCCAAATCTGAAACTGTTATCTCAAAGCAGCTTGTGGGCAGTCACTAGGATCAGCACTGGATGACTCCTCTTGCTTTGAGAAGAACCAGTGATTCAGAGTATCCAACAGATTGTCAAACTTAGACTTACTTTTCATGTGTGTGGCAATAACTACCTTGGCTCAGTAAATTCGGACTAACCTGCGATATGGATGCTTTGTGCCTTAATTTAAAAGACCCAAATAGGACCACTTAAAATTCACCTTACACTAAAGGAGTTCAAGTGAAATGACTGGAATCTGCTGTAAAAATCCCCAGTGGGGGGAAGGGGGGGGCGGGGAACAGATTGGGAAAAAAACACAAAAAGAAAATGTTGGGAGATGTATGGAACAAGATTAGCAAAATGATGGTAATTATTGGAGGTGGGCGAGAATTACATGGGAATTCACTGTACATACTATTTTTCTACTTTATGTTTGAAAAGGCTTCTTTGGTACATTAGTAGAAATTAGAGTCATATTAAAAAATTAAATATTCACAAAGGGGAATGAAGGGAAGAGGGTGTATAGGAAAGATAGTAGAATGAATTGGACATAACTTTCCTATGTTCATATATGAATACGTGACCAGTGTAACTCCGCATCACGTACCATCACAAGAATGGGAAGCTTAAAACCATATATGTATAATATGTCAAAATACATTCTACTGTCAGATAAAACTAAAAATAACAAAAAATTTTAAAAAATTAAATATTCAAATTCAGAGACACAGAAGGTCAGTAAATCAGCCTTTACAACCGAGTTTGGAACTTCAGCTGGTACTGTAAATACCTGCTGCAAAACCAAATAGTGAGACTAACTTCCAACAGACTTCTTGGTTATAATACTGCATTTATCCAATTCTTTCAAACAAGAAAAATAATGATGATGGGCTAGGGCTGTAGCTCAGTGTCAGAGCACTTGCATAGCATGTGTGAGGTGCTGGGTTCGATCCTTAGCACTGCATAAAAAACTGAACAAATAAAGGCATGCTGTCCACCTATAACTACAAAAAAATTCTTAAAAAAAAAAAGAAAAATAATAATGATGATGACAGCAACTAAGATATATGCTTTCCATGTATTTTGTACTGTACAAACAGTTTAACATGTATAATTTATAAGTACTGTCTCAAATAACCTTCCCAATATCATGAAGATTACATATGAAGAAAGGAAGACCCAGAGAAAGGAATACCTCTCCCAGATGGGAAGTGGTAGGGTATAATCTGAACCAAGCATGCACTCCTAATGACTACTAATGTTGCCTACAGTGACTGCGTGAAGAGGATCTAGTCTTCTTTTGGAGAAATGGAAGCTCCTTTGCCTAGCAAAAGAAAAAAAGGGACTTGGTTTGGAATTCAGATGAGGAGTTGGCCTCCTGTTTCATGCAAAGAGAGTCATTTTACCTTTTTAGGAATAAATATTTTGGGGAATACTAACAAACCTGGAGGCTATCACATTGGAACTAATGAAACCTAGGCTTAGGGCTGAGGCACACACATAATCATCATCCAAAGCAAAGTGAGAAATAAATTTTTGTTATTAGCCTAACTAGTATGAAAACCTAAATGCACATTAAAAGTTCATATGTTACTATTGAAGATTTGTACTCCTTCTGGTTAGCTGCTTTCTTTTTACTTCATGGACAGTCTACATTTTTTTTTTTTTTTTTACTGACCATGTTCCCCATATTCTTTTGGCTTCATAAGAAGCTATGGCTCAGTAGCAAATTTCTCTTTATATTCAGGATAAAATCTAAGCCCCTTGTATATCTACCAGGACTCATAAGATCCTCTGTAATGTGGTCCCTGACTTTTCTATTATCTCAAAACTTAAATAATTCCCCTGTTGCTGTTCCAACCAATTCACATGGTCCTCTTGCTTTCTTCATTAATGCCAATTTTGCAGGGTGCAGTGTGTATACCTGTAATTCCAGCAACTCAGAAGATTGAGGCAGGAGAATTGCAAATTTGAGGCCAACCTCAGCAACTCAGTGAGACCCTACCTCAATATATATATAAAAAAAGAGCTGGGGATGTATCTCAGTGGCAAAACATCTCCGGATTTAATCCCTAGTACCAAACAAAAATCTAAGCTTAGGGCTGGGGATGTGGCTCAAGTGGTAGCGCGCTCCCCTGGCATGCGTGCGGCCTGGGTTTGATCCTAAGTACCACATACAAACAAAGATGTTGTGTCCGCCGAAAACTAAAAAAATCAATATTAAAAAATTCTCTCTCTCTCTCATTCTCTCTCTTAAAAAAAAAAAATTAAGCTTATTCCTGCCCTAGGACTGTTGGTTTTTTTTGGGTTTTTTTTTTTTTTTTTTTTTTGGTGGTACCGGGGATTGAACACAAGGGCAAAGAAGCTCTACTAGTGAGCTAAATTTCCAGCCCTTTCCCCAGGGGCCTGCTAAATTACTCAGACTGACCTCAAACTTGCCATTCTCTTGCCTCAGCCTACTGAGTAGCTGGGATTATAGGCACATGTACAGTGGCTTTGTAAATGTTTATGTTTCCTTTCTACCATTCCATCTTCCCAGCAGATTTACCCGCTCACAAAGGTCTTTCCTGATCACTTCAACCATTACCCTTTGATCTAACCCCTACCTAATCTCATTCTACTTTGCGTTATATTGCATTGACCACTGCCTAAAATGATATTACCTAATCTCACCCCTGATTTATCTTCCTCCTATTTCTCTTTTCCTGATGTCTCTTTTATCCTCATCTATTTAAGTTTCTTCTGTTGTAGAAACTATATTTTGTAGCTGCATCAAAAATTTTTTTGAATAAGGTATGTACATATACATCCATTTTTAAAATTGCAAAAGCAGGTAACACACAAGTAGATGACTAGAGCCTAGTGTAATTTACCTTTTATCTTCATTACTTACATGTCATCAGCAAAAAAACAGCTGGCTTGCTTTTGCACTTTTTCCATCTCATCCTTTCTCCACCGGAAACGCTGTGTTAGCATGTGCTTCCGGCCCAGGACCAGCAGTTGCAGATTCTGTTTGGCTAGTTGAGAAACTACATCCAAGAGCTAAAAAACACAAAACCAGCATCCAAAAGGGTCAAGAGAAAAATCTCAAGTAAGTGGAGTGACTTTTCTACCTGGTCATCTTAATGGTTAGGTTCTGTTTTCTGAAAAGCGGGTAAGAAAACAGCCCTTAATAATTTTCAATCTTCGAAAGCCTGAGGAAAATGCTTTCTTATTACAAATTAATGTATAATACTGACCACAGGTCATGCTACACTAGATCCAGGAGTGGATTCCTAAAAAGAGTTGTGTCTGGTTGTTTTTATTTACACATAAAAAAAAAAAAAGGAAACGATACATACACACACATATATTTATATATAACTAAATATATACATATATGCATGTATGTGTATGAGTGTGTGCATGCATATTTATTTAGTTAGTTTAAAATAAACTGAGTTATCTAGAGCCTATGGCAGGCATTTATACTAAAAAAGTTTGTTTTATGGATTCAGACATTGAAAGTACATTTATTTCAGAATACACTTATTCCTTTTTCTTATCTTTCTCTCTCTCTCTCTCTCTCTCTCTCTCTCTCTCTCTCTCTCTCTCTCTCTCTGAGTCTTGTTAAGTTATCTAGGCTGGTTTCAAATTTTTGATTCTTCTGCCTCAGTCTTCCAAATAGCTAGCATTTATAGGCATGTGCTACAGCATCAGGCTCCACTTATTCTTTTTATAAAACTATTCCAAGATTACAAATTATTTTCAATGATCCCAGATATAAAATGGCAAGTGGATTCATTAATAGGGATCACAATTCTAAAATTTTTCCATATTCATTTCCACAACATTATAAAGATGCAGAAAAGAATGCAAACCAAAATACTTTTATTACTGATTTTTAAAATTCCCATCTAGCTAGGGAGACAAAAAAGACAAAGGTCCTTGCAGCTATAACCTGGCTCAGATAAACAGCCCTGAATTTATTAATATTAGGTTAAAGGTGGAAGCCCAAGGAAGGGCAGAAAAACTTAGCTTGAACTACTCTGGGGCACCATCTTGTGGTTAAAAGGTTAACAGCAGCTCTCAGCAGCTCTCAGAAAACAACAAAAACAAAGGAGAATAAAGAAAAGACACAGGAAAGAAACACATGAGTGAGCAGAATAAAGGCAATGGCCTGAAACACAGTCTAGCTATAAAAGCCTACTTCCTTTGGAGTAAATTCCAAGGCTGGATCTAGTGGGTTGGGTCAGAGTCAAAGGTATATTCAGAAGATAAAAGAAAAGGAAAATTCAATTTAATTCTGTGTTAGATGAAAAAGAAATTAAATTTGGAAGATAGTACATACTCCCCCCCCCAAAAAAAAAAGAGGGATTGAACGCAGGGGCACTCAATCATGAGTTACATTCCAAGTTCTTTAAATTTTTTTAGATACAAGGTCTCCCTAAGTTGCCAAGGCTGTCCTCAAACTTGCGATCCTCCCGCCTTGACCTCCTGATTTGCTGGAATTACAGGCATGCACCATTGTGCTTGACTTTATATATCAGTCTGTCTCTCCTACTAAGTACAACTAAATCCCCCGGAAAGCATATATAAAATTAACATGGGAAGACTTTTTTTTTTTTTTTTTTTTTTGGTAGAACTGGGGCCAGGCAAGACTCTACCACTGAGCTATACCCCCCAGCCCTAGAAGGCTTTTAAAGCTAGGGATAAAAGGCAAACTAGTGGGCTGGGGTTGTGGCTCAGTGGTGGAGTGCTTGCCCAGCATGTGTTAGGAACTGGGTTTGATTCTTAGCACCACATATAAATACATGAATAAAGGTCCATCAACAACTAAAACAATATACATTAAAAAAACAGAACAAAAACAAACTGGCTAAGGGCCTCAGGACATAAGGAATGGAAAGGCCAAAGCATGTAGTATAAACAAGCAAACAAACAAAACCCAAATACCACACAAACCAAAGGTCTGTTCCCTATCTACCCGGCAAATACCAGGTAAAATAATGACCCCAGTAGACTGTGATGCAAGTTATAACTAGAACATGTATCTTTGATACACTCAAAGATGCTACAGATGAGGGCTGGGGTTGTGGTAGAGCACTTGCCTAGCATGTGTGAAGCACTGGGTTCGATCCTCAGCACCACATAAAAATAAATAAATAAATAAAGGTATTGTGTCCATCTACAACTAAAAAATTTTTTTAAAAAGATCCTACAGGGGCTGGGGATGTGGCTCAAGTGGTAACGCGCTCACCTGGCATGTGCAGGGCGCTGGGTTCGATCCTCAGCACCACATAAAAATAAAATAAAGATGTTGTGTCTGCTGAAAAACTAAAAAATAAATATTAAAAAAACTCTCTCTTAAAAAAAAAAGATGCTATAGTTGAAAGGAAAAAAACCCAAAACCCACTAAGAGAAATAAAAGTGGAATTCTAAGAAAAGTTCAAGTAACCCATAGGAAGGCAGGAAAATAATTTAGAAAAACAATGAAAATAGATAATAGAAAACAAAAAAATTAAATAGCAGGCATATGCCCTAACATATCAGGAACAGCATAAGGTATAAAGGGCCCAAATATATCAATTAAAGGACAGACATTGTTAGAGTTAAATTTTTGCCAATCTTACATGTTAAAAATATAATTCTATTACATGCTAACTAAAAGAAACTCAATTCTGATTTAGGTTGTTTTCTATATTCCATACTATTTTGCTATCATCCTTAAGATGTTTAAAGTACAATTCTCTAGTAATCAGAAGAATATGAACACTTCAGATTAATATTTGGTACAAACATTGTCTAGTTTGGCTTCTACCCTAGTCCGATTTTTCTCCTGTAGCAAAAAAGATTTTTTATATATTTTTTAAGGCTCACACATATCATATTTAGTTTTGGCACAAAACTACTAAAAAGTAGTTCCTGACCTCAAGGTAAAAATATAATTGGCAGGGCTATAAGTGTTAGAAACAACTGCGTAGGGGTGCTTAGGAAATAGAAAACTGGGAGGTGGGAGAGGCCAGTGAGGGCCATACTTCTGAGTAATCCTAAAAAGCAAATATCACTTCCTTTTCCATTCTTACAACTTTTTACTTCCCCTTCTTCAGGCTCTAGTTCTAGTACTTCCTGGGATTGTATGTACTATACATTTTTAAAATGTCTAAAGCTTTTGGGATGTGATGTCTACCAAAAATAAGAAAATCTGTGCCAGTTCTTGATAACTATAAAACCGGGCAAGGTGGTACACACCTGTAATCCTAGCTGTTCAAGAGGGTAAGGCAGGAGGATCACAAATTCGGGATCAGCCTGGGCAAACTTTGTGAGACTCTGTCTCTAAAATATAGAGCTAGAGATATAGTTCAGTGGTAGAATGTCCCTGGCTTCAATTTCCAGTACCACACATATAAAAAGGGCTGGGTATGTAAATTCAGTGGTAGAATGCTCCTGGGTTCAATCAGTCTCTAGTATCACAAAACAAGCAAACAAAAATAACTATAAGGAGGCTTAAAATATTAAAATTATATCATTATTACAATTAAAAAATTAATCATTTCTTAATTTTAAATATCCAATGGTCATATTTCTCCGAATTTAAAATTAAAATCTAAAAAAGCTATGTCCGTTACAATTGCTTGATAGCTTTCTTAAGACTCTCTATAAGCTCCTCCTCCATCTTTTTTTTTATTTTTAGTATACTGGGGATTGAACCAGGGGGTGCTCTACCACTGAGCTATATCCCAGTGCTTTTAATTTTTAAAAAAAAATTTTTTTAGTTGTAGACGGACACAAATATCTTTATTTATTTGTTTTTATGTGGTGCTAAGAATCAAACACAGTGCCTCACATATGTGAGGCAAGCACTCTACCATTGAGCCACACCCCCAGCCCCTAAAATTTTTGAGACAGGGTCTCGATAAGTTGCCCAGGCTGTCCTCTAACACGTGATCCTTTTCCTTCAGCCTCTCTGGTAGCTGGGATTATGTGTGTGTGCCACAGTACTGGCTTCCTCCTCCATTTCCTTTTCCCCTTAGAGTAAAAGAAATGTGGCTATTCTTACAAAATTTCCCACATTTAGGATATTGCTCATTGCCTCCCTCTGACATCACATAATAGAACCTCCAGTTCTCTATCTTTTCTGTAAAATGGTAGTTGGATCTAGAGGCTGGATCAAATTCAAGGATTTTGTTTTGTTGTTGTTTTGGTTATGCATGTATAATAATGTGCTTGTGGGTGTGTATATGTATCTATTTAAAATCATGGTCTTTTTTTGCATTTAAAAATTATTTTTATTTATTTATTTTTCTTACATACATGACAATAGTGGAATGCATTACAATCATAATTATCCATTCACAGCACAATTTTTCGTAACTCTATATATAAAGTATGTTCACGCCAAATTATGCCATTATACATGAGCTCTCTTATTTATTTTATTTTATTTTTTAAAATCATGGTCTTGATAAAGTTAAAAGGCTAGTTCATCTATCAACATTACTGAGAACCTTCTCTATAAGGTTTTAGAGTCACTAAGCAGGGACTGTTATTGATACAGATCTAAAGGTACAATTAATCTCAAGTGCAAAGAGGGAGCATAAAGGAGGGGTGCTTCCATCAGACTCAGAGTAAGGTCAGAGAAGTCTTCACAGAGCAAGAGATAGCAGAGCTCAATTTTCAGACCAATTATCCAGGCAACAAATGGGAGTTTCCAAAGACAAGGAACGGCATGTTGTGTTCTTTATCAGCACACTGAATTTGAGAAACTGCAAGGTATCAAATGTGGCTGAGGCAGAGGTATAGCAGAAAGTACCAGAAATACTGTAGGAATAAATGCAGGGGTCAGATTACAGGGGTCTGTGAAAGCTGATAAATCTTCCTGCATGAAAGCAATGGGGGATAAGTAAAGGATTTAAGACAGCTCAGTGACATAACTACCATTTTAGAGAGATCAAAATTATGGATTGCAAGAAGGCTGGACTAGAACAGGCAGATCAATTAGAAGGCTCCTGCAGTAATCCAGGCAAGAGATAATGAGAAAACTAGCAATAAAGATGGAGAGATGAGAGCCAGTAAAGCAGAACTGAGCAGACTTAGTCACTGACTGGATGTGAGAAATAAAGGGGAAGGATAAGGCAAGGAAGATTTGGACCACCAGAGAGAGAATGGTACCAAGACAGATTCCTTTATTTATATGTGGTGCTGAGAATCAAATTCAGTGCCTCACACATGCTAAGCAAGCACTCCTCTACAACTAAACCACTACCCTAACCCCCAAGACAGATTCTTGAGAGGAAGAGCTCTTGATATCCCTAGGTAGGAGATTTTTCATTAGGTAGCTGGTTATGTGGGGCTCTACCATTTATGGGAAGGCTCTGGGCTCCAGATAAAGATCTGGGAGTCATGAGTGTAGATGAGCTATAATAGGATAGGATAAAGGGAAGAAAGCAGAGGATGAAACCCGAGGATAGTACTATTTAAAGGAGAGTGTGAAGACAGAAGAAGAAATATAAGGAAGACCAGAAAAAGATTGTAAGGAACATTTTAAGGAGGTGGTAGAGGGTTAAGTATCAGTGCTACAAAAGCATCATGTAAGATAAGGACCAATATGTGGCCTACAACTCAGTGGAATAATTTGATGATCCCATAGGGATTAGGAGTGAGCTTTCAGTTGCTTCCCTAAATCTTATGTAAGACTGCAGTTTGCTTTGCATGGACAGGTTGCATCCTACAAGCACAGCTCTGTTTTGATGAGCAATCAGTTCTGTTCTTTATTTCACATACTGAGTGGTAAGGATCCTTCAAAATCCAGCCTTCCCAGCACCACTGTGAAGGGAGCAGATTTTTTTGATTTATTCTTTAAAGATAAAAGAAATTTGAGAATATTTACCTTTTGATCACACACACAAAAAAAAAAAAAAAAAGAAAGAAAGAAAAAAAGAAAAGAAAAAAACAGTAGCAAGGTAGAGGCTGAAGACATAGACATAGAAGTGACAACTGCTGGAACACGGTTCCTGAGAAAGCAGCAAGAGGCAGAATCCAGAGAAGAGGTGGAGAGAAAACCTCTTGCACTGAGATGGAAGGATAATGATGGATTTAAATACAGAAAAATCTGATAGTATGTGTGTAAATGCATGGTATGTATGTAGATACGTGAAGCTGTTCCTCATGAGACCTTCTATTTTCTTTGTGCAATAGGAAGTGAATCACTGGCAGAGTTATGGAGAGGGGATGGAGTAGGAGGCTTCAGGGTCATTGTGCAAAATGAGATAGAGCTGGTACAGAGACTGGGAGTAGGAGTTTCTACATGACTGCGTGTGCGTGCGCACGCGCACACGCGCGCACACACACACACACACACACACAATTCTGAATGGGGTAAAGCTGGGGCTTAGTTTGAGGCCAGCAAGCCAATGCCCAGAGGTAGCCGCAGTCAGCCCAGATGTGAATTTACAGTGCTCAGTGTCCTGCCTGCACAATAAGAGGCAGCAACTGGAAGACAGCTAGTGAGAATTAGTTTCTTGTTCTACACTAACATTTGGTGAAAAGGCACTTTCTGGTAGAACTATAACTGAAACATCAGTCATCTAATATTCTTCCTTTTTATTAGTAGTAATTGAATTCAGTAGTCCAAATTCATATTTATATCAGCATAGGATCTGTGATTTGGGTTCTGGCCTGAGTTGGAAATTTTGAATTCCAATTTTATTTATTTGCTGAGATACAAAATGTGAATAAAGTACCTCTGCCTATGCCTACATCTCCCTTCTCCCTTCACTATCCTTAACAGTGTTATAAAAAGTATCATTATAAATGAAAATGTAGCTGGGCATGGTGGCACACTCCTGTAATCCCAGTAGCTCAGAAGACTGAGGCAGGAGGATCATGAGTTCAAAGCCAGCTTCAACAACTTAGTGAGGCCCTAAGCAACTCAGCAAGACTATGTTTCTAAATAAAATGCATAAAAGGGCTGGGAATGTGGCTTAGAGGTTAAGCGCTGCTGGCTTCAAATCCAGGTACCAAAAAAATAAAAATTAAAAAAGTAAAATGATATTTACATACAAATTTTTTGTTTGTAAAGATGAGATAATCTTTGATAATTTTCTACAAGTTCCCATAGCAATTTATGAGGGAAGTCAGTGTTTTCTCATTTAGAGACTAAAGGAGCTAAGAGAAACCAGGGACTTATTCAAGGTGTTTCTGGGTGGTAATTCAGAGAAAGGATCTCAAAACCACCTGGATTAAAGGGGATGTTCTCTCTGACAATGCCCCTTCCTTTTAAATAAGTTTAAGAAACCACTAGAGGACTATTTGGTAAGGTGGTCCAGGAAGGCCGTGTGTTAGTGAAGTACATTTTCTTTTTTTCTTTTTTGATACTGGGAATTGAACCTCAGGGTGCTTTATTACTAAACTATATCCCCAGCCCTTTTAATATTTTACTTTGAGACAAGGTCTTGCTAAATTGTTTACCCTGATCCTCGGAAGTAGCAGAATGTGTCTTCATGCGTAGGCGTGGCCTCCCACAGAAGGGTCTCATTAAATTGCTAAAGTTGGTCTAGAACTTGTGATCCTCCTCCCTCAGCCTCCTGAGTCATTGGGATTACAAATGTGGGACACCATGCCCAGCACATTTCCTTGGTTATTGTACCTCTCTACCTTCTGCCAAACTTCTCTTCCTTTAATAAATCAGTGTAGGAATGGTGAGGAAAAACTTAGCCTTAGTTGGGGTCAGGTTCCAAATCTAGTTAGGGTCTAAATCTATCCATTAGTTAAGGTTCAGTACTCCTTGGATAATGCAGCTAGTGTCAACTCCTAACACTTCTAATGCTATAACTCCATGTGTGAAATAAATGAATATAAATAGCTTTTAAGAAATCACAAAAGTTCACAGATTCCTGAGCTCAGGAATAGTTTTCTTCTCTTTATAGGACCTGAGGTAGCAGGGGAACCTGGATTAAAGCAGAAATTGTTTTCACAGCTAGTGGCTATTTTAGTGCAAATTGGGACTGTGTAGAGGGTTTGTGGAGCAAAGAATCATTTATTTGACAGGTTTAACCTATTTTTTTGGGTGGGGGGCGGGCGCGTGGTACTGGGGATTGAACTCCGGGGCACTCGACCACTAAGCCACATTCCCAGCCCCATTTTGTATTTTATTTAGAGACAGGGTCTCACTGAGTTGCTTAGCGCCTCACTGAGTTGCTTAGCGCCTCACTTTGGTAAGGCTGGTTTTGAACTCACGATCCTCCTGCCTCAGCCTCTGAGCTGCTGCGATTACAGGTGTGCACCACCGTGTCTGGCTAGGTCTAACCTTTTAGAAGTCTCATTTTTTCTCAGATAAAACTATGTGAGTCTTTACACCAAGGAGAATGTAAAGTGATTTAGTGTGTACCTCCTTTCTTTTCCTACCAGAAATTTATGTTCATTGGACAAGCATCATGAAAAGTGCTTTCATTATCTCATTTTAATTACAAGACAATTATATGAGTTAGGTCTTATCATTACTTTTGATCTGCCTTCTCTTTACACATATACAGAATTGTAGTTCAGAACCTAAGCTGATAAAAGAAAGCAAATTCATTTTAAATAGAATACTGATATTAAGGACAATGTTTTCCGTTATTCATAAGTGCAGATATTTAAAATTCCATAAACAACAGAAGTTCTTAAAATAAGCACCAATAGACTACATATTCTTTCCCCATAAATGAATTCCAACTTCTAATACTAGTTACAGTTGTTTGGGAGATTGGAGCCAGGAAATACTTCTCCATTTTTTTTTATATGATTGCTTTACTAAAAGACAACCTCACTGTAATGTGGGGATTAAACTAGGGCAAATGGTACTGGGTGGGAGTTTTCCTATTTGACTCTGGCTAGAATTCAGGATATGATGGGGTTAAGTCAAAGACAGACAAGAGAAAGCAAGAAAAATAAAGTTTTTTTTTTTTTTTTTCACAAACTAAGAAACATAAAACCACTGTAGGGACAAAGATTATGAAGAACTCTCCTGGGGCAGTGTTCCAGGACTTGAAGACCACAAACATGATGTTTATAATTGATGCATTGTACTCTCCACAAAGTTTAAAGCTGAAAAACAAGGGAAGTCATAAGTTATACTAGTACAATGGAGTTTTCTATGCTGTATCTATAATGTGATTCCCCTCTGCAGGCTAGCTAATACCCAGTTTCATTCCAATCTCTATCTATATTTCTCTCATTTTTCTCTTCAGCCAAGTTTTAAGAGAAGAACCCCTGCTCTAAGATGATGACTCTATATTTCTTGAGTGACTGACATTTTCTGTGTTCCTATGAAAATGCCACCAAAGAGGAGAGTGCAAGAAATCCACCAAAGTTGTGGCTCAGTGCTTCTGATTTCAAGTGGTCACATCATGTTTTCATTTGCCTAATGCTCAGCTACTGCTGTATCAGCCTCAGTTTTACCTTGGACAGGTGTTGCTGCTTGCAGAAAGAAGAGGTCATTATTTATTTAAGGAAAAATTAATAATGGTGTTTTGCTAGAACTATTAAAAAACTATATATACCATATAGGATGAAGTATATGGGAGAATTGGAAAATGATAAGAGAAGTGTTTTGGTGAAAAAGCAGAAACTGGGGCAAAGAGGGAGAGGGAAGCTTTCCTGGGTATATGTAAGCACTATAGGCTTTTTAAGTTTGGTGAAGTTCCAAGAAGGGTGAGACTAAGATGGGCTCCTACCTCCTCCATCTCTGTGCATGGAAGATTTAAAACTACTTAATGACTACTACTTTGCAGGTCTTGGGAAGAACATATATACACAAAATTTAATCACTACATCATGATGTCATAAATTATCCCACTGGTTTATGTTAAACCCACTATGTGCTATATCCTGCTTTTGTCAATCTTTGGTGTTTTAGGGAGATTTCAATGATCTCATCCTGTTCTTAGTCAATGAAACAATTCTACTGAGGAAGAGAAATGCCCTTTCTGCTTTGGGAACATCCTGTCAAATGTGGGATGTGTTTCCTCAATATCACTGTCTGCTTGATGCCATTAGCACCCACACAGTTATCCAGCCTTTTAAAAATATTAAATTGTTGGACTGGATGGGTTTCCCCAGCTCGGTGAGACTCAGAGCTGTCTAGAAGACAAATGATTTGGCTCCTGACTCATAATGTGACTTTTCTCCATACATTTATATGCATTCTTTGTTTTTTTTTTTTATTTCTCTGTAAGATATCTGTGTTTCCTTTATCCTATGAGCCAAGAAAAGATAGATATTTTGAATATAAAAAACTAATTTCAGGAAAAAATTAATTTCAGGAAGATTAAACTAACTTATTCTGATGCATTTAAATTGCCACCCTTAAAAGGTTTATTAAAAATTTCCCCCAGAATTCTAGATCCAGTCCAAGTTATAGGAAATGCTTTACTCACTCTGGGAATGATGTGAATGCTTTCAGAATCAAAGGACATCATTTAATAATTAAAAGAGAAGTAACATAGCCAGGTGTGATGGAGCACACCTGTAATCCCAGCAATTTGAGTCTGAGGCAGGAGGATTGCAAGCTTGAGGCCAGCATCAACAAATCAGCAAGACTCTCAGCAATTTAGCAAGACCCTGTCTCAAAATAGAAAATAAAAGGACTAGGGGTATAGTTCAGTGGTAAAGTGCCCCTGGATTAATCCCTAGTACAACAAAACATAAATAAATAAGGTTAAAAAAAAAACAAGGGGAAATACTGGGGAATTATATTGGCCAAATTATAATTATGCTGTATGCATTCATGAATATGTAACAACAAATTCCACCATTATGTACTACTATAATGCACCAAAAATATGAAAAAAATCCAAAGTATATAAAAGACCTGACTACATAAAGACATCTTGGAAAGCTCCAGTTAATGTTCTGAGCTATCTATCCAGTCCTGCAAGTGGAAGCAGAAGAATTTGCATATTAAATGAAACTGAACAAACACATAAAAGAGACTTTTCCATTTGCTATCTATTATGTAATAATATAGTAATAACAATTAATAGCAAAAGCTTTGGTGTCAGGCTGCCTAGATTCAAATTCTTGTTCCACTATGTACAAACTTTCTGACCTTGGGAAAGTTACATTTCCTTTCTGTGCCTCTGTTTCATTGTTGGTGATATTAACTGGAGAAATCACAGTAGATAATGCATGTAGATACAAAGCACACTGTTAGCTATTATGAAACAATACAGTCTGGATTCATTGATTTAGAGCCCCCAATCTCTACTCTATCAGAAGGAGTAGGGAAAAAAGGGAGAAGAGGAAGGGGGAAAAGAGGGAGAGAGGGAGAACACTGTGAAAAAGAAGAAAAAAAGGGAGAAGGAGAAGGAAAAGAGGAAGGAGGAAGGGGAAGGAGAGAAAAAAGGAAAGATAAAGAAACAGAAAAGTTTCTTTTGGCATCATCACAGACTTGGATGATTTTTGGGTTAATCTCTGTCAACATTTAGTAAGAGTAGAACATAAACTTTCAGGTTAAGAAGACAAACCCTGAACACACACATCTATCTAATCTTAATTGCACTTGAGATGTCATTAAAACTATAATATAATCTCTCTAAAATGACAAATCCATAAAGACTTGGAATATGACAACTACATAACTTTTGGAAAATAGAAGATGCACAAATGATAACTGATCTTGAGATCCAATTCAGTCAAATCTGAAGAATGGTGGCTAAGAACAAAGGACTGGTGGTATGGCTTGGTGGTAATGCTTGACTAACATGCATGAGTTCCTGGATTCAACTGCCAGCAACTCAAGGGGAAGGAAGAAAGGAAGGAAGGGAGGAAGGAGGGAGAAAGACAAAATTCCTCACAAAGACTTTTCAGTACTCTAGAACTGAAAATAAATGAAGCTCAATGGAGATGTGTGGCTTAACTAAGAAGTGGATAAAAGCTGTTGATGAAACATTTGATTCCTAGATTCATGCTTTCCATCTCTTTGAATCTATATTGCTTCTGATAGGAGAGGAAGTCTGAGGGTTTGTTATTTGGGTTGAGGGAGAGAACAGGAATCACAGAGGTGAAGGAGTCATCAAAAAAACCAAAAAACATTTCACCAAACAAAAGGTTTCTAGAATGGAACAGTTCTTTGATAACAGACCATACCAAGTCACACCACTGTGAAATTTTAGAATACTAGAGACAAACAGAATATCTTTGAGAGTAACATTAGGTCAGGCATGGGGTGCACGTTTATAATCCCAGAGACTTGGAAGGTTAAGGTAGGTGGACTGCAAGTTCAAAGCCAGTCTCAGCAACCAAGGGAGGCCCTAAACAACTTAGCAAGACCCTATCCTAAAATAAAAAAAATTTAAAAAGGGAGGTTGGGGACTTAGCTCAGTGGTTAAGTGCCCTTGGGTTCAATTCCTAGTACCAAAAACCAAAAAACCAAAACAAACAAACAAACCCACAAACAAAAAAAGGAGTAACATTGGAAGTATGAAGCACTTTCTTCAAATTCTGCAAAAATATTATTTCTAACCTAGAGATCTATTTTCAGCCACACTATTCATATATAAGAATAAGATAAAATAACATTTCAGACATGAAAGCTCTCAAAAGTTTACCCCCCCCCACCCCAATGCATCCTTCTTTAAGAAGTTCCTAGAGAATCCCCACGAAAGAGACTAGCCCAAGAAAGAGGAAGGCAGGAAAGAGAGATCCAACAAGGAGAGAGGCAATGGGAATCCCTAGGAAGATGGTGAAGGGAGATCCCAGAATGACAGTTGTGTATCAGAGAAAGAGAGTAATGAGTCCAGGTAAGGACTCAAGAGATAAGCCACATTAAGGACTGTTATTATCAAGATTCCCACTACCATTATAGCATTATTTTAACTGAGCATAGAATGCCTGAGTATTTTCCATGGCTTGTCTTAAAAAGAGCCAGGCAGGGTTCCATACTCTCTGACATATTATTGTTGCCTCCATCAGTGAAGACTTGCATTTTACTAAAAATGCAGAAAGTTTTGTTTTGGCCTACTCCTGAATGCTGAAGGAACGCCATAATGAATTTAGGGGCAAACAGAAGTTAGCCCATTCTGTTAACCATAGTTCTGTTGGAAGTCATGTACTTGATCTAAATAATAGCTCTGTTAGATGCCCTGCCTATGGTGTACTCTCTTTTTCCTAAGACTCATGTTTGACCTTGAACTCTGACTTCCCTAGATAGGACTCCTACAGAACAAAGCTAGATCATGAACCAAAGACTATGTTCAGCTTATCTTCTCTAGGAAGTTTTCGTTTAATAGTGACAACACTGTCCTTTCCTCACACAGCTACTGTTGAATTTTCCAAACCCAAATTATAAAAAGTAAGAAGTGATTTTCATATAAATTAGGATTACATTACCCAGATGGGGTGAGAGAAGGGGAATAAGTTATGAAGGGAAAGGAGAAGAAGTTATAAAAGGCACAATGGAAGTCAACTGGTCAGTACAGAGGTTATTAATTAATTTCTCCTTAAATTACAAAATTACATTTAAATAGTGTTCTTTATACATGACACATTTTACACACACACACCATAGTCTTCCAATTCCACATACTGGAATTGCCAGTATTCTACCATCTTTGATGTAAAAACAGCAACCTCATAAGTTTAATCCTACTACTTCAGGTTCAGTAATGTGCCCTGTGCCTTTGAAGCAAAATAAAAGCCCAGTTTCCTCACATGCAAAATGCGGAAGGGAAAAAAATAGGTGGTTTCTGTCTCAAATTTAACAAACTCCTATAATTGTGTAACTGTCATGTTGTGTATGCAGAACAAAATAATTCCTTTCTCTAAAAAGTTAAAACACCATAATGGGGAGTGGGGTGCTAGGGAAGAATAAAGGAACACTGAATTGGGCAGAGGGGAATGAGGGGAGGGGAGAGGGTGTGGGGTGGGAAGAATGTGGAATGAGACGGACATTATTACCCTATGTACAGGTATAATTGCATGAACAGTGTGACTCTGTATTGTGCGTGTACAGGCAAAGAAATGATAAGTTGTGCTCCATTTGCATACTATGAGTTGAAATGCATTCTGCTATCATGTATAACTAATTAGAACAATTACAAAAATTAAAAAAAAAGAAAGTTAAACACTTAGCCAGGCACCATGGCAACACCTATAATCCCAGTGACTTGGGAGGCTAAGACCGGAGGATCATGAGTTCAAAACCAGCCTCAGCAACTTAGCAAGGCCCTAAGCAACTCTCTAAATTAAATACAAAAAGGGCCAGCGATATGGCTCAGTGGTTAAGTGCCTCTGGATTTAAACAAAACAAAACAAAATTTAAATTTGGAAATTACTGTGTGTTTCCCAGGAAAAAGATCTGCCAAACATTATAATCACATAACTATAATTTAATAGAACAGAACAATGAGGACTTAAAAACAGTTTTTAGAAATCCCCAAACCTTCACATCTCTCTTACTTCTGCTTTTCTTAGTAGAAATGGGGATACAGAAACTGGAAATGACAGGAAGTAATAATGGGGATGTGATTTGAAGGAGAGTTGTGAGAGGAGGAATTAAGAGTATAAACAAGACAACTATGTTTGGTCTACTTCTCTAATCAGAGCAAAGACATGAATGGGATGAGATGATTCTTAGGCAGAATTGCTGTTTTAACTCTTTTTTCAGGCATTATAGATTCGAAAGTAATGTAAATCAAAAAGAATAATCTTCCACTCCCTACCCCCCACAATCAAGCTGAGTTTCAACACAATTATGATATGCATTTTAAGTACTTTTAAATGTTAATGTTTTTATATATATCACCATTTAATCCTCATAGAATCCTGTAAATTTGGTATCATTATTACTACCTGTTCTTACTCTTCTTTTACAAATGTGGAAAACAAGTCTCAGCAAGGCTAAGGAAATAACCTGATGTCACAGACCAGCAAATAGCAGAACAAGGTTTCAGACCTAGGTAATTTTAACCTTAAACCTACACTTTTATTAATCTGTAATCCAAGTACTATATAACTCTCAAATTCAAACTTCTTTCTTTTCAAAATACTCCCTTTTAAAAAAGACTTTATTTATTGTAAAACTTTTCCTTCCTAATCTCATCCCTTATTCTACAACTATGACAAAGTGACTATGACAATTCTAGTAGCATCTACTGCTTCATCCTTCTTAATTGAATTGTGGGAAATCCTAGATACTTTGTTGGAAAGCCTAATACTATATTTCTCCACCGGGTTTTACTTATAACAGTACTTTGTGATATGCTGGGGCTACTTTAAGCTGTAGGATATACAAGATATAGGCTTCTGGAATGAAACTGTTACTTCAGGTTCTATACAAAAATTTACCCAATGAATGTACCTCTGCTCCAGGATACTACGGAAGAACAAGTGGACATAAAGATGAACAAGACTGATCTCTACCCTAAGGAGCTTAGAGTCAAGTGGGATTAAGTGAAAGATGTTGGAAGAACTGTTACAAGGAGGAAGCAAAGAAGAGCCTATGCAAAGTTCTGAAAGCTAAAGTGGAACTTCCAAGTCTAATAGAGGTGGAGAGAGGGGAAAGCATTTTAGATGAGTGAAACAGCACAGTATATGGGGGAAAACAGAAATTTTAGAATCAATGGGGTGTCCAGTGCAAGGTGAGAGAAAGCAGGAACTGAGGAGAGGGGAGAGATGAGACTGAGAGGCAGGCAGGAGTCAAACAATGAAGATTCTTGCCTACTGCACACAGGACCAGTTTTGTGATGAGAAGCCTCAGAGAAGTGAGACTTTCAGATGTCCATTTCAGAAACAACACTCCTACTAAGGTTCAGAATGTAAGGAGGCCAATCATCAGATGTCAGAGATATTGAAAAATGAAAAAGGTTTGATTAAGAACAAAATGAACTATAGCAGCACTGTCCAAGAGAAATACAATGTAAGCCACAAACGTAACTATTTGGTGGTTACACTAAAAAATATGAAACACTGTGATGAGCCGTGTCAGCGGACCGTGGTCGCCATTACAAGATGGCGCTGATAAGCGCCGTGGCCTGTGATAAACAACTCCTTATTTTGGGAGAGATGGCACGTAGCTGTAAAACACCCTATGAGAAAGATCCACGTGGTAGTTGTGCATTGGGGCTTGATGTGCTTTATCAAGGCTGGGGCGCTCGGGTGAGGGAGTAGTAGGAGTAGTAGTAGTAGTAGGAGTAGTAGTAGGAGTAGTAGTAGTAGTAGAAGCTTCCAGAGACACATAATTAAAGGCCTGAATAAACTGCTGAAAGAAGAATCCTGTGTCGTGTCCTCCTTGCTGGCGAGGGGTCGCGGCAAAACATGTGAAATAAATATTAATAATACACTTTATTTAACCCACTGTATCAAAATATATTCCAAGATGAAATTAACATAACAATTGTTGAGAGCTTTTCCTATATTTTCAATTTTTTGGGGGGGTTCATTGTTGTTGTTTTTGCAGTGCCAGAGATTGAACCCATAACCTTGAGGTGTGCTAGGCAACCACTTTACCACTGAGCTATATCTTGTCTTCAAAATCTAGTGTATGTTTCACACTTAAATGCACATCTCAAATGATCAACAGCAACACTTGCTAGTAGCTACCATACTGGACAGTGCAGGACCAGAGGGATTACTATAGGAGGCAATTTATTGGCTTAGTCAACAAATTGGCTATAAAGAGGCAGAAATCATTGTGATTGCTGCTTGGGCAACTAGATGGAGGATGGTACTAGCAAGGTGCCAGCAAACCAAATAGAAGACACAGAAAGAAGGACAGGTCTGAGAGAAGAAGATGATAAATCATTTGATTTTTAGCTTGTTAACTCTGAAATGCCTAAGCATTATTTGCCCAGGGTGATCTAGTGAATAAGTGATAGAGTCAGAATTTTGATCTAGATCTCTTTGATACTGACTGTTTCTAAAGAGCCCTTTGAGTAGAGATTTAACAAATATGCAAAAAAAAAAAAAGATATAGGAGGTCAGTTTTCCTTTATTTTCATTCAATATGAAATACCTTCACACTGAAAGAACAAAATAAATACCAACCAACCAACAAAACAGATACACATATTCCACCTCTAAAGTAATTTTACTTGTTAATATTTTTGAACAATAAATTTTTTGGCAGTATTCCTAACATTTATTTAATCTTATGAAAAAATAACATTTCAAGGGACTTTGTTATAATGTTTAAATACATACTCAGGTTAGAAGTGGGATTTTTAGATTTCATCAATATCAACAGGAAAGACTGGGATGAATCTGACTTAACTTTACTATATACATATATGAAAACACCACAGTGAATCTTAACATCATGTACATCCACAAGACTGAGATCCTAATTAGAATAAGATATACTCCATGTTTGAATAAATATGTAAAAATAGACTTTACTGTCATGTATAACTAAAAAAAATTAAAAAGCAATTTCATCAATATATCATCTCCATGCTATAGCTTAAGATGTTAACTATCAAAAATAATCTAATAGCCAGAAAACTATGACCTTCTAAAATGGTATAGAATAAAAAAGCAAAAATTAAAAACAAGGGGGTGCAGTCTAATTCTATATGCTAGTCCAAGTATGTTTCCCTGAACTAAATTTTGATTCTCCTTCAACACCTGATGATATCTCTAAATTATTTGCTGTTTTAAAACAAAACTATTTTCCTTAGAAATGCTGTGACACGGGCTGGGGATGTGGCTCAAGTGGTAACGCACTCGCCTGGTATGCTCGGGGTGCTGGATTTGATCCTCAGCACCACATAAAATAAAATAAAGATGTTGTGTCCACTTAAAACTAAAAACTAAAAATAAATAAATAAATAAAGGTTGTGACACCATTCACACATGTAACTATAGATGAGAATAAACAAACAACAAAAAAAGAAAACCTATCTGGGTAAATTTTAAAACAAGGAAATAAAATGGTGTAAAAGTTGACTACCACCTAGAAGTAGTAGCCACATATTTTTAAAGGATGCTAAAATAAGACTGTGTGTGTGCAGAATGCAAGGAAGCTGTCTGAAGTGGAACTTTGGTGATAATAAAATGACTTATGAATAATCAACTGTAATGCCAGTCAGTACAACATTATTATCAAGCCCTCTGTTTTAAAAACTTCTGATTATTTTTCTATAGAGCAGAAGATCCTTGATTTTCTTTAGTTAAACAGGGCAGGACAGTTCATATGAGTGAAGAACTTAACATGGCTCATCACTGAGTTGGCACAACCATGGTATGCTTTTATTCACTTATGTTCACAGTTAATGCATGAAATGTCCAAGAAATAATACATTACCTATAACTTGTTAAAGGATATAAGAATCCCATTTATAAAATATAGACCAGCAACCTAATTTTATTATCTAAGTTCTTTTCTTTTCACCCACTTATTGCCTGATCTAATCATTTCTTATTTTTTAACATGCTGCCAAGCTGATACTCAAATGCTGAGGGACTCTGACATGCTCACTTGCTTTGAGAAAATATTGTTTGATTTTGCAGAAGCAGAATAAATCTAGAAAAAGCATAAGATATGGAAAAAAGAGTGTGGACTTATTGGGCTGTTACCTTTAGGCAAGTCACTTAGCTTCTAAGACAATGTCTTTATACATAAAATGAGAAAAATACAACTACTCAGTCCATATGGATATATGTGGATCGAATCAGATAATATCTTAAAGAATTTTGTGAGCTTAAGAGTTTACTCATTGCACTGATAGGCTATGAAAGCACAGATGATGTAGCACATTGATATATAAATTGACACACTACCTTAAAAGGTTATGATTTTAAAAGAATTAAGAGATTTTTCATAAAAATAGATTTGCCATATTTTTTCAAAAGCTCTTTAGTGCCTTGATTTTTAAGCACACTCCCTTTCTTCCTCTCTAAGAAGTAGAGTCTTGCTATGTTGCCTAGGTTAGAGTGTAGTGGCTATTCACAGATAAAATTCCACTACTGATTAGGGGAATTTTGGCCTGCTCCATTGCTGACCTGGGTCAGTTCCTCTCTCCTTAGGCAACCTAGTGGTTCCCCTGCTTCTGGGAGATCACCGTTTTGATGCTGAACTTCCTGTGGATACCAGATTAGCATAGGTGAATGTAACCTAGAACTCCTAGGCACAAATAATCCCTCTGCCTCACCTCCCTGTAGCTGGGAAGACAGGCACATGCCATGTACTGAGCCCTTTCTCTTAGATTTCACTTTCATCACTTTTGTTCAAGATTGCCTTAGACCCTCCAGTGGTCTTTCAATGTCTAGTTTTCTTTGAACCATTGCCAGGTCACTTTTCCTACAACATAGCTTTCTTTGTGTCATTTTCTCCCAAATCTCAATTTCTGGCACTGATAGGCTGTCCAAACACACAGGTGTAAACAAATCCAGAACACTACCTAGTGAGGGAAGGGCTAGATATGTGGGTTTGGGAATTATAACTGCATGCCACAGAGCATGAGAACATGGCATGGTGAGAAAACCACAGACTCTGGAGTCAGACTTGTGCTTGATTCTGGATGTTACTTATATTTATGGTCTCAGGAAGTGATTTAATTTCACCTCAATTTCCTCACTTGTAAAATGAGAACTTATTTATTAAATTTATAGGATTGCTTAAGAACAGTGTCCAGCTTTAATAGTACTCAATGTTTTTGTTTCTGATCCTTCATAAAACAGAAAAAATAAGATGTGTTGACTTATAATAGTTATGTGCACTGTAAGTTTAGAGTTTTACTTGCTTCACTTAATAAGCAGATACTACATCTAATTTTAAAGTTCAAGCAGGTAAAAAGACAAAACTGGAAAGGGGGACTATTTAACAAAAAACTCACATCAGTTACCAAAAAATACATTTTAATATATTTTTACATGGCCCCAGTCAAAATATGAGATGTAAGTCTATTTAAGCTGGAAAGTTATGTGGTCATATCTGCCTGTGGAAGAGGATATGTTTGAAAGAAACAATACTGGAGATGAGAAACAAGTTAGGAAAGGAGAGTAAGTATTATAGGTGCTAATAAGGATCTCATGAGAAAGGAGAGAGAGAAGAGAATAGATTTGAGAAATAAGTAGTAGGTAAAATTGATAATACTTAGTGAACAAGTAGATATGAGGGTTAGGGAGAGGGAGGAACTACAGATCATTTACAGGCTTCTAGCTTGGATGGCTGGAAGAATAGTAGTATTACCTACTGGTATACACATCTGGAACAAAGATGCTGAGTTCAGTTTTGAACATATATACTTAGTTTGAAGTGAACATTTAAGGTAGAGATGTAGACTTGGAACTTAGCAGCACATGAAAGTAGATGAGATAAACCAAGGCAGTGCCTGAGACACAGCTTCAGGGAACACTACATTTAAGAGGTAAAAGGATGTAGGAGAATTAAAAAATAAGTCAGAAATTACAAAAAATGGACAGAGTATATTGAGAGGGATGAGTGTGAAGTTATAGAATTTAAAGACATAGCTTCAAGAAGAAAGGAATAAGTGAAGTATTAAATGCAGAAAGAGTGATAAGGATTAAAACTCCAGGTCCATTGGAATTGGGAATTAGAAAATTACTAATGGCCTTAGGGAGAACAGTTTCAATGCAGCTATTGGGGCTATGCCAGACTTCAGTGGCCTGAGGGGTTAGGGAGTAAGTCGGTAGCAAGAAAGAAATTGTTTACCAGTTATTTTAAAAGTTTAGATGATAAGGTGAGGGACTGGAACAAGCTAGCAATGGAGAGCCAAATGGACTAAAGAATTGAAAAAGCATGCCACAAACAGAGAGGTATTTCAAGAAAGAGAGGACAAACAGACAAATGTGTTGAAATACAAAGAACAGTGTGTTACAAAGGCAAGAAAATGGGCTTTGAATGAGATGTGTCTAGTCCTGTGACTTTGCTGTTTACTTACTATGAGACACTTTACTTAACTTGTTCTAGACCTAGTTTCCTCATTCTTTTTTTTTTTTTATAACCTCTAGGGGGTCTGCTAAAAAAATGCCCAGTACTCACTGAAATTTTATTCTAGTGATCTCTTTTTGCCTAAGTCCAAGTTTTGAATAGTTTTTAACATACCACATATTCTACTTCTTGAGGAATACATGTTCTTCAGTGCTTTGTATATACATATGTGTGTGTTTGTACAATAAAAGATTAAAAAGGGAAAGAAAATCTATTTTAGTTCTACATAAATATGAATATAAAATAGAGCACATACTACAGAAAATAATTGTAAATACCTTTTCATCTTAATGGCTTACTTCAGATGCATGTCTCTGAGGACTTTATAGAGTTCATATTGCTTATACTACTGTCTTACTAATATTGCTTCATGATATATAATATTCACACTAAATGGGATACATAGAGACTATAAATATCCTCACAAAGCTCAAGTCTAATTTTACTGTCACATGGGTTAGAAGAAAACTTGGTTTTCAAAGCTTTCTGGAATTTAGAATTAGAGATAAATAGATGGCATCTGATCATACATCTTTTTACCATGTCAATAAATAGATATTTTTTAGTTGTTAGTGAACCTTTATTTTTTATTCATATGGGAGCTAAGAATTGAACCCAGTGCCTCACACATGCTAGGCAAGCTCTCTGCCACTGAGCCACAACTCCTAGTTTTCTCACTTAAGCAGAGAATACCAGTATCTCTGTAACTGTTGGGAGGATTAAAGAGATGCTGCATATACAAATGTCTAGCATAGGCACAATTGCTTGGTCCACAGAAGTACTAGTTTCCATTTTTCCTCAGAGGTCAATGGTAACATAGAAGAGTACCATTTCAATTAGGCAGTAAAGATGTAAATTAAGTTGCCCAGGATTAAGGCATTCAGTTATGTAATATTAAAAATAGGGAATGATAGTTGAGAGAGGAAAGGATTTGACAGTTTCATGTTTGAAGTCTTAAAAGGATGAAGTAAGTGAAAATGCCAAGGAGGAAGTAGGGCTAGGGGAGAAACCTTTTGTGTCTTATGTATGATTAGCATATCTCAAAAAATGATTTGAAATAAGAGTTTTCTCTCTGAACTGTAATAGAGCTGCATCAGAGACAAGTTTTAAGAAGTGGGACATGAACAAGATCAAAGGACAAACCTCATGGGGAAAAGTTGTCATTGTATATGATGTGGAGTTACATTGGTCTGATGTTGTTCATTAAGTAAAAATCTAGGAAACAAAATATTTGTAAAAATTAGTTTCCAAAGCAAATTTAAATCCAAGTATCCTTGGGCCTAGTTGTTAATGAATGTGAAATATACAGCTAGGAAATTTGTGGATAGAAAATATTCTCTAATTGCACAATCTCTAAACCTTTCCATCTAATTTTAACTACACTGATGTGTAAATAAACATAATTCTCAAATTTTCCAGCCCTGCATGCATCAAGAATCACTTTTTTCAATGTATGTGGTGTTCTAATAATGAACCTTGACACAAAATCTCTCTTGGATAAATTCAAAGTTATTTTCTATATTGAGTATATGTAAGTAAGTATTGTTAAGTATTTTCAGTTCCATATTTTGAATACAAGGAAAACCTAAGTTTTAAAAAACTTAGGAAAATTGAGCAGTCACTGGGCAAGATAATGGTAGCATGAAGTCCAATGGTATTATTTTTCCACAACTCTTTTTCTAACAAATATGTTGATGCAAACTTTTGTCTTTGAAATGTAGGGTACACACTACTTCTTCTTCTTCTTCTTTTTGGATTCTGGAGATTGAACCTGGGGCATTTTACCACCGAGTTAAATCCTCAGTCCTTTTTATTTTTTATTTTGAGACAGGGTCTCACTAAGCTGCTTAGAGACTCATAAGGTTTCTGAGGCTGGCCTCAAATTTGCAATCCTCTTGGCCTCAGCCTCCTGAGTCACTGAGATTGAAGGTGTAAACCATGTTGCCTGGCTAGGGTACAGATTTTGTTTTTTGGTTTTTGGAACTAGGGATTGAACACATGGGTACTTAACCACTGAACCACATCCCTAGCCCTTTTTATTTTTGAGACAGGGTCTAAGTAGCTCGGGGCCTTGCTAAATTGCTGAGGTTGGCCTCAAACTTAAGATCTTTCTGCCTCAGCCTCCCAAGTTTCTGGGATTGCAGGTGTATGTCACTACTCCCAGTGGGCACAGACTTTTTTTTTGTATGCTGATTTTACTTCATTTTTTAATTTGTTCTTTTTTTTCTAGATATACATGACAGTAGAGTATATTTTGACATATATACATAGAATAAATATAACTTGTTCCAATGAGGATCCCATTATTGTCGATTCATTCTACTATCTTTTCTGTTCCTATCCTTTTTCCCCTTCCCTTCATTCCCCCTTTGTCTAGTCCAGTGATTTTTTTTTTTTTTTTTGTACTGATGTTTGAACTCAGGGGCACTTGACCACTGAGCCACATTGCTAGCCCTATTTTGTATTCTATATAGAGACAGGGTCTCACTGAGTTGCTTAGAGCCTTGCTGTTGCTGAGGCTGGCTTTGAACTCGCCATCCTCCTGCCTCAGGCTCCTGAGCTGCTGGGATTACAGGCATGCAACACCATACCTGACTAGTCCAATTAACTTCTATTCATCCCCTCCCTCGTTGTAGGTTAGCATCCACATATCATAGAGAACATTCTGCCTTTGGTTTTAGGGGATTGACTTATTTCACTTAGCATGATATTCTCCAGTTTCATCCATTTACTGGCAAATGCCATAGTTTCATTTGTCTTTATGAGCTACAACCTCAACCCCAGAGATTTTCTTCTTAATTATGCCAAGAAAAGTTTACCAAGTTGCTTTTGTTTCTAACAATAATAACAACAACAAAAATCAAAATGGCTGATTTTATAGTTCATAGAGTGCTTGCTTCATATGCATGAGGCACTACAGCACATAAAAATAGAAAAAAAAATCATTAACATAGCCATACCATTTAGGGAAGTAGAAGTCAGAAGAAAAATAAGATTTTCACTATAACGTGAACGCCTCACCCTCAAAATAAATCCTTGAGCCTATGATCAAGTGAGATAAACATTGTAGAAATGATCTGCAAACTCTTATATGCTATCATAATTTTAGCAGTTTTTATTAATTTCCTAAAGATTAATCAACTAATTAATGTCCACTGACCAAATTTTGTGCTTCAGCAAATATGTATGTATACAAAGTTGGTAACTTAAACAATTCTTTGTGTATATTTTTCATTCTCTTCTATTACTCAGGTTTCAATTTGACATAAATTGTGGAGTGTTTATGTGTTTTAGAACCCTCAGCATTATCTTTATATTACCAATAAACAAATACAGAATTTCTAAGGACATGGGGTTTAGCTGATTTTATGAAATTTTTTTTCACCTTCCCAGTATTTTAACATTTTAGCTTCAAAAAAAGCACTAATGTCTCTCTCTGGCTATTTCATAAGGAGTTCATTGCATAAAGAAGATCTTCTAAGTTACTCTAAATTCTGAGCGATGCAATTGGGTTTACTAAGCCATATTTTTTCTGTTCATAATCTGTCTTCTGCCAAGATTTTTATCTGGCATACTTTATGTGCAATTTTCATTAGAACAACAAAACCAAACAAATACAAAACCATGTAGTTCTTTGATGTATAAAAAACATCTACAGTTGGCTTCTCTGGGAGGAACCACTTCCATTCATAACCACCGATGTTTATCAGGATATACTCGTTGACAGGCATGAAAAATAAAAAGTGGGAAGTTCCCCGTAACCAAAATAAATCAACAACAACAAAAAGGTACAGATACTTAAATGATCCTTTCACAATACTTTCCTTCTACAATATACTTTTAGGACTTTAGTAGGTTACACACTAACCAAATAAAAAACAACTGGTATACACTCTCCTCAAAAGTGATAATGTTCCAAGGAAGTTTGACTTTATTTTTATATGAGTAATAAATTCACATGGTTCAAACTTTAAAAGAAAATCAACAGTGTTCAATGAAGTTTCTCTTCCATTCCATCTTCATCCATCTAGCTCCTCACCCAAAAGGCAACCAATATTATCCATTTCTAGGTAGCTTTCTAGAAAGAACATCAAAAAATGTGCATGTATCTGGGTGTTTCCTTCTTCCTTCATCTTCTTTTCTTTTTCTGGCATCAGGGATTGAATCCAGGGGTGCTTTACCACTAAGCTATAATCCCAGCACTTTTTACTTTTATTTTTTGAGACAAGGTCTTGCTAAATTGCTGAGGTTTTTGCTAAGTTGCTGAGGCTTGCCTGGAACTTAAGACCCTCTTATCATCCTCCCCAGGTTTACACCACTGGCTTCTTTCCACAATTGGTGTCACACAGAAGCTGGCTTCTTTCCACAATTGGTGTTACACAGTCTATCACTTTTACAGACTCTTAGGCATTTGTTCATTATCCCATGGTGTGAAAATAGGATTCTTCTTGTATCTGTTCTTTCATTGAACCACAATAGCTTCCTCAAGTACTATGAAAGAGTCTGAGGCAAGTAGACTTGGAAGGAAAGTACACAACCTTATACAGGATCCTGTCATGTGCATAATCACCCAGTTCCCATTACTGCCCTCTGAAGAGAAAATGGTTGTATAACGTGATTTCTGAAACAAACAGGGGTGAGGAGGTCTGGTGATGATGTGAGGAAACTGAACGGAAATATATGATTAAAATAGAAACTTTGTAATTGTTAAAAAAAAATCCAGTGAATGAGAAAAATTAACAAAGAATGAACCTTTAAAAAAATGTTTTTAGGGCTGGGGATGTGGCTCAAGCGGTAGCGCGCTCGCCTGGCATGCGTGCGACCCGGGTTCGACCCTCAGCACCACATACCAACAAAGATGTTGTGTCCGCCGAGAACTAAAAAATAAATATTAAAAATTCTCTCTCTCTCTCTCTCTCACTCTCTCTTTAAAAAAATGTTTTTAGTTGTAGATGAACACAATGCCTTTATTTTACTTTTTTTAAAATATGTGATGCTGAGGATCGAACCCAATGCCTTACACATGCTAGGCAAGTATTCTACCACTGAGCTACAACCCCAGCCCCAAAGAAAGAACTTTTCAACTGAAACTTTCTCACTAATGACCCTGATCTGCTAACATTTGCTAATTATTCTCAATCAAATTGTAAGAACTTGTATTTATCATATAAGTACTGCCATCTAGAGGACATGTAGAAATCATGGCATTTTGGGGATGGAGAAAAGTAATTGAAATTAAATGTCTGACATGCTATAAGATTTTTTCTTTTTTATACTAGGGATTGGATCTTGGGGTACTCTACCACTGAGCTACATCCTATTATCCTCAACCCTGTTTTTTAAATTTTATTATTTTTAAATGTTTTGATACTGGGGATTTAACTCAGGGGTGCGTTACCAATGACTCACATCCGCAGCCCTTTTTATTTTTTATTTTGAGACAGGGTCTTACTAAGTTGCTTAGGGCCTCACTGAATTGCTGAGGATGGCCTAGAACTCCTCCCTCAGCTTCCCAAGTGCCTGGGATTACAGGCCTATGCAACTGCAATGGGCCTTTGTTTTTATTTTGAGACAGAGTCTCACTAAATTGCTGAGGCTGGCCTCCTGCCTAATCTTTCTGAGCCACTAGGATTAGGTGTGAGCCACCACATGTGGTCCAAGTTCATGTCTTCATGCCCTTTTAAACAACTGATTTAGGGCTCATAATGTAGCTCAATGGTAGAGTGTTTGTCTAGCAAGCATGAAGCCCTGAGTTCAATCCCCAGCACTAAGAGAAAAAAAGAAAACAAACAAACAAACAAAAGCCTGCATTTATTCAAAGTTATATGTTTTCTTTTTATCACATAAAATGAAAGGGCAATACTATTCAATGAAATAGTTATTCGCTTTTAAAAATTAATATTGTATAGCTAGCACTTATGTTTTTAACATGTCTTTAAATTACCTGTTATATAACTATGGACAATGGAGAAAAAATAATTTTTAATTTTAAATTGGAATTTTAAGAAATATTTTCAATATGCTCAAATTCCTGCTTATTTAATTGTGTTATAAGATAAAAATGGAGCCTCTCTGAGGAAAAAAAGTCTTTGGGAGAAGTAAAAAGGGACTTTTATTTTAGGTGAGATTCCTCCTACCTAGGGAGATAAGAGAAAGGAGCAGTAAGAACATTCAAAGTTTATGGACTGGCTCAGATTTATGGTTGCAGCTGGAGAAGCCTGAATGAAGGTATCCCAGGCCACATGTGATTTTTATGCTCCCAAGGTAACATTATACCAACATGTTATACTGTCGTAACACAGCTTTAAGGTAAATAAGTCGAATCCATTAAAGTTAGTTTTTTTAAAAAATTTGTCCTAATTAGTTATACATGACAGTAGAATACATTTTGACATATTGTACACAAATGGAGTAAAATTAGTTTTTAGAATTAAAAGAAATCATCTTTGGTTGGATACCAAAGATAAACCAATATTATGAGGATAACAAGAATTTTTGTTTATTTAACCAACTACTTTTAACTGGGTATTAAATTTTAAACTCTCAGATCTCATCACAGTAAGGATGCCACACTTTGATAATAGAAAATAAGTGAGTACCAAGTTACAGTTAGATAGTCATTGCATAGTACAATGACTACTGATAA
Source organism: Ictidomys tridecemlineatus (assembly GCF_052094955.1). NCBI lineage: Eukaryota > Metazoa > Chordata > Mammalia > Rodentia > Sciuridae > Ictidomys > Ictidomys tridecemlineatus. Next base: position 79,588,960 of record NC_135481.1, read on the forward strand.
TGATAATATACTATATATTTCAAAAAAGCTAGAAGAAAGGACTGTGCTTTCAATCCAAAGAAATGATAAATGTTTGACATGATTATGCTGATTTGAACATTACACGATGTATACATGTATTGAAACATTAAGTGGTACTCCACAAATATGTGCAACGTTTTTGTCAATTAAAAATAAAAGATAAGTAGAAAAAAGGCAATATTGGTGACTATTTTCCCACCCATACTGCCTACTTCCAAAGTACTACTTTGTTACATTGTGCTATTTGAACAGTGTTGTGTGGATATGGAATTAACCCTTCTTCTTTCCCACACCTCAGTTCTAGTTACTGCAACCTAATTTAACTCATAACTCCAGATTAGATGTTTCTTTCTCCATAAGTCATTCTTTCACATCTCCTTTAGACAGAAATAGACTCCTTAAGCCTATGGTGTTTTTTTGTTTTGTTTTGTTTTGGTTTGGTTTGTGTTCTTTGCTTAAACATTTCTTACAGCCTTTGTAGATATGCTGCACATTAATTGGAACATTTAGGAGATTATAACATCCTTGACAAGGAAAGGAATTGCATTTTGGGGCAGGGGGTACTGGGGATTGAACTCAAGGACACTGTACCACTAAGCTACATCCCTCGTCCTGTGTGTGTGTGTGTGTGTGTGTGTGTGTGTGTGTGTGTGTTTGTGTGTGTGTGTGTGTTTAAAATTTGAGATAAGGTCTCAGTAAGTTGCAGACAGTCTTGCTAAACTGCTGAGGCTGGCCTCAAACTTGCCATTCTCCTGCCTCAGAATGTCAATAAACATTTAATGAATACTGAATGATACGCATCACAGTAAACCAAATAGTTTTTCTGAGAAACATCATGGCACAAAGATTAACAATAGAGGGTCTTTGTTAAATATTTCTTGATTATGAAAGCTAGAATCTGTGGTAATTACAATGAAATTACATATTTGAGCTGGTTATTTTTGTGAAAGTAATCACTGGTGTCATCACGTCACCAGCAGTCTAATGACAATCTAATGTTATAGCTTGTTGCAGCTTTGGTTAGGCTAAAGCCTGGCTAGGTGATGTACATGGAGCTAAACTTAAGCTCTTTATGTTTATTGATTTAGTTTCTCAGGGTTCTCCTCATTATAGGAGAAAAATTCTCTACCAAAGAATTCAAGCCCTCAGTAGATTTACACAGAGATCCTTGTAAATTTATGTATGTGATTTTTCATACAACATGAAATAAACCACAGCAGTTTCTCTTAAAACAATAAAGATTAGTAGATTTGGGAAAGAAGCACAGAAAAATTTTGTAGATATAGAGAATTTCTATACTAGCAAATTTGATACCAGCAAAACTTAAATGGAACAGAACACTGGATATGATCATGGATAGGTACAAACAATTAGCAGGCAAGGTAAAAAAGAAATAGATGAAAAGAGATCATTAATCTAAACCTGGACACAATAAATTTCTCACAATCCCACATATATTACAATAAACAAAAAGGAATTTGTAGTTAAAGATACACAAAAAGATTTAGATATAAACCACGTAATTTTGCTGGGGTTATAGCTCATTTGGTAGAGTGCTAGCCTCGCATGCACAAGGCTCTGAGTTCAGTCCCCAGCACCACAAAAAAATAAGTAAATAAATAAAATAAACCATGTAATTTTGAACTTGGGAAACAGGTAGGAGGACCAAGCAGACAAATACTAAGGGGGAGGTAACACTGTTGACCTAAACAGTTTTTGAGAAAGTTAGAGCTAAGAAGGTTAAGATATTTGAGAAAGTCCTTAACTAATTTAGTTAGTTGGTTTTTGAAAAATAACATTTCCCTAGAGGCTCAGGAGGCAGAAGCAGAAGAATCGCGAGTTCAAAGCCAGCCTCAGCAAAAGTGTGGCTCTAAGCAACTAAGTGAGACCCTGTCTCTAAATAAAATACAAAATAGGGCTGGGGATGTGGCTTGGTGGTCGAGTGCCCCTGAGTTCAATCCCTGGTATCACTCCCCCCCAAAATAATAACATTTCATGTTCATTAGATATTTTCTGGTATAAGCTGTAGCATTTTTCCCCAGTAGAAGAAAATAAATTGAAGAATCTGCTAATATAATGTTTAGGGCATAGACTATGAAACCAAATTTCTCTAATTCAGATTCTAGCTCTCTCATTTACTAGCTGTGTAACCTTAGGGGTATAACTTAACTTCTCTAAGCCTCAGTTTCCTCATCTCATTAGTGAAATGAGAACTGTTCCTATCTGACAGATTTGCTTGTATGACTTTGAACATATATGCCATGGTAAGCGCTATATGAATGTTTGCTAAATAAAATATGATAGTTTAAATGTTTATCTGATTCCCATGTTTGTATATTTATTTTATGTCTCCAGATATATAATATGATGACACTAGGTAAAAACTTATTTTTTTTCCTTGACTTTATTTTCTTTTTTTCCTTGACTTTATTTTCTGCCCTTATTTCTTTTCCCTATGATTTCTTTTCTTACCTACCTTGCCCTGGTACTGTGAACCCAAGGGTGCCCTACCACTGAGTTATATCCTGTGTCCCTCCACTTTTTAATTTTGAGAGAGAGTCTTGCTAAGGTGCTTAGGTTGACCTCAAACTTGGATTATCCTGACTCAGCCTCTCAAGTCATTGGCATTACAGGCAGGTACCACTGTGCTTGGTTTTCCCTGTGATTTCTAACTCTTGCTTCTATAATGCTAGCTAAAAGCTAAGTATCCAGGAAACAGTACACTTCTTGCCCAGGTTCAATTCTGTCATGCCTTTAGTAAAATGAGAGGGGAAGAGAGGAATATTATCATTTTCCCTATTAGATATATGCCACTAAGCATTAAAGCCAATGATGGGTAGAATTTGAAGTCTTATAAGACTATCTGAAAATAAACACAACTCACACACAGAGGTGCTACTGTGATATCTACATAGTAACAGTAGTACAGTCTTCTGATAATTTATCAGCAAAAAGTCAAGCAGATAGAAAGCAAGCTACTAGCCTCGTTCCTAATAATAATTTCCAGAACATGGATAATGAGAAAAGTAAATTTGTAAAGTTTACAGAAACAGTCAAGTATTACTGAAACTCATAACACTGAAAAGTAATGTTCTATTCTAGTATACTGTTGTGGTTAATGTACAGTGATGATTTCCTAATATAGATTACAAAACAGATATACACAATATACAATAGTAAAGGGAAATGTCACCTCTCCCAGCCTCAGGGGAAGGGTTTCATTCTGGTAAAAGTACAGCACCTGATAAACTGATACTATATTTATAATTTCATTTCTCAGAAAGCAGAGGAAACAACAAAGAGAACTGCTATTCAGAAGTATAATGATGGACAAGGAGGAAACTATAGGTGATTTAGGAGTGACAAGAGCTTTTAAAAAAGTGAGTATGTTTTCTAGCGTGGACTCTGTTAATAGCAAAGGAAGGAAACCTTTGGCATAGAAGAACCCTAAACCCTAAGAGAATAAATTTCAAAGTGTTCAGAGATAGGATGGGTGTAATTACAAGTCAGATACTGTAACCCAATGTAGAACTCAAGATAGATGTAAGGCCTTAAAAACAAAATTAAAATGATAATATAATTGATTATAATGAGGAAAATAGGAGGGAAAAACTAAAGGAAAAAAAACAGGTTGCAATACATTTATTAAAGGATAAAAGTTGGGCACGGTGGTGCATGCCTGTAATCCCTGTGGCTCAGGAGGCTGAGACAGGAGGATCACAAATTCAAAGCCAGCCTCAGCAATGGCGAGGTGCTAAGCAACTCAGTGAGACCCTGTCTTTAAATAAAATACAAAATAGGGTTGCAAATGTGTCTCAGTGGTTGAGTGCCCCCTTCAATCCCTGGTACCCACCCCCAAAAAAGGATAAATGAAAAGAGTGGTATAAACTCACTATAATATCAGGAAAGTTAATGCTGTACTTTTACCAGAATGAAATTATTTTTTCCTTACCCCATTGACCATGTTTTTTGGTTTTGTTTTGTTTTCCTTATAGGTTCTAAATTTAGAGGTGAACAAATGAAAGAATTAGAAACTCATCTTGGGAACCAAAATGTTACAGAGGTGGTCTATGTTAAAGTCTTAGCAGAGCCATAATAGGCAATTTTGTGGCCAAAAGAATGGTCGGTAGAAACCCTAAAATTGGGGCATGCTAACTTGGGTTAAAGGTGCTAGATGATTTATAAAAATTGGGGAGATAAGGTTGGCACCTCTGGTAGATCTGGGTGATATTCCATATTTCTTTCAACTTCTCCCTAAGGTAATTGTAACTGTCGAGCTTTTTGCTGGTTTTATTGTATATGCTTGTATTTTTGCTTCTTGATTTTTTTTGTTTGTTTTTGGTGGTACTGGGGATTGAACCCAGGAATGTGCTATCACTATATTATATCCCCAGCCATTTTTATTTTAAGACAAGTGTCTCACTAAGTTGTCCAGGCTGGCCTTGAACTTTTGATCCTCTTGCATCAGCCTCCTGAGTCACTGGGATTACATGTGTGCACGACCGTGCCCAGCCATTTCTTGAGTTTTGCTTTGAGGTTCTGAATATCTGTAGTACTGTTGGGATACAAACCAATTTTTAGGCCATTCTTTCCAATGATTGGTATTTGGATTTTTATTGAATAATGTCTCTTAAATCTTCCATCTGGTTTTTGGTGAACATGGTCCTTTCTTCCATGTATGTTTCTGGTGTTTGTTTTTAGTGAGTCTGGCATACATTGCTCTCTGTTGTTCATGTGTTCAGGTCTAGTGACCAGTTATTGTTATTATGAACAACAAAAATCTTTTGAAATGTTTAGAAAAGTTAGCATATTAAGAAATGATTAAAAGTAAATGATTAAAACCATGCTCAGGTTGAAAATTCTAGAAAAAAGACCAAATGGGAAAAGAAATATAAATACGTAGCTCATTGGTAAAGCACTTCTGGGTTCAATCCCCAGTACAGATGTACATACATACATATGCACACACATACCTGTATAAAGTATGAAAACAAAAAGCACAACAAAAGAAAAAAATAAAATTTGACTCATCAAAATTAAAGACTTGTACTTCAAAAGTCACTTTCAAGAAAGTGAAAAGACAACTATAGAATGGAAGAAAATTTTAACAAATCATATATCTGATAAGGATGAAGTATCCAAATATATAAAACTTCTTACAACTCTTATTAAAAAAGAAAATATTCAGTAGATGAATGGATTAGAAAATGTGGCATATATATACAATGGAATATTACTCAGCAATAAAAGAGAATAAAATCATGGCATTTGCGGGTAAATGGATACAGTTGGAGAAGATAATGCTAAGCGAAGTTAGCCAATCCCAAAAAACAAATGGCGAGTGTTTCCTCTGATATAAGGTGACTGACTCATAGTGGGGTAGGGAGAGAGAGCATGGGAAGAATAGACAAACTCTAGATAGAGCAGATGGGTGGGAGGGGAAGGAATGGGGAAAGGGATTAGCAATGATAGTGGAATGTGATGGACATTATTATCCAAAGTACAGGTATGAAAACATGAATTGGTGTCAACATAATTTATATACAACCAGAGATATAAAAAAATAATAAAATAAAGGTACAAAAAAGTCACTTGAGGTACCACTTCACCCTTATTAGGATGACCATAATAAAAAAGATCATAACAAGTGTCAGCAAGGATATAGAGAAACTGGAACACTCACATACTGCTGGTGGGAATGTAAAATATTGTGGTCCTTTGTAGAACCATGTAGTGGTTCTTCAAAAAGTAAAAGAGTTACACAGATACGATGGTACATGCTCATAATGCCAGCAACTTGGGCGGCTGAGGAAGAGGATTCAAAGTTTGAGGCCAGCGAATTTACTGATATAATACCTTGAAACAAAAATTAAAAGGGCTGGGGATGTAGCTTACTGGTAGAGAGATGACCTAGCATGCATGAGGCTCTGGTTTCAATCATCATTAATGCTGTAAAATCACAACCACCAACAACAATCCAAAAGCAAAACAAAGAATTACCCATATGACCCAACAAATCTATCCCTGGTAGATATCTGAGAGAAAGAAAAAACACATTTATACACACAAACATGCACACAAATGTTCACAGCAATAATACACATGAGAGTTAACAAGTAGAAATAACTCAACTGATGAACAGATAAATAAAATGTGGCACATATAATATTATCTGGCAATTAAACATATCATCTGGCAATTATAATAAATGAAAGACTGAAACATAGTACAATACAAATGAACTTTGAAAACTTTATGTTAAGTGAGAGAAGCCTGAAACAAAACTTTACATATAATGAAATTCCACAAGATGCCCAGATAGGTTAATCTACAGAGATGGAAAGATTAACAGTTGTCTAGGAATAGAGAAGGTTGGGGAAAATGGGGAGGCACTGTTAAAGGGTATGGGGTTCTTTCTTTTCTTCTTCCCTCTCTCCCTCCCTCTTTTCTTTTTCTTCTTCTTCCCCCTACCAATTTTTTTTTTTTTTTAGTTGTAGATCCTTTATCTTATTTCTTTTTATGTGGTGCTAAGGGCCGAACCCAGCACCTCACATGTGCCAGGCAAGCGCTCTACCACTAAGCCACAACCTCAGCCCTCTCTCCTTCCCTTCTTTACCTTCCTTTTCAAATGGTACTGGATCTACATTCCCAATTCCTTTTTTTTTTTTTTTTTTTAGTTTTAGATGGACAATACTTTTATTTATTTATCTTTATGTGGTGCTGAGACTCGAACCAAGTGCCTCACACATGCTAGGCACTGAGCCACAACCCCAGCCCGGCCAATTCTTTTTAATTTTTTTTTTTTTTGAGACAGGTCTCACTAATGTGCAGAGGCTGGACTCAAATTTGTGATTTGCTAGCTTCAACCTCCCAAGTTGTTGGGATTATAGGTATGTGCCACCATGCCCAGCTTGGGGTTTCTTTTGGAACTAATGAAAATATTATAGGGGCTGGGGATGTGGCTCAAGTGGTAGCGGGCTCATCTGGCATGCGGGCGGCCCTGGTTCGATCCTCAGCACCACATACAAACAAAGATGTTGTGTCCACTGAAAACTAAAAAGTAAATATTAAAAATTCTCTTTTTTTTAAAAAAGAAAATATTATAAAACCAATGGTGGTGATTGCTATACAACTCCATAAATATACTAAAAACCACTGAATTGTATAATTTATTTATTTCTAATTTTTTGTAATACTAGGCAAATGCTAGGCAAATGCTCTACCACTGAGCTACACACCCAGCCCTTTTTATTTTTCAGGCAAGGTCTTGCTAAATTGCCCAGGAGGGTCTTGAATTTGTGATTCTACTGTTTCAGACTTTTTAGTACCTGGGATTTCAGGCATGGACCACTGCACTCAGCAAATTGTATAATTAAACTATGTGAATTTTATGATATGCAAATTATATTCTCAACAAAAGTATTATTAAAATAAAAAGTGATTATGACTGTAAAAAAAAAGAATCTTTGCTTTTAGCCTACTTCAGAGACTAAGAACCTTAAAATATTTAGTTTTTGACTCAGAAATTTGAACACATTTATCTATAATATTTGAATGTAAGATAGTCTTCACAGAATTATTTTTAATATTAAAAACCTGTAAACAGCATAAATATTGAACAATGGAAAAGTGGTTATGTAGTCATTACAAATGATGATTTCCAAACTATTAATTCTGTGGAATAGGTCTCACCAGATAGGAGAAGACAAAAACAAATCTAAATATTTATGTATATATTGTCTCAAATTTATAGAAAGAAATTGAAACTATATTAAAAAAATGGAAATACACTAAAATGTTAAATCTGGCTATATTTGGGTAGTAAGATTATGTTTATTTTTTATTTTCTTCTTTAAAAATTCTTTATTTTCCCAAAGAAACACACACTTTTGTAATTAAAAAAAAACAAAACTTTAAAAAATAAAACATCATTGGTCTGGCTGGGCATGGTGGTGTGTACCTGTAAGCCCAGAGACTCAGGAAGCTCTAAGACAGGAGGACTGCAAGTTCAAAGCCATCCTCAGCAACTTAGCGAGGTCCTAAGCAACTTAGTGAGACCCTGTCTCAAAATAAAAAAAAATAGTTAAAACAGGGCAGCCCTGGGTTTAATCCGCGGTACTAAAAAAAAAGAAAAAAAAAAGAATTGGTCTATATGACTTCATTTAAATAAATTGAAAGAATGAAACATTACTTCTCATAGATTGGGAGTTTGAAGATTACAATATTATGCCAAGATTCTACTTCTGGGGGCTGGAGATGTGGCTCAAGTGGTAGCGAGCTCGCCTGTCATGTGCAGGGCACTGGGTTCCATCCTCAGCATCAAATAAAAATAAAATAAAGATATTGTCTCCACCTAAAACTAAATAATAATAATAATAATAATAATAATAATAATAATAATAATAATAATAATAATAATAATAAAAGATTCTAATTCTATTCAGTTTCTTTCAAAAAAAATGCTGAAGCACTAAGAAATACCATAGCACCCTCTTTTGGAAGAAATGCATTTTTTCTTCACAGGGAGCCTGCTTGAATCACTGTTTTCAGAACTGAGTCTTTTTTTTTTTGGTGGGTAGGGGTACTAGTATTGAACCCAGGGATGCTTTGCCACTCAGCTATATTCCCAGTCCTTTTTATTTTTTATTTTGGGACAGGGTCTTGCTAAGTTACTTAGGGCATAAGTTGCTGAGGCTGGCCTTAAACTTGTGATCGTCCTGCCTCAGCCTCCCAATTCACTGGGAGTACAGGCAAATGCCACCCCAACCAACTTGAAAGAGTTTTTAGAAATTATTAAATCAGTTCTCCTAATTTTATACATAAGGGAACCAGTTCAAAAAGGAAAAGAGACCATCCAAGATCACAAAAGGACAAAACAACAGAGCTGGAAATGAAGTCTCATATTGGATCCTAAGCAAACTTTATTTTTTTTTTTTTGGATCTTCCTATTCTTCATTCAATAAACATTGTTACAATAAAAAATATTAATGCTCTCTCAATCTTCAATAGTCTGAAAGCCTATATTCAAAAGGCACTCCAGGCATCCAGCTATTTAAAAGTTGAATTTTAGAAAAACATGTCCATTCTTGCCAATTGCTTGATAAAAATAAGAGTAAGAATTTGTGAAACTTCACAGCTTTTGCATTTGTCTATTAATAGTAATCTACAAAGGAGCAACAGGGATCTTGCAATAAGTGGCCTGAGGTGATTTGTGAAAAATGCTTCTGTTTAATTGATCCAGAAAACACCACAAAATCGTGGAAATCAAGAGGTTCTTATCTTCCTGTTCACTTTAAGAATACCCCTGAACTGCCCAAGCAATCAAGGTTATGCATATTAACAAAGCCACCAAATATCTGCAACATTACATAAGAAGCATTCCACTGTTAGCAATGATGGAATGGTGCCCAGGCCAAACAGTGGGATTGAACACAGGGTTGGTGGCTCAAAAAAAGTACTAAAAGGGCTGGGTGTGGTGGCACACAGCTGTGTAATCCCAGTGTCTCAGGAGGCTGAATCAGTAGGATCAAAAGTTTGAAGCTATACGGGGTAAAGTTGGGAGTTCATAACCCACTTGAATCAAACTGTGAAAGATGATGTATTAAGAACTGTATAATGTTTTGAACGACCAACAATAAAAAAAAAAAAAGTTTGAAGCTAGTTTGGGCAACTTAGCAAGACCCTGTCTCAAAATAAAAAATAAAATGGGGATCTAACTTAGCGGTATAAGGCCCTCAATCACCAGCACTGCAAACAAAGAAGAGTGTTGAATAATTTCCTGCTTACAAATACAGAATGTAATGTTGAACTTAAGAGTTTAGGTGTAGGTTCTCTGGTCATTCATTGAACATATTCAGGGGAACAAAGCATCCAAGATGAGCTGCTATGCTAAGAACACACAGTTATATTAACTCATATATGAGTTCCTCCTGCCACAATGAAATGACCCTCATTGAAAAGGAACAATTTTTCCTAAACCAGACGGGGAGATTGCACAGAAGAAAAAAATATCAAGAAGAAACTAAAGAAACAAAAACTTATGGCATGGAAATAAACGCAGCATAAAATAAATGCAAATAAAAATTTTAAAAAAGGTAATGAGACAAAAGTAAAATCATTCCATTTAATTTGAGGAAACAAATCTTAATGAGAATATTTTCCTAGCGCTTCTTAGAAAATAGGTGACCATAAAATTGACCATATAATTGACCTAACGTACCAGGACATTACTATGGAGTAAAGTTCTACAATTCTATTATTTAGGCAAGTTTAAGAGTGACTATTCATAAAAACAAAACAAAACAAAACAAAAAACAATACATAAGTCGTTTCCAAAAACAAAATAAGAACTGTCATTTAGCTTTATCCTCCTCTATTCTTTGATCTGAATAGTAGTACCAATGCTTCCCTGATCGTATTCTTTGAAAAAACATCCAATTGTCCTCTTCTTTGGAGATGATTGACAAAAAAATTTTGACAAACAATGAGTACAGAATAATGTGTGGTTTTGGTCATCACCACCATTAATAGTCTTTAATAGTGGGCTGGGCACGGTGATGTACATCTGTAATCCCAATGGTTCAGGATACTGAGGCAGGAGGAATGTGAGTTCAAAGCCAGCCTCAGCAAAAGCAAGGTGCTAAGCAACTCAGTGAGACCCACTCTAAATAAAATACAAAAGAGGGCTGGATATGGCTCAGTGGTTGAGTGCCCCTGAGTTCAATCTCCAGCACCTTCCCCCCCCCCAAAAAAAAGTTCACCAGTTTCCCTATGGCACCTGAGTCAATTATTTGTGTGTGTGTGTGTCTGCACACATGTCTGTGTATATATGTACATGAATATGTATATATATTTATCAATCATCCTACAAATAAGAGTAAAACAGAGTATTTGTGTGTGTGTCTGTGTGTGTATAATGCAAGGAGATATGTACATGAGACCTACTGTGACTTTTTATATTAAAAAAAACTGAGGACAGACGGTTTGGCTCTTTATTTTAGAAGCTTTGCAGGCATATCTTAGTATTCCAAATACCTAGATAAATTTATTTATCTAATATCTAAACTAGGCAACATTTTAGGTATTTCTAGTTAGTCACAAGTGTTGATATTCAAGATTATTGATACTTATCAACATAGGTCTCTTGTAAAATTCAGCCACTCTTAGAATACTAGCTATTCTTGCTACCCTGCTGACTTCTTTATGAGCTGATCAATCCTAACTATAAGCTAAAAGTTAAAAACAAAACAAAATCAATCAAGATGCATCCAAAAATCAGATATTTTGGATGACTTTTGACTTTTCTTCAACTGATTTCTGGATGAAATATAATTGTAAGCAGAGAATGAGATAAAGCTTCTTTACTATCCATATTGAATAAATATTTTGTTAATGAAGAAAAGAAGAATATAGATGTGTTTTGACATTTAATTTACATGCTATACATAGGAATATTTTCTAATAATATAGTGTAAGATCTTTCTTTTAGTCAAATAAAGTAAAAATTTAATTTATAACATCTAGTTAATTTCTCTTTTTTTCCATTCATGTGTGTATGCGCAATTTTATGGGTTTTAATCATCTCCACTATCAGGATATAGAATAATTTTATCATTAATTTTTATAATTTTGTTCTAGTTAATATTTTTCCTTCCTTCTCTTTCTTTTCTTTTTGAGACACTGAAGATTGAACCCAGGGGGACTCTATCACTGAGCTACATCCCCAGCCCTTTTTATTTTGAGACAGGGTCTCGCTAAGGTCTTAGGCTGGCCTCGAGCTTGAAATCCTCCTGCCTCAACTTTCCAAATCGCTGGGATTACAGGTGTGTGCCACCCACCATGCCCAGCTGTGCTGGTTAATATTTTAATACTAGAGTGTATTTTTATAATATAAATTTAAAAGATCTTATCTATTTTAGAGAGTGCTCTAGGCAAGTTAAGAGATGATAAACTGGGGAGGGGTATGAAGTTAGAGGGAGGACAGACAGGTAATAAAATAATTCAACATTACTATAGGAAATGCAATTCAACTGAATAGAGAAGCTAAGAAATCAAGAGAAATTATTAAAGATAAAAAATCCTGGGATGGGATTGTGGCTCAGCGGTAGCACGCTTGCCTAGCATGTGTGAGGCACTGGGTTTGATTCTCAGCACCACATACAAATAAATAAAAATAAGGGTCCATCAACAAATAAAAAAAATATTTAAAAAAAAATCCTAAGAAGTTTCAGACAAAGTATAAACTAAAAGTGACCACAATACGAAAGGGTATAGTTAGGGTTTGCTGTGATAACAAACATCACTAAGTAGTAGCCTCTCCATTAATCTGTGATTTTATTTTTTAATTTTTTTTTGGTACTGGGAATTAAACCCAGGGGCACTTAAATACTGAGCCATATCCCCAGCCCTTTTGAGACAAGTTCTCTCTATGCTGCTTAGGGCCTCACTAAGTTGTTGAAGCTTGCCTTGAACTTTTGATTCTCCTGCCTCAGCCTCCTGAGTCACTGGGATTACAGGCATGTACCACCATATGCCTGGCTGTTGTTTTACTTTCTATGGTTTTTTAACCTGTGGTCAATTTTGGTACAAAAATACTAAATAAAAAAATTCCATAAACAAACAATTCATAAATTTTAATTTGTGTACCATTCTGAGTAACATGATGAAATCTTGTGATAGAACCAAAAGAGACACTGTCCATCCTAAACCATGTGTGGGAGGTTCTGGAGCAAAACACAGACTAAAAGAGCTCACCAAACATTCTGGAAGTCTTAAAATACATGAGTCAAACATTCATTTGACATTTTTTTTTTGTATCTACCACATGCCAAACACTGTGAATACAATGGATGTTGAGGTTTCTAGAGCAAAAAAACATTCCCTGTTATCAAGGATCTTAAGATTAGATAACTGCAATTTTGTGACTGGTGCTATGACAGATGATAGCAGGATGCTCAGAGAGCACACAGGAGGGGCCAAGCGCCCTGACCTAAGAAGACTTGATGGGGATGAGAAGGTGGGTTTTGGAAGACCTCCTGGAAAGACTCCCAAACTGACAAGTGCATGCAAGAAGTAATAAGACAACCTAAAGAAGCAGTATGTACAAAGGTACCAAGTCACAGTCACAGCACAAGCTTGAACTGGTTGTAAACTGAGTACTTTCTACTTCAAAACCACGTTGACATCTAATTACCCCCCCCCCCAAAAAAAAATCATTAGTAACTTTAAGACAGGATCACACTAAACTTCCTTAGGGTCTCATTAAATTGCTGAGGCTCACTTTGAACTTTCGATCCTCCTGCCTCAGTCTCCCAAGTCTCAGGGATTACAGGCCTGGGCCACCCTCACTGACTTTCACTTTCATTTCTGAAGCAGCTTTTCTCTGTTAATAAAGACAAGGAAAGTTGGCAAGGTACACAGAGAAAGGAAATAATAAGTGTAATTAAACTTAAAATCTGGCATCAGAAAACCTGGGTTTGACCTTTATTAGCTGTGAATTTATCATGCACAAATTTCTTGACTCCTCTGTTTCTATATCTGTAAAAGAAAAGTAACAGCTTATATAGAACTGTTGTGAGGATTAAATAATATAATATATATATGGTACTCAGAAGAGGTATTGGCACATGAAAAATTCTTAATACATGTTAGATAAAACTAGGAAAAAGCACCTGGTGGCTCATGCCTCTAATTCCAGGGACTTGGGAGACTATGGCAGGAGGATCCCAACTTCAAGGCCAGCCTCAGAAACTTAGTAAGACTATCTCAAAATGAAAAATGAAAAGGGTTGGGGACTTAGCTCAGTGGTAAAGTGCCCCCTGGTTCAATCTCTAGTACTCCCCCAAACAAACAAGAACAATAAAACCTAGGGAAAAAGAAAAGACAACACGGCCATTATGAATAAATTAACTGGAAACTCCATAATAGCTTTTATGTGTGTAGGAGGGTTGAACCCAGGGTCACTTTACTACTGAGTTACTTCCCTAGCACCTTCTAATTTTTAATTTGAGATAGAACCTGCTAAGTTGCTGACACTGGCCTCAACTTAAAATTCTTCTGCCTCAGCCTCCCAAATTGCTGAGATTACAGGAATTAATATTTCTGAATAAAAGACAGAAAAATTAGTTTGAGCCATAGGAAAATCTAAGAAATATTACTTGCAGTTTCTGTACAATTAACATGTCAATAATGATTTGTCTTCTATTGTAGACATTTGTCTTTTTTTTTTTTTTCTTCTGGTTCCCCCTAACAATTTAAAATACTCTTAAAGGATAGAGACTATGCTTCTTTCACCTTTGTAGTCTTTTCTTTTTTGGTGCTGGGGATTTAACTCAGCATTGTCCATGCTAGGCAAATGCTCTAACGACTGAGCTATATTCCTATAGCTGCACCTCACATAGGCCTTTAAACAAGGAGGATATAAAAATATTTAACAAATAAAATGATTAAAATGTTCAGATCAATGTAGCTGGCATAAGTGGAGACAAAAAATAAAAAGAGCTTGGGAGGTAGCTCATAATAAATTTAATGTCTTTGTGGCAGAGCAATCTCAAAAATACATGAAAATCATGTGATTAAATGTGATTTATTAGAAATTGAACAGTGTTCTTACGAGGAAACCTTGTGACTAGGGAGGCAGAAATCTTGAAGTATACCTTCAATTTGAGCCCATAAAATTAAACATTAAGTCTTGTGGTCTCACTGACCCATTTTTCTTTTTTAGTAGAAAAACATTTTTTTCTCATTTCTTTCACAGATCATCTCCCAACACCACTTTCCAGTAACATTACCATGTGACAAAAATATCACCTTTAACAAAGATTTAAAGAGGAAAAAAAATTAAAAACAGGTAAGTAAGCAGAGTATTACCTAAAAAATAAGCTGCTTCTCTGCAGGAAGTTATTTGTGGTTGCTAGATTAAAGGAGATAATGGATAACATTTGTGAAATATAAAACTCAAGATAACTACATATGATGTACATATTCAATAGTTCAAAATTTAATAAACCAATTCAATAAATAATCTTAGGATGCTTTTGCTTTATTTTCAAAGCAGAATTTTTGTTATTATTGCCCAGTATAGTAATAAAATTATCAGTTTTGTTCTTTTCTTTTTTGGTAGTAGGTATTTAACCCAAGGGCACTTTGCCACTGAGCTATATCTCAAGCTCTTTTTATTTTTTGAGACAGGGTCTTGCTAAGTTGCTGAGGATGGTCTTAAACTTGCCATCCTTCTGCTTCAGCCTTCCCAAGTCACTGGGATCACAGGCATGAGCCACCATGCCTAGCCAAAATGATCAATTCTATCAAAACAATATCTTTAGACCAAAATCTGAATGTTATTAATGGTAAATCAAGCCAAACTAAGTAAGGTTCAAATTCACATAACATGTAACTTCTTCACTTGTATAGACTAATCCTACAAAACATTTTACTATCTAAAATTACTTTTTAATTTATTCTAAAAGAAAACAAGAAAGCACTAAAAAAGTCAATTATGAATATCTGTATGGCTTCTCACGCAACAGGTAAATAGTAATTGGTGACTTTAAAAATTCAGAAGACAATTATGCTTTAAGTCCATTTTCCCCCAAGTATATTTTGAAGGACTAATATATCCTTTAAGATACTTGGAAAAATTTCCATAATCAAATAATATATACTCTCTTGAAAATATATCTGCACATAATGTATTCTCTTTTCCTTTATACTTCCATTTTGAAGCTAATTCCTCAATGTGTGCTTTGGCCTTTATCAATTTCCACCTTCTCAGATACCCTACAGCATCATTCATACTCCTTTGCTCTTACACTACCAGCTGCAATTCCTCATGTGGATATTTTTCATTTGTTTTCAAACACCCTTTTTTGACCACACACCTTATCCCCTTCTAGATGCTGATCTACTTCTGTCCTTTTTATGTTCTCAATTTCCTTCACTCCTCAACTCACTCCAATCTGGCTGCTGGCCCTTTCACCTCCATAGCTCACTCTATAATAGTTACCAATCATCTCCATACAACAAAATCCAGTAATATTTCCAAATGTTTTTTCCCCGTGATAGTTCTGCAATATTTTACAATATTGCAGAGTCTCTTTTGACACACGCTTCCCTGGGCTAAAAAAGTCAATTAACTACTCTTCTAGTTTACCTCCAATCTCTGTAGTCATTACTTTGTCTTCTTTGCAAGCTCATCATCTTCTACACAAAAGTACTAGAGTTCCTTCAACCTCAGTCTGAGAATTTTCCTTTCTCATTCCATACAATTTATCACCCACATGCTTGAGTTAAAATTTTCTCTCTTCTGCTTAGTCCCCTCTTCTGAACTCTACGTCAAAATGTCCACAACCTATTAAGAATTTGCTTTTACTCCCTCAAGGCATCAAACTCAACACATCTAAAGCCAGCCCCCTAAATCTTCCCTCTAGACTTCCTTCAATCTCTCAGTTTGGCATCATCATTCATCTAGTAAAACACACCAGTGTCTTGATGTCATTCTTGGTTGTGTTTTCTTTTTTTTTTTTTTTCTTTTTTTTAATCTTTTTTTTCCTTTTTTTTAAAGGGTGAGAGAGGAGAGAGAGAGAGAGAGAGAGAGAGAGAGAGAGAGAGAGAGAGAGAGAGAGAGAGAAATTTTTTAATATTTATTTTTTAGTTTTCGGCGGACACAACATCTTTGTTGGTATGTGGTGCTGAGGATCGAACCCGGGCCGCACGCATGACAGGCGAGCGCGCTACCGCTTGAGCCACATCCCCAGCCCCTGTGTTTTCTCATTTACACTTACCCCATCTGGTTCATTACCAAATTCTCTTCATTTTACTATCTCTATTGGAGATTCATTCCCTTGCCATCAAGTCACAGTCTCTCCTTCTCTAAATCTTTTTGTCATTCTGTGCTTCATTCTGGTTGAATATCTCAGCATTAACTTCCATTTCATAAACTCTCTTTCACTGTGGCCAGTCTTGTCTTTATCATGTTTATTTCAGTGACTATTTTTAATTCAAGATTTCTGATTCTTTCAAATGTTTGTTTCTTTTCACTTGTCTTTTTTTCATGTTTTATTACTTATCTTACATGAATTCATTCATTTGTATCTGAGCATATTCAGCAAACTTCAAAATATTTGAAGCTTAGAATTCATTTCATCTCTAAATTTATGTTTTAGTTGTTCATTTGTTGGTTGTCTTTCTTAGTGTTAATTTCTTTATATTTTGGAATTTTGGTTTGCAGACTTATTTTCATTTTGAGGGAAACTTTGTTTATTTCTCTATTTTATATTCTTTCTCTTAATTTCCTAAAAGTTTTAGGATTACTCTCCTTCCTCGTTCCTAAGTCCTGTTGACTTGGGGTCTCTGTAACAGATCTAGTCACTGGCAAGTTGCTACATCATTTCTTATGTCTTCATTCCGGAATTTATAAGCAGTTACAAGCAATACCTCAAATGGTAGTTAAAAGTTTTCTTTCTTACTACAGCCTCTGTTGTCATTTTGAGAAACTCCACTCTTACTTTAAGCAATAAATCTTTAAGCAACCGTTTCTGATGTGGCATACAATTAGACTGTATTACCCCAAGGCAACTGAATTCCCTACTTCCATTCCTGTTCCAAGACTCAGAACTAAGCAGGCCTATGGTTTTGGCCCTATCAAGACAAGGCCCTGCCCTGCCTAGCCCTATCCTGGGGATAGAATTGAGAACACTACCACTAAGCTATATAACTAGCCCTTTTCAATTGTTTGAGACAAAGTATTCTTAAATTAGAGGCTGGCCTTGAACTTTCAATCCTCCTGCTTTAGCCTCCCTAGGAGCTGGATTATAGGTACATTCCACTATGCCTGGCTCTACTCAAAATTTTATATTTCCAATATATTATTTTTGAATGTGGCTATAATTTATGTTTTTTTTTTTTTTTTTTACATTTCATCTATCATCACTACATATTTAGTATACAGATGGTACATCAAAGTGTGAGCTTATGGAATCATTTCCAGTCTATTCCACCCAATACTGGAGGACTGGAAGTTGAGAAGTACTGCAACCAGCTTTGGCTCCTAGCCACAAAGGCTGGCAGCTAGGTTAGGAACACAGAACACTGGACTTAACAACCTTCCAGCCCTCAACACAAGGGTTACACGGCCAAAAATAAATAATAAGAATGAAATCCCAGGGGCTGGGGTTGTAGCTCAGTGGTAGAGCACTTGCCTCACATGCACGAGGCCCTGGGTTTGATCCTCAACACCACATAAAAATAAACAAATAAAAATAAAGATATTGTGTCCATCTACAACTAAAAAATATTTTTTAAAAAATAGAATGAAATTCTATCCCTGCTAACAGTTTTGACCACTTCAGTGGAAACAAGCCCTTTATTTCTCATTAAGATTTTTTTCTTTCTTCTCATGTCATTTTTTTCCTCTGTATTCCCCGCACTTTTTTTCCCTCTTCTTTTTTTTAAATATTTTTTTAGTTGTAGATGGACACAATATATTTATTTATTTATTTATTTATTTATATGTGGTGCTGAGGATTGAACCTAGAGTCTCTCGCCCATGTGAGGCAAGCACTCTATCACTGAGCTCCAGCCCTCCCTCTTCTTTAAAATAAAAAAAAATTAACTTAAATTTTTAAAAAAAGTCATTACTTTTTACTTTTTTCTATTCTGCAAGATTTAGGGTGTGTGTGTGTGTGTGTGTGTGTGTGTGCACGCCTGCATGCATATGGTATATTCTCACTGTGCAGACAGGTTAAAAAAATACGTGTACCTGAATATAATTTTACTTTATTTTAATTACTTTCTTCTTCAGCTGTTTATTATTTAGCCTTGGTTTGACTTAGATGGGATAAAATTATACATGGCTTTGAGTTGTTTTGATCTTACATTTGCTTGTTTATTTGTGCCTTGGATTTTGTCCCACTTTTTTTTTAATAGTTATTTTTTAGTTGTAGCTGGATACAATACCTTTATTTCACTTATTTATTTTTATGTGATGCTGAGGATCGAACCCAGGTCTCACACATGTGAGGTGAGTGCTCTACTGCTGAGCACAACCCCACCTGGATTTTGTTCCTCTTATTGTCCTTTCTTCATTCTTTCCACAGTAATAGTCAAATTTTACTATTCCCTCTTCCTCTCTTTTATTTTTTATTGCTTTTAGTTAATTTTTGATTCCTCCTTATTTACAGCCAATATCTGCTACCTATCTCCTGCCTCTTCTCTGTTCAGTTTTTTAAATGTTTCAGTTTTTTTCTCAACTTCCTACCCTATTTTGCTTCACTTAAGAAACTGTAATCACACTATGTAATAGAAATATATAGTTTATGTAATTCCTACCCCATTCATGCTACCATGATTATTAATACAATGGATGATGTAGCAGACACCTGCTGTCTAATGCCTGATCTAGTTCACAGTTTTTTTTTTTTTGTTTGTTTGTTTTTGTAAGCAGCAAAGAGGTGTTTATTGTGAGCTAGCTTGGTCCTCCACTCACACAAAGCACACAGCAACTGGTGATGCTGAGAGGCCTAGTTCACAGTTTTTTATTATTGGTACTAATATTAAACACCGACCCCATTGTTACAGTTTGGATGCGAGGTGTCTCTGAAAAAATCATGTGTAAGACAATGCAAGAAGGTTCAGAGAAGAAATGATTGGGTTATGAAAGCCTAAACCTAACTAGTGAATTAATCACCTGATGGGATTAATTGAGTGGTAATTGAAGTCAGGTGGGGCACTGAGGGTGTGGCTCTGGGGTATATATTTGTATCTGGCAAGAGGAGATCTCTCTCTAATTTCTAATTATCATGTAAGCTGCTTTCCTCTGCCACATTCTTCTGCCATGTTGTTCTACCTTACCTAGAGACCTGGGGAATAAAGCTGGCGTCTATGGATCGAGACCTTTGAAATTGTGAGCCCTCAAATAAAATTTTCCTCCTCTACACTTGTTTTGTCATAGCAGTGAAAAAGCTGATTAAAACATCCATCAATATTATATAGGTGGTAATTAAGTGTAATAGATGTCAAAGTAAACACTGGACATTTATCTTAAGGCAATACATCTGTTGCTAACATTAGTGCTAGCTAATATTAGTACTTCCTCTACGAGTGGCTGGAAAGTGACTGGGAAACTTAAAGTTCATAGAGTAGAGATCCTGCTGCTAAGCTATACACACAACTCAGTCAAGTAACAGTGAATCATAACCCACACATGAATTAGTCCCGCTTGAGTCTCAACATTACTTCTACACATAGAATTGGGGAGAGAAAAACTCCAAAGCAATAACCAGGCCCCAGGAAGAAACAACAGGAGGGAGAACATTTTGGACATCAATATCAAAAACAGAGAGAAGCCCCAGAACAAAAAGGATAACTACACACAAATGGACACATACAAAAGAGAAAGAAACATCCATCCCAACTGATGATGCACAAAACCAAACCCTCTGAAAATGTGAGGAAAAAGGCAAACAAATCTCCCTCCAAAATTCACAATCCCCCAACAAAGGATCCCATAGATATGGAAGTATATGAAATTACAAAGAATATAAAAAACTTGATTATTAAAATGTTCAATGAACTAAAAGAAGATATAAAAAATGAATTAGGAGAGCAAATTCAAGGGATGAAGACCATTTCAATAAAGAAACAGAGATAATGAAAAGAAACCAATCAGAACTCCTGGAAATCAAAGACAAAGTAAATCATATTTAAAAATTCTTGTGAAAGCATTACCAATAGGTTATGAAGAAAACAGGATTTTAGGGCCTGAAGATGGAACTTCAGGCCTTAAAGACAAGATATATGAACTTGAATACTAGTGTGAAACAAGGTGACGGGGGAGTCTATGATCAGAATATAGAAGAACTCTGGGATAGCCATCAAGACAACAAATCTGAGAATCACTGGAATAGAAAAGGACATGGAGACACAGGCTAAAGGCACCAAGAACACTTTCAATGAGATAGTAACAGAGACATATGCCATATCAGAAATGAGATAGATATCCACATTTAGGAGACAACCAGACGACAACAAGACAAGCTCAGAAGAGAAACTGTTGAAGACATATCATAATCAAAATACCTAACATAAATAAAAGGAAAGAGTATTAAAAGCTTGAAGGAAAAAAATCCTATCACATTTAGAGGCAACCCAAAAGACATATATATATATATATATATTTTTTTTTTAATATTTATTTTTTAGTTGTAATTGGACACAACACTTTTATTTTATTTATTTTTATGGGGTGCTGAGGATCGAACCCAGGGCCTTGAACGTGCTAGGCGAGTGCTCTACCACTGAGCCACAACCGCAGCCCAAGGCTCAATCTGACTTCTCAAACTTGAAAATCAAGGAGAACCTGGAATGATATTCCAAACTCTAACAGAAAACAATTGCCAGACAAGATTGCTATATCCAGTAAAATTCTTTTTCAAAATTGAGGAAATGAAATTTTCCATGATAAGAATAAACTAAAATAATTCATGACTATCAAGCCACCACTATAAAGAAAACTCAAAGATAAACTGCATACAGAGGAACCCAAAAATAAACCCCAAAGCTCCCAATAGATGCAGATCACTAGAAGTGCAACTAACTAAATGAAAATCAAGACAGAATTAAATATAGCAAATTAACATGGCAGGAAAATACAAACACATACTTACAATAATACTGAATGTAAATGCTCTCAATGCCCCAATTAAAAAGCATATAGGTTAGACATCATTACCCTGAGTACATGTATGAAGACACAAATGGTGTGACTCTACTTTGTGTATAACTAGAGATACGAAAAATTGTGCTCTATATGTGTAATATGAATTGTAATGCATCCTGTTGTCATATATGACAAATTAAAAAAGGCATAGGTTAGCAGAATGGATCAAAAAACAAGATCCAATTATGTACTATTTGCAAGAGACTCATCTTGTAAGAAGGCTGAAGGTAAAAGGATGGAAAAAAATATTCTATGTGCATGGAGACTGGAAACAAGCACGAGTAGCTATTCTCATATCTGGCAAAGCATATTTCAAGCAAAAATTAATTAGAAGAGACAAAGAAGGCCACTATATCCTGTAAAGGGAACAAGAATAACACTTCTTAACATGAAATACCAGAAAGACCCTAGTACAATAATACTGGGAGTTTTCAACAACCCCTTACAACAATAGATAGGGCATCCACACATACTAATCAATAAAGGTATTACAGAATTAAATAGTACTATAAATCAAATGGACCTAATAGATATCTACAGAATATCTCACCCCAAAGCAACTACATTTACCTTCTTCTCAGAAGTTTGTAGAACCTTTTCCAAAATAGACCATATTTAGGTCACAATGTAAGTCTTTTTTTTTTTTTTCGTGTGTGTGTGTGTGTGTGTGTGTGTGTGTGTTGGGGATTGAACCCAGGGCCCTGTGCATGCAAGGCAATCACTCTATCAACTGAACTATAATATTCCCAGCCCCCACAATGTAAGTCTTAACAAATTTTTAAAAAATGGTATTATCCTATGCATCCTATTGGACCATAATGGAATGCAACTATAAATCAACAGCAAGAAAAATAATAGAAACCACAGAACACATGGGAATTAACCAATACTCTTTAAAAAAAAAAAATCCACCACAAGGTCTCCTTTTTTAAATTAAATTTTATTTTTTTAGTTGTTGATAGAACTTTATTTTTATTTATTTGAATCAAACCCAGTGCCTCAAACATGCTAGACAAGTGCTCTATCACTGAGCCACCACCCCAGCCCCGTAAACAATACTCTTTTAAATGAAGAATGGATCATAGACTAAACAAGAGAAAAAAATTTAAACATTCTTAGAAACAAATGAAAACATAGATACAACATATCAAAATCTCTGGTACAATATAAAAGCAGTATTAAAAGTAAAAATTTATTGCATCTAGTATCTACATTAAAAAAAACTAGAGAGTCCAAATAAATAAGTATATGCCTCATGGTTTTAGAAAAGGAAGAACAAACTAATGCAAAATCAGTAGAAGATGGGATATAATTAAGAACAGAGCCAAATTAATAAAATAGAGGATAAAAATATACACAGGATCAATTCAACAGTTAGTTCTTTGCAAGATAAATAATGTTGACAAAATCCTAGCCTAGCCAAACTAACCAAAAGAGAGAGAAAATCTAAATCAACAAAACTCAAGATGAAAAAGGAGGTATCACTACAGACACTTCTGAAATCTAGAGAATCATGAGAAACTATTTTAAAAATTCATACTCAAATAAACTGGAAAATCTAGAAGACACTGACAAATTTCTAGACACATATGACCTGTCCAAGTTGAATCAGGAAGATATAAATAAAACCTACACAGACCAATATCAAGTAAAGAAATTAAAACAGCAATTAAAAGCTACCAACAGAGCCAGGCATGGTGGCATGAGCACACCTGTAATCCTAACGACTCAGAGGCTGAGGCAGGAGAATCACAAGTTCAAGGACAGTCTCAGCAACTTAGTGAGGTTCTAAGCAACTTAGCAAGAACTTGTTTCAAAATAAAAAATAAAAAGGGGTGGGGATGTGGCTCAGTGTTTAAGCATTGCTGGGTTCAATTCCCAGTGCAAGGGGAGGTGGGAAAGCCTACCATCAAAGATGCCAAGGACCAGATGGATTCTCAGCTGAGTTTTCCCAAACCTTTAAAACAGAAGCAACAGTAATCTTTCTCAAATTATTCCACATTAAAAGAAAGGGAACACTCTCAAATACATCCTATGAAACCAGGATAATCATGATACCAAAACCAGACAAAGATACATCCAGGAAAGGGAACTATGGACTGATATTCCTGATGAACATAGATATACAAATAAAATATCAGCAAACCTCCTTCAAACACACATCAAGAGCCCAGCACAGTGGTGCACGCTTGTAATCCCAGTGGCTAGGGAGGCTGAGGCAGGAGGATTGCAAGTTCAAAGCCAGCCTCAGCAAAAATATCAAGGTGCTAAGCAACTCAGTGAGACTCTTTCTCTAAATAAAATACAAAATAGGACTGGGGATGTGGCTCAGTGGTCAAGTGCCCCAGAGTTCAATCCCCCAAACTACCCCCCACCCAAAAAAGCTTCTGCACAGCAATGGAAATGATTAAAAAAGAAAAGACCTACAGAGTGGGAGAAAATTTTTGCCATCTGCTCCTCGGACAGGGGATTAATATCAAGAATATGTAAAGAACTCCAAAAACTTAACATCAAAATAACCAATAACCCAATCAATAAATGAGCAAATGATCAAAACACACATTTCTCCAAAGAAGAAATATTAAAAATGGCCAATAAATATATGAAAAAATGTTCAACATCATTAGCAATAAAGGGAACACAAATCAAAACCAGATGAGGCTTTCACCTCCCTCCAGTTACAATGGCAATCATCAAGGATACACATAATAATAAAAGCTGACAAGGATGTGGGAGGAAAAGGTATACTTATACATTGTTGGCAAGACTACAAATTAGTTAAAACATTCTGAAAAGCAGTATGGAGATTCCTCGAAAAACTAGGAATGGAACCACCACATGAACCAGCTTGGTATTTATCCAAGAGAACTAAAATCAGGCGGGGCATGGTGGAACACAGCTGTAATCCCAGCAGCTCAGGAGACTGATGCAGGAGGATTGCAGGTCTGAAGCCAGCATCAGCAATTTAGTGAGGCAACCAACGGATCCCTATCTTAAAAAAAAAAAAAAAAGACCTAGGGATGTGGCTTAGTGGTTTACACCCCTGAGGGTTCAGTCCCTCAAACCAACTGACCAACTGACCAACCAACCAACCAGTGAGAGAACTAAAATCAGCAACTACATCAATATAACCACTACAATGTTTATAGCAGGACAATTCACAATAGCCAAATTATGTAATCAGCAAAGATGCCCAACAATAGATGAAGGGACTAATAAAATGTGCTATATATGCATGATGGAGTTTTACTCAGCCATCAAGAAAAATGACATTATGGCATTTATTAGGAAATGCGTGGAAATGGAGCATATCATGTTAAGTGGAATTAGCCAGACTCAGAAAATCAAGGGTCAAATATTTTCCCTCACATGTGGAAAGCAGAGAAAAATAAGGAAAAGAAGGCAGCGAGGATGATATAACATAAAGTTATAGAAAAGATTTATGGAGTAGAATAAGATGATAGGGAAGGAGGAAAGAGAGAAAAGAGGAAGAAATGAAGAATGAACTAAACAAAATCATATTATGTGCATATATAAATATACCACAGGGAATTTCACCTTTATGTATAAGTATAAAGCAGCAATCAAAAATAAATAAATGAGCAAAAAAGAAGATCATTAGAATAGAGGAAGGAGAACAAGGGAAGGAAAGAGAGGAGGGAAAAAGGAGGTTAAGGGAAAGGGCATTGAAATGGAATAAATCAAATTCCATGTATATATGATTTTGCCTGAATGAACCCAACTACTATGTATAAGTCTAATGTTCCAATAAAAAAAAGAAAGTGACTATGATATAATTAAATCCCACTGAACAAATTATATAGTAAAAGAAATCCTTTTTTGGGTAATATTAAACAAAGGTTTGGTTGTTTTTTTTTGTATGTTGTAAAAATAACACATGAAGAGGAAATAATCCCTCTACCACTGAGCCACATCCCCAGCACTATTTTGTATTTTATTTAGACAGAGTTTCACTGAGTTGCTTAGCAACTCACTTTTGCTGAGGCTGGCTTTGAACTCGAGATTCTCCTGCCTCAGCTTCCCAAGCCACTGGGGATGCAGCGGTATGCACCTGTAAGCTGTAATAATTCATAGATAATGCCAGGTGTGCACCACTGCATCTGGCATCTCTCCACTGAGCTATATTCCCAGACGTTTTTATTTCCTATATTGAAACAGGGTCTCTCTAAGTTTTGCAGAGGCTGGTCTTGAATTTGTAATCTTCCTTCATCAGCCTCCTGGTTGCTGGGATTACAGGTATGCACCACTGCACAGTCTGTATTTTAACTTTAAAAAGAAAACGTACAAAATGAGGCATCTATACTATATTGCCAAAAGTAAGGAAGTGCTAAACAAGCAAAAAAATACCTACGAGTGATGACATGTCAAAAAGCCATATCTCCCAATGGATAAGCTAGAACAATTTGAACAGCTAAATAAAGTAGTATAGGTTGTAACCTATAGTGTTAAAAACAAATATTCATAAGTTCATACTATTATAAATAAATGATTTAACAAATCAATGTATAAGTGAGAGGGACAAATTTCAAGAGGGCAGAATTCCAAGTGATTTATGTAAATGTAGTCCTATGTTACTTAACAACAGGTACATATTCTGAGAAATACATTGTTAGGTGATTTTGCCATTATGTGAACATCGAAGAGTATACAAAACAACTTAATACAGCTATGACATCATTATGTGATATAATTTTCAACACTGTATACATAGTCCTTCCTTAGGAGAAACATTGTTATACAGCTCATAATTTTTCTTTCCCTCAAAAAAAGCAGAAAAAGCTTAATTCCCCTCGTTCTTCAAGTGAGGGCTGCATATAGAGACATCCTTCTGAAGAATAAAGTATGGAAAGGAATAAAATAAATAATTTTTCATTAACAAACTTGACCAACAGTTTCTCTGCCAAGTGATCAAGGTTAGCATCAATGGTGCTAAGTCATGTTGATCAGATGCATTGTTGATACGATGTGAATGAGAACAGCACCTTGTTTTCTTTTCCAAAATTCACAATTTGGTCACATTATGAGAAAAATATATGATTCCCAGTTGAGAGACATTCTACTAAATACCTGATCAGTATACCTCAAAACTGTCAAGGTTCATCAAAACCAAGGAAAATCTAATAAAATGTCACAGGTATAAGGAGACTAAAGAGACATTATGACTAGTGGTATACTGGTGGACTCCTGGAAAAGAAAAAGAACAAAAGTGAAAACTAAGAAGATCTAAATAAAGAATGGATTTTGTTTTGGGGGATTGAACTCCGGGCACTCAAAACACTGAGCCACATCCCCAGCCCTATTTTGTACTTTATTTAGAGAGAGGGTCTTACTGAGTTGCCTAGCACCTTGCCATTGCTTGAGGCTAGCTTTGAACTCTTGATCCTCCTGCCTCAGCCTCCCATGGACTACAATTTTAATAATGTTGACAGTATTGGCTAATTAATTGTGACAAATGTATTACATTAAATTGTTAATGACTGAGAAAACCAGATATAGGATATTGGAATTCTATTTAACTATTTTTGCAACTTTTCTATAAAACTATTCTGAAATAAAACCTTATTCTAAAAACTCAAAACTCTACAAGGAAAAATATATCTTAGATGGAGAGAATAAATATCACAAAAAGTCAACTCTTTTTTCTTCTCTTTGTGTGTATGTGTATGTGTGTGTGTACGGGGGGGGGGGGGAGTGGCGAATACAGGGGATTGAACCCAGGGTGATTCTATCATTGAGCTATATCCCCAGCTCTGTTTGTTTAAATTTTGAGAAAAGGTCTTGCTAAATTGCCCAGTCCAGACTTGAACTTACAATTATTCTACCTCACCTCTGAGAAGTAGGAATTACAGATGTGTGCCACTGCACCGATCTAACTCTTTCTGAATTAATAAAGGTAATTTAATATTAATTTAAAAAGAACACTGTTTAAATGATATAAGATAATACTACTATTTCTCAGTTGAATAAATGTATAGGGGGTGTAGAAGGATACTGGGATTAAACACAGGGGCACTTTATAACTGAACTACACCGTCATTCCTTTTTTTAAAAAAAATTTTGACTCAGGGTCTTGCCAAATTGCTCAGGTTGGCCTCAGGCTCACAATCCTTCTATCTTAGCACCCCATATTGCTGGGATTACAGGTATGCACCACCGTACCTGGTGAAGGAATGCATTTTTGAGTGACAAAATGAAACAATACTAGCTTTAAGGTTAATCCCCCCCCTGCCTTTTCCTATAACTTATTCTCATCTCTATAAGCTTAAATTTCTCAACAGGCTATGTAACTGATTTCTTCATCATCATAATATATTTTTAGACAGGCGCAGTGGCATACTCCCAGCAGCTCCGGAGGCTGAGGCAGAAGGATTCTGAGTTCCAAACCAATCTTAGCAATTTAGGTGAGGCCCTAAGCAACTCATGGAGACCCTGTTTCTAAATAAAATATTAAAAGGGGATTGGAGATGTTGCTCAGTGGTTAAGCGCCCCTAGATTCAATCCCTAGTACCAAATATATACATAAATTTGTGTGTATACACACACATACTTTTTTAAGAATAGTTTTTTCTAGTAGTTTGAGATCCAAGCTCTACCTCAGGTTAGTAGGGATAAGGGGCTATTGAATGAACTGCTGGTTTGAGTAATGTCACAAGTTCATTTAATCTTTCTCAGTATTAGTTTCCTCATTGTAAAATGCAAATAGTAATAACACCTGAGGGAGTTGTATAAATTACATGAAATGATGCATATAAAATATTTAGCACCTAAAGCATATATCAAACCACTAAATAAAATTATTCTTTGTCTTTTATTTATTTCTTATGTTGTTGGGAATCAAATCCAGGGCCTTGTACATGCTAAGTGAGTGCTCTACCATTAAGCTATATCCCTAATCTCTGAAATTATTCTTTTAAAACATATATTTAAAATTCAAAGTATTGCTGGGCATGGTGGTATATGCCTGAAATCCCAGCAGCTGAGGACACAGAAGCAGGAGGATCATGAGTTTAAAGACAACCTCAGCAACTTAGCAAGAACCTGTCTCAAAATTATATATAGGTAGTACTGGACCTGTGAGGTGTGCAGGTGGGTGGCTGCCAGAGGCTTTGGCGGACATGGCTCCCAACGCGCCAGCAGCCGAACCGGAGTGTCATAAAGGCATCCGGGCTGTGCTGCTGGGGCCACCTGGGGCTAGCAAGGGTACGCAGGCCCCCAAATTGGCAGAAAACTTCTGTGTCTGCCATTTGGCCACTGGAGATATGCTGAGGGCCATGGTGGCTTCTGGCTCAGAACTGGGAAAAAAGTTGAAAGCAACTATGGATGCTGGGAAACTGGTGACTGATGAAATGGTAGTGGAGCTTATTGAGAAGAATTTGGAGACCCCGTCATGCAAAAATGGCTTTCTTCTGGACGGCTTCCCTCGGACTGTGAGACAGGCAGAAATGCTTGATGACCTCATGGAGAAGAGGAAAGAGAAGCTTGATTCTGTGATTGAACTCCGCATTCCAGACTCCCTGCTAATCCAGAGAATCACTGGAAGGCTGATTCACCCCAGAAGTGGCCGGTCCTACCATGAGGAGTTCAATCCCCCAAAACAACCCATGAAAGATGATGTCACTGGGGAACCCTTGATCTGCCGATCAGATGATAATGAGAAGGCCTTGAAAATACGCCTGGAAGCCTACCACTCCCAGACCACCCCACTTGTGAAGTACTACAGGAAGCGGGGATCCACTCTGCCATCAATGCATCCCAGACCCCTAATGTAGTATTTGCAAGCATCCTAGCAGCTTTCTCCAAAGCCACATCCTAGTAAAGAAGGCCAGACGAGACTGCACCACTGCTCATCACCCCACGGCGTGATCCCTGCTTTTTGGTGCTGTGCAGAGGGGAAGGGTGTCAGGGGAAGCATGGAGAGGGAAGGACTATTTGGAAGACCAGGAGTGTTGTAGTGAGTGGGGTTTTTTTTACATGTTAGGTGGGAGTTTTAAAATATAAACAATTAATTAAAAAAAAATACTGTGATTGAGGGTGTGGATACAAATAGGGTGATACAGTGTTATTTCTAAGCAATCGGGTTTTCATTTACTCTGAACTGGTGACAATATATTTTAAAGCTTAGACCTCAGCTTTTATCTCAGAACCTCATGGGGTGCCAGGCCAAGAATGCAGGAAATCAAACTGTGGTCCTGTGTGTTCTGTAGCTTAGAAGAGAGAGTGTCTGATTGTTAAGGCTAGTGCCCCACACCATAAGATCAAAAAAGCATCTCTATAGGCTAGGGATGTACCTCAGCAATAGAGCACTTGCCTAGCATGTGCAAGGACCTGGTTCAATCCCCAGCATCAATTAAAAAAAAAAAATCATCTCCACACCTAAAAGAGATAAGGGGTGTATTGTTGGAGGTGAGGTTCAACAAATCAAGTTTTCTAGTGTTGGGGAAAAAAGGGGAGGTGGGTCTCTTTCCCTTCCCCTGATTCACCACTCTCATGGCTAAGCTCACGGTCTCAGCAACCACCCAGCACGTGCCACAATCTTATGCTTTCTTTCATCTGTGGTGTGTGAAAGGACCCTTTTTAATAAATGAGCAAGGGCTGGGGATGTAGCTCAGCCGTATAATGCTTGCCTGGCATGCACAAGGCCCTGAGTTTAGTCCCCAGCACCATGAAAAATAAGTAAATAAAAATAATAAAATGAACAATTGTCCTAAGCTATATCATCCAAAGATTATCCTTTCCATCCTCATATCCTGTGAGTGGGACACTCAACAGCACTGTGATGTATTATCTTCAATGAGGTGCCTTTCTTAATTGACCAAATGCTGCCTTGTTTGACCCTAAGTCAATAAAGTATGTTAAAAATTTGTAAAAAAAAAAATTATATATATATATAAAGGCTGGGGATATGGCTCAGTGGTTAAGTACCCCTGGATTCAATCTCTGGTATCAAAAAAAAATATTCAAAGTATTTAAAATGCCAAAGTTTGTTAGCTCCCCCCTGCTATGGTACTAAACTTTCTGATTCTTACTGCCACAGTCAACATTAAAACCATGAACAGGATAAATCGTGAACAGAACTAGTAATTAAAGACACTACTACAGTGTGTGG